>NC_083408.1:5573038-6173038 GCF_020745735.1 Hemiscyllium ocellatum
GTAAATCTCTGACGATGATATTTGCCATAATGTTATGAAATATCCCGGAAGTGCATTATGAGCCAATCGATAAGGTGAGCAGAAACATGATTATAGCACGATTATAGATGAGAAAACAATGGCCAGGTGGTTGATAGTCAGGAGATAAATGAATCGACCAAATGAGCAGATGCTATTTAATACAGACAAACGTGAGGTGCTGTAGTTTGGAAGAATGAAATTTTCATGGGAGTATTGAATGAATGACGAGACATTGCAAACACAGCGATCCCTCAAGATAGCAGGACAGGATAATAGGTTCGTTAAGAAGACTCATGGAGTATTTGTTTCGAAGAGTCATGGCTTAGCTTAAAAGAGCAGGCAACTTGTGTTGGAGCAGCAAATGTTGGTTCGATGCAGACGGACTCTGCAGCTATGGTTAGAACGTTATAGGAAGCACGTTGACCGGGTGCATAGGAGCTCCATCAGAATGTTGCTTGGGGTAAGGAAATTTCAGTTATGTAACGATGTTAGATAAGGTTGGTTTGGTTTCTTTGGGAGAACCGGTACAGCTATATAACATTATGAGGGTCACAGACACAATTAATAGTATGCAGCTTTAACCTTGATTGAATTATCATTAACAATGGGCATCAATTTAATGTAAATTGCAAAACATTTAGAGTAAATTGAGACACAATGTTCTGCACCGGGACGATGGTGTGGTCTCGACTATACAGCCTCTGAGGAAAGCTGAAGCGGGAATCATCGCAGCATTTAGAAAAAGTAATTACAGGAGAGTTGAAGTGGCATCACATGCAGAGCAGTCGGCGAAAAGTGGCGCTAATGTTGGTGGTTGTTTTGTTTTAGCGGGACAGACTTGATGGATCGTCAGTCATCCTTTACACAATTTGCTTCTGTGCTTCTACTGGGAACTGTATTCTGAAAGAATTACCGGAAAGGCGGATAACTTGTATCTGGAACAGTTTACTTCCGATACAAAATCTAGGTATTACTATTCATACCAATATTATCTTTTGCGTTACCTTACAACTATTGATGTATTGGTCTGAATTAAGCTTCACTGTTGCTGCAATTTGGTTGCCTTCTTGTAAACGTAGACAATCTTAACCGAAGTAAGCAGTGACACTTTGACTTGACCTCTGGAAATCTTTGCATTTACTTATGCACAATACCACATGACAACTTTGCAAATACACAGAAAAGGCGCTGATGAAATCTGAAACTTTAAATAAACATAATCAACTGGGCACCTGAAGAATGTAACCAGACACTTCTCTTTGCTCCAGAGAAACAGTGACATTCCTGAATGCCCCATAATGACGGATGACTATCCATAAAGCAACATGGGAATTGTATAGCGTCGACCACCTTCTTTACTGGACCCTGTCAATGCTGATCCAATGTCAACTCATATTACTGAAAGGTTCATTTATTGTAAGATCATTCAGACTGCAGGGTTTTCTGCAAATCATCATGCACTTAAAGAGACTTTGTTTAAATAATCCCCGGGCTGGTAGACCATTCTGGAAATGACATTCATATTAGCAGAGCTGAAAATGTGTTGCTGGAAAAGTGCAGCAGGTCAGGAAGCATCCAAGGAACAGGAAATTCGATGTTTCGGGCATAAGCCCTTCCTCATTCCTGATGAAGGGCTTATGTCCGAAACGTCGAATTTCCTGTTCCTTGGATGCTGGCTGACCTGCTGCGCTTTTCCAGCAATACATTTTCAGCTCTAATCTCCAGCATCTGTAGACATCACTTTCTCCTCGAAGATTCACATTAGCAGTGCTGCCTTACAGTTCCAGAGAAGCAGGCTCGATTACACCTTCGGGAGACTATATGTGTGGACTTCGCGCATTTTTCCATATTTGTGTGGGTGTCCTACAGATGCTCTGGTTTACACTCAAATTCCATGGACGAACATAAATAATTAGCTAAATTTCCTTTGGTGTTCCGGGATTTCCAGGCTAGCTGGATTATCATGCTACAGGTAAAGGTTGGCTGGTGCGTTTGTTTGGCAAAATCTTTGGTGCAATGTTCCAGACGCGATGGAGAGAGTGGACGATTTCCAGCTTGCAGGGATTCTGCAATTACAGCTTGGAACTTTGGTAAAGAGGACAAATTCGCCTGGCGATGCACTCTAATATGTGACAAATGATTAAGACACAAGCGTCAGCACTCAGGCTTGAAGATTAGATTAGATTAGACTTACAGTGTGGAAACAGGCCCTTCGGCCCAACAAGTCCACACCGACCCGCCGAAGCGAAACCCACCCATACCCCTACATTACCCCTTACCTAACACTACGGGCAATTCAGCATGGCCAAGTCACCTGACCCGCACCTCTTCGGACTGTGGGAGGAAACCGGAGCACCCGGAGGAACCCCACGCAGACACGGGGAGAACGTGCAAACTCCACACAGTCAGTCGCCTGAGTCGGGAATTGAACCGGGGTCTTCAGGCGCTGTGAGGCAGCAGTGCTAACCACTGTGCCACCGTGCCGCCCACAAGATGGAGATAATGAAATTAGGGGCAGGGATTCGCTCAGCAATGGTACCGTGAAACAATGAATTCTGTAAAGGTTGTTGGGGCCTGACTTAAAATGTTGCATTTGCACTTGCTGAAAGAACGAACATAACAATCATCACAAAACCGTTGTCGATTCGTTTATGTTGAGGAGCAGCGATTGAAAGAGAGAGAGAGAGAGAGAGAGAGAGCCAAGGGAATGCCGGGAAGGTAATTTTTACTTCTTAAAAGGACTTAACTCGAGCATCAGCGGCCTTCATTTAAGAAGCAATGAGCTGGGAGATGTCTTTGCTAATGCTGTTGGAATGCTGGGTAATGGGAAGCAAATGAGGAGGTTCATGAAAAAAAAGGAAGGAGGAACTAAAGCCTGTAAGAAACTAAATAATTAAGTCACCGTGGCTAACGGGAAGAGGAGACAGCGAGCAGATGATGAATGCAAAGGAAATCTGTGCTGCGAGATGCATTTATTTTAATGCATGATGTATAGTATGTAATACAGTTGAACTTCAGCTCATACATGGGTGTATGTGGTATTGGCATCACTGAGACTTTCTGACGTGTGGCAAGTAAATATCCCAGGAAATCTATGGTTGCTCAGTGAGAGAAGGGAGGTAAAAGGGGTGGAGGAGTTGCATTATTGATCCAAGAGAGTATCTCAGCAGTGCGAAACGGGGGCACTATTGGAGACTCGAACCTTGAGGCAATATGGGGAGAGCTCAGAAATAGGAACTGTGCTGTAACAATATCAGGGCTGTATTGCAGCCCTTCCAACAGCGAGCGTGAGATAGTGGTGCAAATATGTGAACGGATTATGGAAAGATGCAGGAGAAAGGGGTGGTGAGGAAATGACATTTTAATTTTTACAACATTGACAGGATTCATTTCGTGCTAATAGTCCAGATGGCAATCAATTTGTAAGTAGCATCGAGCAGGTTTTCCAGAGCAGTGTATAAATCGTCCAACTCGAGAACGAGCCATATTGGACCTAATGTTGGAAAATGACCCCGGCAGGTAGTTGAAGTTGCAATAGAGGATTAATTTGGAAATGGTGAGCATAATTCTGTAAATTTTAGAATACTCACAGAAAATGATGATGTGGTGCTCAAGGAAAATTGCTGAACTGGGGGAACGGTAACTATACCAAATTCGGTAGAAGCTGGCAAATGCGGATTGGGAGCAGTTGTTTGAAGGTAAACCCACATCTGATATGTCAGACGCTTTGAAGGAAAGCCATATTGAAGTGTAGTAGAGAGCTGTTTCTGTGCAAACAAGGGCTATAAATGGCAAGGTTAAGAAACCATGGATACAGGTGAAATTGTGAGACTAGCGAAGACGATAAAGGAACCATACAAAATCTCTAGGCGAATGAAGACAGAAGACAGTTTGGAAGATATCAGGAATGTAGTATTAATCTGAAACGAGGAATGAAGAGGGTGAAAAGTGGTCCTGAGTTGTCTCCAGCAAACTAGTTGAAGGAAAAACACAAGACGATTTATTTATAAATAATGAGCAAGGAGGCAACTAGATAACGATTTGACCCCCTCTAGGACAAAGAACGGAATACCTGTATGTAGTCAGAGGAAATGGGTGAGATTCTGAAAGTACTTTGAATCGGTATTTACCAAGGAGTGTGACTTGATGTATTTTGAGGTTAAGGGTAAATGTTTGATTACTCGTTACCAAGTCGGCAAAAAGAAAGAGGCTGTGTTGGATATTCTGAAACGCTTTAAGGTCGTCAAGTCCCCAGGTTACTGAGGGAAGCAAGAGAGGAAATGGTTGGAGACTTAACTGATATCTTTGCAGTATCATTGAACACGGGTGAGTTCCCGGTGGATAGGAGAATCGCAAATGTATAAGAAGTGCTGCAGAGGTCATCCAGGAAATTCTCGACTGGAGAGCCTGACATCAGTAGTCGAGAAGCTGCTGGTGAATATACTGAGCAAAAGGATCCGTTCCCATTTGGATGAAAATAGGCTTATGAGTGATAGGCAACATGTTTTTTTGTAGAAAAGATTATGTCTCTTCCACAGCATAGTATCCTTTGAGGAAGTGACAAAGTTGGTTGCTGAGAGAAGGACTTTAGATGTCACATACATGGACTTCAGTAAGGAGTTTGACAAGATTCCCAAGGCGATGCAGATGGAGAAGATAAAGTCAGATGCAGTCAAGGGTGCACTAGCAAAACAATAGAGAACTGGACGCCCAATAGGAGACAGAGAATAGTAATAGAAGGTAGTTTGTCAAAGTGGAGACGTGTCACCAGTGATATTCCAACGGTATCTGTGCTGGGACCACTGTTGTTTGTGATATTCAGAAATGATTTGGAGGATGGTATAGATGGCCTGATTAAAAAGTTTGTAGATGGCATTCAGAGTGGTGGATGAGCAGATAGTCTATGGTGAATATGGACAGACTGCAGAGTTAAACAGAAAAATGGCAGATGGAGTTCAATCTGGGCAAATGTGAGGTGACACATTTTTTTGTGATCCAATACAACAGAGAATTAGACAAATAAATAGAAAAGACCTGGGGAAAAACCGATGCACACAGCGGAATTGGGTATTGAGCACCATTGTTCCCTGAAGAAGACAACGCTGATAACTAGAATTGTTGTGAAGGCGTACAAAACGCTTTTCTTCATCGGACAGTGTACTGAGTACAAGGGTTGGCAGGTCATGTTGCAGTTATATTAGACAGTTGTTCGCAGCTGCAAATGTGTTGCTGGTCAAAGCACAGCAGGCCAGGCAGCATCTCAGGAATAGAGAATTCGACGTTTCGAGCATAAGCCCTTCATCAGGAATAATTCGGTCAACTTTGGCATCTAGTCCTGGACACTACATCACCGAAAGGAATTGGATGCTGTAGAGAAAGTGCAGAGGAGGTTCACCAGGATGTTCACTCTCTCAGCGGAGCAGGTAAGGGCTGTCTGGCAGTGGCTGCTTGAAGGCTCGGTGACGTTTGTTTAACGGTTTAAATTTTAAAGTTTTTTTAGAAAAAGCACGGAGCGGACCCGGAAGCTGGTGTAGCGCAAGCTTACCTGGGTAAGTTGTTATGTTTTCCTTATAAAGTCGCGCAGGAGAAGAACCCGAGGCACTACAAAGGTTGAGCCTCCCACCCTCCCTCCTCCTCTTACCTAATAATAAGACCCGTTGTGGTAAGAAGGTAAGTGCTGCATTTTGCTTATTCTGGTGTTTAGACCTAGTTTTTTAAGGTTACTTTTAGAGGGATGGCAGTGAGGGCAGTGCAATGTTCCTCTTGCAACATGTTTGAGGTGAGGGATGCCATGGTCGTCCGTGCTAATTACACTTGCAGGAAGTGCACCCATCTCCAGCTCCTCCAAGACCGCGTTAGCGAACTGGAGATGTAGTTGGATGAACTTCGGATCATTCGAGAGGCAGAGGTGGTCATAGGTTTGAGCTTTAGGAAAGTAGCAACTCCAAAGATTGCAGACAGATGGGTGACAGTGAGGGGGACTGGGAGGAAGCAGCCAGTGCAGAGATCCCCTGCGGCCGTTCCCCTCAAAAACAAGTATACCGTTTTGGATACTTGTGGGGAGGACGACTTACCAGGGGTAAGCAATGGGGTTCAGGCCTCTGGCACGGAGCCTTTCCCCGTTGCTCAGAAGGGAAGGAAGGAGAAGAACAGAGCATTAGTTATTGGAGACTCGATAGTTCGGGGCATAGAGGGGCGGTTTTGTGAGGGTGAGAGAGAC
Organism: Hemiscyllium ocellatum; assembly: GCF_020745735.1. NCBI lineage: Eukaryota > Metazoa > Chordata > Chondrichthyes > Orectolobiformes > Hemiscylliidae > Hemiscyllium > Hemiscyllium ocellatum. Next base: position 5,579,280 of record NC_083408.1, read on the forward strand.
TCACGTTTTGTATGTTGCCTCCCAGGTTCCAGGGTACGTGATGTCTCTGATCTTTTTTTCCAGGTCCTTAAGGGGGAGGGGGAGCAGCCCAAACTCGTGGTCCATATCGGCACGTACGACATAGGTAGGAAGAGGGATGAGAATGTTAGGCAGGCTTTCAGGGAGCTACGTTGGAAGCTCAGTTAGAACAAACAGAGTTGTTATCTCTGGTTTTTCACCCGTGCCACGTGATAGAGAGTCGAGGAATAGGGAGAGAGAGCAGTTAAATGCGTGGCTACAGGGATGGTGCAGGAGGGTGGGATTTCAGTTTCTGGATAACTGGGGTTCTTTCTGGGGAAGGTGGGACTTCTATAAACGAGTGTCTACACCTGAACCTGAGGGGCACCAGTATCCTTGCGGGGAGGATTGCTAGTGTTCTTTTGGGGGGTTTAAACTAACTCGGCAGGGACATGGGAACCTAGACTGTAGCTTTAGGGTGCAGGACCTGGAGTGTAGGGAGGTTAGGAACATGGCATCAATCTCGAAGGAGGGTGCTTGTAAACAGGAAGGTGGCTTGAAGTGTGTACACTTCAATGCGAGAAGTATACGAAATAAGGTTGGTGAACTTGCAGCTTGGGTTGGTACCTGGGAGTTCGTTTTTGTGGCTATTACGGAGATATGGGTAGAACAGGGACAGGAGTGGTTGTTGCTGATTCCAGGGTTTAAATGTTTTAGTAGGGTCAGAGGTGGGGGTAAACGAGGGGGAGGTGTGGCATTGCTAATCAAAGATAGCATTACAGCAGTGGAAAGGATGATGGATGAAGACTCGCCATGAGGTAGGTAGTTTGGGCTGAGCTTAGAAATAGGAAACGTGAGGTTATCCTGTTAGGAGTTTTCTACAGGCCTCCTAATAGTTCTAGAGACGGGGAAAAAAGCATTGTGAGGATGATTCAGAAGAAGAGTGAAAGTAATAGGGTGCTTCTTATGGGGTACTTTAACTTTCCTGATATTGACTGGGGAAGCTTTAGCTCGAGTACGTTAGATGCGTTGCTGTTTATCCAATGTGTGCAGGAGGATTTCCTGACACAATATGGAGACAGGACAACAAGAGATGAGGCCATACTGGACTTGGTTCTGGGTAACGAACCAGGCCAGGTGTTCGAATTGGAGGTAGGTGAGCACTTTGCGGACAGTGACCACAATTCGGTGACTTTTACTTTAGTGATGGAGAGGGATAAGTGTGCACTACAGGGCAAGAATTATAGCTGGGGGCAGGGAAATTATGATGCGGTGAGGCATGGCTTACGATGTGTGGCTTGGAAAAGTAGGCTTCAAGGGATGGGTGCAATCGAAATGCGGAGCTTGTTCAAGGAGCAACTATTGAGTGTCCTTGATAAGTATGTACCTGACAGGCAGGGAGGAAAGGGTCGTGTGAGGGAGCCGTGGATTAATAAGGAATTGGAATCCCTTGTTAAAGGGAAGAGGGCGGCCTATGTAAAGATGAGGCGTGAAGGTTCAATTGGGGCGATTGAGAGTTATTAGGTAGCCAGGAGGGATCTGAAGAGAGAGCTAAGAGCAGCAAGGAGGGGACATGAAAAGTCATTGGTTTGTAGGATTAGAGAAAACCCAAAGGCTTTCTATAGCTATGTCAGGAAGAAAAGAATGACTAGGGTAGGAATAGGTCCAAGCAAGGATAGTAGTGGGAAGTTGCATGTGGAGCCAGAAGAAATTAGGGAGACACTGAATGAATACTTTTCGTCAGTATTCACTCAGGAACAGGACATTGTTGCCGATGTGAATACTGAGTAACAATTAATTAGAATGGATGGCTTTGAGATATGTAGGGAAGAGGTGTTGGAAATTCTGGAAAGGTTGAATATAGATAAGTCCTCTGGGCCTGATGGCATTTATCCGAGGATTCGCTGGGAAGCAAGGGAGGAGATTGCAGAGCCACTGGCCTTGATTTTTATGTCCTCGTTGTCTACAGGAATAGTGCCAGAAGACTGGAGGATAGCAAATGTGGTCCCCTTGTTCAAGAAGGGGTAGGGATAACCCTAGTAACTATAGGCCGGTGAGCCTTAGCTCTGTTGTGGGCAAAGTCTTAGAGAGAATTGTAAGGGAGAGGATTTATGAACATCTGGATAGGAATAATGTGATCAAGGATAGTCAGCATGGTTTTGTGAAGGGCAGGTCGTGCCTCACAAACCTTATTGAATTCTTTGTGAAGGTGACTAAGGAGGTGGACGAGCGTAAAGCGGTAGATGTTGTGTATATGGATTTTCGCAAGGTGTTTTATAAGGTTCCCCATGGTAAGCTACTGCAAAAAATATGGAGGTATGGCATCGAGGGTGAGTTGGAGGTTTGGATTAGGAATTGGCTGGCTGGAAGAAGACAGAGGGTAGTAGTTGATGGTAAAGTTTCATCTTGGAGTGCAATTACCAGCGGTGTTCCGCAAGGATATGTTTTGGGACCATTGCTGTTTGTCATTTTTATAAATGACCTGGAGGAGGGGCTAGAAGGTTGGGTGAGCAAGTTTGCGGATGATACGAAAGTCGGTGGAGTTGTTGACAGTGAGGAAGGATGTGGCAGGTTACAGTGGGATATAGATAAGCTGCAGAGCTGGGCAGAAATGTGGCAAATAGAGTTCAATGTAGCTAAGTGTGAAGTGATTCACTTTGGTAAGTGTAACAAGAAGATGGAGTACTGGGCTAGTGGTCGGATACTTGGTTGTGGATGAGCAGAGGGATCTTGGTGTCCATGTACACAGATCTCTGAAAGTTGCCACCCAGGTAAATAGTGCTGTGCAGAAGGCATATGGCGTACTGGATTTATTGGTAGAGGAATTGAGTTCCGGAGTCCTGAGGTCATGTTGCACTTCACACTCTCACTCCATCAACGCCATTACGACAGCTCACACTCATTCCGTCATTGTCACCCTGATCCCTCACGCTGACTCAGTCACCACCACCCTAATACCATCAGTTTCACTCTGTCACTGTCACCCTGATCCCCATGCATTCACTTCATCACTATCACCCTGACACCCTCACATGCACTCCATCACCGTCACCCTGATCACCTCGCACTTACTTCACCACCATCACCCATGATCCTCTGGACTCATTCCGTCACTGTTAGGCTAACCTCCTCAATCTCACTCTGTCATCATTTTGCTGACACCCTCAGATTCACTCCGTCAGCAACACGCTGACCCTGCCATGCTCATGACATCACTGTAACCCAGAGTCCTTCACATTCGTTAAATCAGTCAACACTACCCAGTCATTCTCACCCCATGCCTGTTACCATGAGCCTGTCACCCTCACTCCATCTCATCGCTCTGACACGCTTACACTCATCCCATCACCGTCACCCAGACCTATTCATATTTCATTCATTCTGATGCTCTCGCTCTCACTCAGTCACCATCATCCTGAACACTTACACTCAATCAGTCATGGACACCATGACTCCCTGACACTAACTCCATCACCATCACCCTGAACCCCTTGCACTCACTCCATCCCTGTTAGCATGACCACCGCATACCCACTCTGTCATGCTCACCCTTACCCGGTCACTCTTACTCTATCTCCGACAAACTGACCCCCTCTCACAGTCTGTCGCTAGTACAATAAAAACCTCACACTTTATCCAATACAGTCACCCTAACCCCGTCACAATTTCTCCAACACCGACCCCCTTGCACACACTCCATTAACGTCGCACTGACAGCCTCACCCTCGCTCTGTCAATTGTCAACCTAACTGACCACAATCAGTCTATCACTATCACGCTGACCCGCCAAACTCACTCCGAAACCATCACACTGTGGGACCTTTTCTCACTCTATCGCCATTACGCATACCACCTCAAAATCACTCAATCAATCTCAAATGGACCCCCACACACTTACTCCATGTGTTAACCTGACCCCCAACACTCCCCGGTGTCACCGTGACGCCCTTCGCACTTCGACTCCTCCACCATCACGCTGAGCCCCTCAAACTCAATTGGTCACTCTCCCCTGACCTCTTCACTCTCATTCCGTTGCCATAACATCGTAACCCTTTAACTCACTCCAGTACTGTGCCATGAACTCTTCACACTCACTGCGTCACTGTCACTCTGAATTGTTGCATTCACTCCATCGCTGTCACGCTATCATAATCACAATTACTCCTCAGCTTTCACCATCACACTCACTCTGACACCGTCAGGCTGACTAAATGACACTCACTTCGTCACCAGCACACTGATCCCTCATAATAATTCTGTCATTGTCACACCGAACACATCACACTCACAGCCTAAAATCATCACAGTGACTCAGTTAACGGCGGCCTGACTCTTTCACACTCACTCCGTCACTCTTAACCTGATACCCTCGCACTCACTCCAGGATTTTACCCCACCCCTTCACACTGACTCCATACCAACACCGTGATCACCACGCACTCACTTGTTCACCGGCAAACAGACCTCCTGCTGTCATTCAGTCACTGTCACCACGATCCCCCGCATATGGATTTCCTCAAACTCGTTCTGTCATTATCACGCTAACCTGCTCACGTTACCCCATCACTGTCCCTCTTTCCCGCTCCCACTTTCTGCATCACATTGTCGTGAATCCCTCACACTCACTTCAACACCGTCAAAATTACTCCTGCACTCAGCCAGCCTACAGTCCTGAAACTCTCGCACTCACTCTGTCACCATAAATACTCATTTCACTCCGTCAGCTTCACCATGACGCCGTCGCTTTCAGTACTTTGCATGACAACCTGCTCCCCTCACTTTCACTCCATCACTGTCATTCTGACGCTCTCACCTTCACGATGTGGCTGGCACAATTGCCCCCTTACACTCACTCAGTCTCCGCCACTCTGACACCACTCACATGAGCTCTGTTAAAGTCACCCTAACCTAATTAGCACTCACTATAACACTGTCACCCTGATCTCCACACAGTCAGGTAGGTAAAAACGAGGAGTGCAGATCCTGGAAACCAGATTCTAGATAAGAGTGGTGCTGGGAGGAATTCCTGATGAAAGGATTTTACCCAAAACGTCGATTTTCCTGCTCCGTGGATGCTGTCGGAATTGCTGTGATTTTCCAGCACCACTCTAATCTAGAAACTCCGCACACTCATACAATCATCATCACTCTGAACCCCTCACACTCTGTCCTCACATTGAATATGGGATTTACACTTTCACAGTCACACTAACCGTCTCACACTCCATCAAAGTTACTGTGACTCTCTTGCACACATTCTGTCGCCGTAATGGTGAATACTTCACACTCGAAAATGTCCTACCCTGAGCAGAGCATCAGTGAGATGGACGAACATTTTTAATTCGGACTCAGTTGGAGGGAACACTCAAGTGCGCTCTGTATCATGAAGTCCTGTAAACTCTTTCCTTTCATGTAATGCACAGCCTTTCATTCTTCCTGAAACATTCACATGTTCACAATCACCCCACATTGTATTTTATCTGTCAGATTGTTATTTCTAATTCATTTACACACTCTCTAACTCCTGTTGACAACTTAGTTTCCTGACTACCTTTGCGTCATTGACAAATTAATTGAGAATACATCTGTTCCATTTGTCGAATCTGTTGATATAGTTTGCAAATACATGAGCACAGAGCACTACTTTATGTGTCACATCAGTCACTAATTTCTGTAAAACAGATGAAAACTAATTAATCCATAATTTATCAGTATTTTCAGCTCATTAATCTGTCCTCCCCGTAATTCTATGCCGTAGCTTCAAAAGGTTTCATGTTCCATTCTACTTCCAACGAAATATCTGCTCCAGTTGTTCACTAATGGGCTCGAATGGTTGGATGGCCTCCTCATTCTGTTCCAGTTTAGAAGTCATTATATGTTGAATAGCCTGTTTAGGTATGGGTAAAGTTGTGAATGATGTTGAACATATTAGGGGCAGTCGGAGAGCCTTATGTGGAGGTTGAAGGAGAATATAAAAGAAAAACTCTGCCGACGCCGGCCCGAATTTGGTAAACCAAAACAGGGGAAGAGTGAATTACGACAACTCCTGAGATTAGTTCTGCTCCCGTCCCCTTCCCTGAACCAAGACGTTGCCTAAGACTCTCGCTCTGCAGCTAAGCATTTTTAAGAAAACGACAATCAAAACACAGTTCACCCAGCCGCTTATTAGTGATTAAGTTTTTCTTAATGTTTCCAAAATTGAAGTTCGAGATAAAGGAAATGAAATTGTGTCTTTTCTCACTGTCTCCTAACTTGAACGAAGCATTGAAATGTGTCCCTGTAACTCCCTGTGGGATAAGGTTTGATAAAGCTGAACTAACGTCAGTCTGTTATCATATCAACAGCGTGCTTCATCGATGATAAAGAAAAATGAATAATGAATTGACAGTAGAAATAATAAGTAGAATAGTTTATTATCGATTGAGTTCGATCGACTGCCTAATTTGTGTGAAGGAACATTTCAGCACTTGCTTCAACTGCTGTCTGAACATATTAAGAGTGACGGCATAAATCACGGTGTTTGAGCAGCAACTGAGGAGCTGCAGCTTGAAGCCCAAATTCTGCACACTGTCAAGTAGATGCACAGACCTATACCCAATCCAATTTATCCGATTCCACATGGAATTCACCATTAACATTGACCATAACAGGAGGAAATTTGTAGTGATCAAAAACAGTAAAATTATGATATTTTTTATTCGATTTCTCATTTCTGTGTCACGTTGAAACTCCCCTATTGATATGAGACCGAAGTCTCCAGTGAGCTCTGCTGGTCATTAAAATGTGGCTGACAGTGAAAACATTGAGCTACAGGATCGGCAGGAATGGGAGAGCAGGGGTTAGAATATGATGTAGGATATCGATTGTGAGCCAGACAGGAGATAATTGAACGTTGATTGTCGATCACAAAACGAAGGGTAGTTCAAAATCCAATACCGACTTTGAAGCATAAAATACCAGAAAATGTTCTTTGAATGGCCCAGCACATTCACTGTTCCCAGAAGTATTGCCGCCATTTTCTCACTGCAATATTCACTTCTCAGCTTCTGAAAACAAATGGACACAAATCGATCAAAGATGAAAGTGACGGTGAAACAGACAGAAAAGTCAGTGACTGCATAAAACAAGACGGCGTGGTCATTGCACACAGGTATGAACCACAGGAAATGAAATTGTTCCTTATAAAACAATGGGAATGTTTCTCAATACCAGCTCGAGGAAAATGACCAGTACGTCCGCCGCTGCTGTGGCCACCAGGCAACGACTGACACATGGAGGCAATCCAAAATCTTTATAAAGCAGGACAAAAATCGTGACGACGTTAACAGTGAGGAAAGAAAACAAACAATTTATAGATGAGCCTTCGGGCCAAGTTACCAGTTTGATTGAGGACTCGGTGATTTTTTTTCAAATTTTGTCACTCTGATCAGAGATTTATTTTAATAATTGAAGTTGAAATAATAAATCTAAGAAGGGGTAAGTGAAGACTGCAGATGCGGGAGTTCGGAGTCGAGAGTGTGGTGCTAGAAAAAAAAACAGGAGGTTAGGCAGCATCCAAGGAGCAGGGGAATCGATGTTCAGGCATTCGCGCTTCATCATAAATCCTGAATCAGGAATTGTTGCAAGTAATCCAGTCATATATGTGTTATGAGCCAATCAGGAATCCTGATGAAGAGCTCATGAAAAAGGTAAGACTGGATTACTTACAAAAATGCGATACAAAAGACAAAACTTTGTCTGCGAACGTAAGTCATACATCCAAATGAAGAGGTTATTTCTTAAACATCCCCACACACTGGATCACTTGAGATCAGAAAAAGTTCACGTCTTTACAATTCCTTACAGAGAGCGTGAAAACGTTGCCATCCAGAAGAATTCTGTCCCAAGTTTCTTGAAGGCTAACGCAAATTGGAAATTTATGTCTTTTCCTCAAAATTGCGATCGACTCTCTGTTGTGAAGAAATATAAACACGTGGAAAATCTATTTACCCCTTTCAGTGACTGATGGAACTTCGAAATTGTGTTTCCTTCTCATTGGAACAGGATTATTCTCGAGGTACCTGTCTTTTGTTCAATTAACTGACTTGTGGTTGTTCCCAAATAAGGTCAACTTTTTGAATACGTCGCAGGATGTCAATTATAGAATGCGCTGAATGATGCTCGATATGGAGTGTGTTTTCATGTCAATTATAGAATTTTTCATAGCATGGCAGTTGTAGAATGTTGCTGTAAAATAAGTGTTATTGGTGTCAAACAGTTGTGCAGGTATAAATTTAAAATTTTAAAAGAAGAAAAAAATAAACAGAGGATTTAACATTCCCTCGATTTGGGGGACTGGCTGTTGTTTATAAAGTATACTGGATGCTTTTCCAGATAATTCCCAGCATCAGGAAAGAAAAGACAGTCCTCTGAGCATTTAACACATGGACAGAAACAGCATTTGGTTTTCTGTCATTCAGATGTACTACTAACATCCGTCGGGAATCCTTTCAGCCCATCAAGTCGACAATAGGATCATGGTAGATATGTCTGTGCCCTGAGCTCCATGTTGTATGAACTTTCTGTCAGCAATTCCCTGTGCTCTGTAACTGACCAAGCCTCGGGCACATTTCCCAACGCGTTTTCTTTTATCAAACATATGTTGCAAAGCCATTTTCATGAGTTGGTAACCAAACACTCCAAAGCATATAACATCAGCTGTATAGTTTTTCGCATTATGGGAGCATTTTGCACGTACCATTCGAAAATATACAGTTATGTTTTGGTAATCAATAACCAATTACAAATATTAATTCGGGACATTTCGCTTGTCTTATTTCATTCAACAGAAACACTTGGTTAAATATAAAATATAATGTCTTCCATTGCTCATTTTTGCAAGCTTAGCCATTATCTTGAACTTTATTTGACTTGCGAATTCTTCTTGTCATCAAAGTTTCTATTGTTCTTTGTCTTTCACTGTATCTTCCGCACTTTTATTGTCTTCCAAGCAGTTGGCTGGACTGCTGATTCGACATGCAAAGAGAGGACAGCAGCAGAGGTGCAATTCCAACTCTGATAGAGATAACCATGAATGGGCCGCTTTTTCAAACACTCACCAGAGGTGTGGTGACGCTGAGACAAAACCACCACAAGTGATGTTTCTCTAATGATCATCCCTTTCATTAGAACGACACGATTCTTTCACTGACAGCAATTTGATTTCTACGATTTCCTTCTGTCAGTTGTTCTTTTTGTTGTCTTCCTGGGTGTTATGTTTGTCGAGGTTTTCATTTTGTAACAACGTCATAATTTCCCCGACAATCCACATTCCTGCTCAGTCCCTGATAAACCTTGACTCTGGCGTCATTCAAAGTATCCAATTCTCTGCAATTCAGTTATATTCAGTGGCAATACCACCACCGCTGTCTGAGGGAGAGAGTTCCAAAGAATTACAGCATGCTGAGAAAAGGAAAATAAATCTCATCAGCTCGGTGTAAATGTGAACATGCTTTAAACAAAGGCGTAAAATGTGCGCCATGGTTATAATTTCTATTTTAGCAATCATTGCGACGAGTGAAGCTGAAAGGAATGATGTGTTGCTGAAACCGTACCAGTTTTACTGAGAAAACATCTGGGGGATTGTTTGCAAAGTTGTTTTTGTGAAGTGACACGAAGTAGCTTAGGAAAAAAGAGGATTTTGTGTTGATTGTTTACTGAACTCTGAAGGCGGCAAAGAATATAAATAGTGTATTTAAGCAGATTTAATACATTCATCAGCCGAGGCAACGAAAATAAGAGTAAATAGGTAATCTTGTCATGGCACAGGGCGTTGCCCAGGGCATACGTTGAGGACTGTGTGCAGTTCTTGTCACTTCACTACTGGAAAGATGTGATAGCAGTGAAGTTTATAGATCGGAGGTTCACCAGCATAAAGACTTTAATTAATACTTGAGCCAAAATGAGACATGAGATACTGTTAGATTACTTTCCCTAGAGCAGAGACAACTCGGGAGATATGATTGAGACGTTTCCGATTATAAGGAGTGAAGAAAGAGCAGCTGTTCCATTTGGTTTACTGGTCAATCACGGGAGTGATTTAGAGAAAAGGGCAGAAGATTCATAGGAGATTTGGGGGGAAAATATGTTTCAATAAGTGTTTGTTCGAAATCTGGAATGCACTGTGCGGCAAACAATGGTTGTTAAAATCCTCACACTTTTGAAGAAGAAACCTCGAACATCGAACATTACAACGCAATACAGGCCCTTCGGCACGAAATGTTTTGAAAATGTGTGTCAAATATCAGAACATAGAAAGATACAGTGCAATTGCACCAAGTTAGGATGAACCCACTTTTAGTGGTGGCTATTTTGAAGCAAACATGACGCAACAAAGAGACTTTTCTAGATTCTTAAATATCTCAGATGCAAAGAAAGAATTGACTGCCATAGAAACAGTTTAGAGAAAGTTCATTCAACTGATTCATGGAGCGAATGTTATATCCTCTGAGGAAACGTTGAACAGTTTGGGCGAATACCCATTGGTGCTAACCCAAGTAAAAGCTGTTCCTATTGAGACATAACCGAAAAAGTACGGAATTGACAGAATGGATTCTGAGACACTTTTCCCCATGTGAGTGTGTCTAGATACTGTATAACAGGCACCGACTAAATTTGTATGCTCTCCTATTTCAAACTGCAATAAGGACGATCTGGAAATGTCTTTTTTTTTAGATTAGATTAGACTTACAGTGTGGAAACAGGCCCTTCGGCCCAACAAGTCCACACCGACCCGCCGAAGCGAAACCCACCCATACCCCTACATTACCCCTTACCTAACACTACGGGCAATTTTAGCATGGCCAATTCACCTGACCCGCACATCTTTGGACTGTGGGAGGAAACCGGAGCACCCGGAGGAAACCCACGCAGACACGGGGGAGAACGTGCAAACTCCACACAGTCAGTCGCCTGAGTCGGGAATTGAACCCGGGTCTTCAGGCGCTGTGAGGCAGCAGTGCTAACCACTGTGCCACCGTGCCGCCCACACTGTCTTCTCCAGGCAGTCGTCAGGGCGGATTTTCTTAGAACTTTGATTCACTATAGAGCGAACCATTATGTGCGACAGATTTTATGCAGCAAATTGTCAACACATGTTCCTTGTTCTTGTGCCTTTGTGTCACAAACGGGAACTCGTTTGGAAGCAGAGAACATGCTATCGAAGTAACAGATCCCTGGTTGAAGATTGAGATAAGGACTTTTTTTTGCTCTTTAGAGTTCTTCTATCTGTGCTGTTCATATCCTCGAAGAACAGTAAAGAGAAGGTCATTGAAGATGTTCAAGGCTGAGCTCGACTGATCTTTTCTGGCCAGGAGAATCAATATTTATTGGGATCAGTCAGGGAAGGAGTGTTCAGCAGAATCAGATCCGCCATGATCTCGCCCACGGGCCACCAGGACAGGGAGGCCGAATGCATAACATGCGTTGTGTTCTTATGTATGGCAACTGTAAGCTCAGAATTCACTCAATTCTACAAGGCTTCCGGATGCTCAAGAAGACCCCATTTAGCGAGTCAGGGATATTTCATTGAGAGAGAAGACTATTCAATTCATCGAAGAAAAGATAAAAGAACAGAATGGATGCGGAAGTGTGGAGTTGGAAAAACACAGCAGGACAGGCAGCTTCCGAAAAGTAGGCACATTGACTTTGGGGCATAGGCCTTTCATCAGGAATGACTGAGGCAGGGCTTACGACCAAAATGTCGATTCTCTTGCTCATCGGATGCTGCCTGACCTGTTGTGTTTTTTCCAATACTACACTCTGGACTCTGATCTACAGCATCTGTCTTCCTGTCTTTCTACTAGGTTGAGAATAGAATCATTCAGCTCTTTGGCTATATCACACAATTGACGTCTACATCATGCAGTATTGCCAGAAAATAACACAGAACAAGGGATTCCTGGACAGATATTAGGAAAGAGAGCATGATTTTCTTTTAATTGGAAATGTGGAATTAGAGGGTTACTTGAGAAATCAGTGTCAGGTCTTCAAACACTTACAATCTTCTATCAGTGATTCTTCGAATTTATTGGAGTTAGATTGGCTCAGAAACCAAAATAGTCATTCAATAAGTTGTCAAGTATCTGTAGAGAATCTGCAATGCGATGCAGAGAACGGAAAGGAGGGAGTGAGCAAACGTTCAGTAGATATGGTATTACACTGATTATGGGACATTGTCCATTTCGGCAAGCGGATATTGGAACAGTAAAGTATTGAAATGGGATCAAATTACAGAACATGATAATACAGAGGCTTTTTTTTTAACTTAACCCGAAACAGGAATTTCAGGACCTTCATCTGCGGGTATAGCAAATGATTAGGAATGCAAATGGAATCATGCGGTTTCTTGCAAAATGGTATTGAATGTAACATGATTGAAATATTTAACTGCATCTTTACAGGCAATTTGCGAGAAAGCACCTGGACATGTTATATTACGTTCTGATGCCCTGAAGTGAAACAAAAGTGCAGATGATTTCAAAGCAGTACAGAGATGCATCGCTTCAATTATTCCTAGGATAATGTTAAAAATCACATACCACAATGTTATAATCCAGCAAGTTTATTTGAAACCAATATCTTTCGAAGCGCTGTCTCTTCATTAGGTGGTTGTGGAGCAGGACCAGAAGACACAGAATTTATAGCAAAGGGACGACAGTTCCAGGGAGTTGGAAGGATACATTAAACAAACTTAGATTAAGTCTTGCATGCTTTAGTGTTAAGCCTGTAAAGTTCTTCAACTGGGACTGGCAGAATGCTGCATGAATCAACGGTGGCTCAGTGGTGACCACTACTCCCTCACAGAGCCTGGGACAGCGGTTCAGTTCTCACCTCGGGCGACTGTCCTTGTGGAGTTTGCACGTTCTCCCTGGGTTTCATCCAGGTGCTCCGATTTTCTCCCGCAATCCAAAGATGTGCAGGTGAGTTGAATTGTCCATGATAAATTGCCATAGTATTAGGTGCATTAGTCAGGCATAAATGTAGGGGAATATATCTGCTTATGATACTCTTCGGAGGGTCGGTGAAGACCTTTTAGGCCGAAGGTCCTGTTTCCACACTGTAAGTAATCTAATCAAAACCGTGCCATCTCCGCTGGATTGTGATTCAACTTTGCAAATGTTCACTTATTAGTTGCTTACTAATCGATTATAGCAATTTGTTTAAAACCATTTATTTCATTCTCTTACCAGGCTGATTATTTCTCTTTGTCCCTTCCAAAAATATCTGTATTCCCGTTCATTTCCTGTGTAACGGGCACAAGCTGTTCTGATTGTTGTGTCAGAAATATCAGTGATTCGGTGGGCTCATGATTTCCAGGACTTCAATCTAAATGTCCTCCTAATATTTCAACATTATCATCTCGATGGCCTGTATGCCATGCTGCTACTCGTGACTCAGCAGTTCAAGGTCTGTTTTTCCTCCTGTTATAGATGTGTGAGAGGCTTGGGGGAATAGGCAATTTCTTACTGCGATGTTGCATTTTGAGGGCTGAATTGTCTCCTCATACACCTTTAAAACAGGTTCGAGTTGTTGAATGGACTCCATCTGCTTCCTTAATATAGGCCTGACTCAGTGATTGTTTTTTGCCTGTAGTCATACAACTGACACGCGGATGAATGGCCTCCTCCTTTCCCAACAAAGTCTCGAACTCTTTTTGCCACCAACAGATATTCTGGAAATTGGAAAATCAGCATGTGAAAGATAACTCAAAGCTCACTTTACACATTTTAAATAGAAAGTAGGGCTGCCTTGCTTTGATAATCAGAAATAAAGACCCTACTACTCTGGGCAAAAATAAAAGCAAGTAAACTAACTAAAAAAATGTTTTCTACTGACTTCGCCCCAGAGAGCTCTGTTCCACAGCCATCACAGGGAAACAAATCAAAACAAGCTCAAGCAAACGGAATGCAAACAAACAAAAATAAACTTGTCCCCATCAAACACGCGTGGCACAGGAACAAGACGGAGCTAAAATATAAGCGCTTGGGCTTTTCCTGAAGAAGGGCTTATGCCCGAGACGTCGAATCTCCTGTTACTTGGATGCTGTCTGACCTGCTGCCTTTTCCAGCAACACATTTTCAGATCTGATCTCCAGCATCTGCAGACCTCACTTTCTCCTCCTTTTCCAAGATATCCAAAATGAGAATGAAACAAACATAAAACAACCATCTTCTTGGGGAACAAAACGTAGAATTCAAGCAAATTCAAAAATCAAAATCGTAACGTACGCTACAGAGGTAAAACACCCACCAAAATATCATTATTTCGCCTGATAATGGATTTCATTGTACCCAGCGGTCTCGAAATTTCTTGACTGTGCCAGTGAGCCCCTAAGAACGTGCATATCTATGAATGAGGAGAAGGCAGTCAGGAACTACGAGGTCCTCCTCAGCCTGCTGTCTGGATCTGTTGCTGACCATCTTGGCTGGCCTTAGGAGCGGAACCATGATAAGGCTCATTTATGTGTTCGCCTCTCCCTGCAGCACAAGCCCAAAGACTAGAAGTGCAGGTCAGAAGTACAACCAGAGTTTGCATAATAGCCCCTTCAAAAAGCTAAAATGTGACTGCAAAAGAACGTAGTGGACATAAATATGAAACATCATGTCCTCCAGGCAACTGTACTTGCCCCGTGACCTGGGACCTGGCAAACTTGATCAGTTGCCAGTTGCATGGAACTACCTCTTGCAGTAGTATCCATCTAGATGAAGGATGTCAGTGTGGAGGGCCTTTCATCGTGAACCCTCCACTGGACATCTCTGCCATTGGAGGGAAGGCATGTTCGGGTGAATGATGTCGCTGCAGTGGAGAGTGTGCAGCATCACACTGCACAAATAAAGGCCTTCATGACATGTGAAAGGACAGTGGAGAATATGTCTGATACGGCTCAGATTGTGGAGCACCAGAATAAAGGGGAGAGTCCGCAGCACAGGGCTAATGTTAAGATTAGATTGGATTACTTACAGTGTGGAAACAGGCCCTTTGGCCCAACAATTCCACACCAACCCTCAGAAGTGCAACCCACACAGACCCATTCGCTAACATTTACCCCTGCTCCTCACAGTACTGGCAATTTAGCTTGGTAAATTCTCCTAAACTGCACGTTTGTGGACTCTGGGAGGAAACCGGAGCACCCGGAGGAAAACCACGCAGACACGGGGAGAATGTGCAAGCACAACACAATCGGTCGCCTGAGGCGGGAATTAAACGCGGCTCTCTGGCGCTGTGAGGCTGCAAGTGCTAACCCCTTTACCACCGTGCCGCTCGGTACAGATGTGTTCAGTTTGTGCAGAAGCCCGACACATTTCTGACCCGCCTTGAGTACACGCAACGTCCCAGGGCCGAGTACCTCGTCCTACGGGCTCTAGATGGCTCGGGTCATGAAACTTAGACGGAACCATGTCTTCACAATCAACTCTAAAGGCATTATCCAACCGGGTTCTCTGCCATCTTGCCCCTCCCAGACTCTTACCAAACCTTAGGGAATCTCTCTCTTCCCTCAGCCAATAGAAACTGCACTCGAGACTCAACCTTTTTCTGATGAGGATTTCCCTCAAGAGAGCCTCCACACTGGAAGGGGGAGAGCTCTGCGGCGAATTGAACATGTGTGAATCTATGACCATGTCCAAATAAAAGACTGAAAATTTCTGGAAGACAACCCGAGGCTGAGATCACTCCAAGAAGGGAACTGCGTGACATAGAGGAGACCACGCACCTAACGGAACAAATGCATTACCAAGGTGAACCACCTCTGAGGAGGCTTGAAGTAAAAGTGCTGCTGCAGGATCTGAGTAGGTCATGTGCCCAGCCATTACCTGGGTTTGAAGGGACAACAAATCCTGATCACCCATCTCAAGTGGAAGACTCCGAACCCTAACAGTGAACCAGAGTACACTCCTGTCCCAGAAAAACAACAACTTAAAGAACGTCATCTGGATGTTGATGACAAAGCCGGGGGAGGCACCAAAGTGACCGTCCCGTACCACATCATCGTGGCCAACAGTTGGGTTATGACTAGCACGTGCAATAATTAATACAACACTCTGAAAATCGTGCTGGGTGAGTGGTCGCCTTGGCATCCAAATTGTGCCAATCTGTCTGCCAGGATTCAGCAGCAAGGCAAAAAATGGAATTCCACGTACATAAGTAGAGTTATCACTATAAGAAACACCAGAGTAGCTGCTGCTTTGGCCCATCTGCCATGGACTTGTCAGAAGTCACGAACATTTGCTCCAGGTTACATTTGTGAAGAATGCCTCAGATTAGACCCCAGCAATAGCGTTTCTCCCATGCATTCGCTAGATCTGTGAACATGAAGATCATATCATTAGCCTATCCGAACACCAGGTAGAGCCAAATCTCTCAACCACTTATGCAGGTGGTGCGGAAATGGCTGAAGACAGAGAGAATAAAAACAAGTGGTCATTGGGAAGTTGTGATGCGCTCTTCTCTTGATGAGTTGGGACATCATCAGTGACCTACTAATCTTCACTTGGCACAGAAGTAAAGAAATTGGATTCAGGTGAGAAAGTGTGTCAGAAGTCTAAATATTCGCACAGTTCCGAGCAGATACTCGGGATGCACTCCGTTCCTTTTCCTAACCAAGACAGAGAATGGAGATCTATTAGCCAGCTCTCTGCGAACAAAGAATTACGTACAAGACCAGGTGGATGTGGTTTTGGATACTCTGCCTCAGAACAGCGTCGGATTGTCTGGGTAGGTCATGTGTCCAGCATGATGCCAAGAAGAATTGAAAGTTCCCGAGCAAAGATATTCTATTTAAAATCTGATTGAAGATTTGTAGCTCGGGTATCCGTTGTTGTGGTTCTGCTCGCCGAGCTGAAAGTTTTTGCTGCAACTTTCAGCTCGGCGAGCAGAACCACAACAAAAGATATTCTATCGCGTCCTGAGGAGGGAAATGAAAGGCCAATTCTTTAATATTTGGAGATCACCCCCCCAAAAAAAGAAAAAAGAATTATACAGGCCCTGAGACAAGAAAGTGACATCTCTCCAGTCGTGATGCATTCCTCGCATGGACCCACGCAATGTCAAACACATGGTTTTCCATAATAGCCTGATGGACATCGCGATCCAGCCTCGTGATCGTATCCCTGGAAAGATCGTCGATGGCGCCTGTCAACACCAGCAAGCTCAGTGGTGCATCGAGACTCTCAGTGCCATCGAAGTTGACCCTTGGCTGGTACTCAATCAGAACGTGGTGATCGTCCTGGCTCGATGGATCTGGTGACAACAGAGCTCTCAAACGAAGCCTCACCTGAGCCCTGATTCCATCTTGATCTACAATGTGCGATCTGACATTGAGAAGGAGCGCAAGATGCTTTGGTCTTGTTCCTTTTCAAAAGGTCCGGAAGGATCTGAATGCCCAAACTCACATCTGGGACCCATTACGATGTGGATCTCAAAGCGTGATCTTCTTCTCTTCTCTTCATATTCTCCCCGGAGGCCGGGTCCACATTAGGCCGACGAGCAGTGACTCCAGATGGAGCACCCGCTTTTCCAAATGTTCGGTCCTGGATTTCCACTTCTTTATCGACCCCGCCGTGAACCCATGACAGAAGACGCTGACGTGAGCCTTGCTAAAGCGTCAACATATTATCGGGGGGAGTGGCGGGGGAGGAAGCCCTCCTACTTCCTTCTCCAGGCAGCCCAGAACTGACAGAACAAATCCGGGAACCACTAGTCCTCCAACTGCAGCTTGTTAAAGTCTCAGTATGCCAACCTCGCCCTGATTGGAACAAGATCTAGCCAGATCAGACTACGTTCGCAACGTAGGAAATGCAAACGTGGTCACTTTTTTTGTCACTCTGGTACCAGGCATCACAACGGAGAAAGAGACAGGCAGGAAGCTGGAGGAACACAGCGAGCCAGGCAGCATCATGCAGTGGAGAAGTCGATGTTTTGCGTGTCACTCTTCTTCAGGTCTGTCTTGTTCTTCCAGTCTCCTGCTTTCCATTGCACATTCCAACATCCGCTGTTTCTTTTTTACTTACAAAGATGAAGGCAATATAATAGGGTCAGATATTTACCAAGTGAAAGATCAGAACAAATCCCTCAACTTTCCATTGATGCTCAGGTACTGCTATGGTTCGATACTTGAGGAGGCAAATGAAATTTTCCCCAAGAAATATCACTGATGAAGATAAGAAAAGTAGAGACTTCCTCGAAGATGCACGCCAGCACAAACTTCAGAAGGTTTGGCCCCAAGACTTCGATATGGACAGAGAATTGAAGCAGATGGCATGGCACATGTTCCTTTAAACTTACACCTTTGGCTGAAATAATGCGGCCAACAAGGTAGCCATCTTGCAGGACTAGAAGTAAAGTGCTTCATGACGATGCTTCGTTGGCACTCCAGGAGCAATGTCTTTTCGTCTACTGAAACAGTATGGGTTTTTGCAGGAGGCTCACCATTCTTTGAGGAGCAAGAGAATATGGAATTTGCACTCGGCTCCACGCTGTCGTTAACAATGAGCATAGTCATGGTTGCCTTGAAGGTGGCAATATTTTTCACGACCACCAGTTAAAGCAAGAGACTCAGCATGCAAAGCAGAAGGAAAAATTTCCTTTTCCGCCCATTCCTTGAGAATGCTGCAAGGCATTTCTACTGTGCAGTCGTGTCCATACATATGGTCCGCCAATAGCTGTAGTGCAGACAGGACTCGAAAACTGTCGAGAATTCCAAGAAGGCAGAGCAGACCAAAATCTGCCTCCACAACCAAGATTACTTTTAAAATGTTCTGGAGCTCCACGAGGGGGTAACGCGAGCAGCACATCTCTCGATGCCCTATGTGACCACAAGTCTTGGATGTGAACAGATTAAACTAAAAATGTTGACTAAATCGTTGGCCCCATGGGCGCCAGCTGTTGGGAAAGCTCCTCCACTTCCGATCCTGTGTTACCCTCTAAATCTGATAAAAGATCACAAATGTAGAGGTGCCCGGCCAAGGCTTGGGAGGGTTCAACGAAGCCTGCCACTTCATGGCTGTCATCCACGGTGCCCTCGGTATAAATATGCACACCGCAGTCCTCACTCAGCGTAGGCTGCACCTCGAGGCCTTTCAGTTCATAGCATTGGGAAGACCTCAGTTGTCAACCCAACCTCAGCCTCTGAGGTGCCTGGTTCTCTTGCGGACGAAGATAGAGGTGGGTTCATGTCCCCCACCCCGAGTGATATGTTGTTAGTGCCCGATTTCTCTGGTCCCTTCAACCCCAAGTAGTGGTGCCACTTCCTGGTCTTTAGGGGTGTAAGGGACACCTCCATCTCTCCATGATCATGCCACCTACCTACCCCGTAAGATTCATTTTTCCTCATCGTTCACGGATTATATAGCACACGGGGGTCCAAGTGAAATTATGTCCAATGCCTGATCATTTGTGCATTGATCATGGATACATCTGGGTCAGTCCTAATCCAATGCATTCCTAATGGATCTGGGACAATTCCGTTTGATGAGGGATCGGTCCCCAGGCTGGGATCCAATGGAATCAGTGTCACACAGAGACTCATCCTGGGAGAACACACAAATATTTCGTCTTCTTCTGGGACTTCCTCCACTGAAGACATTCTCCAGCCACCCCTAATAGTTTCTGTAGTCATGTGTTCAAATAACTTGTAGGTGACTATCCTTTGAAATTTGGCAAAACAGCTGTGCATAAACAGCGAGCACGGGGGAGGACAGAAAGATTTGGGTTCCAATTTTGATCCTTACCATGGAGGAGCTGCAGTTGCCTATCTTCATGTATTGTGTCCTGTCGAAGAAACATAAAGTTAGCATGCAGCTGCAGCAAGTAACTGGGTTTTATCCATTCGATTGATTCCTGGTATGTCAGTGGAAACTTATCAAGAAAGTAAAAATGGTAAGGCGTCCATTTGTTGTAATTGAAATGAATGGTGATATTATGGAAAAGTACGACATACGGGGGGCTTGACAAGTATGATTTGAAACGATATTTTGCACTCCTGGTGGGATCTCGAACTGGATTACACAAGATCCCGGTTGAGGCCATCGTCATCAATATCAATCTTGGCCATCAACCTGTTCTCAGCCTCTTTGTGTTGTTGCTTGTCCCGAAGTCCACCTTGGAGGATGATCACCCGAATGTTCCGGAGCAACGAATTGTTTTTGACAGGGAGGGAACACTCCTGTCTGGTAATCATTGCTTGATGTCCACTCATGCGTTGTCGTAACATCTGCCTTGTATTGCCAATGTGCCAAGTCTCATTTTATCCCTGCCTGCAACTTACGAGTTCGAAAACTTTATCCAAGTCACGAGTACCTGCTGGGTACATGGTGGTATCCGTTCCGACACTCTGACACGTCTTGCAGTGGATGATGTAATTGGGAAGTATGGTGCTGTAATCAATGTTGTCCTGATAGTTGGTCAATGTGCTGCGCATAACGGTCTATTTTCAGGTTTGATGATTGTTCAACGGTAAGAAGTGGAATAGTGGAGAAGGATTTGGCGAGGTGCTCATCATCATTGATAATTTATTGAAGATTGTGAAGAACATTGTGTACTCCTTTGGCTCCCAGGACGTACGATACAATGAAGGCTACCCTATCCATTGGAGCCCGTGTCTGTCTCCGAAGAAGGTCATAGTTGTTTCTTGCTGTGGCACATCGGAACTAGTGGTCGATGAGTTGAGCATCGTAATTTAGTCTTATGAGGATATCCTTGTGAGAATGCTCTAAAAAACACATGGTACAATGCCCAACTTATCGACTGCCAGTTCCCATGTGCCACAGATAGGAAGTGCAATGTCCTCCTCAGGAGACAGATATGAGATGTAACCGATTGGATCCTCTTCATTTTACATGACGTCCCAGGATCCTAAACACTACACCATGTCCTTTGCGGTCTGCAAAACATTATCAACGAGAATGAGCACCTTTCCGAACGTTCGCCACAACTTTACTTCTTGATGTTCAGCAACCACCAAACATCAACCAGATCACGACTTTCAGCAAATTACACAGCTTCCTGATTATTATCCAACACGACACCAGACAAACCTGTCAGGGCAGCCCTGCAAGACATGTCAGAGTGTTGACACAGATACCACCATTACACGTGGGGACACCTTCCACCACGTACACCGCAGGCACTCATGTGAAATGTCCAATGCTTTCTGTCTTATAAACTGCAGGCAGGGATTCCCTGAGGCTTGGTGCATGAGTGAGAATGAGCAGACGCCATGACTGTGAATGAATGGACACCGCTCAAAGATCACGAGACAGGAGTTCTCCCTTTCAATCAGAGAGCACTTCAATGGTCCAAGACATTCGGCACCGGACCTTCGGGACACCATTTTCCAAAGCAGAATTCTGGACAATCAACAACGCAAAGTGGATGAGTTGAGGCTGATAGTCAAGTTTGATACTGATGGGGATGGCCTCAACCATGAAGTTGCGCTCATGTCACACTACAGGTAACTCCACTGCACTCTACACTGTCATCCAAACACGCATACACACACCCCTATATACGCACACACTCACACAAACCCTCTCTCATACACAAGCTGCCTGTCATGTACGTGCACATGCACCCCCTTCCATCATTCCCCGCCCACCCCCGCACTCACCGAAGCACGCTCTCACAGGCATATACACCATCTCACTCACACACAGACTTCTTCAAGATTTCACACAGATACTTTTTCATGGGCTCACACCCACATAGTCTCTCCTGTACACCTACCCATATAATTTGATAGGGTGGATCTGTAGTTGATCAATTGCATTTAGATTTAGATTTAGATGTTTAGATTTCCTTTTGTGAAGGTTAAATCGTGTTTTAATTATTTGATCCACGCTTTAAAGATGTGAAAATCAAGATAGATATTGGGAATCCTGGAGATGTAAAATTAATTGTACTTCCAGAAGTCACTGGATCCAGCCCAAAAGATTAATTTGTAAGAAAATAACATGTCGAGTTAGGAGTTATATACTAGCTTTACAAAATGATTGGCGAATGAGCTAAATGAAGACGTATAGAGTAGTCGGGTCGTTATCTGTTTGGCAACATGTGAGGTGCCATAGCGAGAAATTCTGTCGTAATGAGTATATAATCAATTTACAATTGAAAATGGCTAAATTAGAAGAATGGATTAACATTCGACAGATGTAAAGTAATCTGGATAAGCATGAGGTTATCCATTTTTGTCAGAGGATTAGAAAGTCAACTTAGTCTCTAAACAGAGACAAAACTCAAAGTGTTCAGGTGCAGATCGATCGGAGTGCCCTTATACATGTTACCGAAAACTCGCGTGCAGCTGGCAATGAGAAAGATTTTTTAACTAAGGGCGTCTATTTCAAAAGTAGTTAAATTTTGCTGCGAATATGCAAGGCATTAGTGAGAGCAGAACTGGAGTGTTGTGTCGACATTTAGTGTCCTTACTTGAGGAGAGATACAATTTTATTGGAAGAAGTTAAGAAAACATTCATGCGATTGATTCCAAAGATGAGGAGTTGTCTTTTTTCAGAGCAACTAAGCAATTCAGATCTCGACTCTCTGGAATTCAGAAGATCAAGAACAGATCGCATTGAGGTATATATGTTGCTAAAGTTGATCAACAATGTAGATGTGAAGTGGATATCTCCTCATGTTCGGCAACCTAGAACAAGGCATCATAGTTTTCGAAAATGCTGGTGCAGATTCAAAGCAGGGGCGAAAAGAACTTATTCCTGTCAAGAAGTTGCGAATGTGTGTAATGCACCATTCCAGAGCGCTGTAGACGCAGGAAATATTGAGAAAATGAAGAATTATGGAAATAGGCAGTGAAGGAGAACTGACGCCGAGATGACATCAGTCATGATTGCACTAAATGGTGGAGCAGGCTCGTGCGGGTGAATTGGCGAGAGTTGCTCTTATGACTTATTTAATATTTCGATTTTCGAATGTGCTGCAAAGAGATTAGGGCGTACATTTATTGAGCAGAAAACAGCCATTCAGTATAAATCAGCCTTGATCAGTTTGACAGAATGTACCAGGTGGAGTGACACAGGACCAGGACTTGCATTCTATGTCAATGAAGGAGTACAGCAGATGTCCGACAATCAAGTCTGGAGGTGACACGAAAATAAGCAGGAAATTAATTTGTTCAGAGATCGTGGAGTTTGCTAATAGATATAAACAGGTAATGTTAATGGGTAATTGTTTGGCAGATGGAATACAATTTGATATGGAAGTTGTAAATACTTTGCAGGAAGAATGTGAGACTATATGACACTGAGTGCACACTGGAGGGTTCACTTTGGCTAGCTCAGACATCAGAAATGTAACTCAAACTGCCTGACAGTTTGTTCACTCACGAACCGAATGGTCCCATTGCCATTCGGACACGCCGGATATGTTAATAGGGTTGTTTAGCAGTGGTGAGTGGTGAGCGAGAGGGTATGTTGTGCCGTTTATCAAGCGGCTGGCCGTTATTCTAGATGCCATGATTTCTTTCTACACAGAGGCACAAAGACAACGAGAATGGCCGACTGAACCCAACCTGAAACAAAACAGTATGGCTGCTGTCAAGCCTTTGGGTATTCACCAATATGATGCAATTTGCATGATCAAAATGTAACATTAATGGAGTGAGGGTTGCACTCTACCCTCACGAACAAATCCCACCGTCCTTGGCTGAAAACGTAAACACCTCTTTCCACTCCAATAAGGAAATGTGGGTCCTGGGCGTTGTCCATCGCCAAACCCGAACTGTCCGATGTCTGGAGGGAGAATGCCTTAACTTCTACCTGGAACGCTGCAACTACACGGGATTAATTTGGATTACACCACTTTCCTCACTTCCCAGCCCCCACTTTATCCCAGTCCCAAGCCTCCAACTCCGCCCTGCCGTTTTGTTCTGTCCATCATCTTTCCTATCTATCCACTCCACCCTGCTCTTTGAACGATCACCTCCTTCCCACCTTCAACTACATAGTATTCTCAGCTACCTTCCCCACATCCCCGAATTTCTCCCATTTATCTCTCAGCCCCCTGCCCCACACGCCACATAACAGACGAAGGGCTGATGCCCGAATTGTCCATTCTGCTGCTCCTTGGTTTTCCAACACTACGCACTACACACTTGACTCTGATCTCCAGCACTTGCAGTCCTCAATTTCTCCGATCCCTGGGAATTGCATCCAGTCACTCTTACAAAAAAATAGAGAGGATTCTGAGAGGCAGGATTTATTACTTTTAAGTAATGCATTACTTAATTGAAGATAGTTAGGATGACATTGTATGGGGCAGATCATACTTCACGAATCTCATTGAATTTTTTGACGTTGTGACTAAACACAGTGATGAAGGTCGAGCAGTTGGTGGCTTCGATGTGGACTTTACCAAGACGTTTGCTCAGGTTCCCCACGGTAAACTCATAAAGAAATTAAGGAGGACAGTGTTATCAGAAAATTTGGCGGTTTGGATAAAGATTTGGATGACTCAAAGAAGACAGAAGGTGTTGGTAGATTGAAAGAATTCAGTCTGGAGCTCAGTGACCAGTGGTGTTCCACAAAGACCTCTGCGCTTACTGACTTTTATAAATGACTTGGATGAAGAAATGAAAGAGTGAGTTAATACGTTTGTCGATGTTATGAAGGTTGGTGAAGATCCGGATAGTGTGGAAGGCTGTTGTAGGTTTCAATGGGAAATTCACTGAATGAAGACCTGGGCTGAGATGTGGCAGATGGAATTCAATTTTGAAAAGTGTACTGATTCATATTGGAAGGTGGAATTTGAGTACAGATCATTGGATTAAAGGCATGATTCTAGGCAACGTAAAGGAATGGTGGGATCTTGTGGTGCACGTCCATGGATTCCTCAAAGTTTTCATCAAAATTGATAGGGTTGATCAGAAGGTGAATGAGATGTTTTGGCGTTCATGAGCAGGGGGACTGAGTTTAAAAGCCCCGATGTTCTGCCCCAAATCCATGAATTCCTGTTTGAATGACACTTGAAATATTGTGTTCGATTCTGTTTGCCTCGTTATATGAAGGATGTGCAAGAGTTAGAAAGGGTGTGTAGGAGATTAACGAGAATGCTGCGTGGATCCGAGGGAATGCCTGATGAAGAAAGATTGACGGAGCTCGGTCTATTCTGATTGGAGCGAAGAATGATGAGAGGTAACTTGATAGATGTGTGCAAGATGATGAGAGGGATAAATGGAGTGGATAGCCAAAGACTTTTTTCCTATGGCGGAAATGGCTAAAAATATGGGACATGAATTTCACGTGATTGGAGGAAGGTTTAGTGAGAGTTCATTGTTAGATTAATTGCACAGAAAGTGGTGGGTGCGTGGAATGTACTGTCAGCAGTGGCAGTTGAGTCAGTTGTATTTGGGACATTTAAGCACCTCTTGGCTAGGAACATCGATGATGGTCAGCTGACGACATGTAGGATAGTTTGATCTTAAAAGGATAAATGTCGGCGCAACATCGAGCGCGAAAGAGCGTGCACGGTGTTTTGCCGTTTCTTGTTTCGTGTTTCATGTTGGATATAGCCCTATCCTGCCTGGAAAGATTCTGATCAGAATCTGAAAGAAACTGTGACCCCAACAGCTGAAGCTACAGGTCGTGTTGAAGGAGGTGGCACCACTCCGTGGCATGCTGTTTTTTTGCATCAGGTTCTCCTCACAAAGTACTCTTGGTTTAAGTGCAGTTTGGGTCGCTGGTCTTGGAAAATCTGGATGATTTAGCCAGATCCCTTTCTCACAAATACTCATTCTGTGGTTCCCCTTCTCTGGAGACTCTGCTCCATTTGTTGTTCATGGCACAGACCCAGATGTTGTGCGTGCAGTCCCATGCTCTATCCGAATTCGCGTCACCAAATGCTCCTTGAATTTCAGAGACAATTCATAGCACAACCTCCAGCAAAGCATCTCCAGCACCATCCCTAACTTCGCAATAACATCAGGTGGTAAGAAGGCGATACGTCACAAGTTACACGTTTGATGGTTTCCAAACGTGATTATTTTTCTGTGAATCGTAATCGAGATATTTTTTATTGCACTAGTATTGTCGAATGCGACTTTGAAGATAGTTCTAAGAGAAAGGAATTGTAAATTGTCATTGTTGATATTCTCTGTTAGACATAAAGAATAAAGTTGTTAATTTTACTTCTAATAGTGACGTTTGGGATAGTTCATTGCCTGTCGAATTTTAATACATTACACCTTGAGGTGAATGTTCTTTATGATGTTTGTTGAATTAACAGAGGAATTATATCACATAATATAACAATGGGTTCCACAGAATCATCACCCTCGGCCGAAGAAATTCATCTTTATCTTAGTTCACAATCATTATCCCTTTACTTTAAGGTTGTGCCAATGTGTTCAAGTACCTCGTAACAGTTGAAACATTTTCTTCAAATGAACTGTATCCAAGCTTATCAGTATTCTGTAAATTTCCATACACAGAGTCATCGAGTGAGACAACAATGAAACAGATTGTTTCTTCCCAACAAGTCCGTGCTGAGTAAGTTGAAAACCGAATATAGTTCCGGCTCCATGAACTTGGCCCATATCCCTCCAAACATTTCTGATTGATGCACTTATCTAAATGTCTTATAAATATTTCAACTGTATCGTCATTCATTACTCCCTGTGCACTCGCTGTGTAAAAAAAAATCGTCATCTCTTTTTCAGATCTTCCTCCTCTCGCCTTAAGAATAGGCCCACTGGTTTTAAAATTCCCTAACTGAGGGAAAGGACAGATGTAGATAACTATATCTGTACCCCAGCGAGATTTGGGATTTGTCGTTCAGGTTGAGTTTCAGCGTGTAAGTTTGTACACTGAGCTGTAATGTTCATTTTCAGATGATTCGTCACCATACTGTGTAACATCTTCAGCTAGTTGATATTCATATATCGTCACAAAACAACATAAACTTTGCTCACTAATATCCTGACATACTAATGAGAAAGAACACCAATTTGACTGGGACAACTCATCCATCCTAGGACAATCAGAGACATGCACCAGAATTCCTAGAAGTATGGCATTCCACTGGAACTCTGTAAACAAGTACATTGACTTGGACGTGATTTTCCACCCTTTGAGAAAAGTAACAAGAAATGACATCACCGCAGGAAATGATACCACCACCGTAAATGACATCACCAACCCAAAGAAACCCAAACCTAAAAAGAGAAAGCAGGAATCATCAGCAATTCTTCGTCGAAAATACACTGAAGATGTTCCATTGTACGGTGACGAAACGTCTGAAATCATATATGCAGATATCTATACCACTCAGGATTATATAGACAGCTTTTGGGTAAACCTCAACCTTTACCACTCCTGCGAAAAAAAATCGCAGGCTATCTCGCATTTCCTTCTAACTGAATCGATTCATTCCTTGCACAAACCTGATATATTTCTTCTGAATTCTCTCCAGCTGAATAATAGGTTTCACACAACAGGTCAACCAGAACTGAACAGAGTACATGAGAAGATGCCTCACCAATATCCTGTACGATCTCACCATTGACGTTCCAATTCCTATACATAACGTTTTGAGCAATGAGGGTAAGCGCACTAACAGCATTTTTAACCACTCTATCTATATGAAACATAACTTCAAAGAACTACGTCTCTGAACCTTAATCTATCTATTTTGCATCAATCTTCAAGGCAGTAATTTTAATTGTACAAATCCTGCATCCCTTGTTTCTTTCCAAAGTAATCTACCTTACATTTGTCCAAGTTAAACACGATCAGCCACTCCTCAGCCCATAGACCCAAGTGATCAATGTATCATTTAAACATAGATAACCTTCTTCCCTATCTGCGATGCCACCATGGAGAGTCATAGACGTTTACAGCACAGGCCGACGCCCTTTTATCGAAATTGGTTCATTTCGATCAAAATATTTGTCCACACGAATTCGATTTCCCAGGTACTGCCCCATATCCTTCTAATCATTTTCGAGCCATCCATTTGCCCAAATGCCTTTTAAATGTTATTTATATACATACATCAACACTTCCAATGGCGTCTCATTCCATATACATGCTTCCAGTGTTGGTGCTGTCTGCAAAATGATTGTCTCTACCTTCGCTATTCTTTTACAAATCACTTACTGTATATAAGTGACAAACAAAATAGCCAGCACTGATAATTTTGGAGCACCGCTCGTCACAGGTTTCCAGACCATAAATAAACCCATCAGCACCATACCCTTTTTCTTGTTGTTAAGTGAATTTTGTGTCCAATTAGCAGATCTCATTCCAAATACCATGGGATTTAACTTTACACATTTACCTACCATTCAGAAATGTTTCCAAGGCTTTACTTAAGTCTAAGTGAGCAATGCCTATTTTTCTGGCCTCATCAATCTTCTTAATTACTTGATCAAACACTCGAACAAATTTGCAAGAAGCAGATACTATATCACAAAGCTATGCTAACGATTCCTAATCGTTCCTTGTCTCTTTAAATGCTATCTTTCAGAATCACCGCCAACAACCTTACCATCACAGAGGTCACACTCACAGCTCTATAGTTGCCAGTGTTCTCCTGCATTCCTTTCTTCACCAAAGCTGTAATATAGGCACTGTCCATCATTCTGAACCTCACACACATTTATAGGTTACGCAATTATTTCTGCATGCCTCCTTACAAGTTCCTCCCTGACGTCCCACCATATTTGGGATGCACTCGGTAAGGGTCTGGAGATTTATCCACCATTTCTATTTTCTCTGACGGAAAGCACTTCGTCTCCTGAAATTGGAGCGATTTTAAAAAGTAATAATATTTATTTCTCTGGGTTCTGTCGCCTCCTTCAGTCCAACTAGTCTATGCAAACCGGATTTTCGAAACTGAACTCTTCCACCTTGCATGCACCTTGCATCTCTCGACCCTTTATGCACATGGTCAAATGTCTGACAAATCTTGTTACAGTACCTGTATATACCACTTGCTCTGACAGTGTATTTATTTTGCAACCCATCCTCCGTTAAAAAAGTTGCCGTTGTTTCCCGTTACATCTTACCAATCTTGGACACTCTATCCAAGTTAAAGATCTTTGTTGTTCACTTTATCTATAACTTTTACAATTTTACAAACCTTTATGAAATCATCCCTCGACCTTGTATGCTGCAGTCAGAGAGGTCCAAGTCTATGCACTCTCTCCTCATAACTTAAAAACCTGCACTACTGATAACATGTACACTCTTTGTTGCATGAAACGACATAGAGTGGAAAGCAATCCAGCCGCGAGAAACTTCCCCTACGCTCCATTTTGTGACGTTTGATCAAATAGTTTAGCAACAGGAACTGCCCAGCTTCATATATGGAATGTGAACATTTGGGCTAGTTTTTTTTAATGTTCAGTACTTTGAAAGATCAAACAATTTTTGCGTTTCGCAAATGTCCTCAATCCTCGCACACTGAAGAACTGTCAATAAAGTAAAAGATTCATTTCGATTTTACACTGTTAACTTTCTGTACAAGACAGTTGTACTATTGAGGATGAAATAATACCTCCAGAACCAGTGGTCATCGAGTGCTTTATTATTAATTTTGAAATTATTCAGAAAATTGTGGAAAAAGCAGCCCCGAGCCTAACTTGCCTTTCTGAGGGCAAATTAGAAAACTTGCAAAGTATTGTTCTTTGATCTCGGATTGTTTGTGATGATAGATCTCTCGCGACTTACCTGAAGGATCACAAGTTTGGACATTTGATTGCGACTCTAAATTTATGAACCAATTGCCATTTTATCAGTTTGACCATTTGTGAATCACAATCAACTCAAAGATAAAGTTTGAGGTGGTCAATGAATCAACATTAAGAAGACAACGTATTAAACCTCATTGCTTCTCGTTTGTAACGTTTGGAATTGCTTACTTTTGAAATTATTTAATGATCCATGGGGTTGACTTCATAATTTAGCAATAGTAATAGAATGTGATCTTTGTATTTTATTTATTCACTGTATTCTTACTTTCGCTGATACCACCTTTGCAAACATGTAAACTGACTGCAGGTTGGTTCACAGTGAGTAGAGAGAAACGTTGGAGTAAAACACATCTGTTTACATCAGATTGTATTAGAATAACATACAATCAATATGCACGATGGTGGAAAAAAATTGGGTTTCCTCAGTATTAGTTCACATTGATATTCAATTACAAATAAGAGTTCAGAGTTTTTATTATTCACAGAAACTAAAACGGAAGACGTTTCTGTCCTCATCAGGATACAGTCAGCTCCAGGACATAGGCTGGAAAATAGTGGGAGCAAGTCGCAAAATTGTGATGTAGATATCTACAGCATTCTTTATACATTACGCAACTTGCAGAGTGCTACTGCTTTCAAACAAAACACTACAGATGTTAACGTTGAGGTCATGTATGAGTCCAATAGGAGTATGAAGCAATAAGAAGATAATATAGATATAACGTGTTTCTACACTGAAATCATCCACTGCTTAATTTCCGAATCATAGTGAACCGATGCAATATTCTGCTCTTTCGCACCTCTCTCAACCTATTGTGTGTTCCCACATCAATGAATGTATTAATGCACAAACACAGAAACTGAAGCATGCACGTATTTTCTTCGAAACTAAATGCTGAGTCACTGAAATCAGAACTGGTGAAATAAGCAACATATGCAATCCGCACATAAACTACGGTCATACAATATAACGTGCCTAATACTGTGAAACAATGGATTTTCTGCCTTTGTCCATCTCTGGATCTCTCTAAATGTCTCAATTTCTCTGATTTCGGAGGCTTCTGCGAGCTCGAATAGCCACTATAATATGTCTAATGGTAAGTGCAGTGAGAAGTAAAATCACCAGGAATGGCAGGCAAGAAGTAAAAATTACGAGAACTAAGCGATATTCAGCCTATGTTGGTGGCTTGTAAAATATATATGTGACAAAGTGGAATCAGGAAAAATCGTCATTTATGGGCAGAGACTCAAATATGAAATACGAGAAGATTATCCTTGGAGATCTCAGTGGGGAGACTATTCGCATGATCCATGGAACTGTTTCATCGGTGTCGTAAGTAATTTTTAAATTCTTGCATCCTTTGGACACAAATCGATCAAAGTTGAAAGCAATTGTTAACCAGACAAAGCAGGCTACGATTCACATATTAAAGCAGTCCGCAGACTGCAGATAGGAGTGAACGACATGAAACTGAACGCTCATAAATGTCAGTGATTCAGCTGCATATTTCATCAGTGATGATGACCAGGAAATCCGTCACTCCCATGGACACCAAACAGCCAGTGATACAACTAGAGTGACCAAATCTTCCACGAGAAATTGTTACAATAACTACAATGTTTGGTGCAAAAGAGATAATCAGATTAAAATGGGGATGCTGAGCCAGATGGTTAAAAAGTGATGTGGGAGGTGATTTGTGTGCACGGGTGTATGACAGCGAAATACAGGGACCGACAAAGAGAGTGAGTATATCAAGAGAAGCTTTGCTGGCTTTCAGCAAATTGATCACGTTTGTAGGAACTGATTAAGGTTTACAGCTTTGTGACAACACATGCATGCCTGTTACCATTGCCATATTGGTGAGAAAATAGAAGTGTGAATACAGTTAATACGCCAATAACAAATGTAGAATCTATTCAAAGTGAGGTCAATGGACAAAACAACGATATCCTAATCTAATCAAACATTTTCGTTTTCGTTAGAAAGGGGTGTATAATGTCTCGCATGCAAGCGAAGAAAACTGAAATGTTTTGTTTTACACTTTCTGGAGAGGATTTTGGCTAACGGATTACATCGCTCTCAAGTCATTTGAGTGCAAATGGAAGGATTTGGGAACATGGAAGTCGACAAAAAGGATGGATTTTAACACTCTAATTCTTATTCTCATTCAGAGAAATTACCATCGAGGTCCTGTCATACAGTACCCCCTCAATGAGAGTAGGCGTTGTTGCCTGCAAAAAAAAAATCATAGCCATTCTCTCTTCTGGATTCTGAAAGTACGCTGGATAGAGTCATGATGATATCACACTGTGTTTTAAAAATAACGAAGACCGAAATGGTTCTTTTGTCGGACAGAACTGGAATATTTCTGAAAAAAAAAATTCCCAGTTCCAATTACTTGGCCAGGCAAACGAATTGTCTTGTCATGGAGTAAAATACTTACAACTTATGTTATTATTTCTTGCTAATTGTCCTGATAATGAAAATTCAAAACAAATGACTGTGATAATCTGTGTTCTTATCAGATAAAAAAAGGTAAAAATAAAGCGAGAGTGCGGAACATTTTCGGAGAGTAGGAGGACGAAGAACAAATTGCACAGCAAATGTTACTGCAGATGAAACTCAGGCAAGTGTCGTGGAGGAAGGGTACAGAGGTGACCAAACCAATTGAAAGCAAAAACGTTGCACACTCCCATTCGGGGGGAAACAGAAAGTATCCAAGAACAGATCTGATTATTGTCCTTATTATTTGATTCACGTTAAACTCATTGAATAGTTTTCGTCTTAATAATCACAGAATTATAATAATTGGAGAGTATTCAGCTTTTTCGTTTTAACCAGTTATTCGTTGATCAGTATTATACTGAGTCTGTAATTATTAATCGACTATGATGAAAGTGTAGAGCTTAATCTGCAGAAAAAAAATATATAACAATTTAAACATCGTTACCATGTGAGTTCATTTCAATAATTTTTGTCGAAGGAAACGTGCAGACAACGAAGTTGAATAGGATATGTAGATTGGTGGATGTTGATCCAGATTTATATGTTTACCAAAATAAAAAGGATGCAACAAAATAAGGCATTGTTTGGAAATGTCAGCAGTTCTTGCAGCACAGAACAGACAACACAGAGCAGTAGAGTATAGCATCGGCCCTTCGGAACACGATGTTGTACAGAGCATTTCCCTTAATTCAATATCAAGGTAGCATACACACCCCTCAATTTACTGCCGCCCATGTCCTTGCCCAGCTGCTGCTTAATTGTCCCTAATGTCACTTACTCTACTGCCACCGCTTGCAGATCATTCTAGCACCCGGGACTCTCTGCTCAAAGAATCCATCTCTGACATCTCCCCACACCATCCCCCAGCCACCTTAAAATTATGACCCTAGTGACAGCCATTTCTGCCATGGGAAAAGGCTTCTGGCTACCTAGTTTATCCATGTCTCCCACTATCTTGCACACATCGAGCAAATCAGTTCTTTTCTTCCTTCGTTCCAGTGTGAAAAGCCTGAGGTCACTCAACCTCGCTTCAAAAGACAGCCACGCCATAACGGGCAGAATCCTGATAAATGTCCTCTGCCACCTCTCGAAGCAACCCCGATCCATCCTTATGTCAAATCGACCAGATTGCACACATTATTTCAATTGTTGTCTAACCAACATTTTATAGAGTTGCAACAATATACCGTGGCTCATGATATCAATCTCCCGTTAATGAGAGCTAAAACACCATACATGTTCTTAACGATGCTATCAAGTTGTGTAGCAACTTTGACAGATCAATGTACGTGGACCACAATATCTGATTGTTCCTCCACAATACGAAGAATTCTGTCTTATATCTTTATTCAGTATTCAAATTCAAGATTCCAAGATGAATCACGTTGCATTTCTCCAGGTTGAACTCCATCCATCACTTCTCATCACAGCTCTTTATCCTGTCAATGATTTGTTGTTGCTTGTAGCAGTCCTTGACACGATGCGCAACACCGCCAACCTTAGTGCTATGAGCATTTATACTCAACCACCCTTCCACTTCTGCATCCGAGTCATTTCTCTAATCAAACAACAGAGATCAGAGGCTCAATATCAGATCCCTGCGGCGCACAAATAACCACCCACCTAAAGGAGGAACGGTTTCCATCTATGACCAAATGTTGCCTTGTTGTGGCCAGTTAATTCTACACCCAGACAGCCAAATATCCCTGTATCCCATACCTCATAACAATCTGAATAAGCCTACTGAGGTGAACCTTTTCATGTGTCTTACTGATAACTATATACAGAATTTCCTCTGCTCGAACTTCATCAACCTGAGTCGTCACGTTCTCAAAAAACTCGATAGTGCTTGTGAGACATGCCCTACCCATGACAAAGCCATGTTGACTAAATTTAACCAATTATGTCTTTCCAAAATATATCTACGATATTTCGCAGAAACATTTCCAGTAACTTGTTTACCACAGACATGAAACTGACTGCTCTGTAATTCACTGGGACCTACCTATTTAGTTTCTTGAACAGCGGAGCAACATTTACCTCCCTCCACTCAGCAGGTACTAGTCTCGTCGAGAGTGAGGATGCAAAGGTCATGATCAGAGGGGCCGCAATGTCATTCTTCGCACTCTGAAGTAACCTTGGGCATATCTGTTCTAGCTCTGGCGACATATCTATCTTGACGCTTCCCAGAATGTACTGCACATGCACTTCGGAAATATCTTTGTTTAAATCTGCCAACGAGGTCCACGGTGCTCTCACTATTAATATTATCCATCTCTCTTGTGAATACTGAACCAAAAATCACATTTGAAGCCTTCCCTACCTATTCAGATTCCAGCATAAGTTCACTTCACTATCCATGATCGTTCCTACCGTCTGTCTGGATAATCTCTTATTCCTCACGTCCGTGCAGAACGCTTTTGAGCTTCCCCTAATACTTCCAGCCAAGGCTGTTTCATGTCATCGCATAGCTGTCCTCAGTTCATTTTCGAGTTCTTTCTTCACTACCCTGAAATCCTCTGAGGCTGCTCCGCATTCTTGCTTTCCCAAAATTACTTATACCTCCCTCGTCCTTTCGATGATAAGCTCCTTTACTCTTGTCATCCAACGTTCAATCACCTTACCATTCCTTGCCTGCCTCAGTGGGGAAAAGGTATTCAACACTGGCAGCAAGTACTCCATAACAACCTTCTCATTCATTTTGTACATTTCCTGTCGAACAATTGTTCTCAAGTTATAATCTACAAATGGCTAGAAATATCAGCACCTGTCTAATAGCCGTCTCGTTTGCACTCGTCCAGGTAATTACTTTCCCGTACTCCAATCCCTCTAATGGTTACAATAGATGTGAGGCTGTTGTTACTGTCACTAAAATATTCTGCCATCGAGATGTATGACACCTAGCCTGACGCGTTGCATAGCAGCACGTCTCATATGCACACGCCACCCCCCAACCCCCAGCACTAACCCACAGCCGGGAGATCTACATACTGAGTCAGCAATCCTTCTGAAACACATGTGACATAAACGGCTCCATCCAGACAATTTCCACCAAGGAGGCTCTAATCAATGTTGGGACATTGGACTCAACCAATACAACAACACTCTTACAGATGCATCTTTGCAAGATCTACTGCTCAATGTATACTTTCATGCTTCTGCTCCAGTGTGGGGCGGTGGGGGAGTGGGAGGGGGTGTTGAGGGGGGGCGTTTATAGAAAACGTCCAATAAATTGACTGCTCCTTTCCTGTTACTGAGTTCCAACCTTAATGGCTCAGAAGACAAACCCTTGTTTACAAACTCATTTTCTGTGTTTGTGATGCACTCTCCAATTAGCAATGCTATCCCCTTTTCCTTTACAATCCTACCCTTCTTAGACCTAAACCCTGTAAACTTCAGCCACCATCGCTGCCCCCGTGAAATCCATAACTACTTTCTCACCTCAGCATCGTGACGTCTGTGGAGTGAAAGCAGAGTTTACGTAGTAATGGGACTTCTAATAGATTGAATCTGTGTCAAAATGTGTTTGTGAAAGTGAGAACATATATTCTTGAATTGGAAAATAAATGCTGTTCAACGAGAATAAGATTCGTCTTTCCAGCAAGACGTTCTGAAAATGGAGACAAGAAATAATACACTGTAGTGAGCCACAAGATTAAATGCAGTTTACTTAAAATCCCTACGATAACTTTTCACACTGATATATATCACAATTATTCCCTTGAACAAAACTGAATGCTATACCAGGATTCCAGATCACCGCAATGAAAGGGTAGTAAATGGCAAACAGTATTAGTGATTTGCTCAGTTTTCATCAGGAACTCTTTTTCCATTCTGGTATGTAAATTTTTGAGTCATAAGTATGCATAATTGCAATATCCCGGATATAATTAGCTCATTTTTTTAAATTCTAAAAAATAAAATGCAGCCCTTGATGCAAACAGGATAATGTAGCAAAATTTTGCTTTTCTTTTCAATAAATATACTTTTTTCACGGGACCATGTTCAGATCTGAACTGGAATTCGAGAAATGAGATCTACTTCTGTAATGCCAAGGAATATAAGATGAACAGTTTCAATGCTAAAAGTGGCCACTGTAAGAGGATTATTGTCAGGGTAAATAGTGATGTTGGCAACTCATATTACTTACGAGAAAAGAGCAGTCAGGCAGCAACTATCGTGATGTCTTGTCAAGTTGTAAACACTCACTCATCTTCAACCATGCGATCACAGCTCACGAGGAAGTTGGTTCCACACTGTAGTGTAAGTATGCATTATGTTTTGTACGATTATTTGTATTTAGTGTGGCAGTTCCAGCTGAACACAAATGCTTTCTTTATCATTGAAACAACTTTATTTCTTTGTCATTGAATTCCAGCACTGATTGAAAGAGGTCAATGACATCAATATATGTATAAAGATTTATTTAATATTGTCACTTGCACGTTGGTATACTTAAAGCTGCAAAATGTCGCCATGCTGTGGCGCTATTTTAGATTACATAAACAAAGAAAAGTTTAAATTGCATAAATCAAAACATTTGGAATTAATTGATAAAGAATATTATTTTCACTGGAATAGCAATCCAATGTTTATTTCAGCACCTCAGTAATGTTGTATTGAATTTGAAGAAGTACAATTGCAGCCTAATTTATCCGTCGTGAGCCGGCCGTGTACATTCTGTTTGGTTTACTATGATCAAGTCATATCATCATCATTACCTTCCAATGTCCTGTTTCAAATCCATACTTGCATAAGCTCTTATAACTTTGCACTTTTATCATTTGCGTTGATCTTTTCTCGTTTATCATAGTGTAAATTAGTCACAGTTCTAAGATAAGTGCAGAAGATGTTGTGAATCTTGAACGGGTTCAGAGAAGATTTTCAAGCATTTTTCCTGTGTTCGAGGATTTGAGATATCGGAAGAGTTTGAATAAGCTAGAACTGTTTTGCCTGGAGTGTCGGAGGCTGAGGGCTGACCTTATAGTCGTTCATAAAATTATGAGCAACATGGCTATGATAAGTTGACAAAGTTTCTTCTTTGGGATGAGGGAGTGCAAAACTAGAGGAATAGATTTAGGTTCAGAGTGGAATGATTTAAAAGAGACTTAATGGGCAGGATTTTCACACAGGTGGTGGTGCGTGTATGGAATGAGCTGCCAGAGAACCTGGTAGAGGCTAGTACAATTGTTAAATTAAAAAGGAATCTTGGTGGGTATCTGAATAGGAAGGGTTTGGAGAGATATGGGCTAGTGCTGGCAATGGGATTGCATTGGGTTGGGATATCTGTTAGGCATGGATAGGTTGGACCAAACGGCCTATTTCCATACCGTGCATCTCTATGATTCTACAACGCTATGGCCAGGCAATTTCCTGATGAATGTGGAATATGGGTTGCTGAACATGTCTATAGTCCTCATAATTCGTTGTATTATAATAATTTCATTTCCCAATTTCCTCCGCTGTAACGAGAGAAATAGCAGTCTATTCAGTTCCTTTTCATAAATGAAATTCTCCATCACATTCAACGATACACTTTAACTTTCCAGAGAAATCTCCTCTGCACACGTTTCAGTAAAATCTAAACGCTCCTATTATGTAGATTGAGGAAAAGCATACAATAGTTGATTTGTGAATTGAATAACAGTCACTCAACAAAATCAAACCGGAAGTCTTCTCAACGGCGGTCGCCTTGTTCAAGGAGCAGTAAGAAAGTAACGTTGCATTTATTGGGGGCGATATTTGAAAAGAAGTTTATCAGACATCTCATAATTTTATCCAAGTTGGGAGCAGGATCAAGACACCAATCGATCTAACCCGACTTCCAATTCCTTCTCTCCGTTAGCCTGCAATATTTCCAATTCTGAAAGCAAGTTTGCCTTCTGGTACACTGTATGTGTTTTTGGAAACGGATGCTCCTTTATGTCCTCGGTGTTCCAATATTCTCCATTATAATTTCTAATCTGATGTTTATCATTGACCAGTGGGATTTCTCAATAAAAGAAACAGTCCAAGAAAGAGAATTTATGACCGTAAAAGACTATACAAGAAAATCTGCTTCCAGGATCCCGTTCTGTCATGAAATATGATCATGATCAAACCGATACTCATCGTGTCCGCTTTCCTATCTATCCAAGATCCCATGATTCCCCGACTGATCAAAACATTTTCTCTCTTAGTCTTACATATTCCCAAGTAATCTGTCCCCACAGTTCTCAGTGCCCAGCAGCTAACAACTCCCTGAGAAAAAAAAATTGCACTTTGTCCATAGTCTGGAATTGGTGCCCTGTCAATCTGAGACTGATTTTTCTGATCTTAGATTCTGTACTGATGGGAGAATGCCCTCATCGTGTTTATCCGAATGCTTCTTCAGAATTGCACCGATCAAATGAAATCATCTGTTATTCGTTGAAACTCCACTGACTACTCGCCTAATCGGTTTAACTTTTTTTCCAATTAGATAAGTCCTCTGTATCTTGGATCATCCGGTAAACCTTCTCTGAACTGGCATGAACGGATACATTTCTTTATTCCAAGGTTAACAGAAGTTGCCGCGTTCTTCATGTGATTAGATTAGCCAAAATACTAAGCTTTCGGCTCAACACACTTGAGTCTAACATAGTAGTTGTAATACAAAACAAGAAAATTGGCATATTGGAAACCTATCTCGATATTATAGAAAATAATTAATATTTGATCTACTATTCCAATACAGCAGCAGGAACTTACGCAAAGCCAAATTTAGAATAACCAAATTGTTTGAAAGGAATAACCGGAAGAATGAATTTTACAGTGGAAAAACTCTTCGATGTTGTTACATCTGCTGAGAGTGAGAGAGGGAGATAGAAAGGTGTATCCACAACGCCAACTTTAATAATCTAACGACGGAAAGTAAAAATCAAAACTATGTATCTACGTTAGCGTGAACCTAGTCACTCATGCTTCACTCAAATCTTCAACCACAATGTCAAACAACCAAAACAAAACCATAAACATATTTTGAACACATCACTACCATGTTCTAATCTACACCTGCATGGGTCCTTCATGTATGCAAACAACTTTAGGCCACCATCCCCTGCTTCATACAGCGAAGGCAATTCGAGATTATCATTCTAATTTACTCTCGATGCTGGACGCTTTCATTTGAGCCAACTTGTTCACAGTCCA
Source organism: Hemiscyllium ocellatum (assembly GCF_020745735.1). Taxonomy (NCBI): domain Eukaryota; kingdom Metazoa; phylum Chordata; class Chondrichthyes; order Orectolobiformes; family Hemiscylliidae; genus Hemiscyllium; species Hemiscyllium ocellatum. The sequence continues at coordinate 5,618,690 of NC_083408.1, forward strand.
AATAGAGACAATAGTTTGGTATGAATTTCATTTCACTTGTGGAAAATTCCAAACGTAAATTGGAGAGTAAAGTCCTTTGTTCAAACAGAAGAGTTGACAAATATTGGACCACGCTGTTCAGCCATTGCATGAGATTATGACATTATACACGTCAGAAATGTAGTAACTGTTCGTAGACTGATTCAACACAAGATGAACATTGACACACAGTGATAAATATGTCTGGAGTAAACTCTTAGGAAACAAAGGTAAGTTGTTACTCAACGGCCCAAGCAGATATCCATGCGTTGTTGAGATTATATAAACAAACCTGCTCTGACTCTTGCTTGATAACTGAATTCCTTAACGCCACAGGACAATTGATTTCACAGCAGCAGAGTTTACGGAATTAACATCGGGTAATATATGTCTTCAGACTATATTGTTAACACTAAATTTTAACAAGACGGACAACTTTTAATCCGAAGACAAGCTGCAGACTTGTAATAATTTTGCTGAATGTTTCTTAAGCAATAATCATCAACCTTGAACACCTTGGGAAAAAAATGACAAGTTTGGCAATCATTAACGTGTCCCTTCAGAAGCAGAAGGACAAAACAGTTATAATAACCAAACACTGAGCAGTAAACTGTCGAAGAATAATCCTGTAGAATGACCGAACACTGGAACTATCCTAAACAAAACCACTGTAGGTTGAAGTCCTGGTCAGATTATGTCTATAAATATGGTGAAAGCTACGTTGTTTCCCTTCTTCATTAATGGTTACACGGGGGACTTAATATTTTGTTCCTTACTTGGTCGGACCTTGTACATCCATCTTACCTTAAGAAAGTACTCTGATCTATTATGTTTCAGTCCAAACTTAATAAACTCTCACTTGCTTGCATTAATATCTATATGGCACAGTTGTTCCCATTCACTATATTGACTCCTGTATTAAGTGTATGAATTATTTTAAACTGCCCATGGGGCTGTGTAACTTTCTGTCATCGGTAAATTTAGATATGAACCTCTCTACTTCATTGCACATGCCGTTATTAACCGATTGGCGCAAATGAGCCCAGACTGCATATCTCTGCCAGACATTACTCGTCACCGCCTGCTGACTTGTGGTCTGCTCATTAGCCTGAAACAATCATTTATCAATGTCTATTGGGAATGTATCGTTACTTCTGTGAGTTTCTACCTTAGTTAAAAATGTCTGTATGTTAATACCACTAATCACCACCACCATCCTGAGAACGGCACTTTTTATCCATCTTCTGCCTTCTGTAGATAGCCAATTTTCTATCCATACTAGTACGTTGTTCCTTTCATCATGGGCCTTGATCCATCTCCGCAGCCTCCTGCACCACTCCTTATCAAAGGCCTTCTGGAAGTCGAGACTGATAAAATCCGGAACTATCATTGCTCTAAGCTGCTCGTTAACGTCTCAAAGAAATCTAACAGTTTTGTCAGGCATGACTTCCACTTCATTAAACGATGATAACTTTGTCTCATTGTACCACATATTTCGAAGTATTCGGATATCTAATCTTTCCAAATAGAATGCAAAATTCTACTACCAATTTAGGTCAGGGCAATCAGCATGTAAATTCCAACCACCCCCCCCCCCCCCCTTGTTTCCTACTTAAAACTGGGGATACGTTAACGATTCTACAGTCTTCTGAGACACTGCCTCACTCTAGTTATACCTGGAAAATCACGATTAAAACATTTTTATCTCGTCATATATTTGTTTCAGAGCTCGAACCTATAGCAGATTGAGTTCAGGTGAATTGCTTAATAGTGTGGTGAACAGAACTGAACACTTCTCTGAACAAAAAAGAACAGTCTTCCTCCAAGGTATCAACCCTCCTGTTGTAATCTATGTCTCGATTGTTCAAGGCAAACACGCTATTTCGGATAGATGGACACTTTATAGCCGCATCATTACGAGAATGGCAAACTCAAATTTGCTCTATAATACTTTCTATGTTGAGGATAATATCGATGCGTGCAATGTGCTCAAATCAGCCCGACGATGGGAAACTCATGTCATATGACCAAGCTCTACACCCACGATGTGTCAAAAACACACCAGCTGTCCAAACTCAACCGGCCTGAAACACAGCAGAACAGAACTGCCGCAGGATGCTCGGAGAAATAATGAATACTGCCAACACCCCACTGTAAAACTATGAAGAAGAACGGTCTGGGCAAGAAAATGCTCGTGACAGATCACCAGCGCTTCGTCACAGGCTAACTGCTGATTTAACTTAGCATGGTGCTGAAAGGTCTGAGAATAGATCTGCCTGGTCAGCTAGTAAAATTACAGCCGGACTCTACATTTATCCCTGACGAAAATAACTAACACACATAGTCCTGAACTCTATGGACAACGTAACATGGCCAAAACACCTAACCTGCTCATTCTTTTGATTGTGAGCAGAAACAGGAGCATCCGGAGGAATGCCTCTTAGACACACTGGCGACTATGCATACTCCCCACAAACAGTCGCCTGAAGCTTGGGTCAAACGTAGGTCCCTGGCACGGTGAGGTAGCAGTGCTCACCCCAAGGCATTTTTTTCCTCTGCATCGCCACTTTTCCAATCCAGTCTGACGTTTATGTCACAGTTCAGGGATCCCAATTGTCTCTTTCTCGACATCCAATCACATTCACTACGCCCTATTCCACCGAGACACTACTTTGCATTGCTGAGGGTGTGATAGAGAGCACTTACATGGAGGTAGCCACATGTAAGCTACAGGATAAAGGTAGATGAGCGATCGTGAAAAAAAGGAAACAGAACCAGCTGACCATGCTGGGATCCCCTGTGCCCGTTCCCTCATTAATAAAATATGATATTGGACAGTGCTGAAGGTTTCAACCGAGCGTAGGAAAGTTAGAGTGGTGTGTTCACTGGGAATGAGCTAGTTTCTAAATTATATTTCCCTCCTTCACTCTGTCTCATCCATCGATGCGATTGAAATCCATTCAACCCAATCACTTCATCCCAAGCTCATCAGTCATTTTATTCTACTCCACTCAAATATGGCATCTTGTTTCACTCATTGACATCATCCCAGCACAGCAGTTATTGAATCGCATTCCCCTGAGTGAATCCGCCTCACTTTAATCAGTCGTGGCATTCCACCCACCTCAACAACGAGGCAAAGTGAACCCAATGATTGCTGGCAAATCGCCTCTAAAATAACCTGCCCTGATACTTCTGCCCCACTGTGCGGCACGGAATTACTTATTAAGGTGTTATGCTCGAAAGATCGACTCTTCTGTTTATCGGATGCTGTCTGACGGCTGTGCTTTTCCAGCACCATACTTCTGGACTCTGGTTTCCAGCGTCTGCAGCCCTCATTTTCTGCTTGGCAGGTACTCTGTCCTGGCATGCATCTTGGGGTCTCCCTGTTTTGCAACATCTCTTGGAAGCAAAGTGCGAGTGACTGGAAAAGATGAAAGCAACTTTCAACATTTTTGGTATAATGAACGCATCTCCTTTATGGTCTTCTTCACTAACAAAGAGCATGGTTTGTCTATCTCACATTTCTGTTGGCATTGCGGGATGTTGCGATTCTTAGTCTGGAAATTATAAGCAACTGTATGCACGGCAAGAAATATTGCATGTATGTCCTATTATTGGTATTAAGAGGCTGACAATAAATGTTGATCTCGACTTCGATGCATACGTGCCAATTGTGGAATTGGCTTCAGGTCTCTGACTTTACGCTGACTCTGAAACAAGAGAAACTCTCTGCAGTTTTTGAGTTGAAAAATGGAAGCTTCGTGCATTGTTACAAAGATGTGGGAAATTGCGCATTTCCGAATTCACACACCACTCTGTCTGCCAGTAAGCATATTCATTTTCCTTAGCGTCAAGAATCTTGGTGCAGGCTACCAGATTAATCACAAATTTGCAGGTACTATAAATGAGACAAAGATTGCACGGGTGCAGCCTCAGTCGATAAACCATTGAAAGGTTTCTGTATTTTCAAAAAAAACCAATATATGACCGAAACTGAATCCTGAGAAAACACGAATGGCAACTTTACGGAAATTCAATGATGGAAATCTGCGGTTTACACCTGGCCTTCTCCTCTACCACAAAAACACTTTGCCTGTAGAGCTGGTAAGGTAAGGAATTATTTTGAAATCTCTTTTGACAAATTAGATCGGAGGACATGAATGTTCGCACAGTTGCATGCTCGCCTTGGTTGTGGGAGTTATTTTAACCTCCAGCCTTCCTGCTGACTACACCTGCGAGATGTCTACCGATCTGCAGCTACTCACAGACAGATGGAATTTGATGAATTTCGGAGCATTCGTGCTGCTGAGGCTGTGATAGAGAGCACTTACAGGGAGGTAGTCACATCTAAGCTACAGGATAAAGGTAGATGGGTGTCCGTGAAAAGAAGGAAACAGGACCAGCAGACAATGTTGGGATCCCCTGTGCCCGTTCCCTCATTAATAAACATAGGATCTTGGACAGTGTTGAAGGTCTCGACCGAGCGGAGGAAAGTTAGAGTGGTGTGTTCACAGGCACTGAGCCTTACTGTGCGTTTCAGGAGGGAGGGATGAAGTAGGGTAGGACAGCATTAGTGAATGGAAATTCTGTGGTCGTGAAGGAAAGTCCCAATGGTATACTGCCTCCCGGGTGCTCCGTTCAGAAATGTCTCAGATCAAGTCTACAGGAAACTTAAAAAAGTAGGGTGAGCAGGCAGAAGTCGTGGTACAATGATGTAGTTAGGGCAAAAAAAGCATGGGGATCTGAAGTGAGAATTGTGGCAGTCACTTTGTAAGGTAGGATTTAGAACGAGCAGAGAAGCGATCCCAGAATTGCTATCGGTGCCAAGAGCGAGAGACACGATGAACAGAGAATGGATGCAGCTGACCATGTGGCTACAGAGATGGTGTAGGAGGGAGAAAATTTGATATGTTTCGATATCATTGGGATATATACAGGGAAGGTGGGATCGGTACAAAAGACACATTTCAACTCAACTGGAACAGTAACAATATCTTTGGCGTGGGATTTTCCAGAGGCCTTGGCAAGAGGTCAAATACTCTGGCAGGGACATGGGAGCCGGAGCAATCACGCAGATGATGAGTTAGCTGATGAACATGCAGATAGAGGGTGCAGAGAGACTGACAGTAAAGACAGATAGTTGAGACGTTAAAGGTGCACTCTGTGTGATAGGTTGAATTGTGCACTTGTTGACGCAAAAACTTGCCAGAAATAAGGGTGAAGAACTTCGAGTACGGATCAGTAGTGAGAACTGAAACGTTGTGGCCATTCCAGAGATTTGGATATCACAAGGGCAGGATGGTTGTTGGTATGCCGGCATTTAGCTATTTCAAAATGAATAGAGAGGAAGATGGAAAGGTGAGAGAGTGGCTTTGCAAAATAAGTATAACATCACAACTACATAAAAGGAGTTCATTGAGGAGGGTTTGTCGGCTGAGTCAGTATATTTGGAAGGCAGACACGGGAAAGGAACAGTCATGAGATTCGGGGATTTCGAAAGAACAGCACGTCTACCCACGCCCACTCTCAATAACAACAGTGACTCAGAGGAGCAGATTGGGAGGCAGAGCTTGAAAAGGTGCTGAAATATAAGGATTGTTGTCGTGGGTGACGTCAACTATCCTCATAATTTTTACACCCTCCTTCGCGCAACTATTTTGAATTTAAATTTCTTTGTTCAGTGCATCAGGAAAGACACTTGACTCCTAATGTAGTTATGCCATCGGGAGGGATGGCTTATGCGAATTGATGCTTGGTAACGAGCAGGTCAGGTGTTAGATCTCTGAGTGAGTTGTATTTCAGTGATAATGAACAAACTCTCTGATCTTTTTACTATAGTCAAGGAGAGTGATTGGAGCAGATGATAAGGGACTTATTTTTAATTTGGGGAGGGGGATTACAATGCTATGAGATAGGAACTGTCAAGCACAAAATGAGAACAGACATTTTAATTGAAAGGCACGACCGAAATGTGGAGGTTGTTTATGGACTGCTGGCTACGATTGTTGGATAGGTTTTTCAAGTGAGTTAAGGAAGAAATGGTAGGGTTAAGGAACCATAAATGACAAGAGAACTGTAACTTCCAGCCTAGAGGAAAATGAAGTTTACTTAAGATTTTGGGAGCAACGACCAGGGAGCTATTGAGAGGATTACAAGATATCCAGGAAGGAACTGAAGAATGGACTGTGGGAAGGTGGATGGAGACATGAAAAATAAACCTTCGATGGTAAGAGTAAGGAATACTGCAAGGAGTTCAAGATTTGTCAGAAAAAAGAGAAGTATGTTCTGAGTGAGAATCGGGTCTATCAGTGACAATGAACAACAAATATTAACGAAAAAAGAACAAAGAAGATTGTAGCACAGTGACAAGTCATTTGGCCCTCCATGCTTGAGGTGATCCAAATTATTGATAAATTATTACTTATCAAACTATGTTGCCTATTTTGCAAGACGATGTGTCCGTTCACGCCCTGCCATTCATGTATCTGTCTTGTTACATCTTAAATGATGATATCTTGGCCGCCTCCATCATCTCTCCTGTTAAAACATTCCAGACACCCACCGCTCTCTGCTTAAAAAAAAAATCTTCCCCGGAATATTTCCCTCAAATATTTTTTTCCGCTCGACTTGAACTCTTGATCTATACCAATTGATTCCCCAAGTCTTGGAAATAAAGCTTCATGAATTGCACCCTGTCGATATCACTCATGTTTATGGCAACTCAAACCGATTTCCCCTCTACCTCCGACTTCCTAATGAAAACAATTCTGATCTACTCAATCTCTTTCATGGCTAGCGCCCTCCATATAATGCAATATTGTGGTGAACCTCCTCTGCACCCTCGCTAATGCATTAACATCCTCACTGTAAAGTCGTGTCCAGAACTGTAAACTGTATTCTAAGTTTGGCCAATTTGGAATACGCAGTATTTCAAAATCCTCTAGAACTGTAGCATGACCAGTCATATCGTGTACGCTATACCCGGTCTGATGAAGGAAAGCACGCTGTCTGCCCCCGTGGATACTGTTAAACATGCGTAACCAACTTTAGGGTACAATGCACCTAAACAAACAAATCTCGCTGTGTACTTCAATATTATCTAGGAATTTCACATTTACTCAATTGTTAGCGCTAGAATTTGGACTTCTAAAATGCATCATCTCGTATTTGGCCGTTTTGAACTCCACCTGCCTGTTTTATGCCCAACTCTCCAATATATCCATCATCCACTTCATTGTCTGGCTGTCCACTTCACGGTGTGCTCATCTACCAATCTTACTGCCATCTGCACACTTGCTAATCTGACAACCTACGCCTTCCTCTAGATAACTTATGCATGCCACAAACAATAGTTGTCCCAGGACTGATCCCTGTCGAATACCACTTGTCACCATCCTCCATTTTGACAAACTCCGTTGCACAACTACTCTCTGTTTACTGTTGCATAGCCAGTTCTCTATTCATCTAGCTAGTACACACTGAACCCGACGCAAGGTGACTTTCTACACTAGCCTACCATGGGGAACATTTTGAAAGACCTTACTCATATATATGTATATGACATCTACAGCACGTCCCTCGCCAATCAACCTTTTCACTTCCTCAAAGAATGCAATAAAGTTATTAAGAAGTAACCTTCCCTAAACAAAAACATGCTGCCTAACACTGATAAGCCTATTTTCTTGGCAAAGGTATATAGATTCTAGCCCGAGTTCCTTCTTCACTAGCTTCACTTTCATTGACATCAGGTTCTCGTCTTTATAATTAACTGAATCAATTCTCATTCATTTTCCTATTATTGAAGAAGGATGCAACATTAACAAAACATCTGTCCGCTGGAAACTCACTCGTCTTCAAGGATTCTGCAAAGGCACTAGTTGAAGGTCCGAGTATTAACTCTCTGGTTTCCCTCGGCATCCTGTGCTGACTTGGAGACTTTTGAAAATAGACAACACTTACTCCCAACTTATATCATCTTGAATATGAGTAATCAACCATCAATTCTGAACTCAACAGCTGCGATGTCCCTCTCGGTTGTGATAAGCGACGCAAAGTATTTATTAAGTATTACACCTTTTTCTCTGACTCCACACATATTTTCCCTCCTTTGTCGTTAAGAGGCCAACCACTTTCTCTATTACTTTCCATTACTCTCCATTATTCGCTTCGCTTTCATATACTAATAAAAGACTTCATGATTTACCTTAATTTTGTTTACTAAAGAAATTTCATAACTTATTACAAAACCTTCAACTGATCTTTTCTGATTGGTCCTATTTTCCCAATATTCTTCCAAATCTGTATGTGTTATCAGTCACCTTAACCTTATGAATGCTTCCTTTTTCCTGTTAGATGGTCTCACAATTTCAACTGTTCGTCATCATTCGGTCATGTCGCCTTTTGAATTCCTAAGTTCCATTGGGGCATGTATATCCCACGCTCTAATCAACAGTTCTTTAAAAGCCACCCACATATGAAATGCGGATTTAACTTCAAACAGCTGCTTCAAATCCAAATGCACCAGCTCCTGCTGAATTATTTATATATTTGGCCTTCCCCCAATTTTGCATTCTTCATTTCGTACCATTCCTGTCTGTTTCGATGAGAATTCTGATACTTACGGAATTGTGATTGCTATTGCTAAAGTATTCCACGACTGAATCTTTAACGGCCTGCCGGGTTCATATCACAAAATCGGGTGCATAATGTCCCCTTCACGAGTATGACATCGTATACACTGCTCTATCAAACCCTCCTGGATGCTCCTTACAAATTCCGCTTAATCGACATCTCGACCACTATATGAATCCCAGTCAATGTTGGGACAAGTATTAAACTTCCATTACCATCACCTTATTGTTCCTACATCTTTCCGCTATCTGTCGACATTTGGGTTTCCACATCCCATGCTCGCTGTTATGAGTACTATGCAACCCTAACATCCTGTCCTCACCATTCCTATTTCGGGGCGCTATCCACATTCACTCACTGCTCTAGTCATCCACAATGCTGTCCTTTAGCACAGCTGTGATATCCTCTCGAACCAGTAATGCAACTCGCCAAATCCTTTTCTCCACCTCTGTCTCTCTCGGGATGGAAATCTGTGCCTTTAGTCGCAGGAGATAGGCGAAGATCTCAATCCATACTTTCCTCTGTATTCACTAGTGAGGTGCTCTTGTCGTTTGTGAGGATCGTGGAAAATAGACCAGTAAGCTACATCAGGTTCAGACTGACGAGAATCGAGAGTGCAGTGTTGGAAAAGCACAGCAGGTCAGTCAGTATCAGAGGAGCAGGAGAATCGACATTTAGGATATGATCCCTTCATCATGAATGATGCTTGTGCACTGAGGGGAGCTGCGAGATAAATGGATGAGGTAGCAATGGAGGGATGGTAGCTCAGTATTCAACAGATGTGTGAAGGTGGGGGAGAATGTGATGGATAGGCGAGGATCGTGCAGTTGATAGATGGAAAGGGCAAGGACAGGCCGCGTGGGTGTTAACCAGTTGTAGGCTTGAGACTGGGATAAGTTGGGGGCGGGGAAATGAACAAACTGGTGAGATCCATTAATTCCATTGTTTTTTTTAGGGTCCCATGGTTGAAGATGATGTATTCTCCTCCTGGTGCTGAGAGTTAAGGGTTAGGTGATGGAGGTGCTCCAAGGCCTCCATGTCCTGGATCGAGTGGGAAGGAGATTTGAAGCGTTCACCTGGAAGTCAAGGGGCAAACGTGGCACGTACCACTGTGGCTGACCGTTCTGTAGTGCTGTGTTTAAATTCTATGCTTTTTGATTAGTGGTTTTGAGCCCAAACACTACAACACTCGTAGGTGTAATATGTTACCTTCACTTTCTTGACTCTAATCTTCAGTATTTGCAGTCATTTCGCTACATTGATGTCCAACATTGGCAGTCTCACTTTCTAGACTCTGATCTCCACCGATTTGCAATCATGACTTTCCGCTACACAATTCTTTTACGTTTACTTTAGCACTGGAAAGGGGTTATTAGAGACCGCAGGACAAGAGTTACAACGAAAAGAAAGGTAATTATGGGTGGGACTTAGGATGCACAGAACGCATAAGGAAAGCTGTACGGATGGGCATAATTGAAATGTGTGGGTTGTTCATGGAACAGCTTCTCTGTGCCCTTGATAATTATGTACGTGTCAGGCAGGGAGGAGGTGATCGACTGATGGAGATATCTTTTATGAAAGAAGTTGAATTTCTTGTCAATAGGAAGAATAGAACTTGCGTAAACAGGAGATGTGAAGGCTCAATGTGCTGTTGAGAATTACATGTTCCCCAAGAAAGACGTAAAGAGAGAGCTAGGAAGAGCCAGAAGGGTACATGGAAAGTCTTTGATAAGTCGGAGCAAAGGAAAAACCTAAAGTATGTCAGAACTAAGAGAATGACAAGAGAAAGATTAGAGTTCTTCAAGGACAATAGTGAGAGGTTGTGCGCGGAGTCTGTGGAGGTAGAAAAGACACTGACTGAATGTACGGAGGCGTGGGACTGAGGATGATGTAGCAGTTTGGATCAGTGATTGACTGAAAGAAGACAGAGGGTGGTGGTTGATGGGAAATGTTCATCATGGAGGTCAGTTGCCTGTGGCGTACCACAAGGATCTGTTTTGTGGCCACTGCCGTTTGTCATTCTTATAAAAGATCTGGATGAAAGCATGAAAGGACGGGCTAGTAAGTTTGCGGAAGATTTTTAGCTCCGTTGAGTTGTGGATAGTGCTGAAGGATATAATAAAGTTACAGAGACACATAGATAAGCTGCAGATTTGTGCAAAGAAATGCAGATGCAGTTTAATGCGGAAAATTGTGAGGTGATTCACTTTAGAAGGAGTTACATGAATACAGGGACCATGGGTTGTAGTTAGTTTCAGGGTAGTGTGGTTGAACAGCGAAGTTAAGGTGTCCATGTACGTAGATACCTCAAAGTTGCCATGCAGCGTGATAGGTTTGTTACGAAGGCATAAGATTTGTAACTTTAACCGGTAGATAGACTGAGTTTTGAACCATAAGTTCATGTTACAGCTATACAAAGCTCTGATTCTTTCGCACTTAAATGTAGCATCCAGTTCTGCTCACTGCATTATAGGATGGACGTGGAAACATCGAAAAGTGTGCAGAGGAGATTTACCAGGTAAGCTCTTATTAGCAAAGGCAAAGGAATTAGAGGATGTTTTCGTTACAGAGAAGAAGGTTAAGTGGTGACTTAATAGAGACATACCAAATGATCAGAAAATTAGATAGGGTAGACAGTAGACAGACTTTTTCCTGGGGACCAAATTTAAATATGAGATGGACAGAGGCATGACAGATGCCAGAGGTATATTCTTTACGCAGAGATTTAACTGAATACAAAACTGTGCCTGTAACAGCAAGAGAATCATTAAACTTACTAGAATTTAAATGATAATTGGTTATACTTAGGATGACAAGCAAATACTGTCGGTTCAATGAGCTTCGCATTTGTATCTCATGTTGGTGGAACATCGAGTGCTGAAGGGAGTTATGACATTCGATGATTTGTCTTTTATGATTAATTTGTTCGTGACCACTTCTTTTCCCCCCAAACCACACCAGTTTTATTTTACTGAGTTTGATGTGAATCACTCTGAAAATTTCCCTTTCCTTCACTTATCCAATGTGAATAAACGTTATAAATGTTTCCTTGGACTCACTCCTTCCTCTAGTAGATCAATCCACGTCCAAACCAGCATGTGTTTGTGAAATAAAATTGTTCCATTAAAAATCTTCCTCGTCTGACCTTAAAATTACTCCTTGGAATTTTTAGGTCATCCACACAAAGGAAAATGTTCTTGTTATTCACCTTGTCTTTGCCCCAGGTAACTTTGCAAACGTCCATAGGGACAACCGACAGCTCCTAGACCTAAGATATATTTCTTGTCACACTTTGAAATTGGTCTCCTCTTGTTCAGTGACTTTTCCATTTGTTCGAAACCCTCCCATGAGGTAATCCATCCTGTTATTATTTACATTGTCATATTATCCAAGAATCCTATCACAATTCTCCACGGTGGTCTCACTCGCACTTTGCATTCTAATTATCCAGCCAGTTTCATATAAGTATCAATATTCGTTTCGCCTGACTGATTACTTCTTTTACACATGTGTTAGTTTTCATTGTTTCATGTGCGAGCGACCAGACGACGCGATTTGTTGCACGTTGCTGCAGTATTTCCACAATTAAATCATCTTGATTTTGCTCCGTTTATTTTGCACCATGGACAACGGTTTTTCAAAGTATCGTCCCTTTGTCAACTTTGTGCAATTTCCATTACCAATCAAAATTCACTGTGCAAAATTTATTACCTTGCAACTTAATTTTACAACTAATTTTTGCAGTCTGAAAATTTGACTACGGTGCATTTACTTAATTCTTCCGATTGATTAATATATATTGCAACTTGTGTAGATCACAGAACCGTGACTAACTGACTAAACGTTGACAATCCGAAAAAGAATAGTTCTTGTTCAGTTCCGGTTTCCTGCTTGTCAATGAATTGTCCAACCAGACTGAGATACTTCCTCCAACATTACCAGATGTGATCTTAAGACTCCAACATGAAGGAACATGCTTTTAACCTCCTGTCACCCGGAATACTGCACGCCATTGCTTTCAAAGATTTGTTCAATTGCTTCTTCAGAATTTCTGTTCACCCACATCGTACATTTTTTCAGGTCCAAGATTTCCCTTTGCAAAACACTGATAACGTGAAATTCCGCCTTATTCAAATATCATCTCGTATCAATATTTATTTATATCTTTGACCAATGAATTTCCTTCCTAAAGCTGTCACAAGATGCATTGTTTGGAGCGTAGGAATTAGACAGGTGATGTTATTAAGGCTTATAAAATAATGATGCGCATCGATAATGTGATTATCAATAGTTTTTATATTCCCTCAGGCGGGGCAATTCGAAAGTATTCCGTTTTTTTTCAGTTGCGAGGAGAAAGAATTAAAACTGAAACAAAGCCTTTTTTTGCAGAGAGTAGTTAGTATGTGGATTGAACTTCAGGTGAACGATGGATATGGTAGAGTTACAATGTTTAAAGTATTTTAGATAAGGACACTATTAAGAACGTGTGGAGGGGTGAGGGCCAACCGCAGTCAGTTGCAACTAACTTAGATTAGAATTATGGTTGGACATGGATGGACTGGATCAAGCGCTCTGTATCTGAACTGTATTACTCGATGATTCGATAACCATTTCAGGTTTCGAAACAATCTCTACATTTTGTGCACTCCTCTCACAGTTCTGAATATTTCAGTTCGATCCTTCTATTTTTCAAGGAGACAAATAGAGATTTCCCCATCTATTGCAGTAGTTCGAATTGCATAAACCTTGCTTCATTTTCTGAAAACGCTTCTGAACTATGGCCAATACATACTAATACTTAATTTTGGATACCTGAAAGTGATACAGTAATGAAGTATTAAGGAAATTTCGATCAACGTACGGAATGATATGGATTACATTGGCACGTGTGATTCTGATCAAGTAACTGGGGAAAATAGGAAGTAATGTTTCTCTTCAATGCGTATGTCCTGAAATTCCTGCCAAGTTGATCTGATAATCAAGATAATCTGGCCATGGAGTGTTCAGTTATATTTCTTTCTTCAAATGCAAAAGGGTCTCCGGAAGGCAATCTCATCTGCATCACTTGTTGAAGGTGATCCTGATTATTTCATTTTAATGAACAACTGCATGAGAGAAACTGAGGGGCAGGTGATTGAATTCAAGTTACTTCATTCGATTCATCCAAGATTTCACGTTCTTGAACTGGAATTCCACGATCCTCCTGTACTGTCTATTCTTCAAACTGTTTACGAAATTTTAGAGATGCTTGTGTGGAGCTGCATTGGACAAAGTAAAGATCACATGACATCAGGATTTTTGTTCAACATGTCTTTTTAGAAGTACCGCTGCTCCTTCGTCATGTAGCTATTACAGTCGGATTATAGGATACAGACTTTTTAGAAAAATAGCAATCCTATCATACACTGATGCAATATATTGAACTAACCTGGATTGTTTTTCAGTCTTTCATATTTTCGAATTGACTGCGGGTTTCAATTAATCCATATTCAAGTCATATGCCTGAGATTACTTAAAGTTTCATAAAAGGAAGACCACACCTTAGCTCAGAAAATATATTAAAGGTGTGTGGTTAGAGTGTGCATATATTCCAATCCTGAGCCTGACTAGTTCTATTTCTAATGTAGGATTTTATAAAAGTCTCATGACTTATAAAAAAAATGAACCGGACTGCATGCGGATTTTATGCATTTTCAATAAAGTTGAATGGTTTCTGCAAATGCAATTCATCCCATCCACTTTACACGTGTGTGGCTGTGGGTGCGTGTGCATGTGATGGAGAGAAACAGTGAGGGAATGTGTTTGTGAGCATATGTGTGCGTGCCAGACAGCGCCTTTGAGTGATAGTGATGGAGGAGAAACCTGCAAGATAGTGTGCGTGTGTGCTTTGTGTGTGTGTGTGTGTGTGGGGCTGTGTCTGAGAGAGAACGTGCGTATAAGAGAGGGTCTGTGTAAGTGTGTGGGTATGTACCAGTCTGTGGGTGAGTCTGTTTTTATTTGTGTGCAGATTATACTATGTATGTACCCTTATTCACATGGCTGAATAATCTCCGTTTCTTTTCTTCAGTGGATAGCAATTTGGGTGAGGGATGTAATCCGTTTATGGATCTATAAAGGCTGTTAGTCAGATAAATTAAACAAAAGCTGGTCCCCTTATCTGAAGGATGAAGGCAAGTTATAGCATTGGAAAAGAGCCTTTCAGTCAAACAAATGCATCCACCAACACGTCCCGCTGACTATACCTGTACGCCTGCATTTTGCATGCCTAAGTCATACAATTTACACATCCCTGAAACCAAGGGTAGTTCAGCATGGCCATTCCAGCTAAATTCAGGGAGTTTCAACTTATGCAACAGGGAGATGGACACATCAATTGTAGTTCCATTTTACAGGAGGTTGACAGTAGTGAGGTCAAAGACAGGTTTGCAGGATGTTGTGTAAATGTGTGCACTTCAATTCCAGCAGCATACAAAATAGGGTGCATGAACATGGGTTGGGACCTGTCATTTCGAATTTGTGACCAATTCATAGATATGGCTCGACGAGGAACAGGATTCACTGTTGCAGATTCCAGGATTTAAATGTTACCACAATAACAGAGACGATGACAAACGATAAATTTTACCATGTTAACCAAGTGTAGTATTATAGCAGCTGAGAAAACGGTTGAAGGCTCACTCACTGACGTAGTTTGGGCTCAGTTTAGAGCTGAAAATGTGTTGCTGGAAAAGCACAGCAGGTCAGGCAGCATCCAAGGAGCAGAAGAATCGAAGTTTCGGGCATGGGCCCTTATTCAGCAATCCAAACTGGGCTCAGTTTAGAATCAGGAAAGGGCAGGTCACCTGTTGGGAGATTTCTATTGACCTTTGAATTGCTCCAGGGATGTAGTGGAAGGGATAGCAAAGATGAATTTCAAAGGAATGCATGTAACCGAGTTATGAGCTATTTACCTTTACCAATTTGGAGTGAGAATAATATAGTTCAAGTTTTTTTAGATGGGTCAGTTTTTGGTGAATGTGAGCTGGAGAGTTTTCTGACACAACATGAGTTTTAGGCATTAAGAAGGAAATCAGTTGAATGGAATTTAAAAGAAGCAAACAACGCAATTTGTATAGGTGGATAAAGGCATTGAAAATCAACCAAGCAGTTGACGCTTTTAGACACTTATTTTGGAGCAGTTCAAAAATTCACTTTTTGAAACAAATAAAACTCTCGTGAAGCGCAGACAATTAAGACTTTGAGATTTGCAGTTGAACTGGAATATGATAAAGAGCTGCATCCTAAATAAATTTGGTGTTCCAACATCAATTTTGGGGAATGTAAATTAGTGAAAAGAGAAATCCTCACGTGTGAAAGGAAAAGCCGATCTCATTGAAGACAAGGTGAACATTGGGTAAAAGAAAACCATGAGGCACAATGGGTTGTAAGATATGTCGAGTGTTTTGACTGTAATAACGTAGTCACATAAAATTGAAGCACTGACTGTTTCGAAGAAATCACACAGTAGCAGATTATAATCCAACAAGTTTAGGTGAAAACATTACCTTTCAGTGCTCTGTGGTTTCTAACTTTGTCTGGCACAGCCCATCACCGGTTCTTCCGCATCATAGAAAAAAAAAGCTGGGAAGACAAATGCTGGAAAACAGGATAAATTACTGAGTTTTATTGAATTCGCAAAGAAAAGGACATTGGAAGTTAAAAAGCTGTGAGACAATATGCGAACTTATCAGGAAACTGGTTAGAAGAAAGTGACAGATCTCGTTCAATATTTCACTTCCATAAGAAAGGCTTACTCACGGGCATCAAATAAACAAACATTTTTTTAAAAAGTGCTATTACAATCAATCTGGAAATTGTGAGATGAGGAGATATGTAATTCAGAGGATATTTTGCTAAAATAATGTTGAACTTTATGGAATTCATGGCGAGAAGAGCAGTATTCATGACATGAAATGGACTTCAAAGATGTGCGTTTAAAGTAAAAATGTGTCAGCTACATTTCAAGCATGACCAATAGTGTCATTTCAGGATTATGCAGTTGTGTGGTGTGCTGTGCATTAACGATCTCACAATTTTCAGTCACACGTGTAATAACTAACTGGAACATCAATCAGAATTGGTACATTGATTTTGGGAGGTGTGTCTGATTATAAACATGCTGAGGAATGAGTCAGAACGAGGCCAGTTTACTTCCCTGGACGATATACTTGGACATGGATATATGACACCACGGGATGTGAGAAGAAACATAACTGGAGAGTTTCCAGGATCATTGTTGAAGCGGAAAATACCACGATTTCTGGGAACGACTGATTTAATATCCGAAGTTTGGACTGAAGATTAGCTGTCTGGTTGTTCTACTGACCGACGGTTTGAACAAGTGAGGAATGGGACATTGCATTCAACGCTGTGAAAGCTATAGTTAACATTGGCCCAATGTTAGCCACACCTAATTGAGCAAAGCCAATTGCTCTTAACATGAGTGATATTTGTGTCATGGCGATACCTTGAATGACGATGATGAGAAGCTAGACCTATTGGATATTTTTTTATGGGAAAATGAATCATCATTAAGAGAAATATTCCACAATTTGAGAGAGGCATCTTGAATTTTGTGCAGATGTTTCAAAATTTCAAAATTTACTTCGCCAGTATTGTGTGGGAGACAATTACTGACTTATGACTGATTCTATCCCTGAACGTTTTGGTGAACGAAATGGTAAACATGTAAGGATATAAACATGGAGCTTACAATTGTAAACATGCAATTTGAAAATTAAGCAAACGGCAGGTTGAGAGAACAAAATTGCCAACACGTTGTCGTAATGTTGTTGAACAGAGACGATGATATTCAGGTGTGTTAGATAAAATGAATTGGCATGGACTGTAGTAGGTAAAACTCGCATGCCTACCGTCAATATAATGTGCATGTATTGTCAGGATCTAAAAATGGCAGTTGGATTTTGCTTAGAAAGTGAAGCAATCTTTGTTTCTTGATTGTTCATTATTTTCAACGATGGAAGCATGGCTGTACTATGGCTTTTAGCGCTGTAAGTTTCTTAATGAATAGAAGTTGAAAACATCGAGCGCTCTGCTTCAAGTCAATTAATTCAGCAACTTGTGAGTGTTTGGTTCTTTATCCTTTTCAAAACTGGAACAACTAAAGTAAGTTGAATGCATTAGACCATGCTTCACCATCTTCAGGATTTTAAGGTTAACTTCCAGTCGCAGCACTGGGCTCTTGATGCTGGAAGTGGATGCTCTGTTTATACCAGCAAAAAGCTGGTGTTCTCATCATGCTGCTTGAGATATATTTGATGCGATCTGTTTTACTGACCGTGCCATTGCAGAGGAATGTTACTATATTGGAGCAGATATTTAACAGCTGTGCAGTATTCTGTAAAGTATTTCAGTAGATAATCCAATCCTTTTTGTTTCCTCTGATTTTGTCTTTGCGTTAAAGGTAGGACAAGAATAGCGCGTACTTTCCTTCATGCTTGATTGTTTTGCACAATCAAATTTCATGCCAACGCAATGCCTGGTACTTGACTTCAAGATTACTAAACTTACTGTCTAAGGTGTTCATTAAACATATTTTCAGTGGAGATTTTCTCGTCTATTACATTTTAATTACATTGTTCATTCCAGTTCCTCCTGTAAGGTGTGTAAAGATATCAATGTCATTTTCTGTTTAATGTAATTTACAGTTTTTATTATTTAGTTTGGAAAAGTGCACTGATCCCTCTGAAACGAGAGTGAGGCGACATCTCTTGTAGTGTCAGTTAAATTCCATCAAGTAGAAATCCCTTCATCCACAGAGGTCCGCCTTCCCTCAGCATCACTGAGCAGTCAGCACGAAGAATCTCCGTCAATATTGGATGGTGTGCTTGGACAGGATAAAATGACCAAGGAATACATCATAACGGGTCGGACCCTGGCTCGCACCAAGGAGCCGACAGAATCTGATATGGATGCATATAATTTTCTTGATGTATCAGGTCAGAAGTCATATGGAGGAATATCCTTTAATCGAGAGTTTAAGAGCTGAGAGGCAATTCTGTGAATGTACAAAATGTTAGTTAGGCCATAATTATAATATTATGTGCTGTCCCAGAATCCATGTTGCAGGATGTATGTGGGTGCACTGCAGACGACGTAGAGGATATTTTGAAAAAAATATAACCGGAATGGATAGTTCCAGTGTTAAGTGAAAATGGAAACACTGTTTTTGGTTCACACTAGAACAGGCAACAATGAAATGGGGCATTATTGTGGTGAAGAAAATTTGGAGATGTAAAGATAGCGTGGAGATGACGAAATATGTCCATCAGAGGATTAATGACAGAGGTGCATACATTTGACAAAAGCTGTTGCAAGTTTATAGAATATTTGAGGCAATACAATTTCATTTGAAGGGAGGTGGGCAATTAATTTCGTACCTGTATGCCTGCTAGGGGCAGAAAAACCTCGCAAAATTGAAGAAGTGTTTAGAGCATTATATTCAGAGCCAAGGGCTGAGAATTGCATTCGAGTCGTGTCTTAATTGCATTTCATCTGTGCAGGCCCAATTGTCCATAATATTTTTTTCACAATGGAGAAGGTCTTTGGCATCTACATCCAGATAAAGAAAGATATTAGTTCACGATTCGTTTCTTTCTGGAGATTCTAAAGAAGTTGGCAGCTCCAAGTGATTTGAAGGCTATTCCCTGCTTCATTCTTCTCACTCTCCCTCCACCCTTTGATCAGTATGAGAAACATTCAAAGTGCTGTTTCCGTGTTATGTGAATCTGTGACTCGCTGACACTTTTCATAAGGAACTTCTTAGGTACCTGAGCTCATATGTCCACCAATTGTGAATATATTAAGCATTAAAGGACTCACAAAATAACGGTGTCGAGGTAAGTCAGGAACGTTAAGGATCTGACATAGTTGTTAGAAATATAATGTTGAAGGGATGAGTTATATCAAAGATAGAAGATGGGTTGCATTGTCGGCGGAGGTTACAAAGAGGAGGAAGGTTGGAGAAGCTTAGGAGATGATTACATTGAATGGGAACATTGTTGTGTCCATGTAAGGTTTCATATGGAATGAGGATGGGCAGTGTTTCAGAAGATGAAAAAAGCATGGTTGGTTGATTGCAATGTATGATACAGAGAGAGTCAGGGATGCAGAGCCGTGAAAAATGACAGTCAGAAAACTGGGTGTCGAGACTGGAGCATGCAACAAAGAAACAGCGAGTGTTGTCGGGACACAAGGAGCTTTCAGAAATGTAGTGAGATACATGGAAACCTATCGTGGTAAGGAGGCGAAAGTGATCTGGAAGAGATGAGATTGATTGGAAAGGGTACAGGTTCTGGAAGAGTAATACAGATATTGAAGGATATTGGGAGTCGATGAGACTACAGAATGTGTGGGCCAGCACAAGATCTTGAGATAATAACGAAGCCTGGAGAATCCGCAGACAGTGGCAATATTTTCTCTGGTGTTAGAGTCTGTGTGTGTCTTTTGATGTTGCGATGTCCCTGAAAGCCATTTTTTGTATGAATTCCTCATTGTTACTGCGACATACATTATTTAGGGATGGACATGGTCAGAAACTGAAAAATATGCATACTTGAAGGTGTTAAATGAAAAAGGAAACTGTTGGGGATATTGGAGGGGAGGGTGTCAGTGCTGGAGGAGATAAATGTGGATTCCATTTTCGAAATGTCAGCTATACAGTGATGGAGAGTTTTGCAAGATCTGAAATGTCGGATGATGACTGGCAATATTTCACTATTTTAAATATTGCAAGACTTTTAGCGTTGCAAAGATTTGGTGTAGTAACAAAGGCTTTCAAGTCGGCGCTATCAGTCCACAGGGTGTAGAAAGTGTGAGACAGACTGAAGGTAAAAGGATTATATTCTTCAGTCCCTTGTGGCTGTTGCAAGCTGAGTGCAAAGGAAGAGCAACACATGCACGAAACCTCGACGACGTTGCTGAGTGTTGAGGATAGACATATTGTTAACCCTCCACTTTATCAGTTTAGGATGTAGAAATCTCGTCACCCATACTTTTCCATCATTCAACTTATTACGGCATTGCTGCACCACGAAGCACGTTGTAATTATGAACCACGTTTCCACTAATTTCAACTGTGTTGTTTAGTGACAAATTGAATTATTTTTGTATATGGATACTTCACTGCAATCTTGAGTTGCTCCCAAAATTTCGCCTGGGTCACTCCATAAATTACTGCATTTGTGCAAAAACTTTAATTTCTCAGCATCAATCCAATTTCTCCAAAGACATACGATGAACTGCTGTAATTCAAGGGATCAGTTCCTGTAATTCTGTAGCATATAAAATAAATAACACTGTTTAGCCATAGAAGTATGAAGCTTCCCGATAGAGTAAACAGTAAAATTGCTGATTTCTTTCGGCTTTCCATTTCTATGTCTCTTCCCTTGCCTTGACCCTTCAAACACTTGCGCACTCGACTAGACATTAAAATGTATCGGACTGTCAGAGCGTTAAGCAGGAGAATTAAAGTGAATGGGAGCAATGGCGTTAAAACTGTATTGAGCCAGTCAAATCCCAACCATGCGGAATCAGAGTAATAGCTTGGTTTCGTGTGACAATACCATGGTACGTTGTCAATGATCATTCCAGGTTCATATGCACAGTAGAATGGAACGTTTTTGGAACAAAGCAGAAGGCTGGTTGTAGCTAAAACCACGCCTGCAGTTTTGCTGGTGCAATATTTTGTTTTCAGATTCTGGCAACAAATGAGCACAAATCGATCAAGCGTAGAAGTCACAGTATACCATACGGAGCAATCTGCAGCTGCACGAGCCAAGAAATAGGTACCACCGCACACTGGAGTGATGTCGAGAAAACATAATGGGAAATAATAATACCTGAATTGCTTGAGCACGACTTCTGCAACGATGACCATTAGATCAGCTGCTGCCATGGCTGCCAGGTAGCGAGTGGTACAGGCTGAGAGGCCACACCTTCCCCGGGATAGGATCCCAATTGCCACCAAGTTTACTGCAAAAGAGAATTGGAATTGAAATGGTCTGCTTCCAAACTGTATGGATTCAATTTATACATTGCATTGAGATGTTGCCAAAAGAGACAGCAAAAAAATGTGAGGGGTTTCAATTGATAGGTGAGAAGGAGAGAGATACTCTGAGCATGCAGGTTTGAATTCATATTCTTAAATTGTTGAACCGAATATTGAGTACTGAAGGCTGTAATATAGATAGATGGAAATGAGGGAGGAGGTTGATAGGCAAGCACTGCAACTTATGTGGGGAAGATCCACTTTGTGGCGCTGGATTGGTCTGATGGTGTGAAGTCATGCTCGGTTAGGAAAAGGCGCACACACCCACCTTAGATTAGTTCTGAGTAAGTGTTACTGAATCAGAAACATTAACTGTGATTTGTCTGCAGAGATTCTGTAAGACCTGCTGTGCTTTTCTGACGTTTTCTGCTTTGTGTGGTTATGTTGCATCTCCTTCATGTTGATTTCCCATGTCCACAACATTACATCTGCTTTTCTATGGCATTTTTCTTTTGGCAGCACAGTCGGCTGTTTTCAAATATTTACACATTTTTGCTGGTGGTCTCTTGGCCAATGGCAAGAAAATGGGATTAGAGGAGTGAGAAAGTTGTTGCTGGGTGGCATTGATATGATGTGATAAGCAGCTTTTTTGTATGTGATAGGTCTCTGTGACTGTATGTCTGATTGTTGGCTCACGAATAAAGCATTTTATTCCCGTTCCTCTTATCAGTAATGCTTCTCTTTCTCTCTTTTTTTGACTTTTTTATTTAATTCTTTCAATTTCCCAAACCTGCACCAAGTAATTAGCATAACTCCAATTTCCACGTTGATTTCATTGCTTCAACATTATTAACCTCAGTACAGATGCAGACAGACCTGTTCAGTGTGTCCATGAGAATATTTTATGTTGGTGTTGCTGTTTTCCTTTTGTTTCAACATCAAATTTCCATTGGGCAAAGCTCCTCTTTGTGCTTTAGGTTATTGCACATTGATTAATGAAGGGATAAGCTGAGCTGAGCAGAAATGTAAACGGACGAACAGAGAGTAGACCATTCTGCAAAATGATCCACTATTCATAACAAGGAACAGAATTAACCAATTGGTGAGATTATAAATACTCGAAATCAGAAAGTGTAGGCATTTTTACGAATTACTCGACGGCCTGATCTGCAAATACATGTCTAACTATTGATCACCCAATGGAATTAAGACTCAGAATCCAATCAAATCTTCTGAATTGCAGAAATTACCATTTGAACTTAAAATTTAAAATAATAATTCATAACAGGAGAATCATGTCGAATGCCGTGATGAAAGAGTGAAATCTACATGTAGATCCCTCACACGTAAGTAATGAACATCACCAAAATCTCAGCAGACCTTCCACAATTACATTCAAAGATCACAAGTGGTTGCTTAAGCCTAATAGTACCAAATTTCAGTAAAGGGGAGAATTTGAGAAGAAGGACAACCATGGCAGGTTTCATCGACCTGAACATTCGCTGTTGGCATGAATGTGTTCTGTAAACCAATTGTCCAACCAACTGGGAGAAAATAACCCTCAGATCTGTAACATTGGAAAAGTTTTCAATCACTTACTTGGAACACCAACGATAGCCAATATGATGTAGTATATTTTTCTTATGTTGTCCATTGATCGATGCACCTTCTGAGTGAAGTCGCCTGCACTCTCGTGACAATCTCTCTGTATTGAACTGACGGAAAAATATGCTGGAGTCCGCAAATCATTATTATCGAGGTGAGAAAGAGGAAGCATATTTAAATTAAAACAATAATTCCCTTTCCCACCCTAAACACAATTTCATAACAGCTTGGTATTTCCAAAGCTATCTGGTTGGAATTGCCTCCTCCAACACTCTGAAGGCTGACAGTCACGAGCATTTAACCAACACACAAGCACTACCACTGGAACACTTGATGTCTCAGAAGATTCCAAATACTATTTTTATAACTATAATTGTCATACTGAATAATGTAAGCAAACATATGACGAAAGTGCAGTGAAATCCCTTTTCTTATAACGTTTGCAAAGTTTGAGAAATTCACTTGAGAAACATATATTTAGATGTACACTTAGAATGCACAGATATCAAGGCTGCTGAGTTGGATTGGTGTATGTTTTTACCATACTGACATTGTTGATCGTAAGGACTTTTTGAATGTGGTGTGGATTGTTTCGATTTTTTATTCTATACATTTCCCATCAACTCTATTTTCGCTATCTGGTGTTGAATGCAAGCAATCTGATTGAACAAGGACGCACTCACCTTTATGGTGATCCTTTCTGCACCCCCACGCAATGTCCATTTTCTACAGGGCAATTTCGGAAATAGGCACTTTACTTTTCAATCTTCATGTATTGCATATATATTCTCAACCCTGGTTTGTTTGATTTGTTATTATAAACAAAATGTTAACTCGTTAAACCTTTAACCTTCACATGAAAATATATAATGCATGAGCATTGGCGAATAAAAAGAAAAGTTCTGATTTGTTCATTTTAATAATGCATTTTCTCAGGTGTCTCCTCTCAACTGTAATGATTTGCTGAACATGCCATCAGGTCAATCTCTAGATGGCATACAGAGTCGCTAATGTCTGTGGTCGAACTTAAAACGGTAGACAATTGTAGTGCCTTTAACCCCACAATGTTGTGGCGAGCTTTAATCCTCGTCTGAGTTGAGACTCAACTAGTATGGTTCATTGTATTATTTTCTATATACCTATCCAAGAGTTGCTTAATGCCCCAAATGTATGTAATCCCACTACCACTGCTGACAGTGCATTCCACACAGCTACCACTCTCTGTGAAACAAAAAGTTGACCTCCGACTTCTCCCATAAATTTTCCTTCAATCACCTGAAGTATACATCCCCTTTCAGTAGATATTTCTACCATAGGCAGGTCTCTGTCTTTCCGCTCTGTCAATGTGTCTCATCATCTTATATACCTCCATGAAGTCATTACATATCCTTCTTCACTCCAATGAAAACAGTCCTAGATCCTTTAACTTTCTCCGCAAGACCTGCCCTCCAGTCCCAGAAAGACTCGTAAACCTCCTCTGCACTTTCTGACTCAAGTTTCCAAATTTTTCCTGTATTAAGGTGGACAGAATTGAAAACAATACTGCAAGCATAGTCTCACCGGGGGTTCATAGAGTTGCAGCATAAACTCGCAGCTCTTCAACTCAAGCCCACCGCTCATAAAAGCCAGAACGTCATTTGCCTTCTCAACAATAATGTTGACTTGAATAGCAATTTAAGGGATCTGTGGGCTCAGGCCCTAATATCCCTCTGCTCCTGCACACCGCAAACATTCTGTCTTTAACCCTGTCGTTGCATTCAAATTAGAACTTCCAAAGTGAAACACTTCGCAATTTTTCAGATTGAAATCCATCTGCCTGTTATCAGCATTCCGCTAATGACCCGTTGCAACTGATAGTAAAACGTCACACTGTACACAACTCCACAAAACTTCGTGTCAACAGGAAATTTATTAACCCACCCTTCCACTTCCTTATCCCAATGTTTCGTAAAAATCACAAAGAGCAGAAGTTCCAGAGTTTCTCCCTGCAGAACACTGCTGGTCACCGAGTCTTAGTCTGAACGTATTCCATCCACACCAACTTCTGCCATCTTTGGGCGAGACAATCCTGTATCCATGCTGCCTGACGTCACTGGATCTCACGCCTCATTACTGTCTAAATAAGCATATCATGTGGAACCTTAGGAAATGAGTTGTTTAAATGCATGTTCTCCACATCCACTTTTCCACCATAATCACTATGCGTTTTTACATTATCAAAGTATTCAGTCAGTCTTTTGAGGCTGACGTGCAGCTCCAAAATTCAAAGTGGCGATCTCTAACAAAATGTGGTTTTCCACGTAATTATAAATCCTCCCAAAATCGTCTCCAAAATTTTGCCAAGCAGAGAGGTTATTAACCATAATGAATTATTTACCTTCATACCACCAGCTCGTGTGCTCCTCCATTTGTTTGCTTTGTCTTACCTCCAATTTGCTTCGCAAATCGGTAAAAAGAAGTATGATAATGATTCTTAAAAGTTGCAGCTGTAAAAGTCATGGAGACACAGAATGGAATATTGACTAATCCCGTGGCAGATACTGGAATTTTATAGTCTGTGAAAAAATATTGCTAGTCTTTTAAAACTAATACGTGTTCAGAAAGTAGTAGAGATCCTGAAAATGATTAAAACAATTAAATTAAGACAGATCTGGAACAAATATATACCAAACTCCGATGCAAAACCATGAAACTAACTCAAACCCTGTAACCCACACAGGTCTGGGACGAATGAAATCCCTGAAACAAATAGTGAACAATAAAGTGATGCTTGCGTTGATTCTGATAAAGGTGCTGATTCGAACAGAACATTGAAGAACAACAAACCCAACTAGTCTGTGTCAACCATGCTGCCATTGTAATAAAATCTAGTCTTCAATCATATGATCAACATTCCCCTTTTCCCTGTCTTTTCAGGTTTGTATCCAGTTCTCACTTAGCTGTTGTCACCTTATTTGCTTCTCCCAAGCACTCTTGTAGTGCATTTGAGGCAACTAACATCTGCGTGAAAATACACTACCTCACGCATCTCCTTTAGCATCTTCACCCCGGGCCTTTACGTCAAAGGTACGACCCTTACCATTTGATATTTCCATCCTGGGGAACGCTTTTGAAGACTTATTCGATCAATGTCTTGCGTAATATTATGCACTTCTCCCAGTTTGGCCCTCAACTTCCAATGCTCTAGCGAAAACATTTTCCGATCGTCCGAAATCTCCTTAAATGTAATAGAGTTCAATCCAACAGAATCCCTGAAACCACTTTAGTAAACATTCCAAGGTCCATATCCTTCCTCGTACCGGGACCAGAAGCACGCAAAACAAATGTAGCAGAATGGAAGTTTAATCAGGCAGCCACCTTTTCAACATTTATACTCTATGTATCCCCCAATTAAGGCAAGCATGTTTCCTTTACGACTTGTTCAGGTGCTTAACCACTCTCAAGTGCTTACACTTCTGGACCCCAACATCCTTCTGTATTTCAATAATTCTAATGGTCCTGCGTTTAATTTATACACACTTCTTCTAGTCCACTTCATTTCCATCATTTAATATATTAACAGATTAACCACCATTTCACAGTGTTCCATTCAATATATCTATATTTCGCTAGAATATTTGGTAGGGTTCATCATTATGCAAGAATCCACCAATATTCTTATCTTTCTTCGATGATGAAGTTGATTTTGTTTCCATCATGCAATCGTTCCATGGTTCCCGTGTGACTTAACATTCTAGACCGCCCAGTCATGAGAAACAGCGTCAGAAATTTTAGGAAATTTTATGTGGACAGTATCTGTAGCTGTACACTTAACAAGCACTTGTGTGTCTTCCGCATAAGCTGAACCACATGTTTAAGACACCAGCTTCCCTGCACAAAGCCAGACTGACATAAATTCTTCCTTTTCGAAGTGTAATTACATGCAATCCCTGAATCTAATTCAGAATGTAATTCTCATACGGACCGTGAAATGAATACAGCCCGGGGAATAACTGATGCAGAGTCCAAAAATATTTGAAATCAATAAAATACTGAAGCTAAGACAGACCCTGAAATTGATAGAAATTTTGCAACTCGCATAAACCTTGACAGTGATCCAGATTCTGAAACCAGGGCACAACACTAATTTAATTCAAAAAAAAAATTGAAAATAATACAGATCCTAAAAAAACCACTCACCCTTGAAATAATACAGAATCCACACACACCCTGAAACAAATTCAGAATTTGACTGTTATAGGCATCAGGATTTAAATCTATATTCTGAAATTCTGAGAATTGAAAGTCAATTTTGGACAATCTGGAAACGAAATTCTGATTCAAATTTTAAAACGTGTGTAACTGGAGTTAGAGATGAAAAGTAGACATTTTGTAGCACTGTAGAATCATATTTGGGCTCATCGCTATGTCGCAAATCACATCTATGACCGTGTTTTCGCTCGCCCTGGAAGAAATTCCACACATAGAAACGATCATACACTTAATTCATGGACACGCTGTGGAAATCATCGGACGTCAACACCAAAATATATCAAAAAAGATATGGTCTCACATGTTTGTCAAAGTGGCAGTACCAAGGCCATCATGCAGAAGTCCAAACACTCCAGCTCGCCTCATGACCAAAATATTATTTCTAAGAGCGTACCTGTGGAAGTTATTAAATGGAGTTTTCCTCCAATTGGAAGTCGTTTCACGCCTGCCGTTCTGCTAACACTTTCAATGATATTAACAAATACAGAACAGAGGAACCTCTGAAGTTGGCAGGACAAATCAGCAAGTTATTTTATGAAGTAACCAGGATGCAGGCCTTCATCGTTGTGGAATAGGTTGGCAGAACATGACAGAGCTTCACAGAACAAGACGTGGTTGTATTAAAAAGGGTGTAATGCAGATCCAACAGGCTGTTCCCATGATGGGATGTTTCAGCCATGAAGAGAGGCTGGGTAATCTTAAGTTGTTCTCTTTAATTCTGAACATTTGAGTGGCTTAGTGACAGAAGCCCAAACGATTCCGGGGGAGATAGTCTTAATGGATAGAAAGTAAATGTTACCGTTTGTTGAAAGATCAAGTCAGATTGAATAACCCAGGAGATTGTCAGAAGATTTGAAAAAAAAACATCCTCCCACACGAGTGCTGGATGTCTGGGATGCACTGTCTGGAAGGATAGCTATGGAGTTATTGAATTGCAGAGTCATACAGCTTGGAAACAGACACTTTTGTTGAACTAGTGCTTGGCGAATATAATTGTAAACTAAACTCGTCCGACTTGCCTGTCCCAAACCAGATTCCCACAAAACATTCCTATTCATTTACATGTCTAAGTGTTTTTTTGTAAACACAATGTCGTAGAGAATTGTTGAGAAGTATCAGGAGACGAAGAGTGTTCCTCAAGAAGATAATATTTTAATTACAAACAAAAGCTGTTACAACCAACAAGCTCACGTTTGATTGTCCACCAGCCTCGGGGTCTGTTGATCTTTAGACATTTTTGTAATCATGTTTGCTTCCTGCTTATCAGCGTGCCCAACTGTGTTAGGGTGATCTCAGTCGACATATACAGGCTTAGAAGCTGTTTTTTTTTAGATTACAAAATTAGGTTAGATTTTTACAGTGTGGTAACAGGCCTTTGAGACCAAAAAGTCCACACCGACCCAGAACACACCCAGCACCATTCCCCTACATTTAACCCGTCACCGAACACTACAGACAAATTAGCATGGCCAATTCACCTAACCCGCATATTTTTGGAATGTGGGAGGAAACCGGAGCACTCGGAAGAAAACCAAGCAGACATGGGGAGAATGTGCAAACTCCACACAGTCAGTCGCTTAGGGAGAAAATTGAACGCGGGTTTCTAGTGCTGTGAGGCAGCAGTGCTTACCACTATGCCACTACGCCGTCCATCTCCCTGGTACTACCACTATAATCTTTACTACATTAAACTTTATCTTATTCTAATCTGTCATGATAAATATTTGCTCTCACGTTAAGCAAAATGGTCTTTAATCTCAGGCGAAGCCTACTAGCTACTAATTCAATATCTGTTGTCACATTTTGCCACAATGGTCTCCAGTAACCTGACATGCTGACCCTGCTGACTGCTGATTAAATATTTGCTATTACGTCCTTCCAAAGTTGGTCTTCAGCAGGCAAGTCTACCTTTACTGATTGTTGCTAGCTTATCCTGTCTCAATGATGTTTTAGCTTCAGCCTGACTCCGCTAATTGGTGTAGCCACAATCGACAGCTCCTTTGATACATCATCTCGCTTAGTGCAACATTTTACCGACCCCTTGCAATAGTTCACGAATGGTCTTTATGCTTTAGCCCTTCTCATGCTTTTATACTTGTTATTTCCCATAGGAACAGGTATGGCCGCAAATATCTCATGTCTCTGTTGAAACTACTACCTCACATTTTTTTATATCATCAGCGTTTCACGATAAAAACGAATCCCGAGCCTTGAAAGTCAATGCAAACAACACATTAATTCTATCCACACACCTCTTGAATTTATAAGTCTCTATAAGCTCATATGTCCACTTCCATCATTCCACTAAGAAATATCCCATTCTATCCAGATTTTCAATGTAACTCAAACCTTCCACAGAGCAGCATCTTTGTCAATCTCATCTGAACTTTCTCGAGTTCAATAACAGGGCGAGCAGAACTGAAAAGTATATTGCAGAAGATGTCTCAGCGATACCCTGTTCAATACTAACGTGACATCCTAACTCCTACTCTCAAAGAATTGTGAGGTGGGAAACCTCAGAGAATTTCCAGAATTCTACTTTGACTATGTCAAGTGTTGTGTCATTCTGAGCTGCCGGGCTCCTGCAGAAAACGTGGGCTTTCTTTTGTTTGCCTTAAATGTGCAGAAGAGTAGATAAAAAAATAGACTTCTTATCTGGATTCAAAAACAGACAATCAGCCATGCAGTGTTACGACGTGGAGAAGTCGACTTTCCAGGTCTAACACATCTTCAGGACTACGAGTAGCTACAGGGGATCTGCAGAGTATGGGGGTTGCAGGGATACGGTGGTGAAGTGGGGTAGGTAAAGTCATGTGGAGAGTACGAACTGTTTTGTAAAGGGGAGGAGTGAATCTGGTTGGTGGCAGGGGGGAGTGGATGGGAGACTGCGCTGGGAAGGGAGTCCACGTTTGGGAAAGGTGGTTATTTGAGATTGGATAATTAAATGTTGTCTGCTCTGAGATGTTGTCTGTTCAGTTGGCAGATGAGGATTGTTTCCATCAGTTTGCGGTGTGGTTCGTTGGGAGACCAAGAATGGTCATGTCAGAATTCTACCAATTCCTCCATCTCCACTGCATTTGCTGGGACGAGGAGACATTACATTCACGAGCATCCCAGATGCCTACCTATTTCGACCTGTATTGGAAAATTAACAAAATTAACATTTACTCTGAAATCCAGTTTCTCTAACATCTGAAAGACAATGCTTTACTAAGTTTAAAACTTTCTGACACTTTGCTGAAGTCTGTAGTGGAGGGATACCTTGTCACTACATAACTTTGTAAACATTCAACAACAGAAAAAATATAAGAACAGTATGTCCACAACAAGGGAATGAAAAGAATAATGAGTAAAATCTTCACAGTCTTTTTTACTTGAGAGCGTGTTAAGAAACAGTATAAGACGAGTATATGGATTATGGTCAGGGCTCTTGCACAAGGCATTTTTGTCAAGTGCATGTGGCCCCTCTGCAATGCAGAGGTTGAAATTATCAAAGCTCATTTTGATTGCTCTTGTTAATAGTTGAGTCGAGTCAATTTAATTTCCCTGACCGACGAAAGTGCTTTTCCTTCCTCTGTAATTCAGATAGCGCTCCACCGCACCATCTGTTTTCACGTTTCACTGCTCTAACGTCACCCTACCAATGCAATAAATCGGCGCCCCTTGCCCTCATATCCCACTACATCAGTCTCCGCATCGAATGCATCATCATGGAACACTCGCGCCAACTCCAGCTCGACCTCATCAAGACGAACATCTTCCACTCCACGCGCCTCTCTTGCCTTGTGCGTGGACTGTTCCGTTCAACAGTTCTTGTTTTGCGCCATTCTTCAAACCAACCTCCGTGAAACCTAACAAACCGTTCCCTACAACCGGAAAAGATGTCAAATCTATCCGTACACCACTCCACTCACCTCCGTCCAGTACCCCAAAATGTATTTCCAGGTGAGACAGAGATTCTCCTGCCTTTCTTCCAACCTAGTTTACTGCACCAAGTGCATCTCTACATGGGGAAAACCGAACGTATCCAGGACCACAAACGTCAACGGAGCCTCGTAGATACCGTCCATTTTAATTCCCCTTACTACTCCGTTTCCCACATGACCATCCTTGGCCTCCTCCATGACCTCAACGCAACCACCTTGAATTGGAGGAATGACATCTTCCGCCTGGGCAGCTTACAGCCGGGAGGCTCCAAAATTAAGATACCCAATTTAAGATAGCCTTATTCCCATCCCCGGACTCCCTCCACCTTCGCCATCCCTTACATTTCTTCCTGCCACCAACCGGATTCATTGACCAACAAGTTCGTACCCTCTACTTGTCTTCACATGTCCCAATTTCAAAACGTTGCCACCTCCACCTCTATTATCTGCAGCTTCCCCACACCCACAGGCTTGAAGAAGGTTCACACCCGAAACGGCGAAATCTCCACGTCCTGATCCTCCCTGGTTTGTTGTGTTCTTCCAGCCTCCTGACTGTGTATTATATATTTGGCTGAAAAGACTTGATGGGCAGAAGGGGCTCTTCTCCACTGTGCGACTTTACTATTCTATCTAATCACATTTTATCATAATGCTAAAATACTTTATAACCAACATGCCGTTATAAGCTGGGATGGTTCTGTAAGAGAGAATGCTCCCTTCACTCATTTAGAATTTCCCAAGATGATTTAATTTGTTATTTTCTTGCTTCAGTTGTAAGGGCAAAATGCAACATTTGTGTTCGAGCATCAGTGTAAGAACAGTAGTTGCCTCATTTTCTGCTGATACGCAGCTAATGACAATGTAATATAATCTATGGTATAATTTCAGATGGAAATGACCGTTGGACTTCCAACTTTAACGGTGGATCGCATGAAACCAATAATTCTATCACATAAAGCACAACATAAAACTGAGGTGTTTTACAAGGCTGACATTTCAAAGTGATATTAAGCTTATACAACATCCTCAATGGAACTGTCCAATGAAATCAAAATTGAGACAACGTCTTGTGAGAGTCACTCTGCAGGCAGCTCTTTTTCCAAGGTACAATAATTACAAGACAACTAACAGCCCTAAGAACTCAAAATCGAGTGTGAATACATTTTTTTGCCAGCCTATTATTTAACATTACATGGCCAGAACATTTCCGCAGTTACCTTGCCTTAGTAAATAAACACTTTTTCAATTCTTCTTTTCTTATTCACATTACTGCATATCTAGCTGTTTTTGTTTTATGGCTCGCTCTAAATAGGCTCTTTGGCTGTCTACAATTTTCTCTCCCTCCTTCTGTGCTCCATCCCCACGCAGTAGATTAATCATTCCAACCAAACCACTCAAAAGGGTCTTCTGAACAACTTTGCTTAGCAATTGCCAGTTATGGAAACCTTACTTCGCCTCGAAGTATTCTCTTTATTTGTATACACTGATACTGTTATACCTGCTGATTTTCTCCAGCAATTTTGCATTTCTTTGCTTCAGTTAGTTTTCCTTGAAGATTCTTTGTTTTAGCGCCCCCTACTAAACTTGTGTATGCATCTCCATCAAAAGAGATGCTTTTAAGAAGACAGCTCATGGATCTCCTCAGATCACTTTTAAGAACAACCACGATATTCTCTCGTGGTACAATACTTTGTTGAGATTGCAGCTGGAGGACGAGAACACATCCCTCTCTGTATCAATGATGCAGAAGTGGAGATGGTCGACAGCGTCAGGTTCCAGGCAGGGAAAATAAACATCAAACTGTCATAGTCCATCCACTTTAGCGTTACAGTCAAGAAAGAAAAACAACACTTCCCCTTCTTCAGTAGCCAAAGGAAATTCGGCATGTTCATGCACTTTCTATTCAATATTTTAGACAAATAGCACAGAAAACATCCAATTGGGATGCATCAAAGTGTGGCATCGCAACTGCTTTCCCAAGATGAAAGAAAAGCCAGAAAATTGTGAAACGACACCATTTCATCCTGCAAATCAACCTTCCATTCGTTGATTCCATCGACACTTCTCACTGCCTCCAGAAAGCAACCGATATTATCAACGACACTGCCCACCTCTTTTCGCCCTCTCTGCTATCCTCTTCCGTCGGGCAGAATGTAAATAAATTTGCATACACGGAAGAACAGATTCAAGAACAATTTCTTCACTGCAGTTATGAGACTTTTGAACTGACCATTTTATCATTCATGCTGATCGTTCTTTGTAACTTTTTGCCAGCTGTAACATTGCATGGTGAACTCTGTTCGAAGATGTTGGTGCCCTTATACAGTATGAGCAACCTGAAAAGCTCGTAATTCAAAATATTTTTCAAGTATCTCAGTGCAAGAGATAATAGACATAAAAGTAACAACATCAAACCATTCATCTCAGTCAGTTTAAGCATGCACATGACGATGTGTGATTAGTTCTGCTTTCTGTCCACTGATGCAACTAAACCAGCTGCAATTGCATTTAAACCTACTTTCGCCGTATAATTTCTGAAACAACTCCATTGTACATATGTATATTTCCAGGCAATTTTTTGATCTTCTGCCATGAAATATGCAATCATAGAGGTCTACAGCTCAGAAACAAAACAAAAACTTCCGTAGATGCTGTCTGCACTACCAATTATAGAAGAAAACTCGACCCGTTCTGATTCTATTTTATGGGAATTCACACATCGCTATGCATATCTTGGCGTTGTGATTACACATATAATTCATTTTTACGTCTTCTGAGGGTCTCTGATTCAAAAATCGCAACAAGCAGTGAATTCCAGATTTGTCTCATTCGTTTCTGGTTTGTTTTCATTCTTATTCCCTCTGAACCTCTCGCTCTTCATTTACCTAGCTAACATATGCACCTCTCCGTCTCCACAGTGTTGTGCCTCCCATCCTTCCCTCAGGATCAACTCAATCATTCAATTCTCTCTCATGACAGAAACGCACTGTTGTCTAGTTGAACTATGATGACTTCATATTTTTCCTGTTCACAGTATATACACTCCAACGGCAAAACTCCTAATCTGTTGTTCAAATCAAAGGTTACATTCACATATGCACGAGAGAGACACCCTGTTCCATTTGCAATTTAATTGCAATAACTCCGGTCTGTGTAGTTCTACTTGGTACTCTGGGTTCTTCCCACAGGCAAAAGTGTTACAGGATAGTCATCATAAATGAAAAGTTTTGGGAATTGAATGAGAGGAATGGATCTGGGTGAGATGCTCTTCGGAGAGTCATTACAGACTGAATTATTCGAATGGCCTCGTTCTGCACTGTCAGGATTCTATGATATCAATTAAATACCGGAAAGGAATCGAAAGGACGAAAACCATACTCCTGTTCACATATTGCTGACAGCTAATTTTATCCTTGTGTGGACATGATTATTCCTGGCAAAACGCACCTTCTCATTTTTTCCCCATAATAATTATTATGCTAACTGAACCGTTAATCTCAGTGGCGAATATATCAGTTGCGTGATTTTACTTCTTGAAGTTAGTTGCATCTCCATTTTCATAAATTAAGATTGAGTCTTTGTATCCCCAATGTGATTTCACAGGATAGAAATGAAATATTTCCAACTTTGATGCAGACACATTCAATAAATGAGGAGGTCAGAATATAGTAATAGTGAAAATGCATCTTCAAAATCAACATATTTTGAAGATATATTACATGAATCTTGCTTCTACTACACTTGCTGCTAAGTGGTTGCAACCATGAATTAGATATGAAATTCTAAACGAAGTGCCCTCTTGGTTCAGACTGTGATGTTTCACAAATACTTGTCCAACGTAGAATTCATAATTTCACTTATTTTTACTATTTTCTGCAGTCACCCGATTGACACTGAACGTCAAAACGCCCCTGAATTATCAAGATTATAGATTTAGAAGACTATTATGTGAACAGACCACAGAGAAGAGGCCATTAACTCACTGAATGGAGTCATGAGAGGAGCTCGAGGTAATCCACGTTCACAATTTGCTACTTCGCAGAGTCAAATTCTCCCGCTCATCTGTCAGAGAAGTATGAGGTTTCAGAATTTAACTTATTCGGTCATTGCTTTTTATTAATGCTCTTCCAAAAAAACATGACTATCATTAGTAATCAAAATGGACATTTTCTGCTCCTCAGCCGTCATTGCCTAACAATCATTACCACTTTTCTATGCTGTTGGTGTACCCCATATTTTGGTCACTCCTACATTTGGCCACGTGAAAACAATAGAAAAAGTTGGAGTTTAAGATTTTTTCTGAGCAGCATCAAATGTTTGTTTTTAGGAAAATGTGTCTGCAATGAACTCAATATGTTTTATCTTACTACGTTTAATTTTGTTTCGTTTGATTTTCGTTGCAATAGATTGAAATTGAAATGTTCAACCATGACTTTGTGAAGTGAAATATGTTGGTGTTTTTCTAAATTTGCTCAATAGAAATAGACACGCACTAATTCATAGAATCTATCCTTTGAGGAAACAGGCCATTTGGCCCAACATGTTCATACCGACCTTCCATCAAATAATACAGCCAGATCCATTCTCCTACTCTGTGGGAGGAAAGCAGGGAAGCCAAAAGAAACCAACGCAGACATGGGGAGAATCTGCAATCTCCACATAAATAGTCAACCGAGGCTGGAAGCGAACTCGGTGTGATGCAGAACCGTTAACTACTGATCGAACACGCTCAGCACTGACAATACATAGAGTGCAAAAGGCCAGGTTCTGGCAAATGAAGCAGTAGTTGTTGACCCACAGACAAAGTGGGCCCAGAACGGTTAATAGTAGTCAGTTCATTTACCTGCCAGGATCGGTTGCTTTGCAATGTAAGACACATTTCCTGATTTTTTTCCATAAAATTATTTACTTGGCGAAATTTGCCCTTCATCTGGCATGTCTTGATATCTGGATAAAGTCAGCAGTCTTCATCTGTTTCTCGCTGTGGAAAGAGCCGTCATCGTTCTGTCATTAACTTAACAATTTCAATTTAGTTTTAATTACTCAAACTGAGTTCATTATGCAGGATCATCAAGCTCTGTTTAATGGCTGATTTCCTTCCTTCGGGGGCAAGTTTCATTGACAAAGACAGATTGAATCGACTGAGCTGGATGTCCTCAAAAGAGATAGATTGAGGGAAATAGTGCATAAGATAATGCATTTTATCAACTATTATTGGAGGGATCAATGATCAGCCAGATTAAACTCAACGTAAGGGGCAGCATGTTTAGAAGAGATGTGAGCAAAACATATTTTCTCCAATAGGGTGGCAACAAAATAAAGTAATCACTTACAAGGGTGACAAGGCGGGAAACATCATAACATCTTAAAAGTACTTAACAGTGCACTGAGAATACTGGGATACAGGCTAGTAGACGAGAAAGCATCGAGGTTAGTAAGGATGAGGTGTTATCCATTGTAGAAGCTGTGAAAGGACATGGGTCCCATGACCAGATGGGATTTATACAAGGACTGTCTGGCAAGCTATGGAGGAGATGGTAGAAAATTTGGCCTTGAGTTTTGAGTCGTCATTGTCTGAAGGTTTAGTACCAGAGGATTGGAGGATGACAAAAGCTGTGCCCTTGAGTAAAAGGGCATTCCAGATTACCCAGGTAATTATTGACCAAGGCGCTTTACGTTGGTTGGAGGAAAATGTTTGAAAAGGATTATAATTGGTAGAATTTATATTCACCGAGCAAGCCACAATTTGTTTGGAGATAGTCAACATGATTTCGTCATGGGCAGACATCACTGAATATTTTGAGAAAGTGACCAAGCATGTGGATGAGGGTAGGGAATTTGGCGTGGTGTACATTAACATCAGTAAAGCCTTTGAAAAAGTTCCACAACCTAAGCTTTTGAAGAACACGCAGAGGTATGGTATTGAGAGTGATTTAGCAATTTATATTGGACGCTCGCTTTTTGTACCAAGACATGAAGTGGTGGGTGATGGACATTATTCAACCTGAAATCCAGTTACTCGTGGTGTGTCACAACCAAGTGTTTTGGGACAACATCGAGGGCCGAAGTGCCTGTTCTGCGCTGTATTGTCCTTTTCCTATGCTCTATGCACTTGCAATGCAAGACAGACAATGCCTGGAATGGATGCTGTTGAATGGGATTCGAATATGTAAGCGCTAGTTGTTGACTGACAGATACTTTGGGCCAACGACTTTTCTCTATATGAACATCTATGACCATAGGATAGTATTTTTTTTCCTGAACGCAGATATTATGGTAGTAACCAATTCAACCTGCATAGCCTAAAGAAACTGTGAGCCAAGAAATGCGGAAATTATGTACTCATTCGCCTTTTTTCAGTGCCTTAAAGTTCCAGAGTTGGTTTCATTATCTTCTGGTATTACTGTGTAAAGTATTTCCGAAAATGTTATCAATTGGTGTGCCCATGTGATGTGCCCATGTATTTGTGTGCCCATGTGATGTGCCCATGAATCAAATCAGTCAACTGTAAACAGACGTGGGCCAACGAATATGAAGTTCTGGAATTGCAACAGAATAGTCTATAATCATTTGGTAGATGTGGCTGGCGATTGGGGACGGGTGGATCCATACGTTGCCTTTTGTAACTGTCATTAATCTTTTCTATCTGACAGAGTGCAAATATATTTCGAACTCTAATCCAAATTGAGCGTTCTACGAAACTCAATAACGTTTATCCACGCCTATCGTACAACTGAGAGTTGACTCAGCGAATTCGAGAACACTTTTGTTTAATTGATTTCTTGCTCTTCGATTTGTGGATAACTGCACCACCATTCGCTTTTTTTTATTGTAGTTGTTTTAAAGTATGCGTTTGTACTTCTATTTGGCTGTATGTGGATGAATGTTTGTGCGAAGCTGTGACTCTGCGTGTGCTTTTCTCTCTGTTTGCCTCTGGTATTTTGAAGTATGTGTATCTGTATTTATATGTATGTGTCCGCATGGGTGTGAAATGTCAACTCTGTTTTCTGTGAGTAGATGTTGCGAGATCTGCTGAGTTCCTCCAAAAATATCCGATTCTACATGACTATTGTGCACTTTCTGTGCAACAATTATTCCCAACCTGGCTCCAGTCTGATAGCGTCATAATTTCCTTTTCCCCAATTAAATATCTTCCCTTGATAAGTGCTCTGTTCCTTCTTCAAGGACATGGTAAGCATGACATTTGTTGTCACTGTTACAAAAGTGTTCTCCCACCGCGAGATCTGACAACTGTCCTGGCCCATTGCCGAGCACCCAATTCAAAATGACCTCCCCACTCCTCAGCCTGCATCCATATTTTGTAAGGAAACCCTCCAAAAAACACCTGACAAAAAAGGCTCCATTCAAACTATCTGAATTAGGAGGTTCTCGTCAATGTTGGCAAATTTGAAGTCATCCATAACGACAGCCCTGTTACATTTGCATTTTTCGAAAATCGACCGACCACATCTGTGGAAGTGCACCCAACTGGAGCACTTCAAAACTGACTTACGGAACTGGAGCTGGAGCTGGATGAACTGGAAATCATTCGGGAGGCTAAGAGAAGAATTGAGACGATACACAGGGAGGTGTCACTCCTCAGACACAGGACAAAGTCATGATAATAGACATGGAGGTTATTTACTGGGAAGTAAAGAAGTTAGAAATGAACGGATAGGATTTACTGGATGCATGAACATTGGAAAAGCAGCAATGCGGTTTACTGAGAGATAAAGATGTTAGAAAAGGCAAGGTGAAGTTAATTGGATGGTGAAAATGTGAATAGATCACGTGGGTTGAAAATAAAAAAAAATGAGTCGTGTCCTCATGGAGGACATGATTCAATCAGAAGATGATGTGAGTTTGGTGACAGCAAATTGAAGTGATGCCCTCATTCAGATGGATCATTAAATAAAGTTTAGTACTTCAGAACCAGTGGTGAGTGATAAAGACAAGTTTGGAGACTTTTTTTCCATTCTGAAACTTATTGAAATCGGGAATGGTGTTTTTCAGAAAAGATAACGTTTCAGAAGCTGATTTCTGAATATTTGAAAAGACGTGTGCAGAAGCAGAAGTAGTAAATTTAATGGGACGGGGTTCTGGGCTGTTGGGTTGGGGAGGCGTAATTTGCATTCTCCCTCACTGGTTAACGTGAATTGGGAGGAAATTCCGTAACACCTGCAACTGAATAATACTAGAACAAAAAAGAGCTAAGTTGTTTTGACAGGTTAAGCAACATATTTGAGATGAACGATTATAAATTGTAAAATAACTGAGCTATAGTTTTAGCTCTACATTGAACCGAAGTCGGTTAGCTCATGCGCTGCATGACTGGTTTACGATAAAGTGATACCAACAGTGCAGTATTCATTCTTGCACCGTATTAGTTTACCACAAGGATCACATTCTCGCAGCTCATCAAATCCAGAAGACTGTGGCGACACTGACGTCCCGTTCAAGGGAAAATATACCACAGTGAGTTCCAATTCACCTGCCGATGGAACACACCATTATTATTGCCAATTGTTGCTTGAACATTTCGCCGCCATCACCAGAGAAGGCCGTGAGACCATTTAATACATAGTGATTTACACCAAAGGAATCCAGCGATGAGACTCAAAAGTTTTTCCTGTTTGAACGTTTTACACTTCACAGCAGTACGGTCAAAATTCTTCACCGTTTCGATACCAGTTATTCGGGCAATATTCAAACAATCCAATGAGATAAACCCAATTCCTTTCAAGTTGATTTAAGGACCAGTGCATATTTATAGCAAATACGATACTATGAAACGTTTCCCAGAATGTTAGCTAATGCAGTGTCAGCGATAAGAGAAAGATAATCGAGTTCAAACGTCAACTCGGTTTTTCTATCCAGAGATGGATATTCCTCTTGTGATTATTTACAGCTGTTCGTTAATGATGGAGCTTTTTCTGAATGC
Organism: Hemiscyllium ocellatum; assembly: GCF_020745735.1. Lineage (NCBI taxonomy): Eukaryota > Metazoa > Chordata > Chondrichthyes > Orectolobiformes > Hemiscylliidae > Hemiscyllium > Hemiscyllium ocellatum. Next base: position 5,659,113 of record NC_083408.1, read on the forward strand.
CAGAACACACGACACAGTCAGAAACGGAACTTTTAGAATAAATACTCTCTTACTTAGTGTTGTTTTGCACCTTTTTATAGAAATATGCAGTCTGTCCAGGAATTCAGAACAGTGGGAAAGAATGGTAGGACAGTTCAATATTCACTTTGTCGAATATGGGAGGTTAGGGTCACCACTAATGTCTATGCTGACCACATCTGTGGGTAATGCAACCACATCCAGCTCCTTGGAAAATGTTTTAGGGAACTGGGGCTGGCCCTGGATAAACTAAGCATCGTTCAGGAGGCTGAGGGAGTAATTCACAGTATGTTCAGGAATGGCATAACACCTCAGGTACAGGAAAATGGTAGATGGTTTACTGATGGCAAATGAAAATTGATAGGGAAGACAGTGCAGGGATCACATGTGAACGTTCCCCAAAAGAATAAGTATACCAAGTTGGATACAGTTGGGGTAACGACTTAGCAGTGGAAAGCAATGGTGTACCAGTCTCTGGCACAGAGGCTGTGCCTGTTGCTGAGAAGGGAAGGGGAGAGAGAAGATCATTAGTCATTGGGGACTACATATTTAGGACCCAAATATGAGATTCTTTGGGAACGTGACAGACTCACGGTTAGTGTGTTACATCCCATGTGCCTGGGCTCATGATGGCTCAGATCGGCTTTTCGGGATGCTTAATATGGAGGACAGCAGCCTTAATTCGAGGTCCACATACGGACCAATGACATAGGTAGGAAATGGGATGGGCGAACAAGACAGAAATTCAGGCAAGTTTGATGTTATTTCTGATTTGTTACAGAGGTCCCTTGGGAGCAAGTTGAGACATATCGTGAGAGCAGTTCAACACCTGGCTACAAGGATGATGAGGAAGGAGGGATTCACAAACCTGTATAAATGACGCATAATCTGGTGTGGGCAGATAATGATTCATAATTCGGGAGCTCTACAAACGGGATGCGCTACACCTGCAAAATTGGGGTAGAATTTCCTGGGTTGGCGTGGGAATGTGCTCATGCTCTTCTGAACAATTTAAACGAATTCAGGATGGTGTGCAAAAACCTGAATTGTAGCTCCACTGCACAGGATGTTGTGAGTAATGAGGTGATAAGCAAGATTTCAAGATTTCAAGATTGTACCAGCAAGCAAGAAGGTGTTTTGAAGTGTAGGCAACGGTGATGACTGCAGATACTGGTAACCAGAGTTATGATCAGAGTGGTGCTGGAAAATCATAGCTGGTCAGGCAGTATCCGAGGAGCAGGAAATTCAACATTTCGGACAGGAGCCCTTCATCAGGAATAGGCAGAGGAGGTGACCTGGGATTTGCAGTGAGAGAGAGAGACTCACTCAGATTCTTGTAGAGATAAGAGAACATCATAAAGGTAGGCATCCTTGCAAGAGGAATCGCAGTCAGGTTAACATTAACTATGCAAAATTGAAGACTGAAGATGCTGGAAACCAGAGTTTGATCAGAGTGATGATGGAAAAGCACAGCAGGTCAGGCAGTGTCCGAGGAGCAGGAAAATCAACGTTTCGGGCAAAAACCCTTCATCAGGTGGTTTCAAATGTGTCCACTTGAACTCCAGGGGCATTCTGAATAAGGTGGGAAACTTGCAGTATGGGATTCAACCACGACTTCGATGTTGCGGTAGTTTCTGAGAAATGAATAGAGCGGGGAAAGGGTTAGTTATTGCAGCTTCCAGGGTTCATATGTTTCATAACGAGCAGGGAAGATGGCAAATGTGGGTGAGGTAAGGAATTTTTATTCAAGGAGAGCATGACGGTAGCAGAAAGGACATTTCGTGTGGACTGGTTTACTGAGGTAATATGGGCTTAAGATAGAAACAGGAAAGGAGCGGTAACCCTGTTGGGAGTTTTCTATAGAACACTGAAACGTTCCACAGATGTGGAGGAAAAATTTGGGAAGACGATTCTGGACAGAAGTGAAAATAACCGGGCAGCTCTGATGGGAATCTTTAATTTCCCTAATATTGAATGTAAACGCTATAGTGCAAGTACATGAGATGGATTAGGGTTTGTTCAACGTATGCCAGAGGGTTCCCTGACACAGGATGTATTAAGGCCGACGAGATGGGAGGCCACATTGGATTTGGTTCTGGGAAATGAACCGAGCCAGGTGTTAGATTTGGTGGTCGTTGAGCACTTTGGTCGTAGTGACCACAGTTTGGTTATGTTTAATTTAGCAAAGGACGGAATAGCCATACACAGCAAGGCAGCAGATATAGCTTTGAGAAAGGCAATAATGGTGCGATTAGGCAAGATTTAGGATGCATAGGATGGGGAAAGTAATTTCAAGGGATAGGCACAATTCAAATGTGAATCTTGTACAGGGAAACGATGCTAATAGTCCTTGATAATTATTCATGTGTTCGACAGGGAGGAATTTGCCGAGAAAGGGAGCCATGATTTATGAAACAAATCGAATTACTTATCAAGAGGATGAATGAGACTTACGTAAAAATGAGACTTGAAGTCTCACTTAGGGTGGATGTCAGTGAAACGTTAGCCTAGACGAGCCTAAAGGGAGATGTAAGGTATTTAAGATTCTAAAAAGTTCTGATAAATAGACATGGAGTTGATACATTCTATTGTGGGGCATTCTCGGACTTTAGGTCATAGCCTTAGGAAAATGAACTGCAAATTTAAATGAATTGAGGAAAAACTACTTTTCTCGAAAGATTGTGAGTCTGTAGAATTCTCTATCGCAAAGTGCGCTGGACGCGTAATTGCGTAATCTTGAGGAGGAGTTAGCGAGATTTTTAGTTGGAAATGGGTTGAAGAGTGATGGGAAGAAAGCAGGAAAGTGTGGGTAAGGAGCACATCAGCCATGATAGAATGGCCGACCAGACTAGACTGGCCGAATTGCTTTTTCCCGATCCTAAATTTTATCAAGTTACGAACTGGACATTGCTCGGGAATCATAGTCGTTCTTGGAGATGTAGACTCTTGTTTGGGAACATACTATTGGGAGGACAATGCCTGATATGAACAGAACAGTGTTGTAGAGTAGACTAAAGAAGAATATAGCAGTTTTATTTGTCGTATCTGACATATTCAGCTGGTACAATAAAAATGAAACAGCGTTTCTCCATGACCAAGTGGTATATGAATACACTGAATATACCAGAGTTCAATAATACACAGAGCAGCATAGAGTGCACAGGAAAGTGTATAACATGCAAGACTGCACAATTATTTCCGAACATCCAAAAGGATATGTACAGTGTGGGACAAATTACAATGCAACAATGAATGATCATTAATAAACCATTATTCTAGCAGCAATTGAACAAGATGTCCAAAAGTTGCAAATGTGATCAATTGGTTTTCAGGAGCCTGATGGCTTGTGGGAAAAAGAACTCTTTCACAGTCTGTCCTGTAAGAGACTGAATGTTCTGGTATCTTCTTCCAGATGGCAGAATGGAGAAGAATTTGAATGAAGGATGTGAGGGGTCGTCCCCAACGCTGTTAGCCTTGCGGATGCAGTGTACAATATAAATGCCCATAATGGGGGGAAGATAGACCTCGATGATCTTCACAGCTTTCCTCTCTATCCAACGTACGATGCAAGATGATGCAGTTCCCGAGCAAGGCAGTAATGCAGCTACTCAGGTTAATCTCAATTATCACGCTCTGGAATTTGGTGAGGAAGGGGGCTGCTGGGTGGTCGGGACGTGGCTTTCTACAGCATTTGCATAACGTAGAGACTCTACTGGGCATTCTTGGCTATGGAACTTGTGAGGAGTGACCAGTTGAGATGCTCCACCTGGTGAACACTAAGAAATTTGGTACTCTTCACAACCTCCTCAGGGAAGCTGTCGATGTCCAGCAGAAAGTGATCACTCCATCTCCTCCTGGAGTCAACATCAATCTCTTTCGTTTTGTTTACATTGAGAGATAGGTTGTTGGCTCTGCAACAAACCGTTAGCCACTGCACCTCCTCTCCGTATGCTGAAACGTCATTCCGGGCGATGACACCCACTACCATCATGCCATCAGAGAACTTAATAAAGTAATTCGAACTGTGAATCACTGCACAGTCTTGTGTCAGCAGAGTGAACATCAGTGGACTAAGCAAACAACTCTGCCATTGCCCTCACCCTCGCTTAGCGTGATGGTGTTGGAGATACTGTTCTTGATGTCTCCCCGTCAAAATATCCTGGATTCTTTTGCAGAGGGTAAACAGCAGACTCAGTTGTCCAACCAGGTTGTGAGGAATGACCGTTTTAAATGCAGAACTGAAGTCTCTGAGCAATAATCCGATGGAGGTATCCTACTTGTCCAGACGAGTGTTCGCCAGATGAAAGATGATGAGAAATGACATAATCTGTTGAGAGGTTTCGACGATATGCAAACTGTGCGGTGTCCAATGTGGACTGGGCTGGAGCAAGTGCTTACTGTGCGTTACTGCGAGCCTCTCGAAGCAATCCATGATATTGGGTTTTAAAACAACTTTAGCAACTCAGGCAGGACACTGAAAACGTCTTCAACACAGGGACAATGGTAGCGGTCTTGAAGCACTTTGGAACTATGGGACAACTCAAAGAGATATTTAAAATGTCCATGAGAACATCCGCCAGCGGGTCAGAGCATGATCTGAGCACTCTGTCAGAGATGTTATTTGGTCCAGTAGCCGTACGTGGGTAAACTCTGCAGAGAATTGTCCACACATCAGCCATGGTAAGACATAACACCTGTTAATTGGCATGGGAGACGGTCATTTCTTGCCAAGTCATTTCTTGCCTCAGTCCGTGCAGAGACGTTGTTCAACTGATCTGCGTGGGAAGCATCACTAGCACAGCAGGCTACACTGCTCTGTGGTTGCTGATAGACTGAATGCCCTTCCACACGCTTAGGTAGTACCGTTGTCCTGTAAAAGGCTGTATATTCTCTGTGCATATGCAAGCTCTCCCTCATTGATAGTCCCATAAAAATTGGCCCTCGCTGCTGGTCTGGCCACTTTATCATCTGATCTTAAAGCAGATTCATGGATCACGTTTGATGTCATCCATGGCTTCTAATTGGAGTGAGAAGGGATAGCCTTAGACGCAGTGACGCATTCAATGCACTTGGGACTATAGCAAATGGCTGACGCTGTGCAAACTTCTAGGTTGATGGTGTCACCATCGGTTGCCGCCTCCTACATTAACTGCCAGTCAGAGTGCTCTAAGCAGTCTTGAAGAGGAGAAATATCTCTTCCAGGCCTGGATTTCAACCTGCTTCAGAATTGGTTTGACACATCTGACGAGCGATCAGTACACTGGAATTATCATGAAAGAGAGGTGGTCTGAGAAGACAAAGTGGGGACGGTTTCTGCTCTATATGCATTGTGGCTGTTTGTGTAAACAAGATCTAGTGTCTTCCACCTTCTCGTCACAAAATTCACTTGCTGATGGAATTTAGGGACCACAAATTTCAGGTTTGCGTAGTTAAAATCTCTAGCAACAATAAACAGTCCATCAGGGTCTGCGTTCTGCCGTCGACTAATAGTCCCATACACATCGTAGAGTGCCTTCTTAACATAAACACTGGTAGTAATATGCAGCCCTACTATACTGACAACGGTAAATTGCCATGGCAAATGAAATAGTTTAATCAAACAATCACAAATCCATCAGTGATGAGCACTAACTGGAGAATAGCACAGAGTCCTTTCATTATTTATTTTTGATGTAGACACATAAACTCCCACCCACAGCCTTCCTGCACACAGCTTCGTTTCTTTCAGCACGAAACGAGGCAAGCCCATCTCGCTGGATAGTGTTGTCTTAAATTCTTTGGGAAGCCATGTTTCCATGAAAACAAGGCCGCAGCCGTCTCTAAACTCACGCTTAGAAGCATGCCGCAGTCAGATGCAGTCCAAATTACTGTCCAGTGAGCAGACATTTGACTGCAGAATGGATAGGATAACTGGTCGGCTTGGGTTTGGTTTTCGCCGAATATGAACTCCTGCCCACTTAACAAGCTTCCGCGTCCTCGCACTCTGCTTCCGACGTCTCAAAATCTGGTCAACTCTATCAGTCGATGTCGAGGCTGAAGTCCTGGTCTCCAAAGCAAGCCAACCCAGGAACTCCTTTCACAGCTTTCCGTTCAGGTTCGTTTTCGGCCGGTTCCTGAACTGCAACAGATTTTGCAGATTGTAGAAGGTCCGTAGGCCATTTACGAGAGGAGCAGTGTTTTGTGGAGTTACTAGCTGTTCGTAGGGCAACAGAGTGGATGTTGGCATACCAGCGGTTACTAGATTAGCAGTTGGCATTGCTGGTAACATTGTGGCATTGAAGCCGGAGGCCATTCCTACATGAACAGTGTGGATTCTGTCCAGAGGCCTTAGCTAGGGGAATATTTTGGAAGGTTGGATCTTGGGCGCTGCTGGAGAACAGTGTGCACTGGGTCTGAATGCAGTTACAAGAGAAACAATGTGGGTGGGGACAAAGCCCATTGTGAAAAGCCTTTGCTTGGGGAACAACTGGCGTGTTACACCAGAGCCTGTTGATTGGGAGCTGTGTGCTAATGGATATGCCCATCTTTGTCCTACGAACTGAGACGTGTTGAAACATTGGCACTGATCAAGTGAAAATAAGAAGCAGGGTCAGATACGCGTTCCTAAGTGAGCCGAGAAGGACGGAGCTACCAGGGCCTCCAAGAAGAATAAAGAGAGTGGGAATGTTCGGGCACTATCACGGGAGGAGAGGGAGTTGGGGCCTCCCGTGTTTGCTAGGAAGCAGGGTGAAGTTGGGATGAAAAACAACTTCAGGCAGACCATTGATTTGTAATAAGGTGGATGACTAAACGGTGCAGGCAAGTTTTGATAGGTCTGATGTTATTGGGCTCCAGGGTGACGATTGTTGAGAGCTAAACATACAGGGATGTTAAATCATCAGAAATTTTAAAATGAAATAGAAGGGGGTGAGATAGCTTTGCTAGTTTTAGAAGAGATTAACAAAATAGTAAGGAGCAATAGTTATGTGGAAAATATGGAATCGTTATGAGAAGAGCTGTGAAATACCAAAGGTGGAAAAACAACATTGGTGGGAGTTGTGTACTGCCCTCCAAATATTTGTGAGTTTGGGAATGGCATCAAATAGAAAATTGTAAGTGAGTGCACTAATGGTACAGCAGACACTCTGGGTGACTTCATTCTGCATGTTGATTGGCCTAACCAAACTGTTAGCAATAATGGAATGGCATCAAACAGAAAAATGCATATGTGTGCACTAAGGATCTGGCAGGTGTTGTAGGTGAGTTCAATCCGCATCTTATTGGTCTAACCATACTGTCAGCAATAATGCAATGGCACAAAATAGTAAGTTGCATATTTTTTCACGAAGGGTGTGGCAGGTGTTGTGGGTGACTTCAATCTGCATAGTGGTTGAAGTAATCAAACTGGCAGCAATAATGGAGAAAGATTTCCTTGAATTTAAGGGGCATGATTGATACCTAACATTTGTCAGATTTGAGGGGCAAACTAATCCTACTCCTTGCAGAATGACCATTATATTCCCATTAATTGATGTTCGTAATTGATATAAGATTGCTCATATTGCTCATACTTCTTAGATTGGAAGTTTCAACATAGATTCACACAGTCATACATTAACTTCTGTGTCCTACATTCAAGCCAGTTTTGTTTCCAATCTGAGAGCTCGCCGAGGATTCAATGCGTTCTACCACGTGGAAACTTATCAAAGATATTCCTGAAATCCATATAAACTACGCCTACCGCCCTGCCCTTGTCAACCTTCATGAACGAACTCTTGAAATTGTTTGAGGCATGTTTTCCTACTCCAAAGCCTGCGGAGTGTTGCTAAACATGGACACCTTGGAGTGCAGGTTCATAGTTCCTCGAAAGTGGAGTCGCAGGTAGATAGAATTGTGAGGAAGGCGTTTGGTATGCTTTACTTTATTAGTCAGACTATTGAGTACAGGAGTTGGGAGGTCATGTTGCGGCTGTACAGCCATCGGTTAGGCTACTGTTGGAATACTGCATGCAATTCTGCTTTCCTGCCCATCGGAAAGATGTTGTGAAACCTGAAGTGGTTCAGAAAAGACTTACAAGGATGTTGCCAGTGTTGGAGTATTTGAGCTATAGGAAGAGACTGAATAGCTGGGGCTGTTTTCCTTGGAGCTTCGGAGCTGAGGAATGACCTTACAGAGGGGCATGGATAGATTAAATAGACAAAGTCTTTTCCCTGGGGTCGGGGAGTCCAGAACTAGAGGTCATTAAGTTTTGGGTGAGAGATATAAAAGAGACGTCAGTTGCAACATTTTCACGCAGAGGGTGGTAAGTGCATGGAATGTGCTGCCAGACTACGTGTTGGAGGTTGGTACAATTGCAACATTTAAGAGGCATTTGGATGGGGATATGAATAGGAAAGGAGGGATAGGGGCTGGTAGGTGGGACTAGATTGGTTTGGGATATCTGGTCGGCATGGACAGGTTGGATCGAAAGGTCTGTTTCCAAGCTTTACATCTCTATGACCCTATGACACTAATTTTCTCAAGAAATGTACTCACCACATATGTAACGATTACCAGTCTATAGCTCCCAATAGTTTCTTTCCAGCCTTTACTGAATAATGGAACAACATTCGCTGTCCTCCCCGCTCTTACGATAAGACACAATATCAAACAGGGCCCCCTGCGATTACTTCTCTGGACTTCTGCAGTGCTCTTAGATATACTTGGTGAGGTCCAGGTGATATTTTCCACCTTCATACATTCGAATACACAAAGCAACTTCTCTACTGTGTTGTCTACTTTCCCCAAGATATCACCACGAATATATTGAAATCATTTTATTATTTTGGTGAATATCTAAAACAGTCACCGTGTTCCAAATTTTCTTCACTCATTATGTCGATCATGAAGACAGATAATTTTATGCTTAATTTACCAGCTTCGTTGCATTGAATTATATACATTTCAAGTATTTGATCAACTGTACATTTTGTTGCAGGGACAATGGCGAAGATCATTTGTTCAAGGATCTCTCAGAACAAATGAGAATGCTTAACTTTAGTCGTCAGCAGCTGGTTCTTCAAATCCATTTTGGCATATCCAGTTTCCCATGGAAACTCAGAGATACTTATTATATGTTGCATGGGTGTAACGTTTTGAAAATTCCCAGACAAATTCACTCCTGTTTGAGGAAACAAATTTGTTCATATAACAAACAACTTTGTATCTCTTCTCTCCCACAGTGCTCTATAAGTCTGTGCTGTGGACACAAAATATTATAGAGGAACAAAAGATTCAGTGCAAAACCCACTTTGAGAATTTCAGCTAGTGACCAGCACAGAACGAATCAGGAATTCAGACTCCAGATTGAGGATCCGAAATTAACAATTTTAAAAAATCATAGCAAAGCACAACATTCAATAAGAAATTTGAAGACCATGTGATTTTTTTCCCCGATTTTAATTTAGAGTAAAATATTTTTTAAAATAACTTGTCTTTGGATCTTCTTCCTGCTGTCATGTAAATTATTGTGATCTCTCCCTTTATCGTTGAGATCACAAAAACCTTGAACATTAGGCTGCGTCCTCAGTATAACTGGCGCACTGTTTGGTAGACATACAACAGCGATGATTTCTCTAGAAATTCCGGCGTCGTGAGTTTTCTGGCAGTCATGTCAAAGAAAACGATAGCTGATGGCAAAATTATACGGCCACTTCAATCATGATCTCCCTGAACTTTTTTCCCCTTCCTAACTTTTCACGTTATTTTAAACGTACGTAAATGGGGGTTGGGTGTGGGAAGGTTGTTAATATATATTATAATATGTTGTATAACATATCAATTATATAGCATATCTTTAATACCTTAAATCATGTTTTATCGTCGGATATGATGATCGGCTAAAAGCCCTCTTGTACATCTACAGTCTTTAAAGCAGAACCTGTCTTTGTGGCGGTATCAAACACTTCGTAATCCGTAATTGTTACCGAGAGAGACGTTGCAGCATTGACATGTTCCATTACATTATCAATAGGCATTCTGCAACGAAAGGTGCAATGTTCTAACTGACTGTATGAAACCTAGAGAATGGTTTCTGACATCAGTGTCGGGACATGGATTAGTTTAGCCGCAAAGGGCAGCAATCTGGAAATGACTGATGCTCGAGTGAAACAATTTGTCACTAATTTCCATGCAGAAGTGGTACCATATTGACCAAACGATTTCTTTAAGCATTTTCTTCTGCCCTGAGCTGGGATCAAGGCAATCCTGATGATAGAAAAACACGAATGTATACAGATACATCAACCCATGGATACATTTGCATGGGCTCTTGCCTTTGATGTGATGCTGGACATTTCCGTGCAGTAATAATTTTTCCCTCAGACTTCTCTCCGGGCGCTAACATGGCGATAACCAGATTTTGAATATGTGTCAATGGTCGACAAGAATCAACCTACGATTTCAGATTTTACAGTTTGACATTGATAATGATCCAGCTTAGAAGCCATTCCATTTTCTGTCGATACCATTGCATTATGCAACAATCATAGAACATAGCATATATAATAGTACATACATGACAGGCCATTGAGCCCTCGATGTTGTATAGACCGATTATCCTACTCGAAGATTAGACGAGCTACATATCCTTCATTGTACTAACTTACATGTGCCAATCCGAATGTTGTTTAAATATCCGTACAATATTTAAATCTACTGCAACTACTGGCAGTCCATTCTACACAACCATCACTCTCTGTGTAATGATCATACATCTGACATCTCCCCTAAACCTTCCACCATTCACCTTAAATATAAGCCCCTTCCTGAGAGAAATTTCCCCCTTCAGAACAAATCTCTCGCTATCCACTCAATCTATGCCTCTCATCATCTTGTTCGACAATATTAAGCCACCACTCATCCTCCTTCGCTCCAATATGAAAAGTATTGGCTCCCTCAAGCTTTCTTCATGAGAACTGCCCGAGTAAATCTCATCTGCACATTCTCTAAAGCTTTCAAATCATCCCATAACGAGGAGACAAAAACTGAACACAATAGTCCAAGTGAGATTTAACCAGGGCTTTATAGAGCTGCAACATAATCTTGCAGCTTTTCAATTCAATCCCGTCATAAGAAAAGCCAACACACCATACATTATTTTTAAGATTCCTATCTACTTGTGTGGCAGCTTTCAGGGCTCGATTGACGTGAACCCGAATATCCATGTGTTCCTCCCCACTGCCAATCATCCTGCCTTTAATCCTGTAAACTGCATTCAGATTTGACCTTCTAAAAGAATCACTTTACAGTTTTCCATGTTGAAATCCATCTACCACTTTTCAGCCCAGCTCTGCTTTTTGTCAATATCCGGTTGCAACCTACAAGTGCCATCCACAAGATGCACAATTCTAACAAACGTCGTGTCATCAGCAAACTTACTAACCCACCCTTCCACTTCCTCATCCAAGTCATTGATAAAAAAATCGCAAAGAGCAGGTGTCCCTGCAGAGCAACACTGAATACTTTCCATTTCCAACCAGGCTTACTTTCCTATAGTCCTGTCAATTCTGTATCCAGATAGCCAAGATGTCCCTGTATCCAAAAGCTCCTTACTTTCTGATTGAGCTTACCGTGGGGAAAATTATTGAACACTTTGCTAAAATCAATGTGCACCACATAACGTTTTCTACGATCATTAACGTGCTTTGTCACATTCTCAACTAATTCAGCAAGGCTTGTGAGGCATGACCTGTCCCTCACAATGCCATAATGATTATTTCTAATCAAGCTATGCTTTTCCAAATAATCATGAATGCTGTCTCTCAGCATCATCTCCAAAACGTTCCCCACCACCGACGTCAGACTTACTGGTCTGGAAATCCCATGATTATCCTTAGATCCTTCCTTGAACAGGGCAATAACTTTTGCAAAACTCCAAACAGCTGGTATTGCACTCGTGGATAGTGAGGACTCAATAATCATTCAAAAAGGCTCAGCAATCTCTTCCCTCGCTTCCCGTCATAACCCTGGTCATATCTCGGCTAGTCTGGGATATTTGTCAATTGTATTGTTTTTCAACATTTCCATGACATCTTCCTTCTTATTTGAACTTATTCGAGCGTATCAATCTTTTTCTCCCTTACTGTTCAATGTATCTGACTTTTATACACAAAGCATCTGACCGGCTCATTGGTTTGCTGTCATCCAAAACAATAAAATTAAAATTCGATTGGATTTTGGGATGTGGGACATAACGTAAACTGACTGGCCGAAATTAAATTTGTTGTTTACAATGCCCACGCAGGTCCAGATTTTAGTTTTCGTACAAAGTGTTACATGTTAAAATTTTTCAACACTGTCTGTGCCAGGCAGAGGTTTCAGATCCCTTACAGATACAGTACACGTCTACAAATTCCTAACACCACCTTGTAATCCTCCAGAGCCCTGTTTAATTCTTGCGTCCTCAACCATATGTAAACTTTGAGTTTACTTTTGATAAATGTGAGATGCCGCATTTTGGAAAGGCAAATCAGTGCAGAACATATACGTTTAATGGATAACGTCCTGGCAAGTGGCGCTGAACAAAGAGACAATGGAGTGCAGGTTCATTTTTCTTTGAAAGTAGAGCCGCAGTTAGATAGGATTGTGAAGAAGATGTTTGGTGCGTTTTCCTTTATTAGACAAGGCATTATGTGCAGGAGTCTGGACAGGACATGTTTTGCGTAAATGTTGGAATATTGTGCGCAAATCTGGTCTCCCACCTGTTGGAAGGAGTTTGTGAAAATTGGAAGGGTTCAGAAAAGATTTACAGGGATGTTGATAGGATTGCAGAATTTGTGCTACAAGGAGGGGTTGAATAGCCTGGGGCTATTTTACTAGATGCATCAAGGCTGAAAGGTGAATTAGAGAAGATTATAAAATCATGAGTGGCATGGATTGTGTAAATATACAAGGTATTTTCCTTGTGGTGGTGAACCAGTACTAGACCGCATAAGTTTAGGGTGAGAGGGGAAAAAATTAAATGGATCTGATGGGCAGTGTTTTCCCACAGAGGATAGTGTGCGCGTCGAATGAACTGGTAGAGGAAATGCTGGAGACTGTTAAACTCCAACATTGAAAAAAAAATGATTTGCATGCTTTTATGCATAGGAATGGTTGAGAGGAATATGGGCCATCAGCTAGCAAATGGGACTAGATTAGAATCGGATATCTAGTCGGCATGGACGGGTTGCACGAATATTCTGTTTCAGTGCTGGAGATCTTTAGGACTCTATGACTTAACTACAACTCATTCCTCTTGACTAGATTTTCCATATCTCTTGTTACCCATGAAGTAGACCTATTCAGCACGCGTACCAAATTCTCCCTGGACAACCTTCACACTTCTGTTGTGCATTTCCATTGACAACATATGCTCACAATTTTATGCTCCATAGTTACTGCAATACAGTGGCTGCGCTATAATCCCCCATCTCAAAAATATACATTTCCATAGCGCCTGCTCCTTTTCCTCTCGATGACTATCGTAAAGGTTGCTGAAATGCTGTGCAATTGAGAGATCTGACACTTGACACCTGACCTGAGTCGTTGCCAAGCACCAGATCTAATATGGCTCCCCCAACACGACTCGACATATGTACATGTTGAGACAGAAATCCTTCCTCGGAACACCTGATAAAGTTCGCTCCATTCAAATTGTTTACATGAAGGAGGTGCCAATCAAAATTAGGGAAAATCAAGTCACCAATGACAAAAAAACCGTTCTTTCTGCAGCTTTTCAAGATCTGCCTCCCAATCTGCTCCCCCTCTCTCTGTTACTATTGAGGGCCTTGTGGAATACTCCCAACAAAAGCTATTTCTCCTTTCTTGTTTATGACTTCCAGCCATAATTTATGATTAGACAAACCCACTAAGACGACCTCACTTTCTTCAGCAGATATACTTTCCGTGATTTGCAATGGCACTGCCTGCCTCATTTACCTCGCTTCCTATTCCTTTGGAAACATCGAAATCCCAGAAAGATGTCCAACCATTACTGACCCAGCGACGCCCATGTCCCAGTAATGGCCACAACATTGTACCTCCATGTTTCGATTTATGCTTAAAGTTTATCACTCTTCTTCCTGACAGTTCTTGCAATCAAATACACACACCTCAACACATCACACTGACTTCAACTTTGCCCTATCAATTGTCAACCCATCTTCACGCTATATCCGACTGTTCACTACCTATCCCCTATTGTGTTTTTTAGCGCCATTTCCCATCAGCCTGCCAAAGTAACTTAAACTCTCCTGAGGAGCTCGAGCAATCGTGCTGCTCAGGATATTGGTACCCCTCCAGTTCACGTGTAGCCCGTTCTCCTTGTACAGATCACATATTCCCCAGAATGTATCCCATTGATCCGAATATCTGAATCCATCCCTCCTACTCCAACCCTGCAGCCACACATTCAACTACATTCGTTCTCTGTTGCCAGCCTCATTCGTCCGCGGCACTGGTCGCCATCTTGAAATCACTCCTCCACTCGTCGTGCATTTTAGCATCCAATCTAACTCCCTATAATCCCTTTTCAGTGCCTCACCACTTTTCCTTGCAATGTCATTGATACTGATGTATATCACGACTTATGGGTGATCACCCTCCACCTTAGGCATTCTTTAGGTTTAATCCAAAGCATCACTGCCATGGCACCCAAAAGGCAATTAACAATCTAGGAAGCTCGTTTGTGACCACAGAATCTCGTGTCTGTTCCTCTAACGATTGAATCTCCAATCACTATCGCTTTCCTATGATCCTCCTTCCCTGCTGAGCCACACTGTCAGGTTCAGTGCCAGGGACCAGGCATCTGTGGCTTTGCACTGGCAGGTTTTAAAGCCAAACAGTATCGAAAGCAGTACACATATTATTTAGAGGGAATAGTCACAGGGGATCACTCCACTGCCTGCCTCCATTTCCCTCTCCTGACAGTCATAGAGATACATTTATCCTGTAACTGAGGTGTGAAAACCTCCATATAACCTCCCTCTACCACATCCTTAAATTTCCGACTGTTGCAATGTTTCTTCAGCTCCAGCTCCAGTTCCCTTTGAGGGAGCTATGACGAGCTGAAGTTCACTGCAGTTGCCAGGTGAAGTCAACTAGGACACTAGTGATGATCGTTTCCGCTCACATCCGCAAGATTAGCATGTAACTGCCCCAGCTTTCTCTCCTTCAGCTTAAATTGCCAAAGTGATAAAGAAAACAACCCTAACTTACCAACCTCCCAGGCAGTAACTTTCTGTTTGGATAGAAGAGGAGGGGTTTGGAGACTGTATATGTGTATTCACTCGTGTGTAGCCACTGCCTGAATATATTCTTGAGCTTACCAAGCAGTCCCCGTGTCTATTCCCTCCTGTTCATCCTTCACTCTGCTGTAGGAATTTTATGTTCAACCTTACCTTCTTGGCTGCCTGTTGGTTCGCGCACTCCCGATTCCCGCTCAATCAATGGCCCTTAAAATCATAAGGGGCGTGGTTCCACTATCTGTACATAGTCCACGGGTAATGGCAGTGGAACTAAACACTCGAAGGTTAAATGGAAATTGCCTTAACATGTGTCGATCTAAACGATTGTATGTAAACATCCGTTCATAAAATTTCCAATAATATATGCAGATCACATCACAACCTGCACCAGTTTACATTAGCCTCATTACAATAGCTGTCTAGGCTGTCTTGGTGTAAATTCAAAGAAATTTAAGTGAGCAGTGTCTAGTTTTTATTCTTAAACACGACAAGCAGTATTATCAGAAACATGTCGGAGATAATTTCCGGCAGTGAATAGCCTGATGTAAGGCTGAGGAAGTTGAAAGAAGACTGAGACAGCTCTTTGAAAGACGTTTACCTGGATAAGGTCAAACGTCCTCATTCAGTATAACATATTCGATCATCCTGATTCAGACTGATCGAGTTATACAACACAGAAACATAACCTTCAATCCAAATTGCCTATGTCGTCAAGATACATTAAATTAATCTTGTTAAATTTGCCACAAATTTGGCTCATTTCTCTTTTAAACCTGTCCTATTCATGTGTCCTTCCACATAACTTTGAATTATCGTAATTGTAAATGCTTCCAATACTTCCTCTAGCAGCTGGTTCTGGACATGCACACTGTCTACGTTAAAATGGTATCCATCGGATCCCTTTCAAGTCTTTCACTCCCACCTTAAACACAACCCCTTCAAACCATTTCCATTTCATTTCTTTTCAGTGGCTGTAACACCGAGTAGGGTTGGGGTAAGCACAGACCCCGAGTTTGAATTCTCTTTCTCTCCGCTACATTTGCTCTGTTCACGACTGACAACTACCACAAAATTCATTGACCTTTATGTTTGCACTATTCCCGACCACAAGTTCCGTTTGTTTTCATTCTCATACTTATCACAGGCATTTATGACCTACTGTAATACTGTTGTTATTTGTAACATCAGTGAAGCGTTACGAGGTATCTGACAGAGCTTTGTCCGCCTTCATGCATCGAGAAAAAAAGGCCACATTTCACTGATTACCTCGAGATATTCAACATTTAATTCCACGCTCTTTGATGGTAGCGCATTGACCAGTATCATGTCGCAATGTAGAATTCTTTCACTGTGAAAAATAATATCCTTTCACAAGTACTGAATCGAGTGCATCCAAGGCCAGACCAATCTTTAGGTTCCTGATTTCCCTTTTGATATTTTGATGGTAAGTCAACATACTGCCGTGCTAATCGGAATGATGGCCCACGGTTTTATTCTACATCATTGACAGATTGCTGATATCGTTGTAAACGAGAATAAATATTGAAAACTAATCTAAGTTTACAAACCAAATTGCGCATTTCAATTTGGGTGTATAATGCGTTGCAAAAGTCACCCAGCAGTAAATAAGAAAAAAAAACACTGAAACGAAATGACCAAATTGAATCTAGAAAGTAATTGTCTATGAGCCAAATATGTTAAAATGTTGAATTGCACCAAAGGTTTAAAAAGCTCAAAAGATGTGTTTTAAATGCTTACCAACCAAGAGCAGTGAGTTGGTGTTTTCACTGTTGACTAAGGTCAGTGGTAAGTCCAAATTTGAACTGAATTGCTCAGGAAATTGTTGATTAAACAAATCGCTTGGGATCACGAACAATAATTTCAAATTTGCATCACTGTTCCACTTTCAATTATGCAATTGTAATCGAGTTATCGTTAGTCCCAATATGTGTGTCTCTTCACATTCTGCAACTTGGGACATTGCCAATGGGCCTTGAGCGAGACACGACAGCAACTATCGAGTATCTTTATTCTGAAATTCTTGAGTGACAAACAGATCAAAGCTCTCTTTAAAATTTCACACTACATTGGGTGTGGCCTGTTTACAATAACTGCAGGGCAAAACAAAACTACCACGGAGAGACGACAATGATTTACAGAGAGGTGAAGTAAAACAAGGCATTGAAACAGAGGTGTAGGAAAACGCAACGCATACATACAAAGAGGGAAAAGAAAAGGACAAATTAATAAAGTGACTAGGAGAATGGGCATGAGAAACGGCAGAATAAGAAAAGAACGTGACACGCAGTTGTTAAAGATAAATTTAAACCAGGGAACAGAGAGTCTGGGACTACATGAAATAATTTCAGAACAAAGTTCTATCCATTTCCGACAAAGATGAGGAAGAATTTAGTCTCTTTGGTGAGAGGAGTGGGAATCGTATATCTGTGGAATTCTTTAACACAGACCGCTGTCAAGATTGTGTAAGATCAAATAGACAGACTTGTAATCAATATGGCAACCAAGAATTTTGGGAAAACACAGAAACTAGGACTGGATGATCATCAGATAAGCCATAATCTCCTTCAATGGCAGTTTCGCGTGAATGGGACGAATCTCCTGCGTCTGGCACTCCGTCTTATCCTTCAATATGAAGATGTTTAACAAACCTGAGTCATCCATGAATTTCAAAACTAAACTGCGTTTATTCCCTTGGGAACAGAACCGTGGGGTGTATTTACTCAGCTTCGAAGCATCAGATTTTGTCCATGGTTGAGGTTAGAATATGGGCGGACGGAATTTTTTCAAACTTTTTTTAACCAATGACCTTTCCGGTAAGTTGAAGGCGTCAGAGAATATGTGAGGGAAAATCTCTCACATGGCTGGTGGTAGGAATCTGGAAGTAACTATCTTTTTGAGTTGCAGAGCCTGAAATCTTCATAATGATTAATTATGTACATACACATTTGTAATGTTAACGCATGCAAAACTAGGAACGAAATGCAGGACAATGTGATTCGAATAGCCAGGAGGTGGCTTTTGAGCAGCACTGACGAAACGGGATCAAAGGATTATCAATCTGGATTTCTCTAACTTATTCCTGGCTGTGGTTGGGTCAGTTTGTGAAGTGGCAAGTCAATGTTTGCAAAACGCATGTGAACGAGATCAAAAACAACCTTATCATCGCCGGGTCCATAATCCGACCCATTAGCCATTTCACCACTGATCGTATTGATGGTATGCCATTCACCACAGATCCTGCCGTGCTTTGATGATAGAAGGAACATGGCCATAAATGGTAATATCCACAAGCACATCCCTAGAATTATTCACTATCACCACCTCACTTCAATTGTACTCACTTTGAAAAACAGTGAAAGAGCAGATTTCCCTATAAACTGTAAATACTTTTCTATTCGTGTACTTACTTTAGTTTGGGTTCATACTTGCAGGAACTTTACATCATTTCATTTACATTCACTGTGCTATCTTATGACCCCCTTCAGTAAAGTGTATTCTCATGGTTTGAATCATGTCTTTTCAAGTCAAGACCATGAACAAATCCTGCCAGAAACAATTGGGCATTACTTGCCAGATTCTGGAATCAGACAAATTGAATGATAGTACAATGAGTACCATTCCTTCGCTGCAGCTCAACTTCGCCAGGCAGTCTCCAGTACATATTAGCCTGTTGCTTACCTTCTTGCAGGACATCAGCTGAAAAAAAATCAGATTATGACATTGCAATCCTGCTCAACAAAATTAATCTCTTCAAAGATGAAAACCGTGCAGAGGACGCCAAGGAGAATGTGAATGCAGCTCTTCTGCCTTGCCTTCTGCTAGCTCTGACCATCCAGTTCCAAGAACAATTAGCTGCTTGATACAACCACAGCTCAATGGGGACACCAGTCTGGAAAGCAAGCCAGCGGGTGTACTGCGCAAGAGAATGAGATATGTTTACGTATGGCGGCAGAAAAGGATATGCGGATCCCATGTTGATGACTGGGGACGAAGGAAGTGAGTTTCTCGCTGCAGTGTTCCTTGCCTATCACCTGATCTTTTCGCCACTGTGCTTATCTATGGAATATCATTTCTCATTAATGGTAACAGGTAGGATATTAATCGTGAAGATTCAATGAGGGTAATATTATTGAGTCGTCCCAGTAGAAGCCATCCAGAGCATCTTTAGTTAGGTTAATGCGTAAGAAATGCTGTTGATTGCAATGTCGTATGCTGTTCCATGGATAATAAGTAATCGAGAGTCAGCAGAAGGGACTGCAATCGATGAAGCTGCAGTGCCCTGAATTTTGAGCACAGACTTCTCTGTGAATTTTGCCATGTTGTTGAACCATTGGCATTATCACAGTTGTACTGGGACGTAATTGCTTCACACACAATTTCTGAAACACATGATGTGGATGTGCCGGTGTTGGAATTGAATTCTTAAGGTCAGAATTCGCACGATTCGAGGTTATAGTCCAGCTGGTTTATTTAAAATTACAAGATTACCACTGTTGAAGAAGCAGCGCTGTGAAATCTTTAGATTTCAAATAAACCTGTTGAATTAAAATCTGATTTCGGGTGAATTCTGAATCTGGAGCGAAGATTTTCAGTTTCGGTGCAGAAATGTTGTTTGGGGTCACTGTGTTTGCAGCGTGTTGTGCTGTCAGAAAGCTTCTGATGGCAAGTGGAAACATTCAATGTCGCCACAAAACTCGAATACAATCAGAATGAGGGAGACACTGCATCTGTTTCACAGCATCTGTGAACCCAGAAATAGAGCCAACGTTGCAAGTCAAACATGGGATTTCCGGTAACCAAATGTGAATATTTTTATGAATTGGCAGAAGTAGTTAGCAAGGAATTTAAGGATTTTTCAGCACTTTACAGCCAGATATCAACATTCAGTTTGATGACTTCATAGCATGACATCTCTTCGACAATTTGATGACAAAGTCGAAACCCGAAACAGTTACGATTTCTTTGCCTGTAGATAGACTCCGCCCACAAGACATCCTTAGTGTTTGTTTGGGGTGAGGACATCGATCCGAAGATCAATTATTCCGTACTAAAACTTATGTCTATTTCTATCTCCTGTTATGGTACCTGACATACGATATTTCTCCAGCATTCTTTTTTGTCAGGTTTCTTTAAGAGGTTTCTTCAATTCTTAAAGATTGTTATTGGAGTTCTTATCTCTTTTGGCCTTTGCTTTCAGAAGAGCTGGTACATCTGGTACATTTCAAAAGAATTTTAACAAATACTTTTCATTTCAATTTGGCTTTCATCATTGTCGTTACTCTCTTTTTCGTGGATTCCAGACATCTTCAGAAGTAATGTCATTTTGTCTTCTTCCCATTGCTTTGACAATAAACAAAAACAGAAACAAAGATAGGAATAAAGAAAGTACAAAAGAAAGTAAGAAAGAAAAACATTATTTCGTGCAGCATCGTTCACCACCTCAAGATATTCGAAACCAATTTCGACATTTTTTTTAACGTGGGAAATGTGTACTCAAAGGCGAACAATAGGCGATTCCAGAACAAAATTGGTATAATCAAGCAGTAAACTGCTTTCAGTGCCAATATAAGATAGACAAATGTTGGCCAAAGACGACAGGGATAAAATAACCAGTCCTTTTTGGAATACCAACAGTGAAATATTATACCCAGCAACTGCAAGAGTGGATACACTCATGTTTCAGCATGTCATCCAGAAAGACAGCATGGCTAATAGCTCAGCTTTCACAACAGGGAAGTATTGATATTTGCCAATGGGTCCAAATGTCTCAATTTTGCCTGGGTGAATGCATGAAATCTGACTCTAGGGAGAAAGTGGAAGTGAGTACTGCTCATTGATTCATAGTAACACATGACATTTTTCTTCACCGTTTAATGAAACCAATGATGCCGTTGAAGTGAGAAGTCAGCACTTTCTGCAGTTCCTTTCTGAATTTGTGCTGAGACACTGCATATATGAAGACATTGTTGCAAGAACTGAGTAACTGGAACATGTTGGTCGTCTCTTGAAAGATAGCCTGCAAGTCATTGCCATCCAGACCAGTGAAGTAAACCTTGACTGTCACTCTGACATAGAGGAAACGTCCAACATACATGACCCACAGGCAGGAGAAGCTGAGAGAGATTGTGAAGAGAAGAACAATAGACTTTCCACGTTTGACCATCACTGGGTCAGTGCCATTCTCCATGCTCAAGAGTCTCTTACGGGCTCGGATAGCCATGAGAATGTATCTTACGGTCAGGGCGTTGAGCAGCAAAACGAGGACGAATGGAAGAAATTGAGTTAAGACGTGGTCCAGCCAGTCGTAGGCGTGCCAGATGGGTAAGGTGTAGAATGTTGATTTGATGTCGCAGAACCAGGGAACCCCATCCATCATGTACAATGGTTGGTAGATGAAATAGAAAGGAATGTTTTTAATGCAGCTCAAAGCACAGAGTATTCCTATGACCATGGATTTAGATTTCTCAGTGCAGTATCTGAGCTTCAGACTCTGACAGCAGATAGCGATAAAGCGGTCGATGATGAAGGCCAATGTCAGCCAAACTGAACAATCCTGCGTAACATAGACTAGCACAGTGCTGAATCTACATCCGGGAGTGGTAGAAATCAGACCATACTTACAGTAGAGGCGAATGATCCGGTTCAGGATAACTGCAAAGATCATGACAAAGAAATCTGACACTGCTATCGCCACTAGATAGCAGGTGATACATCGAGAAAGTCCACACTGTCCTCGGCATAGGATTATAACCGCCACCAAGTTGGCTGCGAGGGACCAAATCAGAGAGAACGTTTACAAATCAGTCTCAAGTTAACAACCAATTCCCGATTCAAGATGGTACAGAAACTATCATGATATATTTATTTCCCATCTGCAATGTTAATGTTTTATTTTAATCCAATTGAAATTGGAGTTTATCATATCCAAATGCAGTTGTCTCTGGAAACACTGATAAACGCAACATCCACTCGATGATCACTCAGTCAATACGCCTGGGGTGCTGCATAATGTCAGCTCTGTTGTTGCTGCTCATGGCTAAATATGAAACAATGTTTCTATTAGATCATATATTCTCAACGCACTGGCAATCAATTGAAATTTTAGCTGTAGAAGCATTTCAGATCACAGAATGCCTTAGTCCTAACCAAATAGGAGCAGAATGTCAACCGTGAGATTTTGATAAGCCAACTCAGATAAACGCTATTTAATATGAAATGTCTGATGATATATGAATTAGAAAGAAAATGGTTGGCCCACGCGAGGTGAATCTTTTTAAAATAATTGTTGCATAGTAAGTTGAACATATATTAGTACAAAATTAAGTGTTTAAATTAATAGATGTTGGAGATTTTCATCAGATTTCTGTAGGTAGCTAGACTTGGATGCAGAGACTGGTCTTAATAAACATCCTTGCAGGAACGTATTAGTGGCCATCCAAACAAAACAAAAACTCAAAACAAGATAATACCGGCACGGTACCAAGAAACAGATAACGTAGCAAGGCTGGCAGAATCAATGACCTCAAGAGAATAAACAATCTACGATTCAAACATACCAAACAACATAACGGGTCCAATTAGACTTTTTTCAAAGACTTCATGAAAAATAATGCATGCGATTTGAATAGAAACAACATAAAAAGTGTTTACACGTAATGCGAACAATCCATCCGGCTATCAAGCTTCCCTTTTTATCACGTTACAGCATGAAAAATAGTATCATTTAGTTCTGGTGATGAATTGATGGGCCGAATGACCTGTTTCCATACTGTAAGTATTCTATGATTCTACGAAGTTTTGCAAGACACCTGCCAGACAGAAACACTGGGTTTGTTTAACCTTTCCAAATGGAATGAGAGAGAGACTAAATAGAAATCTGTTGTGTGAGAATTAAACATTATGTACAATGATATGAATTACCAGGGGTTGTGTGATACTATACATAACGTTTCATAGACCAGCAATCTATTTGATCATATTTCTAGGAACGTAAAAACATATATTATCTACTAATGCTCTATCATGCAAAAATATGCGATTCACCACAATTCACGAGAAAGCAGTAAAATAAGAAAAAAAAACAGAAAAAGAAAGGATCATGGAACTTCAGCATCACTGGTAAGTTTAGCATTTCTTGTCCATCTCTAACTTCCCTTGAACTGGAAACCTTTCTCGGACGTTTCCCAGGCTAGTCAAGATGAAAAACGTTCACTGGGCTGTGCTATGAAGTTGGAAAAAGGGAAGAATCGCTTTCCTGAACGATCAAGAGAGGACGAGAAGGGATTTTACGCTGAACGACGAAAATTTCATTGTCCAGCTTACAGAAAGTGTCTACCAATTCCAGGTCTGTTATTAAATGAAAAGGAAGAAAGACTTGTTCCGGTTATCTCCAAAAACAAAAACTACTTGCCATTTATTACTCACCAGCGGTGCCGACAACAGCGAGAATGGGATAGCAAATGGCAGACAAGGGACCAACAGCAGGCTCATGCATCGTCCTTTCAGAAACCGTTGAAACTGCGTACCTCAGCTGCTTGCAACGTTCAATTTTATTCTGAGTCAGAGTGTCTGGAGGGACAACTAACTTACAGCATGCACAGTATTTACAGTTCATTGAACAAACAGATCGATTTGTCTTTGCTTGCCTACAGTTGGAATCATTGGCAAAATGAATGATTGAGAGGAGAGAATGATTCTGTGAGTCCCTCCTCTTAACAAACCTGGCTTTCTATCTCCATCAGCGGAGCTGCTGATGGTTGAATTGCCTATCTCTAAACTGGTCTACCTTATCAATTCGAGTATTTGTTTTTTTTTCAGTTTTGGATTGGTTCACGTATTGGGTTTACTTGTAAGGGTGTTTGACTTATTTGCATTAAAAATTTAATTGTTTTATTACTGACGTATATGAAATTAGTGTTAGCTAAGTGGGGACGTCATCTTGGGTTTTCGCCATGCAAATTTCGGGGGAATGCTGGAATTAAAGTATTCTTCTTTGCTTGAGTTCAACCACAAATGCAGGAAGAGCCAGTAAATTGTCGACCCTACTATTGGCAGAGCTTTTGTCAGGTGGAACAATAACTGAATATGGCTTAGAAAGAAGACACTAACAACGGTACAATTAGCATCACTTATCAAAAATATCGCAGTTGTGCTAAGAACTGAGGAAGAGAAAAAATAGCAACGTGAACAGCGAACGAGATGTCAAAATATTGACATTAAAGAAAAATCATTGATGTGCTAACAATAAAGATAGATTTACTGCAAAGTATACTCAGTCATAAACGAATGCTGCATTTAATATTTTGTTCCATTGACATGGATGTGTGACTTCGAGTGAGCAAGGGCTTAGTGCGAATCAGTTACTCAGCAGTTAGCATTGCTGCCTTATTTTACCACGGACAATTTCTCATTCCACCCTAGGATAACTATCTGCGTGAAATTGGCACATTGGCCTCATCCATTTCCAGCTTAGGTGGATTGACCATGATATGTGCATTGACCATGATATGTGCAGAGGGATAGGGTAGGGGGTGCTCTACCTGGGATGCTTGTTCGAGGGTCTTTGTGGACTCGTTGGTTCAAATGGACTGCTCTCCCATTGCTCGGATTCTGATGTAGTTCTGATGAGTAAATGGTCATGCAGCCTCATTATCAGTCACGTTGAAATGGAAATAAACATCTCTAGTTCACTAACACCTGACAATTACGTCCCAATTTCAGGAGATCGTCCACGTGAAAAGAACATTTAAAAAGGCAGTGACAATAAGATCAGTACATGCAGCGGAAAAAACTTTGCAGCAAAAAAAGAGATTGTAAGTCTGTGTGGTCGAATCAATGAAACGTGTTGGGCCACCTAGTCAATGATAGATGGGCAGAATGAAGATCAGGCATCAAGTGAAGAAGCAGGTGAGAGTTGGGAGTGGAGCAACAGAAAAGAAAAAATAATGAAGACCTCAAAGATTGTGTGTGGCAGGAATTGGTTCCAACTCCTGGGCCATGTGGCCAACTCTGGCATAAATTGGAAGCTGCCCCATTCTGGACACGGCATCTGAGCTTTGCCAAAAATCCATGTCTCAACAAGTTTAGGGACGTAGTGAAGGTTGTATAAATGGTGAAAATCAACAATTCAGCAAAGGCAAAATCATTATGACGAACATAATTAACTGTAAGTGACCGGACGGACAGAAATTGCAAACGTGAGTGTAAATCGACAGATGAAGCGATACATTAAAAAAATGTGTAGTCAAAATTAAACGGTCGGTATCAACCCACAAGAAACATGTAAAGAAGACAGTGAACATGGAAGCACACAAGGAAATGAACAAGTATAACCTGGTAGTCGTTGCAGAGGCATAGCTCCCACAAGTACTTATTTTATATTAGAAGATTGTCCACATTGACAGCTTGCATTAGACAATCTTGAAAAAAACTTTGCGTTTTGTTTCTGTGATGCAATTGGTCTCCCAGAAGGTTGGTGGCAAGAAACAGTGTGTCATTCTTTTGTCCCCATCTGTAGTGTATGCAGCGTAGTCCTGCGTTCTCGATGGCTCAGAAAAAAAATTCTCAAAACAGGACTCTTCCACAATGGGTAACCATGGAAGAATTCGCATGTTTTCATGTAATGGAGGTCCATTGGAAATGTGTTGATAATCTAGACACTTCCTATGCTTAAATATAATGCTTCGCTATATATGACGCGATTGAATTCAAACAAACTCACACTAAATCTGTTGCTCTGCCTTTGATCGCAATGAAAAGCAGAATAATGAGATTATAGACTGCTCACTAAACCTCTAAATTTACTTGCCCAGTCATCGAGTGAATCAGTTGCAAAAGAAGGTCACATCAACTTCTTTAATCTTTTCTCAAAAAGGTTGCTTCATTTGATTGCAAAATTGATTGTTGTGAATCTGCAAATGAGCTCCAAGCGACTTGCATTAGTGAGTGATTTGTGCTGTGTTCAACGTCCATGAGGAATCTAAGTCACTTTTTTCTTGGATCGGAGCATATGAAGGTTCGAAATGATCTATATGTTTCCAATGGGTTTTCATTAAGACGAAAATATATAAACACATTAATGGCTACTAAATGAATAAGAGTTCTATTTGGTGAAAAGTCTTTGTGGACATATTGAGAAACTGGTACCTGACTGTAAAGACTGTAGATGGTATGAAAAGAATGATATAGCTGTCCCTGGCTTCTGAATGAGAACAAACAGCAGGTCAACATGAATTCCAGGAAGACATGCTGACGAAGCTG
The DNA here is from genome assembly GCF_020745735.1 of Hemiscyllium ocellatum. NCBI lineage: Eukaryota > Metazoa > Chordata > Chondrichthyes > Orectolobiformes > Hemiscylliidae > Hemiscyllium > Hemiscyllium ocellatum. The sequence goes on from NC_083408.1 coordinate 5,685,656, forward strand.
GTTGACAACATTGACGAAAACGTGTGGGTAAGAATGTGGTGAAAGTTATATATACATTGATTTTTTTTGGATGTAATACTTTAATTCATATCATATTTCGTGGAGAATAATGCAAACACTTATAACAAGTTCCTCTTGAAATGGGCATTCTTTGAAACAGTGAATACTGAGTAGCATGCATTGTCTATGCAAACAGCGAGAGAGCGTGTAAACTGCACAGAAACTGCGGAAGAGTTCACCCTCAACCTCCTCATTTGTACTGAGACGCGTTTCCGTTTCATCACGGGTCCTTGAAACAGTCCTGAAGTGTTACCATGTTAACAAGTGTATGCATGGTATTTTCTTACGATATAGGGTTGTGCATCTTCCTAATTTTCCAACTCAGACATGCGTACATCTAGTCCTCATGCAGGGCCCCTGCCTGAAACGTCGATTTTTCTGTTCCTCGGATGCTGCCTGCTCTGCTGTGCTTTTTCAGCGTCACTCTAATCTTTATACTAATCTCCATCATCTGCAGTCCTCACTTTCGCCATGCGTGCATCCTTGCTGAATAAGAAAGTCTGAGATAGAGATATTTCGGGTTGTAAATGAATAGAAGTCTAACATTGTTGGGAGGAAACATTTATTAAGATTTGTAATTCGGCAAAAACCTAATGATGGCAAATCAGCTTCGAGTGGCATGACCTTCTCACCTTCCATACCATTTACGTGGCAATAACTGTCAAATAGAGGGCGCCACAGTGAGACCATGGTCGAGCATGGGGTTTTTGTTTCTGTCTCTTTGAAGGGCAGGTTTTCTGTTGGCTCCTGATTCATATGATTCTGTGTGTCTTGCAGTGAGCAAGTGTAGTTTCACTGAATGTAGGTTTCTGCCTTCTTCCATCTGATCAGAATAACAAAGAGCGCCAGTGTCCCTCAACAGAGGTAACGTGTTCATTTTTATTCTCCGAAGCTGGCATGTACCGACTTACACATTGCTTTATGTACAGCCGAAATGAATATTTTTTTCATATGTTTCCAATTCACTGTGGCGATTTAATGTGTAAGACAGTGTACTTAACACCCAGTGAAATTGTTCTCAGCATGTCCCAATCTTATTTGAAAATGTGTTGCTGGTTAAAGCACTGCAGGTTAGGCAGGATCCAAGGAACAGGAAATTCGACGTTTCGGGCCAGAGCCCTTCATCATACTGTCCCAGTCTTATCACTTCTTTTCATTTCTGTCGCTGATTTTAATGATGCAACTTCAGAATCGCCTGGAGTTTGCAGGGGCATAAAACTGAACTCATTTCTCTCTCTTTTTTTGGACATTCTCAAGGATCCAGAATTTTGTGAACATAAAGGGAGCAAAATCTCAGTCAGGGAGGTCACATTCTTCCTCTCTCTCTGTCTGTCACTCTTGAGACCTCTCTCACTCTCGTAGGAACTCTCTCTACGTTTCCTTTTTCTGGGTCAAGACCGTTCCCATTGTGAGAAATCTATACTTTTGCTCGGATTTTCATTTTGACAAACGAAACGGAAAAGAAAACACAAGATGTGTGAATCCAATATGAGACTTGCCAGACAGTTACAGCCATTTTGGTCGACTGCCTCCCGCTGGCTTCCTCCCTGGTCCAGGGTAATTGCTTCAACTTTGATCTGAAACCTTTACTGATTTCGGCAGATGTGGTCTGTTTTATAGCGTCAGGAATTCAAGTTTGTTTAAAGAGTTTGTACAAGAAGAACAAATCCCATTTACTGAAAATGATTCAAAGCCGGACCATGGTAGTGAAAGATCAAATTCATCGCTACATTAACAACAAGGATTAACAATCTTTAATTCTTGATCAAGTCTGCATGGAGACCCAAATCGATATTATTAATTTGATTGGCTCTCTTCAAACAGGAACTGGAGAGCTGAGGACAGGCAGCAGAGAGTGAAACGGAGAAAATTGAGAGTGGAGAAAAGGAATGTGGATATCGATTGGATGTTCAACTGAAACATCAGCAAAGATTTGCTAATTTGGGGAAATAAGCAGTAATAAAACAATGTAAATATTAGGTTTTGACAACAGAATATTATGTTGTGCAGGTCAACTTAAATTCAGAAAATAGTGTTTGGAGCCACTGAGCCCGAACAGTTGGCTTGATGGAATCGATCCTGCCGAATTATTTTAACGTGTATTGGTGTACATTATACTGAGGCACAATGTCAGGCAAATAGTCAAAAAGGGGAAACAGGCTCTCTTTTACGCATTGAACATTATTGTAATCTAGAAGATCCGTTGTATGTGCTAGTAGATGTAACGCTAAATTTCAGAATGGTATTGTAAAGCCAGAATTGTATTGGGAATGAATAAGAATTCCACTGTTGCAGTTTTTGAAAGAGCTGTGGCACTGAAACTAATTACACGGATGCTTCAAAGAACATGCACGGATTCAATGGGCCGAATAGAGTCAATCTGGAGTATGCAATTCTTGTTCTTTTATCATCCTGGCCCCTCTGTTCGTTCATCAGTGTTTCTGTTGCTGAGGGGCCAGGGTGTGGTAGACTTCCCAATTTTCCACGGCTCCGGATGCAGCTGATTGTTGTTGCACACTTGTTGTTCTCACACGGAGCTATGGTTAACGCACAGCTGAGACTACAGCAGTTCCACTCTAAGCTTCCGTTTTGCTTCTCTGACTCTGAAAACCAGTCCCTTCCTTGTGATACTTGAGACAACTCTGCCTCCGTCACTGTTTGTCATTATGTGGAACAGCTTTGAGCAGGGATCTCTGAAAGATTTTTTTAAAAGACTGTAGAATTAGAAACACAGAGTGCATGTTATCACGGCGCTCCTCACTATTGTCACACTACTTAATACGTGTTCCGTATCCAGTAAAATTCAATTTCCACCGACGTAGATATTTGCAATCCATATGATATTATTAGTAAAACAATTACGGTAATAACCATGATTTTGAATTCCTTTTACTTTTCGAATTGGAGTCCGCAATGCAGAGCAGAAGAGCTGGACTCCGAAATGACAGCTAAAGAAGGAGGTTACGTGAGATGAACGTGAAGTTGAGCGCTAGTGGTTCCAGGCATTGTTAACTGGTATAGTCAATTCCCGAAGCACGCACCACAATACATGCTTTATATGGTGACAGCAGGGATTGCAATCAGGAATCATGATCTGGTTAACCGATTTTGTTTAACATTTATGAAATCCACGACAATAACTGAATTAGCAATCAGCAGGGCCATCTTTTCTTACTCCACGACGTCATAGAATCCTACAATACGGACACAGGTCTTTTGACCCAAACTGACCCATGCCTAATAAAATGTCCATGCACTCTTAATCTATTTCAGTATACTTGGTCCATATCCTTCTAAGCCTTTTCTATCCATGTAGTTGTCCGAATGCCTTTTAAATGTTGTTAATGTACTTGCCTCAACCACTTACGCTGGTTGATAATTACATATATATATATATATATCACCCACTGTGTAAAAAGGTTCCCCCTCAGGTTTTGCTTTTATTTTTCCCCTCTAACTTTATAATAATGCCCTCAAGTCCGGGATTTCCCAACTCTGGGAAAAATACTGAGGGAATTCACCCTATACATGCCTCCCATGATTTTATACACCGCTATAGGATCCCCTCTCATTTTCATACACTCTAAAAAAGAGTCCTCGCTGTTCTAACGTCTTCCTCTAATTCTGATCATTGCATCCAAGAACCATTTTGTAAATATCTTTGGCACTCTTTCCAGTTTAATAATATCCTTCCTGACGCAAGCTGATCAAAACTTAACACAACACAATAAGTGCGGCATCACCAACGTCCTGTTACCCTGCAATACCACTTCACAACTTCAGTTTCCTGACTCATGAAGTCCAGTGTGCTAAAAGCTTTCTTCGCTGCCATCTCTACCTGTGACTACACTTTCGGAGAACCGTGTACCTGAACACCAAGGTCCCGCTGCTCTACTACACTCCCTCCAGCCCGGTATGAAGGTGAAAAGGTATACTGTACCTTTTGGAGAGTTGGAAAGCAAGCAGTGTTTAAGAGCAGCACGAAGAGTCCGGGAAAAGGTAACAGTGTAACATTTCGTCGAAACATCTAAGAACTGTGTTGCCTGGAGAAGAAAGAAACACAATCAAATTCGGCCAATCAGTTTCCAAACTCAATTAAGTTTAAATTCAATATTCTGACAATATTAAAACAAATGAATCGATCCCATGTTTTGGGGTATCAATAACGAACAAATTGAAAGTTGCCCTGACCAGAAAAGAGGTGCTATCATCGACAACTAGGGAAACGGCTTGCAGAGAATTCTGCTCTCTTTATCTATCAAAGAACTGTGAAGCAGAATCCCTAAGAAGAAAAGAAGATGAGGAAAATATTCATACGAGACTCGGCACAGCTGAACGATTTTGAAACATGATTTTTTTTGTTGTAAATCATAATGTGGATTTTTTAAAAATCAGATGAGTACTACAGAAGGGAAGCTAAATGATATGTTTAGAGAGAGGAGTTAAAATAGTTGTAAGTTAATTTGTCTTTGTTAGTATTTTAAAAAGTTGTTAATTTTTAATTTAAATAGTTATTTTTGGGATAATTCTTTACCTCTCGAATTTTTACAGATTAAAGCACGATGTCAATCTTTTATGTGTTGCTGTTTTAAACTAGCAGAGAGGTTAATACTTTGTCATAATACCTGCACTTATAAAGAGTCACCTAACTTGAGTTGTTTTCCAAAATGCAAGACCTCGCACATAGCTCTATTCAACTTCATTTGTTATTTCTCAGCTCACTTCTCCAGCTGATCAAATTCCTGCTGCGAATTCTGATATTCTTTTCCATGAGTGTTGATTTCATTACCATTTCAGAATCTGTCCATAATACCCATGAAGATATGAAATGATATAACCACAACAGGTATGTTTTAATAATTAATAATTCCAGAGATTTACTGTATTCTGGGAGATGAAATTCACTTCTGATTTGCATTTATGACCACTAATTCTAAGATGATCCCATTTGATCCTAAACTCTCTGCAAAGGGAATCAACATTTCTGTACTTAACCCAACAGATTCCATGTAAATAATATCGGTTTTAATACGGCGCTACTCAATTTTCCAACGAGTAAAATACATTCTTTACTCAATCTCTACTGTCAGGACAGTACCTCCATCTGTGGTATCAGATTCCAGAACATCATGTGGACTGCCTCGCATTGCCGTTTATCTTTCTTTCCATACAATAAATATCTAGATGAGTACACAGTATTCCAGCTGTGGCGTGGCTAGATCTTGTATAGTTTTAACAAAACTCATAGTGCAGTCCAAACAAACAAAACAAAAACAAACATTCCAGTCCAACTCATTCGCATCGATCAGACATTTTAATCTTACTGAGTCCCATTTTGCAGCATTTGGCCCGTTTCCGTCTCAACTCTTCCTGTTCACGTACTCATCCAATTGTCTTTAAATTATTGTCAAAGAAGTGGAGTTCTCCCCTTCCTCTGGCAGCTTGTTCAAAATACGCACCACCCTTTGCATAAACCCTGTCCTGCTTTGCCCTGACAAAATGCAATATCTCACGTTATCTAAATTAAAGATCATCGACCATTCTTAGAGAGTCACAGCACATAAAAGTCCCGTGATCAAACAGCTCTATGCTGAGCATTATCCCAAATCAACTTAGCCTATTTGATTGCTCTTGTCCCCCATGTTGCTCCACATTTTTATTATTCATCTACTTTTCTAAATGTGTCCTAAATGTTGGAGCTTGTACTTCAATTGACCACTTCCACTGGAAATTCGTTCCACACACAAAGCACTGTTGGTCTAAAAGGAATTGACCTACGTGTCCTCTTCAAACTTTTCTTCTCTGACCTTAAGCATTTGTTGTCTAGTCTTGCAAGAGGATAAGAACATCTGCCATTCACCTTCACTGTACTTCTGAAGATTTTTAAAGTCTATCTAAGATAGCCCTCAAACTCTTATGCTCCACTGAGCAGGATCCCAGCTTTTCCAGACTCTCCCTTGAACTGGAACTTCCAGCAACGCCTTTAAAACTGTTTTCCGAACCACTTCCAGCTTGATAATATTCATCCTATAACAGACCGAAGAGACTGGACAGGCTACTCCAAAAGAGACATCAACAACGTTATGTAAAACCTCAGCTGACGTACTGACTGCTGTACTCAGAGGTTTGAGGGCTAAACGCAGGTATGCCAAACATCTTCTTACCAGTCCTGTCTACACGTGACGCAAACCTAAATGAATTGTGTACACTGAATCCATAGGTCGCTTTCTGTTCCAAAGCACTATCAAAGTTGCGAACAAAGTTCAGCCCTTTGTTGTTTTATCAAAGCGGAGTAACTCACATTTATCCAAATTACAGACCATTTATCACTCTTCAACACATTGAATCAATCAATCACGATTTCTTTGTGATGTGATATAACTTTCTTCGTTCTCGACTATGTCACTAATTTTTTGGGTCATTCGCAAATTTTCCAACAATGCCTTCTGTATTCTCATCTGAATCATTTATATAAATTATAAACAAAAGTGTTCCCAGCACTGCTGGCTGTGTAACATGGTTGACAGTATGGAAATTAATATTACAGTTCTGTCGTTAAATTATTTGAAGAATACATAGAATCATGTCTCAGAAGAGCTACAACTGAGTACAGACTGAAAATAATTGTAGCATAAAATGACAAGTTAGTGAATCACGTGATAAATGAGCTTCAGTCTCCAATCTGCTGAATTCCATTGGTTGTATTCTTACTGAAAAAATATTTCAGATGAAAAGTCACCACTGGGAGAGTGCATTTTCTAATTTCTTGGAGAGACAGATGCTAAATCTCCAGGCGTTCATGTGTCAATGGCAGTTGCTCTCTCCGATTGTCAAATTCTCTGGGTTTTCATATCCTCAACTTTGGATGATTTCATTGGTTACATGTTGGCAAACCAATAAATACAAACCCGATTGGGTATTGTTATCCTGGAGCAAAATTTATCTGATTGGTTAAATTGATAATGCGGCCAAAACAGCAATCAATACTCTGGTATCACTTTCAGGACCGCCTGATAAATATTTCTAATTTTCCATTGCACACTGGGACTGCGAACTGCTAATGTACACAGATGCTTGTATGCTCTCAGTTCAGAACGGCATTTAATGTTTCTTAAATGCACAGTATACGTCTTCAACGTAATCAGCCAAGATTCTCATTCGTGTATTTCCCCGATGCCCTTCCCTTCTTTACATGCTTTGTCTTTTGTTTTTATGCTTTCTCTGAATTCCTAGTCGACCATGATTGCCCCATCCTCTCTACACCATGCTTCTTTTTCCGTTGGATGTACTTCTGCTATTTCTTCTGAATTACTGCTAGAAAGTCCAGATATTTTTATTATCCAGTTTTTGCAATCTCACAGACAATTCTACCCAAGTCCTCTCTCATGTAATTGACTGTATTTGGCTGCAATGTCGTGACCTCTGGTTCTAACTTCTTGCTATCAAACGAAAGAGGATTTTCAATCATGTTATGATCACTGCCTCCAAATGATTCCTTCACTTGTAGACTAAAGGAGGATAAAGCGGTGGAATAAATTTGAAGAATAAGTCGGATTGATTTTAAAACATTTTATGATGACGTTAAGAGATTTTAAGAATTATGCAGGCTCATCGAGATCTCCCATTCAATTATAAAGTGCAGACATTTTTGCTAATGTGAGATCTTGTGAGCTACATTACTTTTACATTTGTTATGAGACAAATATGATGGACCTCAGCAATGTTTCCTTTATTCAGTTTTGGTTACCATGTGCGATTGTATGTGCATCTGTATGTGTGCGTCTCTGGTCACACATTTTTTGCAGAAAATAACTTGGTCTGAAACCTATGTCCTCGACCATATCACGTAACTGATCCAAAAGGTTAATCATCTCTGGAATGGAAACAGAGCAATGAGCTTATTGGTGCAGGGTCACCAATATTAGGCAGCTAAATGTATGCCCCACGAAAAGATTTGTGTTGGAGAAATGGGTTTGAATTCATGGAATATTGGCGCCAGGACTGGGGAAGAATGGATATGATTCGTTTGAACCATGCTGGTACGAGAGTCTGAGCAAAAACTCGGACTGGAGACAGGGCGTTAAGCTAAATGGGGTGGAATGAGGGAAGTGTTCAGTGACAGCGAAATTGGAAAAAATAAGGAGGACGAGGTAAGTGTGTATATCCCAGGAGAGGATATTAAAATCTCCAGCACAGATGCAATAATGAGAAGAGTGAGGTTTAATAGAGGACTGAAGGTGTTTATTTTTTCTGAATGCACGCAAGCTAAGGAATAATGTCAAAGAAGTTGTAGCGCAGACCAAAACTGGCAGAATTGACGTGATGGGCATCACGGAGCCGTAGTGGTAAAGGGATCAGGATTGGAAGCTGAATATTCTAGGATACACCACCTGTCGAAGAGATTCGCCGGTAGGTCGAAATGGTGTGGTTGCTGGAAGATCGTAAGACAATGAATTTATAGCAAAGTTGAACACTGTAATGAAACTGACGTTCCATGTTGAAAAAGACTTGGATTACGTGTTAAGTCTCTATTCTTTTAGAATGACTGTTTCAGTTCTTTCAGACACAAATCCCAGAATTTTTGAAAACCAACATTCTCAAGTGAAGTTTAACAATAGGTACCACGTCAGCTCAGATGATGTATTGAAGATGAGAAGTTCCCTGTGTGAGGTTGTCAGACTGATTCTATTCCTTAAAAAAATACAAAATCTTACATGGATGTATGTAGGTTTTGAGCAAAGTAAAATCTAATTCTGGGAATAAGATTTTGAAAGGTATTTTTCTTTCAAATAGAATCAGTCTGAACTGAGAGGCATAGAGAGCCTCACACAGGGCACCTCAAACCTTCAATGCATTGTCTGATCTGACATGGCACCTATTGTTAAAGTTCACTTTTGAATGAAAGTATAATAAGAAAGGATAGGGATTTACATATGAAAGAAGTGAAACTAACAAGGTCATTCTAAAAGATCAGAGACTAAACAAACAATCCATTGCATTTTTTTCAATGTGCAATTTCAGTTGCATGACACTGTAAAACTTCGTCATTTTTATTTGTCTTAAAATCTTATGCTCCACAATCACCTGATGCAGAAACACCTGCTGGAGGATAACCTGGTATTGTGTGATTTTTAACTTTGTACACAGTAGATCAACACTGGCACCTCCGAATAACATCATAACAAAAGGTCTTCATTCAAGAAATGAATAAACAGTGATGTATTTTCTTAGTTTTGGAGATCAAAATTGCACACAGTATATTCGATATAGTCTTAACAATGCCCTGTGCAGATGCGATAAAACATTCCTACAATTATACCAGATACCATTTGCCAGACATAGCATAATTTTATTTACCTTCCAAATCACTTGCTGCATCTTGACGTTAATCATATTTCAAGAACATGGAAACCGTCACAGAGGATTTCAATCTTCCTCCAGCTAAAATGTTCAGCATTGTGTTTTCCTTCCTGCCCAAACAGACAACTCTCGTTATGTTATTTGTGCTGAAGATTTGCTCATTAACCTTCCTTGTTCATGTCACATTGCAAACTCACTATCTCCATTGAAGGAGTCATTTAATCGCCACCTAGATAGCCAACCTAATTGGGCTTCAATCTATTCAGTTCCTTCATCCAAATATTTAATACAGATTGTTGATCATTGATGACTCCAGGCTGATCGCTGATACAGTTCAGTCGTTATTGCTTTGTAGCCTGAAAATAAACATATATCACTACTCTCTGTTTCCAATTAGCGACAGCTTCCCTATTCCAGTGTAGCTGTTCAGAAAGTTTAAATGGCTTCCTTCTGGTCTGTGTAATGTGCTCAACGAGCGGAATTACTTATCTTTCTATTCCTGGGTAACTCCACAGAGGGGCAGGATGATCTCCGTCGAACTGGCTGAATAGGGTTGTCTACTAATTCCGTAACAGCCTGGAATCGTGGATGGAGAGAACAGCACACATGTTAGGGGGAGTAGTTGGCCATTCAACTGCAACAGTCAGAATGTTCATGACTAATGTAATTGTGTCTTATCCTGTCTTTCTTCATTGTTCCCAATAAACATTGAAGTTTCTGTCCAGCCATGATCAATCGATCTTAACCTTGAATTACCTTCAATAACCGAGTCTTCACTACTCCGCGAGAATGTGAATACCACAGCAGCCAAAATTAAAGAGCAAGTGACATCGTTATTTCAATGTAGAACCTATCATTTTCAATCCGTGTAAACCTACCATTAAATTGCCAACGCCTTTGAGAGTAGGACTCAATAATTCCGAACACACAGATTCGGCCCTCCTTACCTGTGTCACATTACTACTGAATCTTTCCGATCAAATATGTGTCAAATTCAGCCTCTGCTCTAGTCTTGGGAAGATAATACCAGATAACAACCCAACACAGACATGAAGTAAAGAATCCGAATTAGGACAATCGGCACGTCGAGTCTGATATGGTATTTAATAATGTCTTGTCTGTTTCTCAACATCATTTTCCTGCCTTCTGACTGTAACCACAGATCCCTTATTCATTTAACTCTCGCCAATCTCTGTCTTAAGGTCAACAGTGTTAATGTATATGTTCGTTCACTTGCCTGTGTATTTTTCCATGTACTTGCGTATCTGAGTTTTTGTGTGTCTGTCTGTATCAGTTTGCATCACCCATTTCACCCATTTGCTTAACTGCAGTCACTCATGCCTCAACCCGGCAACGTAGGGGTGTGTGTGTGTGTGTGTGTGTGTGTCTGAATTTGTGTGTCTGTGTGTGTGTGTGTTTGTGTGTCTGTGTGTGTGTGCTTATCTTTGTGTGTTTATTGTATGTGTTTGCATATACCGAGGTGACTGGGTCTTTCTGTGCCTGCATCTGTACGCAATAATTCATCTGATGCTTTGTGAGAGAGATATGAGATGTCACATCTGACAGTGGGCTTAAACTGAGTATTGCTCTTCACTGAATATTGTCCCTTACTCAGTTGGTGGGACGTGCATGTGCCAGAATCACCACACACGTCATCCTGGACTCTCCGGCTCATTCCAGCTCATCCCGGCAGAGCGAGGAGAGGGGTTTGTGGGAAAGGACATCGAACATTTCGTTGTGTTTTACCTATATAGTGTTTTTAGCGCCTGGGTATTGCGTAGTGGATAGGGAGAGCTCGTTTGAAGGAAGGTGCTGCATTCAACAGTTAGGTGGTGCATCTTGAGACTTGTTCGAGGGTAGGTGCTGTAAACTATATACAGTAAGTGTGAGGAGGTAGGGAGAATACCGTGACACTTATTCTGGCAGAGTTAGGACGATATTATTGCATGTCCTATATTGCTGGACATTACTCCAGATCACCTCAGCTTCGATGGAAATCTCATCGAATGTCTTGCTCAAGTCCATCACTAATAACGCCACAGAGCACGGACCTCAGAAATCAGTTGGTGTGGAGCTTAAATATAACGGGGAGAAGCGTACATTTGTGCATTAAGTAATAAAACCAAAACTGTCGTGCAAATTTTGTACAGGTTATCTTCTGGAAATTAGAAATGTAAGTCTCGTGGGTCCTGCAGTAGTACTGTAACCTCATAAGTAGCATCCAAGCTGCGTTAAACTAAACGACTGCCAATTCTGTTGAAAACAAAATTCCAAAAATGTATATCAGACAGGTTGAATAAAATACGTTAAAAAAAAACAACTAGAGAAGAGGTTATTTCAGAATTGTTGTTGTGTGGTCATAAGAATTAATCAATTACCTTCCTCTGAAGCAGAATAGGGAAATAGTAACTGCAGCATATGCATTTTACATGGTATCTGCATACATTGTAGAATTTTTCAACATTCCAGTCAATCACAATGGGAAAACAGAGTCTTCATGACCAAATTTGCATGAGTGACCTGGAAAAGTACAACATCAAATATTGTGGTGACAAGCAATGTTTGTGATTTCTAAAAATTCTGCAACGTCTGAAGTGTTTTTCTTTAAAGCTTAAGAAGCAAGCAGTGCGAATTGGTTTAGCTTTGATGGCTTCATCGATGGGTTATAAAGCAGTTCATGTTAGTAACTTCGACTCAGTTTCCATGAGCCGCTTGTAGGTGACCATGAAAACTCTCCTCCTGAACCTTTTATCTTATCTGAGGCCTGGTGATCCTCAGGTCAAACCTTCACCTCACCCTTTTCTCTCGAACGGGAGGAGCCCCTAAGGTATGGCAAGTACAATGGTGACACAACAACAACAAACATCAAAGAACAAGGTGACTCAACGATGATGAGTATAAGGAAGTGGCTTCAATATAGTTCTATATATTTTGAAAATCTGAAATAATTATAATCCAGAAAAGGACGGTCACAAAACGGGTAAGGAAATCAAGAAACAGACCAAAGAAACTGCAAATGGTGGAATCCAAAAAAGACTGGAAATAAGCGGGAAACACACAGCAAGACAGGCAGCATCAGGAGATTGAAACTTCAAAGTTTCGGAGGCAAAACGTGTTCAGAACTCAAGAGGATAGCACCAATACAAATGAGGAGGAAACACAAAGACTGCCGAAATCTAACAATTGTATTTCAAAGAAAACAAAATAAAAGCAAAATCAACTTTGGAAGTTTGCAATTGGGATTGGAAGTTTTGTTTTGCAGAACAGGGAAATCGCAGAGAAACTAGCCAGTTACTTTACAACTGACTGTACAGAGAAAGGTTCAGAAAATGTCCGAGAAATAACAAAGGATCGTATAGGACTTGTGGAACTTGGACGGAAAATAAATGTATATCCTAACAAGATAGCACTTCAAAACGTAACTGGATTCAGCATTGCTAAGACGGATGGATCAGACCTACTTCACATCAAAAAGTCAAAAAATAGGCTTTAGACATTCTGGCATGATCGATGACATTTTTCTGCTGCACATTCCTAAAGGTTACATGCTATTGTTGATAACTGAAAGGCAGTGAACTTGATCCAAACATGTGTGAAGGGAAGAAGGGATAGCAAGGAGAAAAGCCGAATAATTAACTTGACAGCTGGAGGGAAACTGTAGGTTTCTAATATATAGAATGTGACATTGGATTTTTATAAATTAACAGCAACATTGGTGGAAATCAGTATGAAATTCAGAAAGAGAAATCTGACTCGATAAACTTTGGAATTGTTTGAAATTGTTGCAGTACGGTAAATCGACAACAGTGAAATTGGTCTGTTTGAAATTTCAGAAAACGTTCGTCAAGAATGCACACAGTGCGTTCGTAAACACAATTAATCCGAAGGGTATTTAAAGCAATATATGCCATGAGATATTTAACGATAGTCTGGCCTTCACTTGAAGACATCTAATTGCAAAACTAATATATCATGAAGCAGTTGCATGGGGTGGTGGCAAGATTGTACCTGCAGTATTTCGTAAGGTTTTGGTGTCCTAGTCTAAGAAACAGTGCACTGACCACAGAGGAAGTGCATTGGATATTCTGCAGATTCATGCCTCAAATGGAGAGATTGTCTGATGAATAAACTCGGCATGTGTTGCCTGGAGTTTCAAAGATTGAGATGTGCTCGCTTATAAGCTTAGAAATTTGATAAAACCACTCTACTGGAACTGACAATAATGTATAGATAACGCCAATAATGTAGATAGACTACGTCAATACTGAGTTTTGATTTTTATTTTTTTTATTTTTACCTCTGTTTACCTTTTATTTATTTATCCATGCTACTTGATTCTGTCATCTGAATATATTGCTCGCAAGGCAAAACTTTTAACTGCACCTCAGTATGTGTGACAATGAATTCAATTTCATTCAATTCAATTATGAAATCAGAATCATATTAAAAAAACTGACTGGCTAAAAAAATGGAATGGACATGTATGCAATGTGCTTGCATTTTAGGAAATCTCTTTGGCGAATTCAGAAACCTAGTGTGCAAAATTATACCATATGGCTTTGATATAAGAAAGTATGGCGTTCGAAAAACACAGCCAGACAGGCAACATCCGATGATAAGTAGAGTCGACGTGTAGAACATAAGCTCCTCATCAGGAATGCGTGAGTGATGTGCGCGGGGGTTTAAGTTAGCATTGAATGTGATAGGTAGATGAAGGTGGGGAGTGATGTGAATAGATCGAGTGGAGTGTGGAGTAGATCAATCGGAAGGGCGACGGATAGGTAAAACAGTTCAAAGTGGCTGTGTCGAATGGACGTTTTCATTTAAGATAAGATGGGGGAGGGGTGATGAGGAAAGTCGTGCAAACAATATTGACATTTATGCGATTGGGTCTAATATATGGACATTGTTTTAGAATGGGAAAGTTGATAGAAACCAGTGAGTAAAACTTCCTGATTTTCATTTCAATTATAATATCAGCATATCTTTTAAGATAATTATTATAAAGTTCAATGAAAAAAGTCAGTTGTCACTCGAAAACGACTCGATTTTGAATAAATTCAGAATATAGCAAAAAACAGAAACTATAGCTTGAAGAGAGACTATGGGTCCTAAGCCAGCTCCAGTTAATTGATCACTCCAAACAGCTTCATCACTATCTATACTGAACCCTACCCAAACTGAGGTTGCTGGTACTCAGGTGCCATCTTTGCCCCTGTCTGGTACCGGTCAATCAGCGCCTCGTGGCAACCTGTGCCACACGCTTCAACGTCACAATCTTTCTGCAGGGTGCACCTCCTCAATATTGTCATGACACACTTCTAGTGTCCACTCCATCACCAACAGTACAGGGCCCAACCAATCAACCAGTCTCCAACATTAGGCATTATGTTTTGCTGCTGACCCAATCTCGCTCATGTCCCCGCTGGTGATAGAGCAGATGCCGGTTCTAAGTCCTGTGCTTGCTTGGAAAAAGTAAGTAGTGACTCACTCCTCAACCCTTGGCTCAGCTCGATGTCTGCACTGGGAGCGCAGCTTGAGACCTCTTAAGGGTCATGCCCTGAGTCGGCTCATAGTCCACGCGTTGAGGTCTTGCTTCTGTCGTTGTTGTCCAAGCTACGCAGTCAGTAAGTTAAAAGAAGGAAAATACGGGAGAGAAAACAAGAAAGAGAAAAGTGGGCAGAGCAGACAAGCTAAGAACAGGGACCTTTGGACCGGATGCATCGGAATAAAATGATCCTTACATTGGAGACGACAACTCATGGATAATCACAGTGACGGGGACTTGGGCCCAACTATTATCAACAAATGTCAAGCATTTGTCTCAGAAAAACAAATCAAACATTTCTATATCTCGTAATGGCATGAACCGTTGTCGGGTTGTGAATGTGGGAGGGGATGCAAAAAAGCTCCAATGCGATTCAGAAATGTGGAGTGAATGGGCAAATACGTGACAGATGAAGAGCTAAGTGAGTAGATGCGACGCACTTTGCTACACTTTGTTTAGAAAAGTAGTACAGCAACCAAACATTTGAAAATTATTTGGTTGATAAATGTTGATCTGTAAAGAGACTTATGATCCTTCTTTGTTTACTCCTTTGCAAACTTTTGAGGGCCATACACCTCAGTATGTTCTGAAGCCAAAGTCAATACTGGAAACGGCCATTCGCACTAAAAAGATTGCCGAGACACACCAAGTGGGCAGCTGTAACACTGAAAAAGGATTTCGATCTCCTTTAACATCCAGTGATTGAAAGCAATAGTGCAGGAGTACAAAGCAATTCGAAGCATGAACGTGTGTCGACCTTAATTTAGAGGGGATTTGCCTATAAGAGTAATAGGTTTTATTTTAGCTACACAGGTATTTGGAGAGATTTTATCTCGACCGTTTTGTAGTATTCTGTGCAGTTGGGGTGTCCTTACCTAATAAAGCACTACCCTTATATTGAGAAAATGCAGAGAAGGATTGGAGAGCTCAGTGAAATATTCAAAACTCTGACAGGACGAGACTGATTGTAAGCAGTGACTATAATTCCTCTGGTTGGGATGTCTGAAATAAGGGCCCACTCTATTAGGTACAAACAGGCCTCACTGCATTGTGATGTCAATAAATGCATGCAGTCAGCGACTAAGAAAACTCCACTAAGGCTGTGGAATCCAAGGCACTGGATATAAATGCCGATTTCTATGCACTAAATGCTTGGGGAAAGAGCAGGTGTATGATATCGTGATAGAAAATTAACTATTATGAGCGGAATTTCTGCAATAAGGCGATAACTGTGTTCCTGTGTTGTGACTGCGTTGTCGAAAGCCTTGGAATAAGAATAGTGGCGCTCCCGGGAAAACATGGTAAAGGCGACACCCAAAAACGTTAGTAATTTCTAAAATAATAAATTTAGTCTAACAGAGCCACTAGCACAGACTGAGCAAACTTCTCAATCATAGGTTTTAGTAAAATCGTACATGAAATTTAACACGTTGTCACTACCAGAACTGATTGCAAATCTTCATCTTTCTCAAAGCTGTTTTCTGGAAAGTGCTCGAGCTGACTGACCACGTCATGGTGATGCAGAATTACAGTTCTCGCCAATATTCTTCACGTGGTTTGAAACAAAGTTCATTTTAAATGTTGGCAACAAATTCTCTGTTCCATTTTCAGTTTCAAGACTTAATGAACTGATACCATTCCTGTTTTCGCTGAATATACTGAATTTGCATTTTTTCAGACAGAGGCTGGGTTTTCCTGTTTAGTTGGTACCAGAATTGATAGATTTCCCACATTGCCAGAAAGATGTCAGATTTGGTCTCGAAAGAAATAGCTTCCCTACGGACACGGGTTGTTGTGTAACACAAGTCTTCTGTCCTATTGCAGGAATGGTGTGACGACCTATTGCCTTGTCATTTCTCCTGTATTCTTCTGTTTCTTGATATCACGTGCAGCAAATCGAAATGGTTGAACCCCAGCATCTGTGATTCTGTGGGCATCATAACGGGGTGAGGTGGATCATACCTCGATGTTTCTCGTTGAGGATGGTGCAACTTCTGTAAACTTGACTTGTACAATTATATACAGAGGCGTTCCATTGTTTGGGTTGGAAATTTGTGCAGCCGTCTCCTCCAATGAATTGTTTATTCGTCCTTCATCATTTACAACTGGTTGTTGCAGAATAGAAGAGATTTAATCCGATTTGTTGGCCTCGAGATTTTTTTGCGCTCTCTATCAGATGTAAATTCGGCTCTTGGAATGCAAGCAGTCAAGTGTGGGAGCTTTAACGGATTGTCATCAGATTTAGGTACACATGGTTCTGACCCTGGCAAGTTCACCTACATTCGTTATTGAACCATAGATGGGTTGGATGGTCATCGTAGAAAGAGAGGCTATCCACGGCAAAATGTTGCAGATTGTGGTTGAACACAATTCTGCTTCTGCTGTGATGAGCAGCACCACGTGAAAGCCCAGTGCAATGCAAGTTTTCTGCCTGTCCCTCAATTCACACTAAGACCCATTCCACAATCAGCATTGCTATGAGTGAGCTTCTCCAGCTTCTGATTTGGTTACACTTTTATTGTAATATGCTCATTTTTACGGGTGTCTCCGTGGTTTCAAGCATCCAATTTGTCGCATTCTTCAAAACCCTTTACCATATTCATTGCAATCTTTAATTTCCGGCAGTGTCATCTTCTGTGTTTAAAGTAACATTAAATTTAAAAGTTAAAGTGATTCCATCTGTTTCTCTTCCTGACCATGATTACGAGTCTTGGAGTGACAGTGATGACAGCTGTATGTAGATTTCGCAACAATGAATCTGTGCACCTTCTTTTCATCTTCACTTCCCATATTACGGGGCTCTATGGTTGAGCAGCTTTGACACAAGTCACTGGGGCATGCACAAGAACAGAAATTGCTTGAGAAAGTAAGCAGGTATGGCAGCATCTGCGGAGTGAAAGCAGCGTTAGTTTTCTAGGTTTTGTCACCCATCTACAAGTCTCTGTTTTCTTTTCTCAGCAAGCTTTGCTTTTCTTTCAGATTTCCAGTATATCCAGGTTTTTATTATGTTAAAAGTGTGTTCTGTGTCCGTTCATTTCTGGAGAAACTCAACAGTTCAAGCAACATCTGCAGGGGGTAAAAAGGCATAAATAATGTTTGATGTCCAGAGTGACCTTTCCCCAGAAAAGAAAAGGATTGAAAAATGTGTTTTTGTTTTGTCTCTTTGCAGTTGTGAAAGGATGATGGGAAACGGAGGGGATGTAAATGCCGTGCAAAAGACAAATGTGACTTTAATTGTTGTGAGAGAGAAGTAGATATAAATCGAGAGCAAATTAAGGTATAAATTGGGTTATGGGTTATCTCTATTGTGTTTAAGATAAACAACATAAAAACGAGAGACGATCATTGGGAGAGCGGGAGGGATTATATACAAAATGAGAGAAGGCTGAGTGTGTTGAGGATGTGAAGTTATAGAATTCAATGACAACTCCTACGGGCTGTAACGTATCATAGCAGAGAGAGAGGTGTTATACGGACTTAGATTATGCTTCATTGGAACATGGCAGCAGCCCAGGACCGCACTGTTAGTATGAGATGAAGGAAGGTTACTGAAATGGGAAGCAGCAAGAGGCTCAGCCTCACTGATATTCTTGCAGACGAACAGAAAGTGTTCTTCAAAGCAGTTTCAGTTTGGTGTCGCCAATTTAAAGCAGATTACACTGTGAGCAGGAATGAGAGCATACTGGATTAAAAGAGAGCTCGTGAAATGCTGTTTCATGTGCAAGGTGAGTTTTTGGTCGCAATACAATGAGGAATTGAGTCTACAATCTTTTCAAATGTCCTGCTTTATTTCTTTTTTGTCTTTAGATTACATAGCGGCGTGTTGAGAAATCTGTAATAATAGATTTAATGGTCCTTTGTACACATTATTTTACTCTAATTAGTCACAAGCTGTTCCCGATATCCTAACTACAAGATACCGGCAACAGTCTGCCACTTCCACTCATGTTGGTTTCAAACCAAATCATTTGTTTCAATCACACTTGCAAGTTTGTTCTTTGCAATAGTGTTTGTAACTGTAATTCTTGTTATGCTGTTGCAGAATCAAACAGTTTTCAATGTAATCCATATCTTTTATGCCTCGGTACTCGATACAGACACTCATAAAGCCAAGGATCAACTTAGCCTTCTTACGAACAGTTTCAAGTTGCCCGCCATCTAGAAGTTCCTGTCTTCTGCGACCCCATATATCCTTAAGAAGGTAAGTTTATCTGACAGTGCTCGGAAACAATTCAACACACCAGTTATTCTAGAAACATCACCAGCATTGCCTCCACACATCACCTCAGCTGTCTGCTTAGAATAATTGATTGTAGTCGATCTGTTCAGGGTGATTTACACACCTTCAGACATTTCACATTCTTGAACAGCTTCTCCTGAGTGATGGCACTATATTCAACTCTGCCTTGAGTCTCTTGATGTTCTGAGAATGATTCAAAGAACCTATTTACTTCTTCAGCTATTTCGTTGTATGCCATAACTGATTCTCCAGCCTGACATTCAAATATTTGCTCTTGCCTCCCTATTTTCCCCATTATATGTCTAAAAACTCTTGCATATTATTAACAAGCTGACTGGCATAGTCTTCCTCTCCTATTACATTTGTAGTTGTCCTCTGCTGTTATATAAAAGCTTCCTGTTCCATTGTGTTCCTCATCATCTTCAGCAGACCTTACGCTTTTTCTTTATGTTTTACGCTGTCACTGACATCCCTTATCAGCCATGCTTTTGCTTTCGTCCTTGAACAAGTATTGTCTTCCTTAGGACAAATGTCAACTCTGCGACTGGATTATCCTCACTAACTTCAGCTATTGCTGCTTCACCGTCTTCCCAGTTCGGCTGTGCTTCCCATTAAATCCGGACAGTTCATCTATTGTGTCTTTTCGTGATGCCACTCAATTATAATTACGTCCAAACGTGAGCAATAGGTATAAACTGAAAGATCGAGACTTGAGAGACGGGACGCGGACAATAATTCAACGTGTTATTAGCTAGATATGGAGAGAGAAAGAGAAAGTATTGAGCTGAGAAGATGCGAAATAGAGACATTTTGAGTAACTACAGAAATATGAATACTTCCCTATTTATTTTGCAAATTCCTATGCGCTGTCGTACTTTGTAGAGTACGTGCAAACAGTGTAATATATTAAAACACAGGGGTTTATGCCAGACCGTTTATCTCCAATATCTGAAAGAACAACAGCTCAAATTTTGTGTGAAAATTTGTAGCTCGGGTGCTCGTTGTGGTTCTGTTTGTCGAGACGTGAATGTGTGTTTCAGATGTTTCGTCCCCTGTCTAGGTGACAACCTCAATGCTTCGGAGCCTCCTGTGAAGCCCTTCTCTGTTGTTTCCTCCAGCATTTATAGTGTTTTGTCTCTTCCCCTTCCGGTTGTCAGTTCCAGCTGTCCGCTGCAGTTGCCAGTATATTGGGTCCAGTTCGATGTGTTTGTTGATGGAATCTGTGGATGAGTGCCATGCCTCTAGGAATTCCCTGGCTGTTCTCTGTTTGACTTGTCCTATAATAGTAGTGTTGTCCAAGTCGAACGCATGTTGCTTGTCCTCTGTGTGTGTGGCTACTAAGGATAGCTCGTCCTGTCGTTTCGTGGCTTATTGATGTTCATGTATATGGATCGTTAGCTGTCTGCCAGTTGGTCGTACGTCGTGTTTTGTGCAGTCCTTGCATGGGATTTTGTACACTACGTTGGTTTAGCTCATGCTGGTAATCGGGTCCTTTGTCCTGTTAAGTTGTGGTCTGAGAGTGGCTGTCGGTTTGTGTGCTGTTATGAGTCCTAGTGGTCGTAGTAATCTGACTGTCAGTTCAGAAATGTTCTTGATGTATGGTAACTTGACTAGTCCTTTGGGTTGTGGCATGTCCTCATTCCGTTGTCTTTCCCTCTGTCATTTTTTGATGAAATTGCGGGGATGTCCGTTTTTGGTGAGTACATTATAGAGGTGTTGTTCTTCCTCTTTTTGCAGTTCAGGTGTGTTGCAGTGTGCTGTGGCCCTTTTGAACAGTGTCTTGATGCAACTTCATTCGTGTGTGTTTGGTTATTTGCTTTCGTATTTCAGGCCTTGGTCTGTGTGTGTGGCTTTCCTATATTCATTTGCGTTGAATTCTCCGTTCAGTGTTCTCTGTACCATCACGTCTAGAAATTGGAGTTGGTTGTCATTTTCTTCCTCTTTCGTGAATCTGATTCCTGTGTGTGTGGCATTGGTGACCCGTTGGGTGTTTTCTATTTCCGTGTTTTTAATGATTACAAAGGAGTCATCCACATATCTTACTGACAGTTTGCGTTGAATTTGCGTTAAGAACAATTTGCGGTTTGTTCTAATCTTTGCATTACAGCGTCTGCTATTAGTCCGGAGATGGGTGAGCCCATGGGTGTGCCGTTGATTAGTTCATATTTTGGTTGTTGAATGAAAACTGTTTTGTGAGTCACAGGTCCTGTAGTTTGAGTATTCAGTCTTTGTTGATAGGTTCCCTGTCTTGTTGTCAGTTCTGTATGTCTAGCAGGTTGGCTATTGTTTCTCTGGCTCGGGTGTTGTCGGTGGAGGTGAACAGTTCCGTTACATTGAATGAGATCATAGTTTCTACCTTGTCTATGTGTATATTTCTGATGATGTCCAAGAATTCTGTGGTGGGCGGCACGGTGGCACAGTGGTTAGCACTGCTGCCTCACAGCGCCTGAGACCCGGGTTCAATTCCCGACTCAGGCGACTGACTGTGTGGAGTTTGCACGTTCTCCCCGTGTCTGCGTGGGTTTCCTCCGGGTGCTCCGGTTTCCTCCCACAGTCCAAAGATGTGCGGGTCAGGTGAATTGGCCATGCTAAATTGCCCCTAGTGTTAGGTAAGGGGTAAATGTAGGGGTATGGGTGGGTTGCGCTTCGGCGGGTCGGTGTGGACTTGTTGGGCCGAAGGGCCTGTTTCCACACTGTAAGTCTAATCTAATCTAATCTAAACTGTACAGTGTGTCTGGATCCGATGATCAGGTGTTTCAGTCTCTGTTGCAGTTCTTTATCCAGTTTGTGTGATGGTGCCCTTAGTAGTGATACTATCGGTTGAGTGGGATGTCTGGTTTGTGCAATTTAGGTAGTCCATAGAATCTGGGAGTGGTGTTGCTTTCAGGTTTCATTCTCTTTCGGTCAAACCTGGCTATCTATCCGTTTTTTTGCAGGAGTTGTTTATCCTATTGCTGAGCTGTGGGGTCGGTCAAACTCCCTGTTTTGGTAGGTGTTGGTATCTGCAAGTAGTTGTTGTGCTTTCTGGATGTAAAGTGCGTTGTCCAGGATGACTATTTCTTATCATTTCTTAATGTTTTTAGTGCTTCGCTCTCCTTGGTGTTGAGGTTGTGTGGTTGTCTTTTACTTTTTATCCGGCGGGGGACGCTCCTTTGACTCACTGTTTGTTATGTCTCTTCTGTCAGTGCATTGTTTCTGAGTGTGCATTCTAGTGCTGCTAGAAAGTCTGTTGTCTGAGCGTTCCTGTGATTATAGTTGAGTCCCTTGGCCAGAATTGTTCCTTCCGCGTCTGTGAGCTGTCTGTTGGAAGGATTCCTAACCCAGGCATGTGTTCTGGAGTCCTCTCTGTTTTGTGGTAGTTTGACCATTTTTCTCTTTTCGTGCCTTTGTTTTGAGCTGTGTGGTCCTGTTCTGTCCTGTGGTGACGTCCTGTTCTCTGGTCCGGGTCCATTCCTGCTTGGAAGTTTTTGAAATTAACGATTTTTGGCGCGTAGTTTCTTGTTTGTGTTTGTCTAGTCTGTTGTGTGATCTGTAATCATTACCTGAATCATTCTGAATCCGTTCTGTCTGGCTGTGTCTCTGGTTTTGGGTTGTTGACTGGTGTTCTGTCTCTGACACATGGTGGAAGGATTCGATTCTGTCGACATTCGTGCAGGAACCGGAGTTGTTCGTATGTGGCGCTTCGGCGGTTGGCATGAGCAAAACCAACATAGTGCACAAAATCCTATGCAAGGACTGCACAATACACGACATAGGACAAACAGGAAGGCAGCTAACGATCCGTATCCATGCACACCAACCAGCCACGAAACGACACGACGAGCTATCCTTAATAACCACACACACAGATGACAAGCAACATGATTTACACTGGGACAACGCTACTATTATAGGACAAGTCACACAGAGAACAGCCAGGGAATTCCTAGAGGCGTGGCACTCATCCACAGATTCCATCAACAAACACAACAACCTGGGCCCAATATACCGGCGGCTGCAGCAGACAGCCGGAACTGACAACTGGAATCGGCAGAGACAAACCACTATAAACGCCGGAGGAAACAACACAGAAGCGCTTCACAGGAGGCTACACGGCACTGAGGATGTCACCTAGACAGGGCCAAAAAGTCCGCAAAACAAATTCCCAGCACGGCAACCATATCCGCAACAATAACAACAGCTGTTTGCACAACCCAGTAGGCCAATGTCTTTACTTCCTGGTAAAAAGGGGATTAACTGAAATAAGGTGGTGAACCAGAGAAGGAAATGACGACGCAGTTCCTGATGATAATGGTAGTCGAGAGGAGAAAAAATGCTTAGGTTTGGGGTGGTGGGATGGTCGTTCATCGAATGGGAACATGAAACCTCAGCTAAAAATCGAATAGCATTTGAACGTTAACTAGTTTTTGCACACGTTATGCATCACAATTAGTTTCTATGTCTGCATTGTTAATTCTAAATGTGGTGTTCACATACTAAGAATATTAGTTAACTGCACACACACACGTACACTGATTAAACACTGTACACACATCATTCTTCCGCCATTATATTTGAAAATTACTTACTCTGTGTACATTTTCACTCACCATTCCCCCTTCCGAATGTATTCTGTTTCTTTCTCTGAATTTCATTTTATTGCATCTATTAGGAAAATCCTGGTACCTGCGAGATATCACTTTACACCTCTACAGACTGCAGAGCCAGTGTCTCCTACTCCTTTCTGTTTCCTACTCCTTTCTGTTTCGTAACCAATGACACAGATTTTGTTCTTGTCCTTATCATCCCAATAAACAAGGCAATTGTAAGTGTAATAGTTACTTTAGGGAAACAGTCCAAAAATAGGAAAAGTTTAGATCAATAAACTCTATAAGAACGTATTTGCAGCTTTTGAAGTAAATGACTGATGTGCACAGTGTTAAGTATACAACATTGCCCTATTAGGCAAGCAAGAGGAACGTACAGAGAAATCCAGACTTTATGCATCTGTGTTCATTGCTGTTTTGCTTGAGGAAGCGTCAGTGTCGTAACAACCTTTCGATTGACTGTAAGAAATGTTGTGTATGTGGGTAACACAGCAGAGTAGGAACTCAACAGTCTGCTCGTCCATGCACTTTATGCTGACCATAATTCCAAATTAAGCTCGCGAACCCTGCATGCTCTTGACCGATATCTCTCCAAATCTTGCCAATCATGTACGTATTCATATTCATTTTAAACGTTGGAACTACGAGAATTCATTACCATTCAATATTATAAGATTCTGAAAATTCTCGTTGCTGCAGGACAGTAATTTTGTACTGTAACCCGAAATATTTAAATGGGACTGAAATAGAACTCTGTGTTGAATAAATTGATGTCAGTTATGGGGCAAGTATTAGTTTTTCTGATGTAAGGAATGTGATAACTGGACACTTCCAGAATTATTACATGCCTTGTCTTAGTCAGCTTAGATTCTGGAAAGGGTATTCATCTTTGAGAAACCAGGAGATTTTGTATTAGTTTAGGCATTCAAAGATTGGAATCAGTCGGATTCGTATTTTGAATTTGCAATGTTTTTCAGATGGTTTCCTGACAGGTGAATGAAAGATCATATATAAGGGGACAAAAATCTACGTATATTGAAAACTAGATAATGATACAATACAGAGAACAGCACCAGTTTCTTCATTGCAGGCGGTTATGTACGGGTACAACATGTGTCCTGATTCGGATCGCAGCAAATTGCAAGACACATAAATAATTTGTATGTGGGAAACAAACAGGATACATTTCAAATGTTGTTGATGAAATGCTGCGACTTTCAGAAATGTTGTCCAAAATGGACGGACTTGTCATTGATCATGAGTCACCAAAATGATGCATACTTACGTGTAATTGATGGGGCAGTAAATGGCATGTTGCCCATGATTGCAAGATAGTTTATTAGATAAATAAAGTCAACAGCCAGCAACTCCAGAGACTTGTTTAGAACGGATTTGGTTACAAACAAAAAGAACTGGACGTGTTAGAATCCAGGGTAGACAAGCAGCAGCCTGGAAGAACACAGGAAGGCAGGCAGCATCAGGAGAAGGAGAAGTCGAAGTTTCTGGTGTAAACCTTCTTCAGGACTGGGGTAGGCTGAGGAGGTAACTGCAGAGAAAAGGGGTGGCGGGGTCAAGGTAGTGAATTAGCCATAGATGAAGACAGGTAGAATTAATCCACTTGGTGACAGGGATGAGTGCCAGGTAGGGGATGGTCTGGGAAGTAAGTGGGATATAAGATTATTTGCAATTGGAAAAATCAATTTTAAGTTCTCAGGTCTGTAGGCTGGCCAAGCAGAATATTATGTGTGCCTACAATGTTACGATTTTGTTCGTTGTGGCAATGGATGAGGCCATGGATAGTCATGTTGGAAAGGGAGTCGGCAAGAGAATTAAAATGGGCGGTGACTGAAAGGACACTTCATTCACTGCGGACCAGGCTCAGATGCCTGACAAAAAGTTCTATTAGTTTATGTTTGTTTCCTCAAAATAGAGATTAACGCATCAGGAGCACATGATGTAGTAAATTACTTTTGAAGAAATGCAGGTGAACCTCTGTCTCAACTGGAAGGACTGTTTGGGACCTTGAATGGAGGTGAGAGTGTTGGTGTGGCGTCAGGTGTTGCATATTTTCTGGTTGCAAAGGACGACTCCTGGAGGTCAAGAGGAGTTCGTGGGGAAAGTGGCGAAAATCAAGGACTGGCAAAGGGAATGGTCCTTGCGAAAGGCAGTGAGGGATGGGGAAGACAACATGCTCTTGGTGGTGACATCCATTTGAAATTGGCAGAAATATTTGAGAATGATACGTTGAATGTGAAGACAGTTGGGCGGTAGGTGAAGACACACGCACCTCCGTGTTTCTTGTGTTGTTGGGGGATAGGTGTTGAGACCAGTCGAAAGACAAATGGTGATGGTGCGGTGGAGGGCTGTTTGAATGACAGATGGGGAAAACCATCGCTCGAAATAAGTGGACATCTCGGATACTTGAATGTAATATGTGAGAGCATTTGGGGCACTGCATACAGATTTTATATTTTTGTCAGGGGTGATCCACCATGAGGAGTCACTGCAGATACGGAGTGCTTAATCTGTAGTTGAGGAAAGAAGAAAAATGGTGATTGCATTGAAACTTGAGGTTTGGAAGTATTCACTTTTTTTCCAAAAGAGTCATTGATAGGAAGAGAAATTCCATATTTTACGCAGTATTAATTGATTTGATATATCGTCCCCTGTATCTAAGTGCAGAGAAATGTTTTGTTTGTCAGCAATATTGGCAGTTCATTGCAAGCAAGGATAGAGCGATCACAGGGTGTAAATATAGGCTGCATTATGCAACATTTGCACTGAACAAGATCAACATGAAGAACATCATCATTATTTGAAGTTAGAGAGTCAATTCCTCAATCTAAATGGGTATTCATAATAATTTATATTCCTCTGTTAAGCCTCAGGTCGATTGAGAGACAGGTGCAGGTTGAGAATGTACTCTGCACGTTCATGTGGATTCGGTGTGCGGCCCTTCACAGAAGGTTCTGTTGTTGACAATCCCCAACATCACGATCAATACCTTCCTTCTGATACAGTTAGCCATTCCTACCAGCTTGTGTCCTCCATAGAGAAAAACAGGCTGCATTCTCGAAGATGGAAGATGTCTCCTTGAACCTTCAGACACAACATTTTGCTGTCCATATCTCTGCTAGAAAGCCACATTAACATATCACGTGCAACATGTGCAATTGACCGGCGAGGAACAATATGGCACAATCTGACTGTGAAGCTCCTGGTACACCTGTGTGTCATGTTCCAGCATGAAATGTTTAATTCTGTCCCTGTGTGAGAGACTCTAAATAGCTACTTCCTCCTCGGATTTGGCCTAGGCCAAAGGCTTGATTGTGTTACCCTTGCATCCTGTTAAACAGCTGCATTAGCTGACTAATGTGAAAATACTATTGTTTAAGAGGTTATTTACTCCTGGATTATTGGAAGAGAATCACTTAATGCCACTTATCAAGCTGGATAGTTCAGACCAACTTGTCTGAAAGATTGGGAGGTCTCAGCCTTATTTTAGTGCTGTCTGAATGGGTGTGGTTGGCTGTCACTGATTGAGATTCCTGGTTTGTGGTTTCTTCGGGTTTGAACAGAGCTGGAAGCTTCAGTGTATGTTTCCTGGCTACTACTCGGCCTGAATTTTCTCTTGTTTTTTCTCTCATAGTTTAGAGAATTGTATGTGAGAATTCGTGTCCGAAACGTTCATTTATGCACGGGGGTGTTTGAATGCTTTATTACTACTTTAGAACTTTTCATTTTGTAATGGTTACTATATCTGATATTTTGTTCAGATTTTCAATAAGGTTATTATACATTCCTTTATGATTGCTTGTGGTTTAACGACCGTGTCTAAATAAATTGTTTTTACGTGAACACCAAACTTAAAACCAATCAGATCGCATCTGCAACAGACACTTCATATTCCCCTTTAAAATAAGAAACCATTACGATCTAGGCTATCTCCTTAAATTATTATTGAGGGGCTTTGTTGTGATCCATAGCAGGAGACACATTTTCTTCCTGTATAATAGGCTGGAGGGACAGAATGCGCTACCACTGTTCTTGTCCAATCCTTTCAAAGGACTGAATGACTTCCTCATATTCCTGTGAAGCAACGTGTGGTGTTGAATGACATCATCAATTTTAACTGAAGAAATGTGCAGGTTCGCAGTACTGTTATCTGTTCATTAAATGCACATTAATAGAACAAACTTGAATATTGTCCAAATCGAATTGCACATGGACATATACTGCTTCAGGAGCAAAAGGGTCTGAACGTTGTCTGAACATTGTGTAAACCTCGATTGCATCCACACTTTGAATATGTGATTGGAAAAGAGATTGATTAAGGAGTTGAAGAACGTTTTACTGAGTAAACTACTCTCAGCATTGCCACAGAGATGTCCAGGTATTTAGATAATGGATATCCACAAGAAACAGACATCGCCCTTTGCGCTGTGATTGACTGCACTCGTTTTGGAGTTTAAACTGATTACCAATCATTCTAATTTTGATGTGCGCATTGATGATTTCTTCAGTCAAACATTGCGTTGATATCAGAGACAGTTACTGTTAACTGAAACTGTGCATTCATCTCTTCCGATCATATCAATCAATCACGGGGGAGTAGCAAGGACTTTTTTTCTTCAAACACAGCGTAGTGTATGTCCGGACACCGCTTTTCCAGAGTTTAGGGCATCTAGAACACTGAAACAATATAAGGAGGACAGATATCGACTTTGATCAAGCAAAGAGTTCAGTACACTGAAGATTTTGACATTCAGGAGGATTTGAGACGTACAGCATATCAGCCATGATCTTTGTGAAGGACAGGACAGGCTGAGGGGTCGAGGTTGGGTGGAACGATAAGTTTCTGATTTTACCCCATTCTGTTATTGGACGTTCAGTGGCTGTTATTTTCCTGTATTTCTGGTATTGAATGATGCTGTCATGGAAAACAGATGATTTCGTGTACCATCTCTTGGTAAGGTGACGGGGCTGTATTCACAGTGACTCTGTGTGTCCAATATGACCAACAAATGCAGGAAATCTTGCATAAAGGAGAAGCCCTGAAACGAGAGATGTGCGAGCCCTTTTTCGGACCAACTGGGGCTTTCCCATTACTTTCTCCAAATCCCCCGAACCGTTTGTGACAGTGTTCAAAGACTGAATTACCTCCTCTGTTTCTGTACGCTACATTATCGGATTATGTGGCCTAAAACTGCTCCTATCTAGCGGTTTGGAGGAGTTGAATGGGATATTGGTACATGTGAAAGACGGGAAAGTGTGGGTCATCAGACACTTTGAACCTTCTTCACCAGGTACGAAGATTGTGGTTGATTAGGTTGTGGACTCAGCCACACTTTCTTGTCTGTATCCCATAATCGATTAATTATGTCTCTGTCAAATATTAAATTAATTCATCCTTGAATATACATAAACATGCAGGCATCACAAAAGCCTGAAGATGTGCATTACTCCTGGAAGTCACTTGTAAACTTTCTTTTATCCTTCTTCTTGAGTCTGAGCGACACGCAGCACAGAAACAAACCCATTATGTCAGCTTGTCCATTTCTAGATCACACAAAATAATCTGGACTCAGTTTTCAGCAGTGGGTCCATACCTCTCTAAATATATCCCATTCATGTACTCATCTAGATGTGCTTTTTAAAAAAGTCGTCATTTTATCAGCTTCCAACACTTCCTTCTACATATTGGTCCATGCATACACCCCTTCTGAGTGAAACTGTTTCTGTAAGGATTCAAAAAAAATCCCCCCGTCAACTTAAAACTTTTCCCTCTATTTGTCGACTCTCGTATCCAGGCAGAAAAGACCTGTACTATTCATAATATCCGTGCCACTTACGATTTTATAAACATCTGTGAGGTCATCGCTCAGGTTCTGGTGCTCCAATGTAATAAAGCCCCTGTCGTTTTCACCTCTCCCTCGATTTCAAACGCTCCAGTCCAAAACCTCCACGGAAATCGTTTCTGCATCATCTCAAGGTTAACAATATATATCCAGCAGATTGAAGCAAATTAAAGAAAGTATTTTAAATGTGACAATATCAACATATTGTACACCCGCAACGTGACATCTCTTATAACAATGAAGGAGTCTACTGTACCTTTAAGAGAGAATGGATGTTGTTTGCACTGATAGCTGACAAGGACCTATCGTATAACAAGTCACCACTTTGAACGCGTGCTCGAAGATTGAAAATATGCAGCATTAGCTACTAAACAGATTACCGGGTTGGTTGGTATGTTGACATTAATTCGAATTTATCCCATCAGTGTAAGTTAGTTCACGAGAAAGAAGGAACTGTCGATGATGGATATCAGAGTCAAGAGTCGGGTGCCAGAAAAGCATTGCGGGTAAAGCCACATTTGAGTAGAAAATGAATCGATGCTTTGAGCATAAGCCCTGCATCATGAATGAGGTTTCTGGGCAGTGCGGCTGAGCGAGGGTTGGTGATGTGGGGAAGGTAGCTGTGAAAAGAATAAGTAAATGAAGGAGGGGGAGAAGGTGATAGGTCAGAGAGGAAGGTAGAGCAGAAGAATTTGAAATACTGTGGACGTGCCAAAAGGGCTGTGTCAAGTTCAGGCTTGGGACTGGAATAAAGTGGGTGGAGGCGAAATGATTTAACTGGTGAAATCCACGTGAATCCTGTTTGTTTGCAGGTTCCCAAGGCGGAAGATGATATGTTCTTCCTCCAGGCTTCGCATAGTTAGAGTTTGGTGATGCAGGTGGTCCGGGGCCTGCATGTCCTTGGTGGAGTGGGAAGGGAAGTTAAAGCATTCAATCAAGGGTTGGTGGGGTTGGTTGATACAGGTGTCACAGATATGTTCTCTGAAACGATCCAGAATTTGACATCTTGTTTCGGCGAGAAAGAGGAGAGCAGATCGGGTGGAATGGATTCAGCAGTTGACATTTATGGAACTACAGTTAAATTTCTATCGGATGTTGAAGCACGTAGGACGGAGTTGACAGTGGATGTGCGTGCGTGTGCTTCGCAGAGGGTGAGGATGGCAGAATATCGCAAATGGTGGGATCTGTTTGAAGTTGGCAGAAGTGGTGAAATATCATGCGATGGATGCGGAAGTTCAAGGAAAGGAAGGTGAGGACCAAGTTAATTCTGTCGTTGTTGCTCTCACGAGTTGTGGAACAGGACATCAATTTCACTAACACTTTTCATCCTGATCTCAAATTCACCTGCACCATCTCTGACACCTCCATTCCCTTCTTTCGACGTCTCCATCTCTCTTGACCAACTAACCACGGATATCTGCTACAAGCGCAATGAATCAAACAGCTACATGGAGTAGACCTCCTCCCATCCTGCCTTCTGCAAAAAACGTTTTCCCCTATTCCCAATTCCACCGCCTCATCTACATTTGTTCCTGCATCTTCTTTCTTGCTGAGGTCATCCTGATCGCTTGTAATCTAACCTTATAACCCAGTCTTCCATTTGGAACCGTGTTGGGCCCCACTAAGGTCCATGCAGAAAACATATGCTGTTTTACCTTCGTCTATCTTCTTGGTCACCTCTTGAAAGATTTCACTCAAGTTTGGGAGACACATTTTCCTACACAAAAAACATTACGGGCTATCCAACATCAGTCCTTGACTTTCCAAATGCATGTAAATTCTGTCTGTCCGAATCTATTCCAAACATTTACCCACCCTGACATCTGACTCACTGGTCTATAGTTTCCTGGCTTTTCCTCGCAGCCTTTTTGAAAATAATCTCACAACATTAGCTGTGTTCATTTCGTCCATTGCCTCATCGGTGGCTGTCAATGGTCCAAATAATAAAAATGAAAGAACGGTAGATTTTGTCAATATGAAGCAAAGAAAGGAGGAAATGGGAAAGTTCAGCAGGTCTGGAAGCATCTGTGCATAGAAATCAGAGTAAAACGTTCGAAACCAGAACTAAAGGAACGATACAATTACCTCAGCAAGGCGCACTGCAATTTCTTCCCCAGCTTCCTGCAATGACCATGAATACAAGTGAACAGGTCCTGAGTATTTATCTATGGTTATGCATGTTAAGACTTCCAGCAATTCATTTTCTGATATTGTGGCTTTGTTTGAAAACATCACTTCATTTTCTGTTTCCCCGAGTTCCCTCGATTCCATATCTTTCCCCACAGTAAATACAGATGGTGTATACTTGTTTAAGATATCCCCCATCGAACAAGAACAGGCTGTAAGGCAGTGGCGCGGTGGCAGGTCGAGTCCTTTTGAGGAATGTGAACCCAGGACAGCCTGGAACCTATGGAAGGTTTCGTTGAATTGTTATAATGTGTTTTCCCCACTTTTGCAGGCAATGTTTTAAATTTGAACTTGGTTTTCTTTATTTTTCAAATTTCCACTAAAATGCTGTACCTTGGCAGAGAGCGGGGATAGTTACCTTTATACCTAAGATTGCATCACATGTAGCGACTTAGAAAATTTTCACTATCCTCTAGTGAGTACATGTGACAATAAACCTAATAAACCGAATTCACCTCTTTGATTTTTGAGGCGCCCTCTTCTTTTGTTAGTTTCTCTTTTGGTCCTAATGTCCTTAAAGATCTATTTCCATTCTCCTTAACATTATCAGACAAAGATTGTTCTTGTCCAGTATTTGATCTCCTCATTTCCCTATTAAGTGTACTCTGAATGCCGTATGACAAGAGATTCCTCTCATCCCGTAGCCTATAATTGACATATACCTCTGCCTTCTTTCTTGACCAGAGCCTCAACACCCCTGTGAGATCATCTTCCCTACTCCTGCTCGCATTGCCCCTCACACTAACAGGAACATGCTGCAGCCGAACTTTCATCATCCCTCTTTTGAAATTCTCCCGCGGCCTGACGTTCATCTATCTCTGAACATCTTTTCTCAACTCATCTACTGACAGTTGGTCACGAATACCATCATAATGGTCCTTGCCCCAATTTAAAACGTTAACTTGGGGACCAGCCCTATTCTTTTCCAAAAGTATTTTTACGTTCAGAGAATTACAGTCACTGCTCTTAAAGTGCA
Source organism: Hemiscyllium ocellatum (assembly GCF_020745735.1). Lineage (NCBI taxonomy): Eukaryota > Metazoa > Chordata > Chondrichthyes > Orectolobiformes > Hemiscylliidae > Hemiscyllium > Hemiscyllium ocellatum. Next base: position 5,718,471 of record NC_083408.1, read on the forward strand.
CTGAGGTATTCGAATACCTCAGTCACATGCCCTGCCTTATTTCCCAAGGTGAAATAACGTTGCGGCCGAGATCACCCAAATAGTAGCAGTATTCAATTTTAAGGCAGGCTTGAAAAGTGGAGGGGTCGAAGTGTTGCATACGTCTGAGTGTGTGTGTGTGTGTGTGTGTGTGTGTGTAAGTGTTTGTCACTATCTTTGTTTGTATTCTTTCCCAAAGTAGCGTGTGTACACCTGCAATCTGCATCTACATGCCTGAGAAATTGGATTTATGTTGCTTTGCAAGTGCTTGCATTGAAATGGAGATCCAAATGTCCCTCCTCACTCTTTCTCTGGTTCCCTCTGCGGTTGAAACAGCCCTCTTGTTTTAATGTGTTGTGATACCCGTCTCTGCTGGGTGCTCCTTTCCACAACACAAGCAGCAGCTTCATTTTAAAAGGAAACAAAGACTCTCATATTTGAATTGAATTGGTTTCATTGTCATGTGCCGTTTAACAGCATCAGTGCAAGCTTAGACATGTCTTTGTTTATGGTGCCATCTAAGATACAACATACCGGGGAACAGATCCTTAAGTATTCGGTTCAAAACAGAAAGTCGAATAAATCAAATTCCAGCAGAAAAATAGAAATGGAAAAAAGTGACTCAATTAATAGTACCTAAGCGACAGTCTGTATCACCAGGAAATTTCGAAACCACACTGGACTCAGGCTCCAAACCGCACCAGGTGCACTCTCCAGACCGCACACAGGCCCAATATCTGGGCAGCACTGGGCCCAGTCTCCAAACCACACGAGACTGATTCTTCACACAGCAATGGGTGCTGTTTCCAGACTGTACCAGACCCAATCACCAGACCCCATCCGGGGCCAGACCCTGGACCGCACCATGCCGAGTCTGCAGTCCGCACTGGGCACAATGTACAAACCACACCGGGCCCAGATTCCAGAACATGCCGAGCCTTTTCTACACAAAACACTGGGCTTAGTCTCCAGACCATGGCAGACCAAGTCGGCAGACTCCGCCTGACACAGTTGCCAGATTGCACTGGACCCAACCTTCACTCTGAACTGGTCGAGTATCTAGCCAATTGGACGCAAAATTGTCTTGACTGTACGAGATAGAGCATGCTGGGTGAGATTTGTTTTAACCAAAGGTGTGCCTGAAGGACCACTGCTGGGTCCATTTTGATAAATGATTTGGAAGGGGATATATGAAGTTCAGATAGCAAGTTTGTAGAATACGCCAAATCTGCTGGTATTACGGACAGTGAAGAAGGTCTTTCTAAAGGAAAATGAGATCATCGGCAACCGGGTCATTGGGCCGATAATTGGCAGATTGAACTTGATGCAGGTTAATGTGTGGTGTCACATTTTGTTTGACAAACCAGGGCACGATTCATTAAGATAACGGTAGGGTCTTGTGGAATGTTGTCATGCAGAGAGATGTAGTGTGCAGGTACATAGTTCCTTTAAAGTGGAGTCCAAATCAGACAGGAAAATGCAGAAGGCGATGTGCACGGTTAACTTCATCAGTCAGAGCATAGGGTATAGGAGTTGGGACATCATACTGTGGCTGTACAAGAAATGGGATAGCCGCATTTGGAGTATTGCTTACAATTCTTGTCGCAATGCTTTCGAAAGAATGTTTTAAACCGGAAAGAGGTCAACGTTTTGCAATGACGGAGCATCGAGGTTTTGTGATGTAATGATAAGCTGTCATTTTATTCTCTTTGCGCAGGAGACTGAAGGCTTAAATCATAGAAGCTTATGAAATGATGAGATGCATGGTTAAGATGAATAGCTAAGGTCTTTTCCCCAAGCAAGACATTCAATTGTATCAAATTTCTCCGACTTCATCAAGTATATAATCGGCCAGAAGACCCAGCACCAGACACACTATTCGAAAAGGGAATTGGAATCACCGTTCTGTCGACCCTGAAGAGGCCTAATTCCTAACATCTGAGAGGTTGTGATAGCATTTACTGAATTTTACCACAGATTGCAAGGAAATATCAGGAAAGAAGTAAGCCATTCAACACATTGAGCCTCCAGCATCTCGTTCATGGCTGTATATCAGCCCAATGCACCTCTTTCACAAAATTGACATAGCCATAAATGTGATTAAGCATCCACAGATAACTGAGATTGCTCGGATCTGGGCGGAAGTGGGTTGGGAAAGTTTTGCTGCCGCAGTTCCTGATCTAAATGAAACCACAGCTGGAGTAGTGTGTACAGATTTAGCCTCCTTGCTGAAGAATTATTACATTGGAAGCAGCTCGGAGATGGTTCCATCAAATGTTTGATCACGTTAATCAGTACTCATTGGAGATTACAAGAATGAAAGATGACCTTATTTTTACATCGATCAAAAGAGGGAATCAGCAACAGACGCCAAGTACTCACCAAATGGAGGAATCCACTAAACTTCTCCAACCTCAGATGGGGAACAGAAGAAGAATATTCATCCCTTCCACCCTGATACATCAGAACAGGGCGAAGTTATTCACCCCCAGGAGTCTGATATGCAGTTGAAGAGGAGGCCAATCAGCCCGTCGACATTATAAAATGAGACCAAGATTAGTCTGCAGCACCAGTATCTATTTTCACAGCAACAGAATCAGTCCATTCAGCCCCTTCAACTCTGTAACACAGGAACTGGAAGAGGCCACAGAAAGACTGGAGACTGGTATATTGGAATAAGGGGAGACCATTCAGTCTACCGAGCCTGAAGCATAGGAATTGCAGAAAAGCACAAATTATGGTGAAATTTTATGAGAAAGGAGGTGGTAGTTCAACTCACTTGTCTGTTGTATGGGAACAGGAGAAGACCAACCACTCCCTCAAGCACAGGAGAAGACGGTTCATTATCTTCAGCCTGTTATGGGCTAACACAAGGAGACCATACATCTCCTCAAAAAATTGCATAGCAACAGGAATATTCCATAAGCCGTCAAGCCTCTGGTGCATCATCATCAGGAGGAGAACATTGGAATCATCGAAGGGAAAATGTGGAAAAAACTCTAAAGACATCAACCCACAATTTTGTACACTAAAAGGATGAAGAGTCCACTCAGCCACTCATGCTTCCTATTCAGCAATCGAGCCTTGTTCCCGTTAAAAAACGGGAATTAAAAGAAAACATAAAAGGTTATCAAAATGGAAGAACTTAGTATGATCATAATCACTTTGGAATAAAATACAATGAAACAACTGTTGTAATTTAAGATAATTATTAGAATTCATTATACAGGACCCTTGCAGAATTAAGCTGCAACCCACTCGTCAGCCTGGCCAAACTGGCCATAAACAGGACCAGGCAGCGGCTCTTGGAAGGGGTCATTAGGGCTGACAGCCTGCCACTCTTCTGCAGTTATGTCAGAGCCCGGGTGTCTCTGGAGTTGGAGCACGCGGTGTCCACCAACAACCTTGAGCTGTTCAGGGAGAGGTGGGCCCCGCAGGGAGTGGAGTGTATTGTCTCTCCCTCGACTCTGCTTTGACTTAATCCCTCACTGTTTGGTCACACAACGTTGGCTTCCAAAAAAGGCACTGCTTGTCACTGGCCACTTGGGTGTTACTTTTCTTCCTGCTGGTTGAAACTCAATAAAGATTCGTACACCTTGTATATTTCACTAAAAAAAAATAAACTGCAATTAATAAAAGTCAATATGATTTGAGAAGAGCTTCCCTCCATTATGGAAACAAGCTGTTCAGCACAACAACGCCACATCGCAGCTCTGAACAGTATCCTACGCAGACCATTTCCCTGAAACTATTGCTCTACATTTACGTCTGACTAATGCACGTAACCTAGCCATCCATGAAAATGATGGGCAATGTAATATGGCGAACTCAGCTAACCTGCACATCTTTGTGTTGTAAGAGGAAACCATTACACCCAGAGGAACCACACGCCGACATGGGGCGAGCGTGGAAACTCCATACAGGATCTTTACAAAACATAAATCTTCTTTGAATTGTTTGTTTGAGCTATTTAAATATGCTACAAACCAAGTGGATAATGCCAATCCTGGAGAGATAATGCATCTGGTCTTCCAGAGGACATTGGTTATGATGCTTCTCAAAGATGAAGTAGTAAACTCAGAGGGTTTATGAAGTATTGATGAACTTGGATAGAGAATTGATGAATCAACAAAGGGCATTCAGATGTAATAAATGGGTCATTTTCTGTTGGCAAAATGCAATTTGTGCAGTGTGATAGATTTCACTTTTCAAGCCTCACCTACTTCTAATCTACATTATTAGTCGTTTGACGGAATAGAAAATACTGCACGTTAATTTTCAGCTGTCATTGACATCCGTGGGAAATTGCTTTGCAAAGAAAATGTAAGAAATTTACAAACGGATATAGATAATGTGGGTGAATGGGCAAACACTTGGCAATGGAAATTAACTTGAATAAATATGGAGTTAGTCAATTTGGCCAGCATGAAAAGACAAATCATTATTTAAATGGAGACAAACTTCAGAGTGTTTTGGTGCAGGGGGACCTAGTTGTGTTGGAAACACACATGTGGATACATCATGTAATGAAAATGGAAGTTGAATTTCCTTGTATGTTTGTAAAATGATACCGTATAAATGTAGGAACTAGTGTTGTTAATATACAGGGTATGAGTGAGACTGCAAATAAATGACGGTTCGGGTGCCCTGACTTGAAGAGTGACGTATTTACATTGGAGGCAATTCAAACGCGGTTCATTAGATTTATTCCAGAGGTCAGAAGTTTGTCTTTTGGCGGGATGTTCACCAGTTCAGCCCTATACTTTCTGGAATTTAGAAGAATGAGAGGATTTCTCAAAGAGGTCTGTGCGATGTTAATGGTGATTAATAATTCAGATGAAGAGTCGATGTTTCCACATGTGTGGCAAAGAAGAACAAGATGTCATTGTTTTAGAATAAGGCAGAACAGATATAAAACTGGGGTGAGGGGCACTTGTTTCTCTCAAAGTGTTGTGAATATTTGTTATTCGGTGAACCAGATTGCAGAGGGAGTTGGGAACTGTAGTAAATGAAGGGATATGGAAATCAAGCACGTGGTGCTGTGGCCGTGATGAAATCAGTCATGATTGTGTTAAATAGTGAAGCAGGCTCGAGGAGCTGAATTGCTGACTGTTGCTCTTCTTTCTTAATTAGCCTTTCGAATGTGCTCCATAGGAATGGGGAACTGCTAGTTATCAAAGAGGAAGCAGACACTCGGGATGAAGGAGTCTTAATCGGTTTGACAGAATGTAACCAGAAGAGGGCCTTCAGCTACTTCCAATCTATATCAATGAAAAGGAGGATGGAATAGATGCACTGTTACTACGTTTTGCGATGACACTCAGATAAGTATGACATTAAGTTGTCAAGATTGCCTGACGTGTTTGCAAATGGATATGCACAGCGAAAGTCAGTGGATAATGGATTAGCAAGTGGGACGTAATGTGATGCATGCTGAAAATGTGTTGCTGGAAAAACGCAGCAGGTCAGGCAGCATCCAAGTGACAGGAGAGTTGACATTTCGGGCATGAGCCCTTTTTAAGGAAAGTTTCCTGAAGAAGGGCTCATGCTCGAAATGTCTAATCTCCTGCTCCTTGAATGCTACCTGACCTGCTGCGCTTTTCCAGCAACACGTTTTCAGCTCTGATCTCCAGCATCTGCAGTCCTCACTTTCCCCTATAATGTGATGCATAAGCTGTGTTCTTTTTTCAGGAAGAATGACGGTCTGTTTGCTTCCGACACTGAGAGAGAAAACAGAGCTAAGTTATACAATGTGTACTGGAGGCTTCACTTTGACGTTTTCAGACACCAAAAGCCTTACTCCATCTTCCTGATGGTCTGCTTCCTTATGTTCCCAGATGCCCCTTCACTCTCACTACACACGGGATATGTTGATATGTTTGCTTGATGGTGGGGAGAGGTGAGCGGATGGTGAGTTATGCCGTGTATTATGGGGACAGCCTTTATCAGAGAGGCCGCCATTTCTTTCTCCATGGACACTCGAATAAAGTGGGAGTAATTGACTGCTTCTGAATGAAGAGGCTATGGAAGCTACGAGGACAGCAAGGATTCACCAACATGATGTGCTGCCCATGAAGCACACTGCAACATTAATGGAGTGAGAGTTCCTCAGTTCTTCTACACCTCCCCATTGACCTGGGGACCATGCAGAGTCGTGTACAACATTTGTACTGTGAAAACAAAGAGCCACTCGTTAGCTCGTTAACATTTCAATTAACTCATCCATCAAATAAAGTATTCGTTACTAATGGTGACATTGATGTTGACATACTGGAAGATGTTGGATATGTCATCCACTCCTGCCTTGAAAGTTCCGGATCATAAAAGATGAATGAAACTGTGCTCCTAACAGCCACTGGCAGCACCGTCCTCCCTATAGTGTGAAGCTGCAAGTCGTGTTGAAGAAGGTGACACCAATCAGTGCTCGCTTCTTTGTTGAATCAGCATCCTTACGCACACTGCTGCCCAATTAAGTGTAGTTTCGGAAGCTCTCTAAACTCTGGGTGGATGTTGCAGACCTCTTCTCTCTCTCTCTCTCTCTCTCACACACACACACACACACACACACACACACACACACACACACACACACACACACACACACACACACACACACACACACACACACACACAAACACACACACAGAGTTGTCGTTGTCCATATGGATGTCAGCAAGGAATTCAACACAGTTCTTCACGGTAGACTGGTGAGCAAGGTTAGAACCTATGGATACAGAGAGAATTGGCCATTTGGATACAAAATTTACTCTCAGGTAAAAGAGAGTGAGTGGTGGCGGAGGCTTGCCTTTCTGACTGAAAGTCTAAAACCAGTGATGTGTCACAAGGATCAGAACTGGGTGCACTAATTTTGTCAATTATATGAATGATTTGGATGTGACCACCGCTGGTAAAGCTAGCATGCTGATGGACCAAAGTTGGAGGGGTAGAGGGCAACAAAGAAGGGTACCTCAGAGTACAAGTGTATTTTGATCAGATGAGCCAATGTTCCAAGGAGTCGCGGATGGCTATTAATTCAGATACATGTGAGGTGCTGCACTTTGGAAAGACAAATCAGGTCAGGACATATGAACTGTCATGTAAGGTGCTGGGGAGTGCTGCTGAATTAAGTGACCATAGAATGAAGGTTCATAGCTCATTGAAAGTACTCTCACGGGAAGATGTGGAAAGTGAAGATGCCGTTTGATATGCTTTCCTTTATAATCCAGAGCACAGATTTGGGAGGTCATGGGTTAGGTTCTACGGGACATGGGTTAGGTCACTTTTGGAAGATTCTGGTCTCCTTCCTATCGGAATGATGTTTTGAAATTTGGAAGTGTTCAGAAAAAGATTTATCAGAATGGTGACAGTGTTGGAGGGTTGAGCTGGAGAGAAAGTCTGAATAGCGGGACATTGCTTTTCCTATAGTGCCGGAGATTGACAGGTGATCTTAGACAGGTTTATAAAATCACGAGGGGCAGGATACGAAAGAATAAACAAGATCTATTCGCTGGGTTGGGGGAATACAGAACTAGAGGACATAATATTAGGATGAGGGGTAAAGAATTAGAATGGTCCTCAATGGCAAATTACCACTCATAGCATGGAATGAGCTGCCAAAGGAAGCGATGGAGGCTGGTACAATTACATGATTTTAAACGATGAAAATGGATCTGTACATGAATAGGAAGGTTTGAAAGGAATATGAGCCCAAGTGATGGAAAATGGGACCAGGTTAATTTAGAATATCTCGTCGTCATGGATAGTTTGGAACTGAAGTTTATTTCCATGCTGTATGACGCATGAAACAGAAAAAGAGACAAATAATTAAATGAGAACATGTTGTGGAAACTTGGGAAATAGGACAGGAAGTGAGATTAATTGTAGTGGTTAGATCTTGGAGGATGCATATCATAATAATGAGGACATTGAATAAAGACATTGCGAAATAAGCCAAAATGAGTTTTAACATCAAATTCTGAATTGACCTTACAGTGCCAGACTAGACACTGTAAAGTGGGACAAGATTATAGCCTGCACTGAGAGCTGTGCAGCTTGTGCTAGTGTACTGTTCAGTAAATAGGACCATCTTCACGTCAAGGGAACATTGCAAATCTTTGTCAGTAATCCTGGGGTATACTTGCCAACCCATTTTCGGGACTTGAATGAAAAGTGGAAGCTTTTGGTGGCAGGAATCCATCAGACGTAAACAAAATGTGGTAGCTCATGTTTGCACGATTATTGTCAAAGTGATGCATGCGTGTGGTGCTGTGTGATGCTGTGTGGTGGGGCTCTTTCATTGGTCGTCTATATGGCCGTTGCAGTGGGCTGCGTGTGGAAAAGGCTGCGTGTGTGTTCTTCACTGTGTTTGGCGGGGCGTGTGTGTGTCTGTCTGTGTGTGGTGTTTGTGGGGTATAGTGCGTTTAGGGAAGGCTGTGTGTGTGTGTCTGTGTGTGTGTGTGCGCGCGCATGCACGCGTGCACACGCTGTGCGAGTGGGGAGCTTTGCATATGTGAGGAGCTCTGTGTGGGGGTGGTGTTAGGTATGTTGGGACGGCTGTGTGATATTGGGAAGGCTTTTTTGGATGGACCTGTGTGGGTGAATGTGGGGGGGTGATATGAATGATGGAGAACCTACTCTGTGTATGCAGGCAGGATGTGTTGTGTGTGAGTGGTACTGCGTGTTTGTGGGCTCGGTGTGTTGGTGGGACTGTGTGTGTGAAGGGGCCTCTGTGTGTGTATGGGCTGTGTGTATGAAGTCGGCCGTATAATCTGGAGCTATATGTGGGAAGGGCAATGTATGTGTGGCTCTGTATGTATGTGACCAGGGTATGTTGGGACCTGAGTGATTAGTTTGTGTTGTGTGGGGGGGGGGTTGTCTTTTTGGGGTTTGCATTGTGTAGAAGGGCTGTGTATATAGGTCCACTGTGTGTGGGACGGGCTGTGCAATTGGGGTGGTGTGTGTGAGGCAGCTCTGTGTGTGAGTGGAGGGCTTTTGGTGCGGAGTTGTGTGTGGGTAGCTGTGTGTGGATGGGCTGTGTGTTGGGGCTCTGTGAATGGGGTTTATGTATTGTGACTCTGCGTGGTAGACTGTGTTAATGTTGGGGGTCCATGTGTGCATGGGGATGAGTTGAGAGTGCGAAGGGCTTGCTAGAGCTAGAGAATGTGTGGAGGTGGTGGCTGTTCGGGCTGGGGCTCTGTGTGTGATGGGCGATAGTTGTGGCCCTGCTGGTGGAGGATGTTTGCATATGGGGGCGCTCAGTGTATGCGGGGCCCTACGTGTATAGAGGGGAAAAGGGCGTAGGTGCTCTATGTGTGGCGGGAGGCTGTGTGGGTAGGGGGCTGCGTATGGATGCGGTGGGCTATGTGTGTTGGAGCTGTTTCTGTGTGGGACACTCCGTGTGTGAGGTTCAAGTATATGGAGGTTCTGTGTCCATGTGAGCGGCTGTGCCTGTTTGGGTTGGTTCTGTGTGAGGCGTGTTGTGTGTATGACGGGGCTGTGTGTGTGTGTGTGTGGGGGGGGGGGTAGGGCTGTGTGATACCGGGGTTATTTGGGGAACAATTGCTTGTAGTGGGGAAATGTTGTGGGGGCAGTTGTGTGTAGGGGCTCTGTCGGTTTTTTGGGTAAACAGCGTGTCTGGGGGGTTGACAAATGTGTGAGTGATGCTGTGTACGGAGTGCGCTGTATGGAGGTCTGTGTGTTTGAGAGGCTGCATGCGTGAGGGGCGGCCTGTTTGTTGGGGGAATCTGTTGTGAGGCGGTGTCAATGTGGGTGAGGGACTGTGTGTCGAGTCTGAGTTTGTGGACAGCTGTGACTGTGCGGCTAGGATGTATTTGGGGGATCGTGTGTGTGAAGGGGTTGATAATGCGGGTGTAGGCATTTTGTGTAACGGAGGCTGAATGTGTGTAGTGATATGTGTAGGGGAATGCCGTGCTTGTGGGAGGCTATGTGTGTGGAGGGCGATATGCTAAGTTTTTGGGGATGTTTGGTGTTTGTGGGGGTATCTGTGCGGAGGTGGGGTGTATGTGAGTGTGTCTGCTGACTGTGTGGTAGGAGCTCTGTGTGTGAGGACTGCATTTTTGTGGCGGGTGACTGAGTGTGGGCGAAATTGTATGAGGGTCTCTGTGAGTGGTGTCTCTTTGCATTGGGGAGCAGTGTAAAGGTGCAGCTGGGGTGTGGGTGCTGTCAGCATTGGGGGATATGCAAGTGAGGTCTTTTTGTCTGTTGTCGCGCTATGTGTAGAGGGAGCTGTGTAAGTGAGGAGGTTGTGCGTAGAGGGTGTGATGTGAATGTCGGTGTCTATCTGTGTGGGGAGGTGGCTGCATATGTATCTGGAGCACTGGGTGAGTGGAGGAACTGTTTGCGGGTGCTGAACGCATGGAGCTGTAAGTGCGAGATGTCTGTGTATTGGGGCTGTGTGTGCATTTGGGGGTTTGATATATGTGGCGCTATGATTGTGGAACGGCTGCACATGTTGGGATAGCTGTGCGTGTGGGTTCGAATGATTGTGTTTGGAGAGCTGTGTGGAGTGAGTATGTGTTTGGCGGACGGTAGGGGTAGCCTCCTGTGTGGAGACTGCTCGTGTGGCAGGGGTCAGGCTGTGTGTGTGAGGACTCTGTGCGTGAGCGAATTTCTGCTGGGGTACACTGTGTGGAGGACGATGTATGCGGAATTTTCTGTGTGTTTGGTGTTCTGGTGTATGGGGAGTATGTGTGCATGGCGGGAGGCTGAGTGTGTAGGGGTTTGGGAAGTATGGTGCTGTGACTGTGGGTGCTGAGTGAATGAAGGGATGCTGTGTGCGGTTTAGGGTGTCTATGCGATTGGGTGGCTACGAGTGAGCGGGTTTCTGAGTGCTGTTTTTGATGGGTGGGTCTGTATGTGGTCAGGGCTCCGTGTGGTCGTTTGGCTGTATGTATTTGGTGTTGCTGTGTTTTTGGGTGTTTGCGAGTATGGGATTCTGTATGCATGGGGCCTGTGTATGTGGGCGTGGGGCTGTATCACTGGGGAGGTGGACTCTGCGGGCTATATGGACTCTGTGGGGATATGTGTGTGGGGAATGTTTTGTATCCAATGTTGTGTGTGTGCGTGTAGCCTAGTATGTGGAGACTACTAGTTTGTGTGGAGGGGGGTCAATGGCGTAGCTTTGTGTGTCTGACCTCTGTGTGTGGGGAGTGTATGGTATTTGGAGGGAAGGGTTTGGTGCATATGGCTGGCCTGTGTGTGAGCTGGAGATTGCATGTGTGGGTGGTGTATAAATGTGCAGGAACTGTGTGTGAGTGGGGTCTGTGAATGTGGGCTATGTGTATGCGAGTAGAGAGTTGCATGAGTTTGCAGTGTGTGTGCCTGAATCGGGTGCTGTCTCTGAGTGCATCGGCTATCGGTTGGGGTATGTGTTTGGGGGAGTGCTATGCATATTTTGGGGTTGTGTGTATGATTGGATAGCTGTGAGTGTACGTCGGTTTTGTTTGTTTGGTGCGTGCATGTAAGCAGGCTCTCTGGGTGGTGGCTATCTGCTGGGGCTCTTGTGTGCGTAGGTCTGCGTGTGTGGGAGTCTCTGTGTGTGTGGGGGGGGGTGCGCTGAGTTTGCGAACAGATGCGTGTGGGAGTGACTGTGTCTGTGTGGGTGGTTCTGTGTGGGGGGAATACTTTCGTGTAGGGTGGCGTCTGTTGTGGGCAATATGAATGGCGGGCTGCATTGTTGGATTGTGCTTTGTGTGTGGGTATGTTTGTGTGTGTGTAGGAAGTTTGTGTATGAGTATAAAGACTGTGTGTGCGTGGATCGGTGGGCATGCGATTCTTTGTGCGATGGAGCTGTGTCTGAGAGAAGGGTTGCGTGATAGTGGTAGGGATGTTCCTTTGTGGTGGACTGGCTGTGTATTTGGGGGTGTTGTGTGAGCATGGCAGGTATCTTCTGTGTCTGGGTGGGGCGGCTATTGATGTGTGTGTGTGGTTGGTACTGTGTGTTTGAGGGGTTCTGTGCGTGGGAGTGCGATGTGTATGTGGGCTGTGTGAGTGAGTTGTATGTGAGTGGTGTGTTTTTTTGTGTGTATGTGGGGTACGTGTGTAACAGGCTGTGTGTGGGGGGAGCTGTGTGTCTGAGGGGTCTGTGTGTGAGGGGGGTCTGTCTGATACTGGGAGAGATGTGTTTTAGTGGGGAATTAAGTGTATGAGTCGTTGCTATGTTTTGGGACTTTTAGTGGGAAGTCCCTGTGTGAAGTGGGGCTGTTGAGTGCTTGTGTGGGAGAGTCTGCGTATGTGGCGGTTTATGCATGTGTGGAATTAGGCTGTGCGTGGTTTGGTCTGTGTATGTGGGATCTTGGGTCTGTGGCCGCGATTATGTTGGATGGGGCTATGTTTGTGTGAGGTGATGTTTTTGTTGTATGGTGTCAGTGGGGGCAGGGTGTGTGTTGTTGACTTTGGCTGTGTGTGTGAGTGGGTGTTTGTGTGCATGGGAGAGCTGTGTCTGTATGGGAGCATAGTATTTTTGGTGGGAGCTGTGCGTGTGAGGGTCATTGAGTGGGGGAGGACTGTGTGCTAGTACGTTGACTGTGCTTTTGTGGGAGAGCATGCTGTAGTGTACGTGTTGATAGGGCTCTCTGTGTGTGAATTGGTTGCTTGTGTGTGAGTGGTAATGTGTGTCTGTTGATTTTGTGTGAGGGCTGTTATGGGGGGCTGTGTGACTGGGTAGTCAGTCAGTGTGGGAGGAGCAGTGTGTGGGGGCAGTGCGAAGGTGTGGGGTTGTCTGTGAATGAGTGAGGCTGCGGGAGTATGTCTGTGCGTGTGCTGTGTGCTTGGTGGCTGTGTATGAGTGGTGGATGGGTGAATCTGTGAGTGTGTGTGTGTGAGTGGCGCCTTTCAGTTTGTGGCGGAGGTTTTGTGTGTTGTCCTGTGTGTTGGGGGGGTACTGTGTGTATTGGAAAGCTGTGTTTGTGACTGCGCAGTGTGTGATCAGGGGTGCAGCGTGTGTTTCGTGAGGGCTCTGTGTGTGGTTAAGTGTTGGGAGTTCTGTGTCTGTGGGTGGCTATGTGTAGTGGACTGTGCATGTAGGAACTATGTGTGGGGATATGTGCTTTTTGGCTCTGTATAGCTATCTCTATGTGTGAGGTGTCTATGTCTGTGTTGAGATTAGCTGAGTGTGCGAAGGTCTGTGTATTGGGGACTGTATTTGTGCGGTGGAGCGGTGTGTGCGGGCGTGGTTTTGTGTGTGTGTGTGTGTGTGTGTGTGTGTGTGTGTGTGTGTGTGTGTGTGTGTGTGTGTGTGTTTGTGTGTAGACCTTGTTAGTGTGGGGCGGTTTGGGAAAGTGTGTGGATTGTGGTGAGCCGTAGGTGTTTGAGGTTTCTGCATTTATGGGTTCTGTATGTAGGGCTGTGTGTGAGTGTTTTGTTAGTTGGAGGGCTGTGCAATGGAGTGAAGGCTGTGCTTTTGTGCGATTGGCTGTCTGTGTGTGGCGAGGGTGTACAGTGTGTGCATGGCGTGAATGTTCTGTGTGTGGGGGCACTGTATTTTTGTGTCAGTGCGAATGTGTATTTCGGGAGATTGGTGTATTGCAGAACTGTGTGCATGTTGGTCTGTGTGTGTGAGGGGTGCTCTGTGTTGGGGACCTGTGTGTGGAGGGAAGCTCTGCTTGATGCGGCAGTGTTGGGGAGAGCTGTGTGCAAGTGGGAGGGCTGTGTTCTGTTAGGGGCCTGTGTGTGACTGCGGGTGGGCTATGTGTGTGTGAGGGGCCATGTGCGTCCGAGTGGCTGTGTGTGTGTGAGAGGTATATGTGTGAGTGCGGGTCTGTGCGAGTTTGGGAGTGTGAGGTACTGCGTGGGGGGCTGTCTGTGCGTGGAAGGGGCAATGTGTGGACGCTGGGTATTTTGAGGGATTGCGTTTGTCAGAGAACTATGTGTGGAAGGACTGCGAGTGTGAGGGGGTGTATGCATGCAGGTTCTGCATGTGAGAGCTGCGTGTTGGGGTTTTGTGTGATGTGGGGCGGAGTGCAGGAGTGGGCTGTGTGTGGGGGCAAGTGTGTAGTCGGGTTGTGTGTGAGTGAGGTGGCTATGTGTGTGGACGATGCTATGTGTCCGTGGGCTGTGTGTCGGAAGATGTGTGTGTCAGGCGCTGCATGTTGGGATCCCTGGGTGTGAGTGGACAGTATGTGCGTGATAGGGCGGTGAGTGTCCCTGAGTTGTGTGTCTGTGGGGGCTGTTGGATAGTGGGAGGGATGTGTTTTGTTGGGAGGCTGTGTCTGTGTGGTTAATGTGAATTGTGGGCTTTGTGTGTGCTGGGACTGTGTAGCGGGGCTGTGTGCTGCGGCACTTATTTGGGGGGTCTGCACATGTGACGGTCTATGTGTTGGACGAGCTGAGTTTGTGATGGGCTGTGTGTGGTGGGTCCTTATGTGCAGGCTCTGTGTGTGGCTGTGTTTGTGGGGTGTTCTATGTGTGCGTGGAGGTGGGCTGAGTATGCAAAGAGCTTTATATGTGGGGGGTGGTGTTTGTGTGGGGGCATTGAGTGGGCGTGTTGATGTGTGGAGCTGCTGTGTACGTGTGGGTGTTGGGTAAAGGCCAGTGTGTGCGGGAGGAGCTGTCTGTGGTTGGCATGGCCTGTGGGTGTTTGAGCGCTGTGCATGTGTGATGATATTTCTGTGAGTGGAGGGGTTGATGTAAGAGGGCTGTGGGTGGGGGGATATGTGCGTGTGAGGTGGGTATGTGTGTGTGGAGAGTGCTGGGTGGTACTGAGCGGGTGGGGATATTGTGCAGTGTCCTGTATGTGAGTGAGGGGAGTTCTGTGTGTGCGCCATAATTGAGCTCCATGTGTGTGAGGGCTGTTTGCGTGTGACAGTGGTACAGTGTGTTTCGGTGGGTTCTGTTTGTATGGGACTCTATGTATGGGGACTGCGTGTGTGGAGGGAGCTGAGTGTGTGTTGGAGGGGCTTGTACATGTGTGGGGGAGTCTTTGAGTGAGGGGAGGCTGTGTGTGCACGGGTGTGCTATATGTGTGAGATGGGCTTTGTGTGTGGGCGCGTCTGCGTGTGTGGAGGAATGTCAATATGACAGTGTTTGGGAGAACATTCTGTGTGTGAGGTTGTGAGTGTGGGAGGTCTCTATGCATGGGGGCTGTGTCTGTGTGGGAGGGCTCTGTATGGGGGATGTGTGCGTGGGGAATGCTGTGCATATTAGGAGGGCTGTGTTTTGTGTGTTCTGTCCTGTCTGCGTGTGGGGGTTTGCTGTGCATTTTGGCGACTGAGCTCTGTGTTGGGGTTACTGTGTGTTGGTGTGGCTGGAACTGTCTGTTTGTGGGTTCTATGTGGGGTGGGAGCTAAGCATATGGGGTCTGTCTGTGTGCCTGTCGTCTGTGTCCGGAGGGGACTGTGTGTGGAGGTTTCTGCGCGTGTTTCCGAGTTTGTGTCAGTATCGTGGGGCTGTGTGAGGGGGTCTCGGATTTTGGAAGTGCTGTACGTGTGGGAGCTGTGTGTTTACGATTCTGTATGAGTTGGGGCCGTGTGTGTGCGCAGGGACGTGTGTGTTGGGGGACTGTGTAAAAGAGGATACGGAGTGTTTTTGATAATACGTTTGGTGGGGCTGTGTGTGGGAGTTTCTTTGTGTGAGTTGGAACTCTGCAAGAGTGGGCAGGGTAGCTGCATGAGGGGGAGATGAATGTGTGAGGGAGGCTATGTGTGGTGGTGTGATGACTGCGTGGGAGTTGTGTGTTTTGGGGGCTGTGTGTCTGGGCTGTGTGCGTGACAGGATGTCTGCGTATGGTTGGGAGCCTGTGTCCGTGTTCTGTGGCTATGTGTTGAGTCCTGTGTGTTTGGACGTACTGTATGTGGCGGCGCTGTGTGTTCAGTTTATTGTGCGAGTGCAGGGCTGCGTGTGACGTGGGTATATGTGTGTATGTGGTGGATGGAGCTCGCTGGTGTATGGGCTGTGCCTGTGTGTGGTGGCAGATGAATGTTTGTGGAAGTCTGTGTGCAGTTAATCTGTGTGTATGGGATGGCTCTGTTTGTGAGCGAGTATGACGTGTGTTTCTGGAGGGAGTGTGTGTGTGTTGGAAGTGCTGTGTGTGAAGGCGCGTTTGTGTGGAGGTTTGTCTGTGTTGAATGATGAGGACTCTATCGGGCTGTGTGTAGGGTGGTCCTATGTGTAGATGGTGCTGTTTGTTTGTATGTTGGGCTATGATTGTGTGGGGCTGTGAGTGCATGGGTGCTTTGACAGCTTCCAAAGGGCTGCATGTGCATGGTTTATGTGTGAGTGGAGGAGTGAGTATGTGGGCTATGTATGTGAGGGGTTGTATGTGTGCGGGTGTGGATGTTTGTAGCTGTGCTGTATTTATATGGAAGTGTGGGGTAATTGTATGTGTGGGTGCTTTCTGAACGTGAGGGATGTGTCTGTGTAGGAGGGCTGGGCGTAGGGGGAGCTGTGTATGAGTCGCCTGATCTTGCGGAGGCCTGTGTGATAGTGGGAGAGCTATGTGATAGTGTGGGGAGCTGTGTGTGAGGGGCCTGTGAGTGTGGTTGTAATGTATGTTTGGGGATTTCTCTGTGAGGGGGGCTGAGTGTTTGGGGGTCTGTGTATGTGGGTGATCTGTGTGTTTGGGGCTGTATGTGGGGGGAGCTGTGTACACGTGGGCTGTATGTGTGGGGAAGGCTGTCTGCGGAGTATGTGCATGTTGGAGCTGTGAATATTGTGTGCTTGGTTTGGGAGTGCCCTGTATGTGGGGGTTGTATATCTGACAAGGAGCATGATGTAGGGTAATCTGAGTTAGGGTCCGTGTGGGGGAACTGTGTATGTGGGTTGGGGGCTGTGGTGTAGTGGCACGGTGACTCAGTGTTTATAATTGGTGCCTCACAGGACCAGGCTCGGGCGCCTAACTGTTTTTTTTTGCACATTATCCCTGTGTCTGCGTGGATTTCCTTCCACTGTCCAGGTGAATTGGCCATGCTAAATTGCCTATCGTGTAAGGTGCATCATTCAGAGGGAAATGGGTCTGGATGGGTTACTCTCTGGTCGAGTGGACTATTTGGACTGAAGGGCCTGTTTCCACTCTGTAGGGAATCTAATCTAATAGCTGTGGGGGAGGATTGTGTGTGTTGGGGGGGGGGGGTGGATGCAGGGACAGACAGAGACATAACTCTCAGAAGGCGCGGATCCAAAGTGAATTGTGAAATGTGCTGGATCCACAGAGCCTCAACCCTGCCAAAGCCCGAACACACAGAGACACACCCCTGAGAAGGCAAGAACACACAGACGCACGCCACCTGCAAAGTCCTGAAACAACAGAGAAACAATTTTGCGAAGGCCCAAAATCGCAGACACACATCTGTGAAAATACCAGTACCCAAAGAGACACAACAATGCAAAGATTAAGATCGACAGTGAATCAGCCCTAATCTGGCCCCGACCCACATAGACGCAACCATAACAAAGCACTCATACATAGATGAACAATCCTGAAATGTCAGGACACCAACAGGCACAACCCTGACAAGGTTGGGACCAATTGAGATAATTTTGAGTCTGCCGTGCCTGACAGAGACATTACCTTGAGAAGGCAGGGACATAGATAGACATAATCATGAAAAGGGCTGGATCCACAGAAGCACAAAACGTAAGAGGCCCGTTAACACAGAGACACAGCCCTGAGAAACCGTAGACCGAAAGAGACACAACCCTGATAAAGCAGGGACACACAGACACATACCTCGGAGAAATCCCTTGACGGGAAACAAACCCCTGACAAATCCTGGATTTTCAAAGACACCGACCGTGATAAGGCCTGCACCCCCAAATACACAATCCAGCGAAGGACAAAATCGCAATAACTAGTCCTGCCACTAACTCTGACCTCACGGTATCATTTTCTGGCGAAGGCTTAGCCTGTCAAGACATGATTCGCTCAAGCCCTGAAGCTGTACAATCGCATCATCGGCTTCCCTGAACATCCAGATGCTGAAAACCAACAAGGAAATGGGGAAAATGTGTTCGTCTGCAGGTTAGACTGAAACAAGACGGTTTCATGTCCCGTTGACTGGCAAATGTCAGATCACTCTTCCCTGGAGTCATCCCAGGGAAAACGATGGGCCTGAAAAGTGTTACTGATTGAGCACTCTGATCCAATGCAGACCAGTTCGCGGATATATTCACAAACATCTTCACCCTCCCCTTGCCACTAGTCTAAGCCCTAACCTGGTTCAAGTAGATCACCACCTTCCCCGTAACTGAGAAAACACATCCAACGTGACCAGAAAAACCACCTAGTGGCTCTGAACTCCAAAATCATGAAGTGTTTCGAAAGGCTGGTTATGAACCATTTCAACTTCATTCTACCAGGCTGTCGCAATCTCACACAATGTATCCACCAACACAACGGGTTCACAGCGAATAGTATGTCCCTAACCCTATACTCAATCCGATACTACATTTGGAAAACAAGGACACCTAACTTGGACTCCTACTAATCACAAAGAGCTGCGCCTTCAACACGATTATACCCTCAAGACTGATCTCAAAACTCAGTAAGATTTGAGATTGTTCTCGGCTCCGCTCCCTGCAACTGTTTTATTTTTCAGCTTTTGGACTCACAGATCACAATCAGTGAAGATTGCAACAGCACTTTCTCCACAATAACTCTCGACACTGGAGCTCCTGATGGATGGATCCGCAGCCACCTCCTGTATTCGCTGTATTCCCATGGCTATGTCTGCAACACCTTACTATACTCCCTTCCACACATAGCTATATCCTCAGCCCCCTACAGTACTCCCTGTATACCTACGGCTGTGCCCGCAGACCCTACTATACTAAATGTTCACCCATAGCTGTGTTCTCAAACCCCTACTGAAGCTCTTGTGCACCGATAGCTATGTCCTCCATCCTCTAATGTTCACCATGTTCATCCATAGCTGTGTCCTCAGGTTCCTAACATTCTCTCTGCAAACAATCGGCTGTGTGCTCAGCCTCTTAGGTTACTCACTGCAAACCCACGGTTGTGTTCGCAGCCCTCTACTGTACTTCCTGTACACGCACGGTTGTATGTCCAGCCCCTGACATTACTCACTGCACACCCGTGCCTGCGCCATCAACCACCTGCTGTACTCACTGTGCATCCACGGCTGTGTCCTCATTGCCCGACTGGAATCCTTTTACACCCACGGCTGTGTCTTCAGACCTCTGCAATACTCCATATACTGTCACGGCTATACCTTCAGTCCCAAACTGTATACCCTGTACACCAACGATTATGTCCTTAGCCCTCTAATGTACTCCCTGTACACCCACGGCTATGTCCTCTGCCCACTCACTCTATTACCTGTTCAGCCACGGCTGTGTTGTCAGTTCTCTAGTGTGCTCCCTGTACACCTACAGCGGTTCCCCCAGCCCGCGATTGTGCTCCCAGTGCACCCAGCTGTCAAGTACCGAACGAACACCCATCCACAGGTCGGCTAATGATAGTGCCATAGTAGAACATATGCCAAACAACATCGGCCCAAGATACAAAAGTGAGTTAGAGTGCTTTGTGACGTGGTGCAATGAGAACAATCTCTCTAACAAGAAAACTCAGACCATCAAGGAAAGGAACCTTCCATCCGTGGATTCCATTGACATGATTCGCTACCACAGAAAGACTGCCAGCATTAAGAGGGACCGCTCCCACCCCAGTAACAATCTCCTACAAATTCTTCCGTCAGGCAAACATAGGGACACATGAACACACTCACCAGCAGGTTCAGGAAAAGCATCTTACCTGTTAATTTTAGGCTGATGAATCGATCCTCCAATTTCAAATGATGCTGATCATGTAAACGTTGATCTTGTATAATGAGTGCTCTATGTGGTGTATGCCTCTATCTTAGTTTTCATTTCTCCCTCTGTTTATCTGTGCTTGTGTACTGGTTCGATTTCACTGACCAGTGATAAAGACTCTAGAGGCACACATAATACGGGCACGGTATCAAAAATCTTTTAATGCAAAGTGAGAACTAAAGGAACTTCCTAAAATCTGGCTTTGACGTGAAAGCATAATGGTTTGAAATCTGTCTCCGTGATTATTTAAATAATACTTTTAAAAACGTATTACGGTTCAGGATATTTACAAAAAACTGTTAATTGCTGCTCGTAAGTAGATCTGTTCTTTTTATGGCTGAACACATCCGTCATAGGCTTAGAAGTAGTTAATTCTGGAGGGATTCTTCAAAGCTGTTGAGTTGCAATTTCATTATTTCCACTGTAAAGGAAGATTACAGGTCTCTGCGATCTCCATGTTCCTGCTCCATGAATTATTTGAGATTAGTCCGCAAATCCAGCGTGTGATTTGGAAGGTAAATGGAATGTTGCTGCTTCGGGAAAAGTGTGTCGGGTTTAATGAGAAGTGTTTCACTGCATCTGTACAGGGTAATGCTGCGACCACAGCTGATACATCGTGTGCAGTTTTGATTCCTTAAAGTAACCGAAAAGATATAATTCTTCTCGAAAATTTTCAAAGATTTTCCCCTTTCCTTATTCCTGCAATGAAGGCTATTTGTTATGGAAGATTGTCAGTTAAAATCTCAGATGAGAAACCTGATGGAAACACGACATTCGGAAATGTGCAACAGCATGATATATGTTTACTTCTGTTGAGGAAACGTAAGCTAGAGATTAAAAGTTATGAAAAAGATTTATTGATATTAACGCATGATAGTAAGATACCAAATCAAATTTCAAAATTTCACAGACGTAAATAAACATGTAATATAATCATAAAGCTGCGACATCTTTAGCTAACGAATGTCGCTGTTCGATAACAGCAATGATGCACCTGCATATAGTCGATAATCATACATTCCAGACAATTTTGGAAGGGAGCGCACACGGTCCAGTTTGATGTTCCGTTGGCATTGTGGCATGCTTCCACACAGACAAGGGGAAAAAGTGTTACCCAGCTGAGAATCAACAGCCGATTGCTCCCTCTCTCTTACTTGGTTCCGCCTGACAACAGAAAATCCGAGAGCAATCTTTACCATTCGTGGAGGATTCCTCATGAGGATTCGTTCCACTCTCTGAAGCAAAGGGATTACGCCAAATGCAACTGTTCTGCGCAGCTTATTTCCAGAAACGTAAGTGGTCAGAATAATTTTAAAGGAAGAATAACATTGGGAATACTTTTCGAATTTTACCATTTCTTATGACTTTGTTTATTGTACGTTTTTGTAGAAAATGATCCAGTCTGCTACTTGTGTCGTTCCGTATATCATTAAAATGGACGCATTTAAAATTTGTAGAACCCAGTGGAGGAGTGGGGAATAAAAAGGCATTGGTGACACTGCAACATTGGTCGGGACACTAACAAGAGATTCTGAAAGGGCGGTTCAAGTGGGAATTCCCTTTCTGAGAGTTTTGTGGTGTCTGGCTATTTGCATTTGATCAAAGTCATGTTCAACATTTGTCAGCCAAGTGAATTAGGAAAGTTGTATACAGACAGAAACGTGCTCCGGAGATCACAGTCAGATCAGACATGAACATCGTGTCTGGTGGAGCAGTGACAAGTGTCTTCTGAGCCAAACATGCTGCTCAGTCGAAATTTTCTGTTTTATGCAGTCCCTTAAAGCTCCTGCACAGGTGCAGGTGGAGTCTGCTTGCTACAAATATCTGTTCCACAGTAAGAAAGAACATCATTCTGTCCCTCAAGACAGTCACCCACGGTTAGTGTGGGTTGGAATACGATGTTGAGAAATCCAGGCTAGTTTTCCATAACATGTTATATAGTGATAAAATATACTTTATAAAATTAGGCTTTATATGGATACTTCATCATATCCACTCAATATTGGGAAAGTTTAAGTCTCCCATAACAACTAATCAGTTACTTTCGCTCCTCTGCAGAATCAGGTTTGCCATCCTTTAATCGAAGACTCTGGAAATATTCGGAGACACTTAGAAAACTCCCAACTTCTCCGTTCATGTTTCTAACCCCAGTAAGCGGGTCCTCAAATGTCCTCTCAACCACTGTAGTACTCTCCTTGATTCACAACTCTACACCGCACCCACTTTTACAATCGTTCCTGGTCTTAGTGAAATCCAGGAATATGCAACAACCACGACTGTCCATTTTCTATCCATGTCTCCAAAATGGCTAAAGATCTGAGTTCTGTGTAGGAACCCATCCTGCACGTTCACGCATCTTCATCTGGATGCTCTAGGCATTGTAGTGGACACACTTCAAGCCACTTTCCTGTCTTGCGGGACACTCCTGTGACCGTGAAAATACATTCATGACTGCACTACTCTCAACCTCCTGTACACTGGAACAACACTTTAGGTTTCCACCCCCAAGTTGAATTAGTGTAATTTCTTCAGAGGAACGTTAGTAAATTTTCCACAAAAGAATGGGTACCGCTCTTGTTCAGGTGCAGACAATCACATTTGTAAACGTCCCTCGTTCAGAAAACGATCCCCAACTATGCACACATATGAAAGCCTTCCTCTTGCGCCTTCCTTGTAGTCAAGGGTTTAACTCGTCTCTCTCCCCGTTTCTCGCCTCACTAGCAAGTGGCATGTGTAAAAATAAAGAAATAAAAACTTTGTATATTCGAGGCCTGAGCTGTCACCCCAACTCCCTGAATTTCTGTCTTGAAACGCCATTAATTTTCCTACTTGCGCCATTGATGTCTACGTAGACAACGACTTGGAGTGCTCCTCCTTCCCACTAATGATTCCGAAAACACGATCCGAGACATCACAAACCCGAGAACCAGTGAGGCAACACAGCAACTATGAGTCGCTCTCGTTCACCCGGAGCTTCCTATCTCCCGCCCTCACTCTGGAATCACCAATGAAGAACGCTCTGCTCCCCCCCCCCCACTCTGCACCCTTCCCTTCTGAGCAACACAGAGAGATTCTGTGACCGAGATCGATACCTAATGACTTGTCCCCGGGAAATCGTCCCCAGCAATATCTAAAAGAGTATACTTTTTATTGAGGGGAACGCCCACAGGGGATCCCTATACTTGCTGACTGATCCCTTTCCGTCCCATAAGTGTAACCTGTCTAACTTCTTCATGGACATGAGGTGTAAGTACCTCCATGTAATTTCTCTCAACTACTCTCTGAGTCTCCTGAATGAACCAAAGCTCATACAGCTCCAGCTACCATTCCTGAACGTGGTTTTCGAGGAGCAAAAATTGGGTGTACTTACAGCAGATGAAGTCTGAAGGGCACTAGTGTTGATGCTTACCTCCCACATTCGACAGTAGGAACAGTCAACTGCTCCATCTGCTCCTAAATTCCATCACAACCGTTCCAAATTTCGAAAGAGACTGTTGGCAAAAAAAAAATACAACTTGGCAATATGGCGCGCAGATGATTGATTTCTCATGTTAGAGAAGCAGGTTGAGTGGGGTCACTACCTAATTGGCGTTTCGGGGAATGCAACACCCAAATATATATTACTTCACGTAATCAACATTCTCTTGTCCACTCTTGCTCGCCATGCACTCCTCCTATTCACGAGGTAAGTATTATCATCGTCATTTACTTTCCCAGCAGCACCCTAGTTCTCATTCCAGCTGTCGCTTCTGTTACAAAAGGAAGACCTTATTGCTCTAGGTAAATATTTAAAGGCTTCACATTCTTTGCTGGCAGCTGACTGCGCTCGATCCCGCTTTTCCTGCTGTAAAACAATGACTGTCCTCCACCATCACGCTCATTTCTCTGCACATTCCCAAACCATCATGCGCACTCCACCACACACTCCTGCAATGTCACGCTCACGCCCTGCACAATTCCGCATCATCATGCGCCCTCCACTTGCAGACTCCCTATTCTGAAGGCTGATCTATGAAGTCCTCCCCAGTTAATCCCCTTGACATGTTTTTTTTCTCCATCACCACTCTGTTCCCGGAGTAACAGACGGTGGTGTCACATAATCTGTTCTTTGTATAATAGCCTGCTGTACCACCCCGACTCTTTCGCCCCAACTACAGCTTGTGGCGCCACCAAAATAGCCATCCCCATTAACGGTCAGTGTTCTCATACCCACTGTGTCCGTGAAGAACTCCATTTGTCCCAAGCGCCATACTGCTAACCTAGCAATGCCGTGAAGCTACAAACTTAACGAAGAAATCATGTTCCTTGGCAAAGGAAGGTGAAGAAGAATTTGTGGAAACGTTTTTAGGAGAGAGAGAGATTGAGATGTAGACTGAGCATGATAGAGAGTGAAGGAGAATGTATAAGGGAAGGACAATGAAATAAAGTGTGTAAGTGGGAGTAGGAGAGAGAGAGATAGAGTGACAGAGTGAGAGTGGAAGCGATACATTGGTGTGGGGGTGTGCAGGGGCAAATGGAGACAGGTAAATACTGCTGAAGGCCAGATCAAATTGGAGGATCCAGAGGTGAAAGCAAGGACCGAGTGACATTAAACCAATTGCTGAGCTCAGTGCCGGTCCCCTCCCCTACGCTGAGAACCAGGAGTTGAAGATTATTTTATGGCTCTCCAGCTCAGCTTCTTCAACACAAAGACAAACGTTCACTCTGCTGCTCAGCATTTTTAAATGAACATCTTTATTATTCACAAATTGAATTGATACACACAGTAAGTGGGATCGTGCCTTTACTCATTGGCCCCTGAGATGAGAGAAACATTAATATATGTCCCTGTAATCCTATGTAGGATGAGGTTGGCAAACCATCACGGCACTCGACCTTTTACCATAGCGACAGGTTCCTCCCTTGCAGACATATTGAACTGAAATGAGAAATCCCAGGAAGGATTGATTAATGAGGGAATTTGATTGACTGATTAATTTGGGTAACGGGATATTTCAGCAGATTTTTCAGCTGCTGTCTGAACTTAGACTGGGTCACGGCATAAATCACAGTGTTAGTGCAGCAACTGAGCAGCTGCAGCATGAAGCCCAATTCCCGCACAAAGGGATCAAGATACACAGACGTATACACAATATTCCACATATGTCTCCAAACAGTATATACCATTGACGTTGACCATAGCAGAATGAAATTAGCTGAGATCACAAACAGTAAAATGATGGATTTTTGTCGATTTCTCATTTCTGTGTCAGACTGAGCGTCTCCATTAGTGTGAGCCCGCAGTTTCTTGCGGACTCTGCTGGTCATTAAAATGTGTTTGACTGTGGAAACATTGAGCAGCAGAATCAGGAGAAATGGGAGAACCGGGTTTATAATGTGGTGGAGGAACTCGATTGTGACCCAGACACGGGAATAGTAAACTTGATCTGTTCCCTCACAAAACCAGGGCTCAATCACCAGCGAATACCAAGGTGTGAGCATAAAATACCAGAAAATGTTCTTCAGCCAACTCAGCACAGCCACTGTTCCCAGAACCACAGTCGCCATTTTCTCAATGCAATATTTACTTTTCAGCTTCTGGCAACAAATGGCCACAAACCGATCAAAGGTGAAAGTGACGGTAAACCAGACAGAACAGTCAGTGGCTGCATAAAGCAGGACTGCGTGAATATTGCATACGTCAATGTCCCACAGGAAATAAAACTGTTCCCGATAAACAATGGGAATGTGTCTCATTGTCAAGTCAAGGATAATGACATGTAGATCCGCGACTGCCATCGACCACAGGTAGCGTCTGATACATGGAGACAATCCACAATCTTTATAAAGCAGGACGTAGATGGTGACTACATTGGCTATGAGGAAAGAAACAAAGCATACATCAACCTGGAGATAAAGTGATCAATGTCATGAGAGCCGAGTGGCTTTTTCCAATGTGTCACTGTATTAAGAGAATTATTGATGTAATTGAAACTGAAATAACATATGGGAAGTCTGAATTACTTGAAAAATATGATGTAAACCACAAGAAACCCTCCTTCACTATACATCAATACACACACAGCCAGAACAACAAATAGTTTCTAGTTAATTTCCACACATGATAGGAAATATGGAGGCTATAGTCAAGAAATAAAAGGAGGCGTAAGTCAGATATAGGCAGCTGGAATCAAGTGAATGTCTTTCGGAGCATAGAGGGTTTAGGAGGGATCTGTGGAGGCCAAACAGACGCATGCGATAGCTTTCGCAAATACAGTTCAACACGATTGAAAGAGATTGCACAAGAAAATTAAGGGTAAAAGAGAAACTGGGGAGAGTATAGGACTTCTTAAAAATCAAACAGTCATCGATGTGTGGAACCATTGAAGGTGAATAACGTCCATTAGATGTATTGTCACATGTACTCACATGAGTACAGTGATAGGTTTACATATTGCCACATGTGATGCAATCTCAGGTACAAAGGTGATCTCGCTCTGACTACAGATTCTTGATGTAAAGCGGAAAAACAAAGAAAACAAAGTTAAAATATAAAACATTACAGTCATTCTTGCAAATCTGGAAAATCACTGAAACACAGTTAAGAATTCAACAATATAGTCCATGAGAGCTTAGCCATGCTGGGTTCACACTCCTCACAAGAATTTCACCTCAACCACTCTGCTGCCTTGCAAAGCTTTCCTGCTGTATGGGTGAGATCTTACATAAAGATATTGCGTATATATTTATTGCATTGATACAATGTTTCAATGTCTTGGATCTCTCTCTCTTTCCATCTTGATGCAGCTTCTCTGATTTTCAAACTGCCTTCATTTTTACATCCCCAGCATCAGATTGTCTCATTGGGTAGTGTTGGCAAAGCAATAAAACTGAAGTCAGTTGGGTTTTAATAGACCGGAGCATAATTTAAACTGATTGGCTAAATTCAAATTATTGCCAAAATAGAAGCCAACTCAGGTATCCATTTCACAGACAAATGTTACATGTTTTCAGTTTTCCAGTGCAATTAGACTGCCATGTGGTAATATGATACAGTTGCTTGTTAGCTCTCAGTGCTGAACAGCAATTACTCCCCCTCAGAGGTACAGTACACAACGTCAACTTCATGTTGGATTAATGCAGCAATCGTATTCAATGACAATGCATATTTTTCCCCAGCATAATCCCTCACTCTATCATTATCAACAGGCCAACATGTTGTTCAGTGACAAGTATGGGTGAAGATGGCAGTGTCAGAACGATGCCCACCTAAAACCGTTAAACTTAACACACTTGACTGTTTACGTTCCAAACAGCAGAACTAACATCTGATAGAGGAGAGCGAAATGATCCCAAGAAGAGCAGACCAAAAATTCTGACACATTCTGTAATAAATAGTGATGGACGATTAAATAAACCATGTATTTTACACGTCATTGATGATGGAAAAGCCTTGCATGTCAGTGCAAAGGTTAAGGAAGTATATCTGCACCGTCCTCTGGCGAAAGTGTTGAGTGAATGATTCACCTCACCATTGTCACGATGCCCACAGATGAAACTCTTTAACCAATTCAATTCATGGCCAGTGACATGAAGAAAAACCTGTATATAGTGGATTCGACGAAGGCGATTGACTGACTCGGTTGCCACTGACTCAGTCTCATCAACATAGTTAAATCATTGACAGACCTGTCAAGCAGCGCAGCAATAACCTGCGATATGCTGCATCCAACAGGTCCCTATTTGGCGATGGCGCTGTTTTTGAAAGGTCACCAAATTATCAGTCCAAGCTAATAGTCTGACAGCTGGTGCAAGGTAAAACCAATTCATATAGGATCGAAGTCTAAAGTCTTGGTATCAGTAATAATGACATCAAAGCTAATGGCGAAGGTAAACACGAACTTATTTCACCGATGCACTTTCAGAAATTTAATCTCCAGTGCTTTCCTGGTCTGGCTGAAAAGTGACTCCAGACATGGAGACATGTGACAAACTCATCGATGATGTCTTAAACGGTCAAAAAACACTCAAATTTATCATAGTTTTCGAGTTCTTAAAAAATATAATTGGACAGAACACATGGCATGAGCCTCAGAATCGGAAAAGGGAATGGGAAGCACAGACTGGTGTACCCGACAGGGACTTCATACCTAAAAACTGAGAGCTTATGCCTGCACTTACAGGGGTTTCAAACCGAGTGCACAGAAGCGTCGTTGAAGGAATAGTCCAATCAATACATTGAGACTCCAATAATGGCCGAAAGTCTCCACAATGCAATTTTTCCACAGTGTGTACATATCCCTTGATGTGAATGAACGTTGGAAACTGTAAAACAGTAACTGCGGTAATCCCTTCGGTCCATTCATCTTTTTCCGCAATTTTATATAATGAATCTTTGTCTCTGCATCATACACCTCTTCTCTCCTCATCCGTTTCGTGTCTAGAAATTCTTATTCATATTCGTGCCTTCGATTACACAGCTTATCTGGTAGAAGATTCCCAGTTTCACCAGACGCTGAGAGCAGGCATTAATTCGTATCTCAATGCAGAGTGGTCTGGTTGTAACTCATCTAGGAGAAAGTGAGGTCTGCAGATGCTGGAGATCAGAGCTGAAAATGTGTTGCTGGAAAAGCGCAGCAGGTCAGGCAGCATCCAAGGAACAGGAGATTCGACGTTTCGGGTAGAAGCTCTTTTTCAGGAATGAGGAAAGTGTGTTCAGCAGGCTAAGATAAAAGGTAGGGAGGACAGACTTGGAGGAGGGGCGATGGAGATATGATAGGTGGAAGGACGTCAAGGTGAAGGTGATAGGCCGGAGTGGGGTGGGGGCGGAGAGGTCAGGAAGAAGATTGCAGGTTAGGAAGGCGGCGCTGAGTTCGAGGGATTTGACTGAGACAAGGTGGGGAGAGGGAAAATGAGGCAACTGGAGAAATTTGAGTTCATCCCTTGTGGTTGGAGGTTTCCTAGGCGGAAGATGAAGCGCTCTTCCTCCAACCGTCATTTCATTATGATCTGGTGATGGAGGAGTCCAAGGACCTGCTTGTCCTTGTAGGAGTGGGAGGGGGAGTTAAAATATTGAGCCACGGGGTGGTTGGGTTGGTTGGTCCGGGCGTCCCAGAGGTGTTCTCTGAAACGTGCCGTAAATAGGCGGCCTGTCTCCCCAATATAGAGGAGGCCACATCGGGTGCAGCGGATGCAATAGATGGTGTGTGTAACTCATGTTGTGGACTTTTGCTTGAAGTGTCCCAGCGAGAGGAAATGTCGACCCTTTTTTCCAATCTGTCTCGGAATTTTAGTATTTTATACATTGCACTTAGACATTAATTTATTTTCCTAAACAACATGGCATAAAGGCCCATTCGACAGAAATTGTGCTCACACAACAAGCCTAAAATCCCAGAGATCAGTCACGTCACCCTTCACTCCAATTCCAAAATGTCAGATTTGTTCTTTATGACTAACGAGACCAATACTGTACACAAAACTGCACGATGCACGAGATTCGGTCTCTTCAAGGACATGTACAGATGCAGTAAGACATCCTTACTGCTGGACTCCAATCACTGTGAAATGAAGATCAGCATACCATTTATCTTTCTATTTGGTGCCGGTTCCTGCAATGTTGCTTTCAGTTACTGTTGTATGTTGGGATCCAGATCATTTTTAATTTTGCAGCTACCCACTTGGTGGGGTCTATCTACAATGTCATTGTCAACGTTGATGTCTGGTTTCAGGACTCACGGCCTTCCGTGCACCACGGAGGTCTGCAAGGAAGGAAACAAACCTACATTCCTTTAATTTTACTTTCATTCATGTGCACACCCAAGTGTTGGTTAAATGTCCCTAATTTATCTGATTCTGCATTATGCACGCCCACCACTCTGTGGTAAAGGATAAACATCTTCATATCCGCTAAACCTTCCTCAAGTCACATCAAAATATGTGTCACTGGTGATAGCCAAATTCTCCGAGGAAAGCGTTTCTGAGTATTCGCTGTATATAGTACCCTCATCATCTATTACACTTCTATCAACTCACCTCTCATCCATCCTCGCTCCAATGAGAAAAGCCTTAGCTGCCTCAAGCTTTCTTCATGCAACATGCCCTTCAGTCCAGTGAGCATTTTAGCAATTCACCTCTGAACCCTCTCTGAAGCCCCCCTCACAACCAAAACTGAATCGAGTATTCCAAATGTGATCTGACGAGGGCTTTATAGAGCTGAAGCAGCACCTCGTGGGCTTTTAAAGTCAAACTCCCTGTTCATGAAAGCCAGCACGTCATGCAACTTCTTTACAACCCTATTAACATGGGTCACAACTTTGAGGAATCCATTGATGCTTCTATTCCGACGCATTTCCAATAAACCTTTCGTTCCCCTTTTATGAAATCAGATTCGACTGTATAAAATGAATGTCTTTGCTCCTTTCCATGTTGAATTCCACCGATTACTTCGCAGCCCACTTCTGCATCCTGCAATGTCCTGTTGCAAACTGCAACAGCCTTACACTCTATGCACCACGACTCGTACATTAATTTTATTGTAAAGCTTAAGAACCTACGATTCCATTTCCTCATGCATGTCATTTAAATATTAATCATAAAGAACAAAGGTCCCAGAGAAAAATAACGATGGAACACCACTGGCCAATGTGCTGCAGGTTCAGTAAATTCCATCTACTACCACCCATCTCTCGGCATGCAACTTTCCCTGTGCCTCATGCCTCTTTCGTTTGTGAGTGAGTGGACTGTGGGGACCCTTATCAAACGCCCTGCTAAAATTCTTGTGCACCACATCCACTGATCCATCTTCATTAACATGGTTGCCACATTTTCAGACAATTCAATACGTCTTATGAGGCATTACTTGAATCTAACAAAGCCATACTGACCATCCGTAATCGTTTTACAAGTAATCATACATCCTGTCTATCAGAATGCTTTCCAATAACTTTCCTGGAACAGACAGAAGACTGAATAGTCTGTAATTCCCAGAGTTTGGTAAATTGTCCAATGTGCAATACCCCAATAGAAATATCTGCTACACTCCAACCATATGGGTCTTCTCCAATAGACAATTATTATGCAAAGATTAGAGTCGAGAATGTGGTGCTGGAAAGTACAGTAGGTTGTGCAGCATCCGAGGAGGAGAATAATTGACTTTTGAGGCATGAGATCTTCATCACGCATAAGGTCTCATTCCTAATGAAGGGCTCATGCACGAAACGTCGATTCTCATGCTGCCCGGATGCTGCCTGACCTGCTGTACTTTTGCAGCACCACACTCGTGATTCTGATCTCCAGCATCTGGAGGTCTCACTTTCTCCAGGATGCAATGATCAGCCAAATGCACAGCAACATATTTCCTTGCTTCCCGTAGTAAATTTGAGTATATCCGGTGTGGGATAGCTAACTTATCTCCTCTAATCCTTTTTTCTTTCAAAGTTTGCAGCGCATCTTCCATCTTAACATCAAGCTGTTCGAGCGTAATCAGTCATTTTCCTGCTGTACTCAGAACTGACCATATTCCCCTCAGTAGGGCATACTGATGTAAACAATTCATTCAGGAACCTCCCCAGATTCCTACCACAAGTTTCCACCGCTATCCCTGAACGGCCCGACACTCACTTTGTCCATCCTTTTGCTCCTTACGTAAATGTAGAAGAATTCTGCCCAACCCGAGCCAATCAAACTTTTTCATGCTGCCTTCTAGCTCTCCTCAGTCCATTTTCAGTATCTTCCTGGATACCTTGTAACCCTGGACAGACCTGCCCATTTATTCACTCCTCCAACTTCAGTAAAGTTCCTTGTTCCTCTTGACTAGATGTCCCTCATCTCCTGTCCAACAAGGTTCCTTCAAACTGCCATCCCTTCTTTGCTTCAGTGGGACATTCCTCTCATTTCTGTTATGCATTTTCCTGAATACATCTGTTCGCAGTTTAGGCGCCACGTACTTGCTCAATAGCATTGCAATACCCCCACCACAATTAAATACTGTCGCATGCGTTCTGCTCCTATCGCAATCACCGAAATTCTCTCTCACTGAGATGTCCTGTCTCTTCGCCAAGCATCAAATACAGTATTGATTCCACTCTTGTCGTCTGATCTACATACTAAGTCAGGTTTCCTTCCTTGCAACCCAGACAAAAACTGCTCCAAACAATGCAATTAAATTATGGAGGCTCCAATCAATATAAAGCCAGTTGAAGTCACCCATGACAACAGCCTTATTACTTCTGCACATTTCCAAAATCTGCCTCCCAAGTTTCTCCTCCGCGTTTCTGTTGCTATTGTGAGGTCTATAGAAAAATCCAAAAACCAGACGGCTTCTTTCCTTTTGCTGAATTCATTCATACAGAGTCTATAGAGAAATTGTCATTTGCAACTTCCCTTACTCAAACTGTGGTACTATCGCTGGTTAGGAATGTCACTCCGCCAACTTTTTTTACCTACCAGTTTTTCCTGTTGAAACATCTAAATCCTGGAGCATCTAGCAGGCATTCCTGCCATATAATATACCCGTGGTGATGGCTGCAACATAACAGTTCCAAATATAGTTCCATTCTGTAAGTCCATCACCCTTGTTCCTGACACTTTTGGCGTGAAATTCTCTGCATGCTGTATTTGGTTGTTCACTTGCTACTGCATCCTCAGATCCATATCTTCGATTCCCTCCCCTACGCCAAACTGATTTTAACTTTCCCAAAGGTCTCTAGCAAACCTCCTGCCCAGGATATTATTGCCCCTCCAGTTCAGGTGCAAACTTTCCTTCTTGTATAGGTACCCCTTTCCTGAGACTTATCCCAATGATCCACACGCCTGAAGTCCTCCCTTGTGCGCCATCCCGAGTAGTCACGTCTTCATTTTCACTCTCACTCTATTCCTAACATCAGTAGCCCGTGAAACGGGTAGCAATCTTGAGATTACTAGACTAACTGTCCTGCCTTTTTACTTTCAAACTAACTCCTAAGAATCACTTTTCAGGTCTTCATTGCCTTTTCCACCTGTGCTATTGATATGTGCCAAGATTTCTGGCTGATCTACTTCTCCCATAAAACGGAGAATAATCATCTTCAGAGGTGAATAAAAAACTTCTGGGATTGCTGACAAATTGTTAAATCCATCATTAAGGAATTCATCACTTCTTAACATGCGCAAAGATTCGCAAAGTCAGACCACACCCCATGGGGGTCAGCTTGGTTTTATAAAGGAGGAATCATGGTTGATTTATTTGCTTGGCTTCTTTAAATATGTGACAATTGAGGTGGATAATGAGGATTCTAGAGATTTATTAAATGTAGATCTACGAAGTGCGTTTAATAAGGTGCTGCATAAAAGAGTAATCAATTAAATAAGAGCCTTTGCGGCTACGACTAATTCGTATGCTTGGACCGAGATTTGGCGAATCAACAAAATGTATTGATATTGAATAAGGATGTCGAGTTTACTGGATGGCAATTTTGTGTTCAAAGAGTTTAGGCCATTTCAATTTGTAATCTATTTCATTACGTAGGAGGGGACAGAAGATACGACAGACAAATGTTCATATCAAATGAATTCAAGTGCAAAGGAAGTTTGCACTGATGATTTGACACATTTTACAAAATGGATATTGATTGGTGACGTAATTCTGGCAACATTTGGCAGTGAAATTTAACGTGGATAAATATGTAGATATTCATTTTTTTCAGTCGAATATAAAGGCAACCTATTGCCTGAATGGAGCAAAAATTCAGAATGCAGGTAGAGCAGATGAGACAGTCAATTGAATTTTCAGCGCTTATTTACGAAAGAATAGAGGAGAAAGGGAAGACAGTGTTGCTGCAAATACGAAAGACATTAGTGAGATTGTAAAAGGAGTACTATGAACGGCTTTTGATGAGAGATGCAGTTGCATCCATGCAGTTCATAAATGATTCACTCGATTGATTCCAGCGATGAGCTTTTTCAAACGAAGAGAGATTGAGGAATTCAGGCTTTACTCTCTACAGTTTAGAAGAACGAGAGGCGATGTCGATGAACTGTGAAAGATGCTAAAGGGAATTGACAATGTAGGTATGGTTCTGGATATTTCCTGATGTGCTTCCAATCAAAAAAAAGATCAGAATTTAGGGGTAGGCGGAGCAAAGGTGAGGAGAACTTGCTACTCTGAAAGGGTTGTGACTTTGTGTAAGTCACTATCCCAGAATGCAGTGGGTTTGGGAGATGGAAGAAATTTAGTGTTATTGAGAGTAAAGTGGAACCGTGGCGAAGATGACATCATCCATAGTGATATTAAATTGCAGAGGATGCTCAAGCAGCTGAATTACCGACTGATCTCGCCGTTAGTAATCAGCCTTTCGAATGTGATGTACAGGAATGGGGGGTGGGGGTCGTCTTGTTATTAACACAAAGCTGGAATTCTGGATACTTATTTTTTAATCAGTCTCAAAGGAGTTAATCAGGAAAGAAATTGGAAGGCCACTGCCTCGGGGTATTATCACCTGACTGCTAAATCAGCGGGCAGTGAATGGTTGACTGGTGTTCTCACTGGACTGTTAATGCAAGCACGCAAATAACGTTCTACGGATCCGGGTCCGAATCCCGCTGTGGCAAATAACGTGATTTCAATTCAGCAATATCAAAAGTGAAGTGTCTAATGATGACCGTGAATCCATTGTTGGAAAACCCCATCTAACTCACTGATGTCCTGAAGGGAGGAAACTTTCATGTTTACATGTGACTTCAGACTCTCAGAAAGATGTCTGAGTCTTAACTGCCCTCCTGACAATGAATGTTGAATGAATGAATTTAAACAGAAACAGTGGAGTCACACAGTGACAATTTATGGGTCTTCAACTAGGTACAATTGTAATAATGAATTGGATGAATGGAAGAACTATTCTGTTGTAAATATGGCGATGGCATATGGTGGAGATTCTGCAAAGAGGTACAGATGGGTAAAGTCAATGGATAATAGTTTGAAAGGTACAATACGACGTGAAAAGTAATTTTTTTTTCGGAAAGAATGGGAGGTACTCAGCTTCTCAAGTGGAAAGAGATTATGAGACTTATTGTTAAGTTGTGTAATGGAAGATTCACGGTGAACCATTCAGACATGGGATGTGTTTACCCATCCCTATCACTGTCTGCTTCCTGATGTTCCCAGTAGCCACCTTGCTTTGAGGTTAGACGGAATACTTTGGTGTGGTTGGTTGGTAGTGGGGAGTTAGGAGGTAGGGTGTTTTTAAACGTGCTTCAAGCTTTTATCCGAGAGGCCATCCTTTCATTCTACACGGAGAACCAAAGTCTATGGGAATGACTGATTGTTTCTGCATGAACCGGCTGTGTCTACTGGCAAGAGAGTGGGCATTCACAATGCGTACTGTGTATTGTAAAAATGCAGCATTAATGGAATGAGTATTCATTCATTTCCTCTACATCTTATATGTAGGTTTGCTTGTCAGAATCTCGACCTGAGCTACAAATCTCTCAACACACACTTCATCTGCCTGTTCCCATTGACATGGAGACCCCGCATATTCATCGACACCAACGAGAATCTCCATATTCTGGGAAAACAAGGATGCACTCCATCGCCCACTGCAGAGGGAGAAAACATTCACCTCATCCACCATATACCGTGTGTATATCTTCCGTCGCCAAATGGAGACATAGATGCTGACATTCTAGATATGTCACCAACTCATACTGGCAAGTTTTAGATCAGAGAAGCTGATTGAAAATAGTGGAGGAAGCACCATCAAGTTACACTGGAAATTCTGCCCTATCTCACTGATCAGACGATTACCTGCGAGGGACAAATACAGACGTTCATGAGGCAGACACAGACAAGTCTCCTAGATGCCTGTCAAAGCTGGTGAACTCTCCTCTACCCCAGTCCAACATCCAGCACCACATGAGACACACAACATTTGATTGCACCTGAATATCACGATGCAAGCACTCGATGCTCTACAGAGCAAAACCCAAAACCAAGGAAAGGCACAGGGGGGCAGTGAAATACATATTAAAGATAGAACAGACAGCTATTTAATTGAAAACGCATTGTGGAAACATGGCAAAGTAGAGAGGGTAGTGGGAATAACTACAGCAGTGAGACCTTGGAACATGTCATCACAAAAATAGAACATTGCATAAAGGTATTGGCAGATTAGATGAAATGGTTCGTTACATCAAATTCCAAATATATATCGCAGAACTAGTCCAGACACCATAAATTGGGGTAAGTAAACAGCCCAGAATGGAGAACTGTGCAGACTGTACTCGTGCATTGTTCAGTAAACGGGACTACCTGACCAACATTTGCAGTATTGAAAACCTTTGCCAGAAAATTGGCGTTTTACTAACACAGGGAAACTGCCCGGCATGGGAAATTTGAAAGTCCTGCTGTGAGTGACAGTAAACGGAACTGCCAACCATAAATATCTCCGTTGCATCAGAACAAGGCTGTGTAAGTTTAGGACCAAAAGGCGATAAGAACTAGGTGTGAAACTAAGGTTATTTAGCCCATCGAGTCCAATGTGCAATTAAATAAAACCATTCACAGTTTGTCTGTGTATTTATGTGTCCGTGTGTGTGTGTGTGTGTGTGTGTATATATATATATGTGTGTGTGTGTGTGTGTGTGTGTGTGTGTGTGTGTGTGTGTGTGTGTGTGTGTATGTGTGTGTGTGAGCGTGCACGTGTGTGTAATCTGTTGAAATATTAACAACTGGCCGGAGTTTGGGCAATCGACAGATAGAGACTGATGGATGTTTCAGAGACAGATGTGTTGATGTACTTGAGAATATTAAGACAATTGCCAGATGCAATAACGATAGAGAGTAGTGTGCACAAGAATGCTCGACAGATGGATGGGTATTTAGTGTCAGTTCGGATACAGGCCATGAAGTATTCACTAGATTTGCTTCTACAGTTTCGAAGCTGGGAGTGCCAACAAACGAAAATTGCCATCAATAAGACTGTATTTCTTAGCTCAAGATTGAAATAGAAGATCAGATGAGCCTACCTGTTATATTTCGGAGGTCTGAGTGTTTAAAATTAGAAATGGCCAGGGTATAGTGTTCGGAATCAGACCATGGCCAAAGGGATCAACATTGTTCTGAATCGTCTATTTCAGCCTCTTACATTTGCCAGGGATTGGACAGAGTCGGAGGAAGGAAATTGAGCTTTTAAGCAGAACAGAAGGCAGTGACCTCTGCTGCGACTATTTAAATGACGATGGCAGTGATACAATAAATCACAGCTCACATCTGAAATTGAGCAGGTCATGTTAGAGACCCAAGAAGGACACTGCCCGAAGCAAGGGCAGAAAGTGTAAATGATCGAGTTCACTGATGAAGTTAGTGGTGGTTTATAGATTGAATATATGAATTCAAAGTCTCAGCCAGAGACATAATAACAGCAAGACGATTTGAATAAATGAGAACAGCAGTAATACATTTAAACGTGGTTTGTAAAAGTACTAAATGTAGTGAGACACTTACCAGGAAAACCAACAATAGCCAGGATTGGATAATAAAAATATTGAATAATGTAAAGTGCATATTCGATCCGAACCGACAATGGAAACCAAAAATATGTGGAAAGAAACCAAATATTCCAGGATAAACTCTTGTCCATTGTTGTAATATTCCAGTGTTTTGTTCTCAAATTCTGATCCATTGTTCCAACACTCCAGTCTAATTTTCTCAAATTCTGACCGCTGCTTCCCCTTTCTCTGGATCTGCTGTTCCCCATTAGTGCTGTCAATGATGCTCCTGCTTATACTGTGGTAATGCATTTTGAACGGAATATATTTATCATTAAAAGATGGAAGCATTCAACTAGGATAATAGAAATCCATGGAGACTGACATTAATCACAGTCGCTGAACAAACAGGTTCAGTTAACTCCTTCCCAGCATCACGTTTCTACCTCAACAAAGGGGAACATTTGATCAGTCTCGATGGAATGGATGAAAGTTACCGAGAGATGAACTAGCAACATTTTTCATGTTTCTCCTTGAATATGGCGGTAGTGGCAGAACATTGGAAGGTTGTAAATGTTCCTCGAGTTTATATAAAGAGACAGAGGTAATATAACGACCAGCTGCATATAATGACTTTTGTGGAAGTCCCCAGATACTTTAACCAGACTTTGTGTAATACTGCTCCTAGGTTTGAATGCACTGTTATAAAATCTTTTCTTAATCTTGAGGCATCATTCAGAGCATTGAAGTGCCTGATCAGAAAAAGGAAAAAAAGCAAATCTGTTCGTATGTGCCTCTTCGAGATTGGAGGTGGCCATTTAATGCTGACAAGCGTATTTGGACTAGTAAAGTTGGGAAAATGGCCTATTCGCAAATTTTGCAATATAAATCACGCAAAATAAGAGAAGTGTTACTGCAGCTGCACGAATTGTTGCTGAGACGGCATTTTTTTAATGTTTGTGTAATGTGCTGCAAAGGACCCCCGTTAGAAACAGTTTAATGACTACTCATTATGCACAGGTTACCTTTTGTGAAATGTGTTGAACCTGTTACAGAATAACAGGGGACGGATATTCAGGCGCTAGAGTAGCTTACCGAGGGCCGGCAGAAGACCATCGGCCTCTCAGGCTTGTTACAGAAAGACAGGAGTTGGCCATGCAATCTCTCCAGTCTGTTACATAGGAACAGCAGGAAACCATTCAGCTCTTTTATCCTGTTAGGTGAGTCCGTTCAAACTTTTGAATGAGTTTTGCGGGAATCATTAGTTGTAATATAATTATGGAAAAGCCTGCCACAAGCGTTAGAATGCTGAAATAGATTGATGCCAACTCTGAAACTGTTAGGCAAACACATTAACAGTCTGATTAGGAAACGCTATTCATACGTAAAGGGATGGTTGGAAAATGAAAAGCTTTCAAAAATTGAATTAAGACAGCCCAGAACATATGCGTTCATATTAGTGAGACCGGCAAGTCTGGTAGGTTCAGGGAGTACTGGATGAGGAGCGATATTGAAGCTCCGGTCAAGGAAAAGGAAAGTGGTATGTGGAAGCTGAAAATCTTGGATCAAGTGAATGTCTAACAGAGCATAAAGGCACAAAGTAGTATAATCAAGATGGAAATCTGGGTGGAAAAAAGGAGGCATGAGATGACTTTTGAAAAATGGTTAGCAAGACTTTTGAAGAAATTCAAAATATCAATTACTGGCAAAATAATAGCTAGGGAGAGAATAGGCCACCTTAAAGATCAACCAGCCTTTGCATGTATTAAACTTCAGGAAATGGGTGAGATACTACAAGAATATTCCGACTCAGTAAAATGTTTGGCGAAGGTTCCAATAGCGGGAGATCTTGGGGAAATATACAGTGACATCTTTTAAATTATGTAAACTTCAAGAAGAAATACTGGACATCTTAACATGCATAAACGTGCATAAATCCCTGGGACATTACTATTTGTACCTCAGAACTTTGTGGGAAGCTAACGAAGTTGTTGGTCAGGCTTTTATTGATATATTTGTATCACCGAATGTGATAAGTGACGTGCCAATAAAAATGGAGGATGGTTCATGTAGTGCCATTATTTAAGAAAGTAAGGAAAAATCAGGGAACTATTTTGTGGATAGACTGGCGTCAATGGTGGTTGCAGTGCTGAATGTGATTCTGAGGAAAAGAATTTAGATGTATTTGGAATAATAAGGACAGAAGAGAGCATTATACAAAGGAAACCGTGGCTCACTAACTTGAGAGATGTTTATTGAAGAAATTAAGAAGAAGATTGATGAGGCCAGAGCAGTGAATATTGTCTTTATTGAAATTAGCAAAACATCCGAAAATGTTCCGAATACTAACTGGCTACCAAAGTAAAATTGCCTGGAATGCAGGGAGACATAGCCACTTGAATACAAAATTCATATAAGGTTGGAGTCAGAGCGTGGCAGAGAAAGTTTCTTTTCGGATTGGAGGTCAGGGATAATGGGCTCACTGCAAAGATCAGTTGTGAGTGACTGCCATTTGTCACCGTTCTAAATTATTATGATTTGAAAATACACGGCACGTTTAGTAAGTTTGTAGATAATTTCAGAATTGTGGTGTGGTCGACAATGGAGAAGATGATCTCAGATCACAATGGGATCTTGAGATGAGAGGTGGTAGATAGAGTTTATTTTGGCATAATGTAATTTCTGCAGTTTGACAAGATAAATCAGGGCAAGACTTATAGGTGGGGCCCTGTCGATTGTGGCCAAGCAAAGAGACCGTCATAGAAATTACAGAATACGTACAGGGTGGAAACAGGCCATTCAGCCCATCTAGTTTACACCGGCTCTCTTAAGAGCATTCCACCAGACACATCCTTACCCTACCCCTATGATCACACATGTCCCATGCTAATCCACGGAGCAAACCGGATCTTCATCGGGCAAACCCACACCCTAAAGGTATATGTAGTCCTTATGCATTTCTACATGGCATTTGATAAAGCTTCACATGGTCGGCTTCTCTGATAGTTTAGATCGGATGTTTTCCTGTGAACTGGAAAATTGGATACACAGTTGGCTTGATGTTCAGAAGCAGAGTGTAATGAGAGAAGAATGCCTGGCGGAAAGGAAAACAGTGACGAGTGGAGTGCGACAGGTCTCAGTTCTCGCTCCATTTCTGCTTGTTATCTACATCAATAATTTGGATGCGAGTGTACAAGGCATGATTAGCAAGTTTGCAAATGATGCTAAAATAAGAGGTATTGGGAACAGTGAGTAGTGCCATCAGAAATTGCAGGCGGACCTTGATCAGCTGGGGATATGGGCTGAGAAATGGCAAATGAAGTTTATTATAAATGAGTATGAGGTCTTCTATTTTGGAAAGTCAAATCACGATAGGAGTGTCATGGTAAATGTTAAGACCTTAAGGAGTGTAGTGGAGCAGAGGGACCTTGGAGTCAGGTGCATTGTGCTCTGATAGTGGAATCGCTATCAGACAGGGCTGAGAAGAAGGCTTTTAGCACACCGACCTTCATCAGTCAGAACATTAAATGTAAAATTTGGAAGTTCTTTTGCAATGGTACATATGTTAGTGGGGTCGCAATTGGAATATTAAGTTCAGTTTTGGAAATCTTGCATTCGTCAGGATGTTATTAAACTGGAAAGAGTGCAGAAGAAATGCTCACTGGTATCAAGGATTTAAATTATAGAGAGAGGTTGGACAAGTGAGGATACCTTTCATTGGAATATACCAAACTGAGGGGGAATGTTGTAAAAATGTAAATTATCAGTTTAAGGGTAGGCAACTTTTAACACAGAGGGTGCTATCTACATGGAATGAGTTGCCAGCACATGAGGTTGCAGCGGGTACGTGAAATATATTTAAAATGAATTTGAACACAACAAATGGTGATGAAAGATTTAGGAGGATATGGGCCAAGTGCAGGCAAGTGTGCAGAGCGTGGATGGACGTGTTGGACAGCAGGGAAAAGTTTGGCCGACGGACCTGTCACCATGCTATCGGACTGTATGACTCGAAATATGAGGGGATTGGGATACATACAGAGGGGAGAGATTGAAAGATAGCGTCATGGAAGGGTGTATCCACAGATTACAGAATGCTGAAATGAAGGCATTTCTGTAGTATCCTGTAACACGAGTTCAGGAATGAAGGGTGAACGGGATATTGATTTGACTTCAGATGCTGGATGAGCATTT
Organism: Hemiscyllium ocellatum; assembly: GCF_020745735.1. Classification (NCBI taxonomy): domain Eukaryota; kingdom Metazoa; phylum Chordata; class Chondrichthyes; order Orectolobiformes; family Hemiscylliidae; genus Hemiscyllium; species Hemiscyllium ocellatum. The sequence continues at coordinate 5,759,913 of NC_083408.1, forward strand.
ATTCTGCAGCTTTGTAACTGGGAGTGAGGTCAGCAGAGTCTTTGAATCGTTGAGGTGAATCTAACAATAATTTGTCTCAATATCGTGCTCATTGAGTGTGACAGGGGATTCATCAGCTCGAGGCCGAGCTCGTTTCCTGGGGCTATCTGATCGAACTCAGCTGACTAAACACCTATCCCTCTCCATGGTGTCCCTCTCATTCAATGCCAGCCCGATTCTCCCAACCATCATGGCATGATATACTCACCATCGCCGGGATGTTTCTGGATATTCCGTGATCACTGGCACTTTTCCCATTCTTAAAAGATCAGTGGGCACACGTTTGAGCTTTCTCGGTTCAAAGCTGTCCAACACAGTTTACCCCATACACAACAGATAAGGGCAATTACATGACGATTTGTCGACAGTAGCATGGAAACCTCCTGTATGGGTTAGTACAGATGACGAACATTCTTTTTCTTTTGAGAGAACACCACCGGACTCACCGAGCATGGTTTGTGCTTGACACTGCGATCAGTGCAGTATCTGCGGTGTCACAAAATATCAAGCAATGCAGGACAATCATCAATCACGTTTTATGCCTCAATCTGCTAGATGTTGATTGGGAACACTGGAGTACGAGTACTATAGATGGGTCCGTTTTTGTCCAGTGTGTGCAGGAGGGCTTCCTGGCACAGTATGTAGATAGGAGAAAGTGAGGTCTGCAGGTGCTGGAGATCAAAGCTGAAAATGAATTCCTGATGAAGGGCTTATGCCCGAAACGTCGAATTTCCTGTTCCTTGGATACTGCCTGACCTGCTGCGCTTTTCCAGAAACACACTTTCAGCACAGTATGTACACAGGCCAAAAAGGGCGAAGCCATATTAGATTTGGTTCTGGGTAATGAGCCCGGCCCGGTGTTAGACTTGGAATTAGATGAGAACTTTGGTGTTAGCGATCACAATTCTGTTACGTTTGCTTTAGTGATACACGTGGATAGGTGTTTCCCACTGGGGGAAAGGCAATGACGATGCCATTAGGCAAGATTTAGGAAGCATTAGATGTGGAAAGAAACTGCAGGGATAGACACGTTAGAAATGTGGAGCTTATTCAAAGAAAAAATACTGTGTGTCCTAGGGAAGTATGTATCTGACAGGCAGGGAGGAAGCTGTGCAGCGCGGTTGCCATAGTTTACCAATGAAATGGGATCTCTGGTCAAGAGGAAGAAGAAGGCTTACGTTAGGAGGAGATGTGAAGGTACATTTAGTACGATTGAGGGTAACAAGTTGACTAGGAAAGACTGAAAAAGAGAGCTCAGAAGAGCTAGGAGGAGACATGAGAAGTTTTTGGTGGATAGGATCAGGGTAGACCCTAAGGATGTCTATAGTTATTTAAGGAATACAAAAATGACGTGAATAAGACGAGGGGCAAACAAGGATAGTAGTAGGAAGTTGTGTGTGGGGTCAGAGGAGATAGGGGAGGACTAAATGAATATTTTCAACAGCATTCACTCTTGAAAACGACAATGTTGTCCATGAGATTACTGAGATCCAGGCAACCAGACTTAGTTTGATTGAGGTTCACAAGGAAGAGGTGTTAGAAATTCTGCACAGTGTTAAAATAGGTAAGTCCCCTTGGCCGGATGGTATGTATCCTAGGATCCTCTGGGAAGCCAGGGAGGAGATTGCCGAGCCTTTGGCATTGATCTTTAAATCGTCATTGTCTACAGGATTAGTGCCAGAAGAGTGGAGGACAACAACTGTTTTTCTCCTAATCAAGAAGGGGAGTAGAGACAATCTTGGTATTTACAGACCAGTGAGCCTCACTTCAGTTGTTGGTAAAGTGGTGGAAAAGCTTATAAAAGGTAGGATTTAAAATGATCTATGACAGAATAATTTGATTAAGGATAGTCAGCACGATTTTCTGAAGGGTAGGTCGTGCCTCACAAAGCTGATTGAATTCTTTGAGTAAGAGACCAAACAGGTAGATAAGTGTAAACCGGTTGATGTGGCGTATATGGATTTCAGCAAGGCGTTCGAAAAGGTTCCCCACAGTAGGCTATTGTACAAAATGCAGAGGAATGGGATTGTGGGAGATATAGCAGTTTGGATCAGTAATTGGCTTGCTGAAAGAAGACAGAGAGAGGTGGTTGATGGGAAATATTCATCCTGGAGTCCAGTTACGAATGGTGTACCGCAAGGGTCAGTGTTGAGTCCACTGCTCTTTTTCATTTTTATAAACGACCTGGATGAGGGCGTAGTAAGGTGGGTTAGTAAGTTTGCAGACGACACTAAGATCGGTGGAGTTGCGGACAGTGACAAAGGAAGTTGTAGGTTACAGACAGACGTAGATAAGCTGCAGAGCTGGACTGAGAGGTGGAAAATGGAGTTTAATTCGGATAATTGTGAGGTGTTCACTTTTTTTCGCTAAAACAGGAATGCAAACTACTGGGCTAATAGTAAGATTTTACGTAGTGTAGTTGAGCAGAGAGATATTGGTGTCCACGTACACAGATCTTTGAAAGTTGCCACCCAGGTTGACAGGTTTGTTAAGAAGGTATACAGGGTTTTAACTTTTATCGATAAAGGGATCAAGTTTCGGAAACATGAGGTAATGCCACAGCTGTAAAAAGCTCTAGTGCAGTTGCACGTGGAGTACTGTGTGCAGTTCTGGTCACCGCATTATAAGAAGGATGTGCAAGTTTTGGAAAGGGTACAGAGGAGGTTTTCTGGAATGTTGCCTGTTATGTAGGGAAGGTCTTAAGAGGAAAGTCTGAGGGACTTGAGGCTGTTTTTGTTCGAGAGAAGAAGGTTGAGAGGTGACTTAATACAGACATGTAAGATAATCAGAGGGTTAGTTCGGTTGGACAGGGAGAGCCTTTTTCCAAGAATGGTGACGGCGAGCCCGACAGGGCATATCTTTAAATTGAGGGATGATAGATTTGGGACAGATGTCTGATGTAGTTTCTTTACTCAGACAGTAGTAAGGGTGTGGAATGCTTTGCCTGCAACGGCAGTGGATTCGCCAGCTTTAAGTGCAGTTAAACCGTCCTTGAACAAGCATATGGACGTACATGGAATAGTGTCGGTTAGATGGAGTCCAGATTGGTATGACTGGTCGGCTCAACATCGAGGGCGGAAGGGCCTGTACTGCGCTGTAATGTTCTATATTCTATGCTTTATGTGCTCTTTGAAAATCCGTGTCACCGTATTCTTTCTTCCCTCACACTCACTATCCATCTGTTAAAGCGCCTGCCCTGAACAAGTATTTTGCAAAACAATTCTCTCTCTCCCTCCCACTCCCCTCTCCCTCTTTCTCTCTCACTCATACACTTTTTTGCGTTTCAATGCAACACACGTTTATAGAATATTCGGGAGAGTGCCAATTCTGGACTGTTCCAGGTATTTTTGCAAATACTTCTCAGTTCCTGGAAAATGTCGGTCGTCTGTGTGTCATGAACAAGAGGAAGGAGCAGATTTGTATAATTTTCAATTCACATACAATTAAAATTCATACTGATGACATTCAGCACTTCTAACACTTTCCAGCATGTAACAGTATCAAGGCTTATCTGATGGAGTCCTGAGCTAATGTTACAGGAACTCTCAGTCATTCAACACCCTGGGCTCCTCTCATGGACCAGATGATACTCAGACACTTTTTAAAAACAACTCCCGGTTTTCTTGAAGCTGATCTTTGCAAGGCATTTACCATGGGGATGGTTTCTCCGAACAATATATTTCTTCTGCTTTATAATTTTATGCAGTTGTGAGGAGGCTTTACTCAGACCGACTAAAAATGTGCACCGATTTTCTGTTATTGACATCCAATAACATTTATAATTTATGGTTATTTCGCAGGTCTCAATTTATTGAATTCAGCCAAAGACAGCATCTAAATGCTTGTCTCTTTATAAAATACTGTTTTAACATTGCACGTTTTTAACTGACGCCCTTACATTGAACATAATCTGAATTGTAAATTAATCCTTATAATTAAAGTTTCTGTTATTTGCTGTCTGTGTCTCTTCCTGTCTCTGACACTTCCATAATCTCCAACGTAGTTGGCCGGACGGCTGATTTGTGATACAGAGGGAGGACAACAGCACAGGTTCAATTTCCCACACGACAGAGGTTCCCATGAATGGCCCGCTTTTTCAACCTCACCCTTCAGCAGATGTGTGGCGAACCTCAAATTAAGCCACAATGCTTCTTCCATCTCTAATGAGAGAGGGAGTTATATTCTTTAGGGCGCTATTTGTATCAATGTTAGCAATTTAAAATTTTATCTAAATTGTTCTTCCATTTTGTGTTATTTTCATAGATGATCTGGAACAGAGTCAGCGTTCCCTCATGGTGCACATTACTACCCATTCCCTGATAATCCTTGAATCAATTGCGATCTATTAAAATTGCTATCTTTGCCTCAAAAATGTTCAATGCTTCTATGTCAATGCTTTGCGGATAAGAGAGTTCCAACTACTCACAACAAGACAAGAAAACAAAAATAAACCTCATATTATGTCAAATTATTTTTTGTCTCCTTACCTGAGAAATGATACAATTATCCTGGAATCTGTTCGGAGATGTTTCAAATCACGTATTCCTAGGATGAAGGGCATATATTGCAGAGGCTTTAGCAGGTTAGCCTTGGAATGAGAAGAGATTTATTGATACATACAAGATATTGGGGAGAGTGGATCGGGTAGCGATCCATTGGGTGATTATTGTAGTCCTAACTTGTTGCAATAATCATGGAATCTCTAAAGCGTGGAAGTAGGACATTCCACTCATCGAGTGAACATCGACCCACTCAATAGGACCCCACCCAGACATGTCCACCTACCTTACCCATCTAACTCTGTTTTTCCCGTGACTAACACAGATAATCGACGCATCTTTGAGCACTATGGACAATTTAGCATGCTAATCGACTCGACGTTGTTCAGCTTTGGATTGCGGGAGGAACAGAGAATATAGAACATTGCAGCACAGTACAGTCCCTTCAGTCCTCGATGTTGGGCTGATCTGCGGAACCAATCTGAAACCCATTGAATCGGCACTATTCCAATCTCGAACATATGCCTATCCAATGAACACTTAAATACCCTTAAAATTGACAGTCTACTACTGCTCCAGATAATGCGTTCCATGCCCTTACTCCTCACTGAGAAAGGAACATAACTCTCAGATCGATCATATATAAATCACCCGTCAATTTAAGGCTGCGTTCCCTCGTACTATCCATCGTCATCCGTGGAAAATCGTTGTCACTCTGCAACACATCTAACCTTCTGATTATCTTAAATCTCTCAATTTAGTCACTGCTGAACCTTCTTCTCTCTCAGGAAAACAGTCTGAAGTTCATCAGCCATCCTTCATAAGACCTTCCCTCCATGCCAGGAAATTTATTTGTAAATCTCCTCTGAACCTTTTCCAAAGCTTTGACATTTTTCCTGTAATGCAAAGACTGGAATGCATGCAATCCTCCAAATGTGGCCACACCAGAGTTTTGTATAGTTGCAGTATGATCTCATGTTTCCAAAATTCAATCCTTGTCCTAATAACAGCTGACTCACCGTATGTCTTCTTAAAAAAGCTATTAACTTTGGTGGCAAATTTCAAGGAACTTATGTACCTGGACACCGAGATCTATCTGCTCATCTACACTACCAATAGTCTTACCATTAGCTCTGTACTCTGCATTCCTGTTGCACCTTTCAAAGTGAATCACCTCACATTTTTCCGCATTCAGTTCCATTTGCCGTCTATCAGTCCAGCTCTGTAGCTTGTCTATGTCTCTCTGAAACCTACAAATTGATTCCTCGCTACCTACAAATCTACGGACCTGAGTTTCATCCGAGAATTTTCGAAACTGTTCGCGCAGCACCCCGATCGTAAATGAACTCCAGGGTGAATATTTCACAGCAACCACCACCATCTGTATTATTTCAGCTGACCAATTTCTGATTCAAACGGCTGAATCGCTCTCAATCCCATGCCTCCATATTTTGTGAAATAACCGACTATGGGGAACGTTATCAGACCCCTTACTGAAATGCAAATCAATTAGATCAGCTTCTTTGCGCTCATCCACTGGTTTGCTCATCTTCTCAAAGAACCCAATAAGGTTTGTGAGGTACGATTTACTCTTCGCAAAACCGTGTTGACTATCCCTAGTGAATTCACTTATTTCTAGATGATTTTAAATCTTACGTCTTATTCGCCTTTCCAACACTTTACTCGCAACAGAATGCAGGCACAGAGTTCTACAATTTTCACGGCTACCTCTACTTACATTCTTGAACAAGGGAACAACATTTGCTGTCCACCAGTCTTCTGGTACTATTCCTGTTCGCAATGACAAAAAATAACAAAGACAAAGGCTCGACAATCTCCTCCATGATTTCCCAGATAATTCTAGGATAAATCCCATCTTGTCTAGGGGACTTATGTACTTTATCACTTTCCAGAATTGCTACCACTTCGTCCTTATGCATCTCAATCACATATAGTGGATTGGTCTGAATCGCAGTATTCACCTCGATTTGATTATCATTTTCTCGTGTGAAAACTGACGGAAAGTATTCAATTCGCACTTACCCTATCTCTTCTATCTCCACTCACATCTTCCCATGATTATTGCCGCTAATTTACATTTCGTCACTCTTTTATTCCTGATACAACAAGAGAAAGCCTTAGGATTTTCCGTGATTAAATCTTCCAAAAACCTCTCATGTGCCATCTTTTCTTTACTTAGCTCGCTCTTAATGCGTTTCCTGGCGAAGTTGATAACTGTCAAGCGCCAGAACTGAGCTTTCATAACTCACCCTAGCAAAATCATTCTTCCTCCTCTTGACAAGAGATTTAATTTCATTAGTAAATCGTTTCTGCCGCGCTGAAGAGCTTACTCCCTGTCGGACTGGTACATACATATCAAGGACTGGCAGAAGCTGGTCCATGAATAAGCTTCACATTTCAACTGTGCCCATGCCCTGTAGTCTCCTTGCATCTCCCATGTCCTCTAAAGCTTGCCAAATGGCATCGCAATTTGCCTTCCCGCAGATAAATCTTCTGCCCTGCAGTACATACCTCTCCCTTTCAGTCACTAAAGTAAACATAACTGAATTGTGGTCACTATCACCAAAGGCTCCTCTACCAGTAAATCTAATATCTGGCCGGTATCAATGCCCTTTACCAAATCTAATGTGACCCCGGCCCTTGTTGGCCTCTCCACATATTGTGTCATGAAACCCTCCTGCACACATTGAACAAAAACTGAACCATCTAAGATTCTTGACCTATTATATTCCAATCTTTTCCATCTTTGGAACAATTTGGCAGCCGATAGAAATATGGTAAGCAATACTTTCCTGTTTCTTATCTCAAAGTATACTGCTTCAGTAGATGTGTCCTCAAATGTCCTTTCTGCAAATATAATACTGTCCTTGACTAATCGAGTAAAAAGTCAGGTCCGCAGATGCTGGAGATCAGAGCTGAAAATGTTTTGCTGGTTAAAGCACAGCAGGTTAGGGAGCATCCAAGGAACAGGAAATTCGACGTTTCGGGCCAGAGCCTGATGAAGGGCTCTGGCCCGAAACGTCGAATTTCCTGTTCCTTGGATGCTGCCTAACCTGCTGTGCCTTGACTAATCGATTCACACCACCCCCTATTCTACCAGTTTTCTCTCTTCTTACTGAAACATGTAAATCCCGGAACCTGCAATAACTATTTCTGTTCCTGCATTACCCATGTCTCTGTAATGGCCAAAACATCAAATCCCACTCGCAACCCATTCTGCAAGTGCAACAACCTTAATCCGGATGCGCCTGACGTTGAAGCCGACACACTTCAAACCAATGTGTTGCTTGCTGGTTCCTTCTTGGGATCCTGAAATCTTAGTTCTGACATCACTGCAGTCAACCTCCCGGACGCCCAAACTACATTTAGAGTTGCCATCCTTCCGCTGACTTAGTTTAAACTCACCAGAAGCGCATGAGCAATTTCTGACCCACCCCCACCCCCAGGTCAGGATTTTGGTATCCCACTGGTTCAGGTGAAAAACTGATTGGAGATGTCTCGCTTACTCCACAATAAGCACCAATCATCCAGGAATCCAAAACTTTCCGTCATGCACCACCTCTATACCAATATGTTAAACTCATCTCTCTCTCTCTTCTTAAATTATATTCCCTACCGTACAGAAGCAGGCCCCTTGGCACTACAAGTTAACGCCGACACTCCGAAGAATAATCCAACCAGACCCATTTCCCTCTGACGAATGCACCTCACACTAAGGGAAATTTAGCATGGCCAATTCAACTGACCTACACATCATTAGACTGTGGGCGGAAACCGTAGGATATGGAGTAAGCCCACGAGACTTTGGGAGAATGTGCTAACTGCACAAAAGACAGTCGCCAGAGGCGGGAATCGAACCTGGGACCCAACAGAGCTGCAAACCTCCATATCCAGAAAACTGACAAACACTGAACAAATACTTAACTACACCAGCAACCATCCCAACACAAACAAACGAAGCTGTATCAGAACAATATTCCAAGGAGCCACATCACACTGCAGCACAGACGAACTTCGGAAAACAGAGGAGGACCACATATACAACGTATTCAAGATGTTCAGGTACTCAAAAAATACCGTCAGCAGAGTTTTCCAGAATAAACGACGACAAGCAGACCATACACAGCCAGAAACCCTCACCACCTCACTATATATCAAAGAAGTTTCAGAAATCACAGCCAGACTACTAAGACCCCTCAGAATCGGAGTAGCACACAAACCCACCAACACTCTCAAACAAAATCTAACGAACGTAAAAGACCCAGTAAATCCCATGGAAAAAATTAATGTCGTCTACAAAACTAACTACTGAGCCACCGTGCCTCCTCTTCCTCACCTTGCTAGCACGTGGCACGGACAACAAGCCAGAGACAATAACTCTCTTTATTTCAACTAGAAGCTTCCATCCTAGCTCCCTGAATTTCTGCGTTAAATCCCCATCTCTCTTCCTATTTATGTCGTTGGCGCCTATGTGGACCACGACTTGGAGCCGGTCCATTACTTCACCAAGAATCCAGAAAACGCAATCAGTGACACCATGACCCGTGGCACCTGGGAGGCATCACACCAACCACGAGTCTCTCTTGTTCCAATAGAAGCTCCTATCTAACCACTCACTATGCAATCCCCATTGAGTCAAGCTCTGCTCAGTCGTCCCTCTCCTCAACTGCATCCAAAACAGCAGACTTGTTATTGAGGGAAATGGTAACAGGGGTCCCCGCACGGCCTGCCATTTCCCTTTCCATCCAGTGACGGTAATCTGTCGAACCTCTTCTTTTACCTGACGTGTGATTACCTCCCTGTAACTCTTTGTATCCCTCTCCACTTCCCGAATGGTCCGAAGTTCATGCAGCTGCCCTTCCAGTTCTGTAATGCGTTTTTCAAGGAGTGGTAGTTGGGTGTGTTTCCCACAGATGAAGTCAGGCGGGAGACCAGTGGTGAACATTATCTCCCACATTCCGCAGGAGGAACATTCAACTGCACTAACCTCCATTTTCACTATTCCAAATTCCGAATAACAATACTGAAAGAAACTTTTCAAAATAACTGGCCATCTTACCCATCTGCACATAAACTTTCTTTGGTTAGAGGAGGGTAGGATTAGAAGGAAAGCCACACAGACACAGGGGGAATGTTCAAATTCAGCTCATAGGGTGGCCCACGGTTAGGACAGAACTCACATTCTTTTTGATATATGATAGCAGTGCGAACCACGGGGGCACGGTGCTGGTCGATTAGTTTTACCTGTTATTTTAAATGACTCATAGAATTTGCCTGACATGATCCTATCACTGAACCTGACACATTCTGAGACCTCGATCATAGACCAAAACACCTAATTGGCTGCATTTAAAATGTGTGTTGACCAGTGTAGGAGCGGGACTAGAAAAGGAAAGAATGAGCCTCTGCAACCTCAGTCACAACAGAACTGAAGACAAATTCAGAAATTACGAATTCCACTCAGTTGGGAATTCTCTTTTGCTGAAGGTTGTTGTGGCTGAATCCTTATCTTTCATCAAGGCTGAATTAGTTTGATTTCGCATAGACAGGTAAGCCAAGGCTAAAGGAGCAATGACGGAATATTGCAGCTGGGACAATAATGAGGTGAACAATGACCGCATTTACTGTTGGAGTCGTGTCAAATGGTCGAATTCTCACTCGTTCCCCTCCGGCGTATGATCTGATGTTCCACTCAGCCCTCCAGACGTGCTACACAGGAGCAGAAGAGACCACGTCGATGTTGAGATATAGGTTGGAAACGTGTACTTGGGAATTTAAGGCTGGGACAGGAAGTCACATCCCTACCCCGAATCCTTCTTTCCTGGCTTTCGCTACCTGTAACTTCTGCTCCAGATATGAGTCATGATGCAGACGCAGATTCACTGTGATTGAAGGCCCAATCCCTCACCCATGGTTAACTCAACAAAATCGTCCGAAAGGAACATTGTCTAACATGACTCCCAGGAAATGAACCAGTGTATTTCCCATCACAAAAATAGGAACAAAATACACCATTCGACCCATTAATACTGCCCTGTCATTCAATAAGAGCATGGCTTATCTCCTTCGGGGCTCAACTCCACTTTCCTGCCCAAATCCCTATGTCCCTCAACTCGCCGACATATCAAATACACATCTACACTATCTGTAATTACATTCAATGACCTAGCCTCCACAAACTCCAAAGGTTAGAGAATCCAGACATTCACTATCTTTAGACATCAGATATATCTTTCCATTTCAGATTGAAATTGATGTCCCTTATTCTGTATCTATGTCCCCGCGTGGAGACTCTGCCCAGGAATGGAAACATTCTCAACAACGTCCTTGTCAACCCCCTCACCTCCCACCCCCCCCCCCCCCCCACCCCGGTATCCTGAGCATTTCAGTAAGTTCACCCTCATTTATTTTAACCACAATGAATAAACGCCTCAGCATTTTAGATGTGCTCGATAATTCAGCATTTCCATCTGGTGCACCAGCCTTCAGAACGAAACTTGTTACTTGCTGCATCAACAGGCCGAAGTTATTTTTCATACACAGTAACACGCTAATCCCTTTGTATGGCGTTTTTATTTGGAGTACTCTCTACTAAATACAGCCTGACTTTTCTGTTTAGGTGTCATTCACAAACTCGAATATACATTTCACTAAGCTGCCGCCTTCATACTATCAATATAGCCTGTAAATAACCGATACCATCATTCTGATATTCGTGGTACTCCAATAGATATGTTTTATAACGAAGATCGTTTCGTCCGACTCTCCCCTTCCTGAGCGTTAACCAATCATCATCCCATGCTAATACAGTAATCATCATACTATGACTTCTCTCTTGTGTTAGAATATTTTATTTTGTGACACCTTGTAGAAAATCTCTGGAAACCCGTTTGTTTACCTGCTCCCCTTTATCAAGTCCGCTTGTTACTTTCTCCAGAAAGAAAAATATTGCATGATGCTCCAGGACAAAATATAATTTCCCTTTTACAAAACCATGCTGCCTCCGTGCGAAGCTTTCCTAAATTCCCTGAAATTCCTTCCTAAATGATAGACAGCATCAGTTTCCCAGTAATAATGGTTAGGCTCAATGTTTCCTGTTTTCTGTCTCGCTCCTTTCTTGAAGACAGGTGCCAACAGTTTCGCTGGAACACACCTGCAAACCAACGAGTTATGGACCATTTCAAACAATGCCGCCAGTCACTCCATAATAACTTCTTTCAAAACGAACTATGAATTGCTGCTCAGCTGTTTGTTCTTAGTCTTATCAGTCTGTTGAAAGTAGCGTGTTCGTTTTGTTAGAGGCCGTTCACCAATTTCCCTCTTATTACCATTTTGCTTATGTCACTGAAATACTTGAACCACCTTCCCCTTGTGAAGAACGATGTGAAATAGTGGTGTAAATTACATGCTTGTTCCGTGTAACCACTTCGCCAACGGACACTCCAAATGTCCTAAGTACACGTTCCTTAATTTAAATCAAGCAAACGTCACGCCATCATCTTGAGCTTTTCCTTTTACACGGAAGACCTCGCGCTGTTTGCTTTTATATATCTTGCCAAGTTAATTTCATCATATCTTTTTCCTCACTTTTTCGATTCATACAGTAATATAGCGCACAGATAGCACCGTTCATTCACGATGACCTGGTTGTCCAAACTCAACGACCTTCACCTCCTCACATTTGGCCCAGATGCGTCGAAACGTTCCCAATTCATATGTTTTCACAACTGTCTTTTAAATATTGTTTCTGTACTTGCACCTACCACTCTTCATCTTGCAGTTCATTCCATAAACACGCCACCCTCTGTGTGAAGAAGTTGCCCCTTTGTCCCTTTTAAATCCTTCCCTTTTTCATTAAACGTACTGCCTCTATTTTCGAAGCTGATCTTGTGGCAAAGGGCTTGGATATTCGCTATCCATATCACTCATGATGCTATAACCTTCTGTAATGCCACCCCTCACCCACTACACTACATCTGATACTAACTTCATGAAAAAGCATTTAAAGTTCAGCACTGCAACTTTGAAACAATACTCAATGCGACAGGTAAGCAACACTTGGCGCAAAACGTCATACCATTAATGCTTTTTTCTCCATATTACAATACAATACTTCCCCCACCTCTAGCACGATAGTGCCATCAAATGCATCTGTTCCTCCAGCCCACTGTCAGCATTTAATTGGGAACGTTCCTTCTATGACACCCTCCATTACACGGAACAATTCTTCTGTTATCCATGGTACCTTCCCATACAATTGCACAAACAGCAACACTTGGCCATTCAGCTCTCCCCTCCTCACTATTCAAGACCCCAAACACACTTACGAGGGCAAGCAGCATTTACGTTGCTCTTTTGAATCAAGTTTCCAGTCATTGTTGCTCACAATGCAGTCTTGTTTATTTTGTGGAGACCAAACAGAAACTGTTTTGAGGAGCACTTTTACTTTGTCTTAAGGAATAACACTGATCTTCTCATTGCTCCCAATTTGAATAACCTACCTTGCTGTCATGCTAACGCTTCGGTTCTGGCCTGTTGCACAGCTCAAATGAACCACAGCCCAATTCGTGCATCAACTCATTTTCGTCTTTGTTATGTTAAAGGCTGTCGGAGGCAACATTAAATTTCATACATTCACAGCCTAGCCACGTTATAACTGTTCTACCTTTTCCATGCATTCTTCCTTCTGGTCTCCCGATGATCTTGTCTGCGTGTGCCTTTTTTTAACCTTGCATTCACGTGAAACAACCCTTTTCCCCAATTCACATTAATTTTAAACGTATTTTACATTATCTTCCCGTTCACCAATAGTAAACTTTTTTTTCAACTTTTGCCATGCCTTCTTTTCCCCCTCGCCCATCCCTCACCTCAGCCAAGGGATTAATAAACCCATTTTCTAATCCTTTGCAGTTCTGACGATGTGTCAGACTGGACTTGAAATGCTAACTCTCTTTCTCTGTCTCTGCAGATGCTACCACACCTCCTGAGTTTCTCTAGAAATGAATAGGCACAGAACAAATTTTCAAATAAACAAATAAATATGCACATCAGTAATAAAGACACAAAAATGCTTTAGAAGCTGAAAGCTTTTTTGAAAGCTCACTGGACCCCAAAGATTCACTCTGCTTACTCATCAACACCAAGCTGATCTATGGTTCAGGGACGACTGTGGATGAACATGCCGGTGACAGAACCATATGTATCGAAACCTGATGATTGTCCGTTACACCGACCAGACGAGATTTACTAAATTCCAAACAGCAATACTAACATCTTACAGTGAGGGGGTAATGATACTAGAACAAACATATCAGGTATAAGCTTTTCTGACCTTCCATATCCAATCATATTTGGAGATGGACTATGAAACAACTCACAGCTGCAGAGGTTGCCACAAATATTTATTCTTCAATTGTTCAAAGGTTAATTGCATACCTAGCCAGGACACAATTTATTGTCTTTCCCTAATTGCACCGAGCACAGTGAAGCGTCATAATCTTTGCTTCCATTTAAAGGACATTCGTGAATTAGGTGGCTTTCAACGACAGTGGGCAATCGATTCATGGTTGTCATTATTTGATCAGCTTTCCAATTGTTTAATGGATTCGATTGTCACCTCGATATTTTATAGGACTCGAACACAGGTCCCCAGAATCACACCAAGGTCACGAAAGTACTAGCCCAACAAAAACGTGACAAGGGCATTACCTTTCCGTTCGATAGAATGGAACAGTCCTGTACATCAGTGTAAAAGGCAAGGGTATGATATCTGGACCATCCTTATTCAGAAGTGTTGAGTCGACTAACCACATCACCCTCGTCATGATACCCACAGAACCACAGATTTCGGGGTTCAACCAGTTCGATTCGCTGCACGTGAGATGAAGAAAGAACAGAACACAGTAAATATTAAAAAGCCAATGGACCTTGACACAATTCCTGCAATAGGACTGAATACTTGTACTTTACAGCAAGCCGTGTCACAGGGGAAGCTGTTTCATTCCAGCTCCGAATCTGACGTCTACCTGGCAATGTGTAAAATTGCTCAACGATGCCCAGCCCCCTATCAGGAGAATCATTGCAATCTGACCAGTTGACACGCCCTCAGTCTTGTCAAGACAGTCAAATAGTGCTGTTCAAAAAAGTTGTGAAGCAGCACAGAAATAAATGTTGAGTATGTTTTCTGACAGGCCCCCTTTTGGAGATGCTGGTGCTGTGCAAATGTTATTGGGTTAATAATCCACGATCGACTAATGCACTGGTAGCTGATGGTAGTTAAAACAATTAATGAAATAACGACATCTCCGGCGACTTCCTGTGTGGAATTCTCCCCGTGTCTGCGTGGGTTTCTTCTCGGTACTCCGGCTTCCTCCCACAGTCCAAAGATGTGCGGGTCAGGTGAATTGGCCATGCTAAAATGCCCGTAGTGTTAGGTAAGGGCCTAAAGCAGAGGTATGGGTGGGTTGCGGTTTGGCGTGTCGGTGTGGACTTGTTGGGCCGAAGGGCCTGTTTCCACACTGTAAGTAATCTAATCTAACGTAAATATGTTATCAGAAACACTGACCCTGAAGCCAATGTCGATTGCCAACAGCAATTGGCTTCCCCAATGTACTTTCAGAAAGTGAGTCTCCCGTGCTTTCCTGATCTGGTTTAAAAGTGACACCGGACGCACAGACATGTGACCTCTTCAGTGGTCTCTGAAATGTGCAAGGAAGCCATTTCAATTGTATCAAACTGCTCCGAGGTCTTAAAAGATAAAAGTGGACAGAACACTCGGCATCAGCCTCAGTATCAGAAAAGGGAACAGGAAGGACAGCCTTGTCGAACCAGCAGAGGCCTACTTCTCATCATCAGAGAGCTTGTGCCAACATTTACACAGCTTTGCAACAGACTGTAGAGAAAGACCTTGAAAGGGGTCAGTCATTGAACACACTGAGCTTCCGCCATTTTAGTTAACGGACGAACAACTGCTTAACGCAGTACCCCTACAGAGGTGGCACGG
The DNA here is from genome assembly GCF_020745735.1 of Hemiscyllium ocellatum. Classification (NCBI taxonomy): domain Eukaryota; kingdom Metazoa; phylum Chordata; class Chondrichthyes; order Orectolobiformes; family Hemiscylliidae; genus Hemiscyllium; species Hemiscyllium ocellatum. The sequence continues at coordinate 5,775,474 of NC_083408.1, forward strand.
TGGCTTAGAGTTTAGCAATGCTGCCTCGCAGCACTGGGGTCCCAGGTTCGATCCCATTCTTGGACGACTATGTGTGTGGAGTTTGCACATTCTCTTCGTGGGTTTTCCCCCAAGTGCTCCGGTTTCCTCCCACATTCTCATGATGTGGAGGTTATGTGAATTGGTCGTGCTTAACTGACAACAGTGTTGGTACATTAGTCAGAAGGAAATGCGTCTGGATGGTTTACTGTTCAGAAAGTCGGTGTGGACTTGTTGGGTAAAACGACCTTTTTGCACACTGTAGGAAATCTAATCCATTCCCACTGTGTACATATCCCTTAATGTGATTAGACATGCGAAAAATATGAAGTGTTACTTGCAATATGCCTTCAGTTCATCGATGTTTCTCACCCATACAGTATGATGAGGGCTGATCATCCATCGCCACACCATGCACCTTATCAATCCCCATCCTTGTAGTGTCTAGATATCCTTCTTTGTATTGAGTTCATTAGCTTCCACAGTCTTAAGTCGAAGATAATCCGTTAGTTTCACCAGTCACTGCCTGTAGACATGCGTTCTCATGCAGCGTGGTCTACCTGTACGTAATAGTAAGACCCCTTACTTTGGACATCCCAGCCAGGGGAATTATCATCCCTGCTTCAAATCTGTCTCAGCCTCTCAGAGTTTTATTTATTTTCCTAGACTTCATGGAATAGAGGCCCAGTCGACCCAATCTCTGTTCACACAAAAAGAAACCTGTCATCACAGATATCCTTGTGGTCATCCTCTGCTGCGTTCCTTCAATGTCAAGCTTTTCCTTTCTTAGGCGAGGATATCAAAGGAAGCAAGGAGGATGTTCGAGAGATGTGAGGGCTGAAACAGTTGAAGGAAGGTTGAGAAACCAGAAAGCGTGTGTTACATGGGAGTGGAAGGAGAATTCCGAAGACGTGTAGAGGGCGGAGTTTAGAAATACAGGGAGGGGTATAGATGTTGGAGGAATTCACAATGATAATTAAGACTAGAGTAGCTGTTGAAGATTATAGAGATGAGGGTGGTTTATTGAGACAGATATGGAAGTAGTGACTGCTGGTGATTACAGGGAAAGATACAGAGGGATAGGTGGACAGTTTAAAAACGGAATTTCGAAATGTCTGAATGAAGAACAAATTGCACAGTCCTGTGGAACTTGGGAGCGATTGTGAGAATTTAAAGGAGGGTGCAATCACAAAGTGCCATAGAGCCAGTGTCAACCAGCACATCATTACCATTAACAAAATTAAAGCCTGTAAATCTTGCAAAGTCATCCTTCCTAATGTCTGGTGGGTCGGGCGGGAATTGCGACAGTTATCCTACGGACTGATCAAGCAACAATGCAACAGGACTGTTCTTCATTGTGTGAGATCAAGCATCGATACGGAAACGATCGACTCTGCTGATTCTCCTCCCTCAGCCACATGGTGCCAGATCAAACATTGACACAGAAACCTCCTGCTGACTCCCCTCTGCCAGCAAAATGTTGTCAGATGAAACATTGACAAGGAAACCTCCTGCTAACTCCGCTCCCTAAACCCCATGTTGTCAAGTCAAACATTGACATGGAAACCTCGGGTTGACACTTTCGTCAAGCTCAAGGTGGTAGATCAAGCACTGATGCCGAAACGTTCTGCTGACTCCACTCCCTCATCATCATGTTGTTAGATCAAACACTGGAACTGAAATATCCTGCTGACTCCCCCCTCTCCCTCAGCCTCACAATGTCAGATCAAACACTGATATGGAAGCCTCATGCCGACTGCCCCTCCTCAGCCTCATAATGTCAGATCACACGCTGTGATGGAAGCGTCCTGCTGACTTCCCTTACTCAACATCATGATGTTAGATCAAACAATGACAATGAAACCTCCTGATGACTCCCCTCACTGAGATGGTGGATCAATGGTCCACATTGCGCAACACAAAGATGAAGAACGTATCCTGGGTTGGGAATTTCTAAATCACAAACAAGACATGCTTGTCTGCAGCGTAGTTGATCGTGATGATCGGGTCCAAAAGGACATGGCTGCTGGATTGGGTCTGCAGCGAATGGGGAGGGAATGATTCAGAAGAAGAAAGCTCCTTGACCTCATCCCCTCCAATCAACTGCCACATATATATTGATAGTGACCATATTGGTAATGGTGGGAGAAAGTGAGGACTGCAAATGCATGAATACCAGAGTTGAAAAATGTGGTGCTGTCAAAACACAGCAGGCCAGGCAGCACCCGATAAGCAGGAGAATCGACGTTTCGGGCATAAGCCTTTCCTGAAGAAGGGCTTATGCCCGAAATATCGATTCTCCTGCTCCTCTAATGCTGCCTTCCCTGCTGTACTTTTCCAGCACACAGTATCCATTACAGTGTCCATTACACACCGTATCTATGAAGATAAAGGCCAACGTTTACATTGGGAATACTCTCTGCATATATGAGACTATACCATTGCTCCAAACTGGACAGATTTCAAATAGGTCCAACAACTCAATATTTTTGTGTAAATTGATTAGGGTCATTACCAACAGCGGAAAATTATACTCCAGCATAGTTTTCACCATCACTGCATGGCACATGTTTCACTTTCCCCTGACCTGAAATCCAGGTGATAAACCCTGGTTCATTTGAGAATGCGGGAGGGCCTGTCAAGAGCTGCACCAGGTACATCTAAAAATGATGTGAAGGTACCAAAAAAGGACCACCAACGCACCAAATTTTGAAAGCCACAGTTGATAGATATGTTTTACCAGCAATTTAATCTAATCTCTGCAATACTATCACATGCAGTATGGGTGAATGGTAGTGGACAATGAAACAACTCCTTGGACGACGTGGATCCACATATATCGCCTTCATCAATGATTGAAGAGCATAGCAGAACAATGGGATAGATGAAGCTGAAATGTGCACAATTATGTTCAGAGAGATGTGTCAATGGGACGATTTATTTTCGTCTCCTTCAGATGGAAGTCTTCGACCAATTCGAATCATTTCATATGATATCAATAAATGACTTGAGGGATTGGGAAATACAAACGATGGGAATGCTGATTTCATTGCATTTACACTGTTCCTGTTTGACGACATGACTAGCATCCACGTGACAATGTGAAAAACTAACTCGATGTGTCTGTAAATAGACAGGTGAAACATCAGACAAAAAATTACTCCTCCTCTCGACCAATCCCTATCATTAATAAACTGATTAAAAGATGTCATCTACCGTGGTATCAAGCATCAATTCTTCAGCACCAACTTACTCACTGAAGCTCAATGTGGGTTCTGCCAGGGGCACTGATCCCGTGACCTCTTTGAAGCCTTGATTTAAAGATGAACAACAAGAAAATGCAAGGCTGGATCACAGAGATGAGGCGAGTGACTGCACTTCACTACATCATTTGATCAAGTCTGGGATAAATGATTAACAGTAAAACTGCAGGAATTGCAACTAAGGGCATCTTGGCACTGGTAACGTGTCATACTTGGTACAAAAGTAAGATGGTTGAGGTAACTTCAGAGGAACCATTCCAGTACCAGGACAGGTCTTTCGCAAGTTCCCGAGCGATCGTTTTTCTGGGGAAGCCTGTCGAGCAGAAACGGAGAGGAAAGACACCGCACTCCTTCGGGAACACAGCGTTGCTCACACCTGAGAGAGAGACAACTCGTGGTAGCTTATCTGGACATCATTGCTCCATAAGTGTAGCATAGATTGACTAGGACAGTCCTTTAAAGTCACATCAGTCAGCGTCTGAATTGAACCCACAGTTTTAACATTAATCCACATTACAACCCAGTCATCCAACTGATTGAGCCAACTGAGTGCTCACTCAGCTTCCTACGATAAATATATTATTATTCATCTATTCAAATATGTTGCTACACAACTCTTGCGGAGATGGAAATTGGAACAACTTTCCTAGCTCAGACGGAGGCACACGGACAGTGAGTTATAAGTGTGTTATTTCTCCTCGACCTCCCATTTCTTAGCTGTTTCATAAATGACTATTCCTTCATTGTAAAGACTCAAACGGGAATGCTTGCCAAAGATTGAATAATGTTAAACACCATTCGCGATTACTAAAGTGACGAAGCAGTTTGAATCCAAATTCGACAAGAACTGCAAAATATGCAGGCACATGCTATGAAGTGGCAAGTAACATTTGCATTAAGCACATGCCAGGCAACGATATCTTCTTTCAGTACAAAATTGAACCATATCTCGAGCATTCAATTACATCACTAAAACTGAACTCTGAATTACCAATATCCTGGGGATTACCATTAACTAGAACTGGACTGACCATATAAGTTCATCTCCCATTCCTGTGAAAGGCTTATGCCAGAGACGTCGTCTCTCCTATGTCTCATATGCTGCCTAATTTGATGTTCTTTTCCAACACCACACTTTTTGAACCAACTAAATTCATTGGCGACAAGAATATTTCAGAAGCTAGGAATGCTGCATCAATAATTGGACACTCTGGAGGCAGGAAACATGTTTCTGCTGATGGGTGAGTGCCATTTCGGACGGGGTAGACCATTTAGGACAGAGATGAGGAAAAACTTCTTTCCCCAGAGAGTGGTGCCGGTGCGGAATGATCTATCCCAGACGGCAGTGTAGGCCCCGTCATTTAAGAAAGAGTTGGATAGAACTCTCAAGGATTGTGGAACCAAGGGTTCTGGAGATAAAGCAGGAACAGGATACTGATTAAGGATGATGAGCCATGATCATATTGAATGGTGGTGCAGGCTCGAAGGGCAGAATGGCCTACTCCTGCACCTGTTGTCTATTGTCTATTGTCAAATAACTCACCTCATAATTTCGCAAATCATGCCCACATTCGATAATACACCGATTACCGTGTGTGCAATGAAATAAACCCAATTAGCGTGGCTGAGTGCAACTTATTCAGTGACTCAGTTATAGCAATGCTTACATTCTACAGGGTGCTCTGCAGAAATTTACCAAGGTTCCTTACAAAACGTCTGAAACAACATCCATCAAGAAGGACAGTGGAAACAGATAAATGGAACCAGCACCATGTTCAAGTCCCATTCGAAGCCAGCCAGTTTTCTCATTTGGAAAAACATTGCTGTTCCTTCTGTGTCACTGTTTCAAGATCCCTCACTCATGGCACTGTAGGTCGACCGACAGCACATGGACGGCAGCGGTTTTATGTGGCATCTCACCAGCACTTTCTCAAAGGCAACACGGGATGGGTAACAAATACTTGCCCAATCACATTCCATGAATAAATTCGAATGAAAAATATTGCCTTAGCATGCCCAATACTGGGCAGTGAGCCTTAGACTTTGTGAGTGCAGGCAGTTTAGTCCAGTCAGTACCTTGCTTGTTGTTAACAGGGAAGAGATATGCTGCTGGAAACACTGTCTGTCTTTCACTTGTATGTACTACACACCTCGCACCACACGGACACTGGCATTAACATACAATATTACAGAAATGTGAGAAAGACCCAAGCAAATGTACTCAGAACAAAGAACAAAGAAAAAAAAACAAAGAAAATTTACAGACCAGGAAAAGGTCCTTCGGCCCTCCAACCTGAGCCGTTCCAATTGCACTTTTTAAACCTGTCGGTCAATTCCTAAGCATCTTTATCCCTCAACTTCCAACTTACTCATGCGTCTGTCCAGACGAATCTTAAATGAATTTACTGTGCTTGCCCCTACCACCTCTGCTGGCAACGCGTTCCAAACGCCCACCACCCTCTGTATGAAGTATTTGTCGCATGTATCCCCCTTAAACATTCCACCTCGCACCTGTCATTATTGAATCGTTCACCCTGGGTAAAGCCTTGTCTCTATCCACCCTGTCTACCCCTTTCATGATTTTGGAAACCTCAATCATGTCCCCCCTCAATCTCCTTTTTTCTAATGAAAATAAACGTAACCTACTCAACCTCTCTTCATAGCTACCACCTTCCATACCAGGCAACATCCTTGTAAACCTTCTCTGAACATTTTCCAAAGCGTCCCATTCTTTTTTGAAACGTGGTGACCAGAACTGTACACAGTTCTCTAAATGCGGCCGAACCAATGTCTTTTACAATTTAACATGACTTGACAGCTCCTATACTCAGTATCCCGTCCAATGAAGGCAAACATATTTTGTGCTTTCTTGACCACTCTATCCACCTGTGCAGCAACTTTCTGGGTACGATGACCTGCGCTCCCAGATCTCTCGACCCTTCAACTTTTCCCAAGGTTCTTCCATTCATTATATGTTTCGCTCCAGAATTAGTCTTGCCTAAATGCATAACCTTACATTTGTCTGGATTGAAAACCATCTGGCACATTTATGCTGAACTAACCAGTATATCTATATGCTCCTGTATTCTCTGTCAGTCCCTTTTGCTTTCTTCTACTCAACCAATCTTCGTCTCATCTGCAACTTCCTCATCATACCATCAGTGCCCTCTTCCAGACAACTTATGTATATTACAAACAACAGTGACCCCAACACTGACCTCTGTGGAGCACCACTGGTCACCTTTCTCCATTTCGAGAAACTCCCTTCAACTACTACTCTTTGCCTCCTGTAGCTCAACTAGTTCTTTACCATCTAGCTAGAACACCGTGCGCATTGCGTGTCTTCACTTTCTCCCTTAGTATCTCATGGATAATGTTACCAAACTCCTTAATAAAATCCATGTTTATGACAGCGACACGCTTTCACTCATTTATCAACCTGGTCACTTCCTCGAAGAACTCTATTAAGTTGGTAAGGCACGATCTCCCCCTGACAAAACCATGTTGCCTATCACTGATAAGGTCATGCTTTTCTAAATATAAACACATTCTATCCCTCAGTACGTTCTCCAGCAACTTTCCCACCATTGACGTTAGGCTCACGTTTATGGGTTTACCCGGAATACCTTTACAAGCCTTCTTGTACTGGGGGACAACATGAGCAACTCTCCAGTCCTCCAGCACTCACCTACATTTAAGGCTGCCACAATATATCTGTCAGGGACGCAGTTTTTACCTCTCTCGCCTTCCTCAGCAACCTGGGCTAGATATCATCCGTTCCTGGGGATTTGTACCCCTTAATAGCCACTAGCCTACCCAACACATCTTCTCTACTTATGTCAAAGTTCTCTCGAACTTCACTCTCTAAACTCAACATTCATCATGTTCCTCTCCTCAGTGAACACTAATGCAAAGTAATCATTCAAAATCTCACCCATTCGCTCAGTTTTGACACACGGCCTTCTTTCGTTATCATTTAGTGGACCAATCCTTTCACTAGTTACATGCGTGCTCCTTATATAAGAATGAAATGCTTTGGGATTCTCGTTGTTTCTGCTCACTAAAGCTATTTCCTGATGCCTTTTATCCCATTTGCTTCGTCGTTTAAGCCTTGTCCTACTCTTCTGATATTCTTCCAGGGGCCGTTCTGCTCTTAGCTGCCTCGACCCTATGTCCGCCGCTTCCCTTTTCATCTTGGCTAGTTGTACATTTCTCCTGTCATCCACAGTTCACGAATCTTGCCCTTACAATCCTTTGGCTTCAAAAGGATATGCCTATCCTCCACTATCTATAACCTATGTTTGAAAGTCTCCCACATCTCAAATGTGAATTTCCCTTCAAATAGCTGAGTCCAATCCACGTTTCCGAAGTCCTGCTTAATTTTGATATCATTGGCCGTCGCCCAGTTTAGCACAAATTCCTTAGGACCACTCTCAACTTTATCAAACAGTATTTTAAAACTTACTGAGGTACGGTCACTGTTCCAAAAGAAATCCCCCCACTGCAACTTTTACAACCTGGCCAGGCTCCTTCCCGAGCAGCAGGTCCAATATGGCTCATTTCCTCTTCGGACTATTAACATGCTGTTCGAGAAAGCTCTCCTGGACGCTTCTTAACAATTCTACCCAACCAGAACTCTGACGCTAAGTGTATCCCAGACAACATTCGGAAAATTGAAATCTCCCATCACCACTACCCTGTTGTCTCTGTAACTTTCCATAATCTGTTGACCTATTTGTCCTTCTACCTCACGCTCACGATTGGCAAGTTTGTAATATAGCCTCAAAAATATAACTGCACCCTTTTTGTTTCTCACCTCCACCCAAAATGTCCCACTACCAAGATCTCCATAGTGTGCTCCTTTTGCACAGCCATGATACTATCCCTGACCAGCAATGCAACTCCAACCACACTATTACTTCCCTCCCTGTACTAACTGAATCGTTTTTATCGTGGAACATTTAGTTGCCGATCATCATGCCCTTCCCACAACCAAGTCTATTAGCTTGCAATAATGTCATACTCCCAGGCACCAATCCAAGCCCTACGACCGCCTGCCTTACACACTATACTCCTTGCATTAAATTAGATGCATTTCAGTCCACCAGTTTTCTTTTTTTTTTAACGCTCATCTGTTCCCTGCCTACATTTCCATTAATTAATGATACCTTCATATTTCTTACAAGATCAAGTTTCTACCTTGTTGCCTACTTGTTTTCTCTTCTGATTCCCAGACCGCTGCCACATTAGTTTAAAACCTCCCCAACAGCAGAAGCAAAAACTCCCCCAAGGATATTCTTTCTGGTCTGGTTCAGATGTACACTGTACATTTGTAATAGTCCTTCTTTCCCAGAGCTAGTCCGAATGTTCAACAAATCGGAATCCCTCTCTCCTACACCTTCTCTCAAGTCAGGTGTTCATCTTGCTTTGTTTCTCCTTCTACGTGGTATTTTTAGTCATCCCGATATCACGACCTTTGAGATCCTCAACTTTAAGTTTTCTCCCAGCTTCTTGAATTCATCTTTCAGAAACTCATCTCGTTTTCCTATTATATCTGCTCTTGTTGGACACACTTCTTGCAAGTGTAAGAGTCAAGAACGTCAATCACGTTCCAGAGCTGCCACATCTAACAAGATGTATATGCCACGGGTCTGATGTACCCTGCCATCGGATGTTTAGCTTTATATGAATTAATAATACCAAACAATACACTTAAATGTACGAGAAAGAACGATACAGAAGAAAAAAAAGAAAGCCTTACCTCACTGAGTCGTTTTCTTCCTGTTAGAAGATTAGGACGGGACGGATATTCTAAACGTGTAGTATCTCGGGTTTAGCCACTGCCCAAATATAACTTAAGCCCTTTCCTTCCCGGAAGCCCTCGCTTCACTCCTATTTCTCGCCTTCCCGCACAGTAAAAATGGAGGTCCGACTCCCGGGGAAACCTTACTCTTAATCTTTTGAGGGGGAAAACTTACTCTTCCAGGCAGCCCTCGCTTCGATTTTCCTTCTCTCCTTGCCGCGCTGTAAAAATGGAGCTGATTGTTGAATGTTTCGACACACAGTGAAATTGTTGCCACGAAAATCAGTTTGTGTGAATATTAGCACGCAACATTTGTACATGGGAAACAATTATGTATTTTTAAAGGCTTGCCACTTAACAATAAATTTATCTTGAGTGTGGTAATGAGACAGTCATTTCAAAGCCCCTGACTTTGATTTGCCTAATTTTAAAAATACTATTGTTGTCATAAACTTGACGTCAATAAATTGGTGGACTGTGTAAATATTGCACATTCCAAACGTGGGTATTATCAAAGAATGTCGGACTTGCAGTAAAGAGACTTTGCAGTTCATGGTTAGAATAATGCTGAAATCATTTACATAGAAATTTCCAAAGCAAGTCAAACACAAGCACGTTGGGTTTGGATCATGTTGGTCATCAATGTAGCTGCAAAATTCTATTTGGATACTGACGTTGTGGAGCTGATATGCATTTGATTTGGTTTATGTGCTGCAAGAGTCCATCACCTTCATACCAACTTCATTCAGTACCGTGTCCAATGTGCAGAGTTTCAATGTCACATCAGAAGACAAAACCTTGCAAGCCAAGTTTATTGTCAGGTAATTTGGCATTTGAACCTGCAGCGAACGTTACGCTAGTCCATCGGGCAATCTGTCTCACAGTTTCCCTGTTGTTCATGTATATTTCTGACTGGTCTGTTGTGAGAGTTTGTGTGAATAACTGTCCAGCTCCAGTTTGGAACCTGTCCATTTAGGAGATGGACAGTGTTTTGGAGTTAGTGGTGCGGCCCAATGGCACAGCGGCACAGAATTCCGTTTTTTTCAGTGTTATTTTCAACAGCTTGGCTGACTGCAAAATGATGTGTTTACTAATCTGAACATTAATTAGCTTTTTACTATTGTCACTGAATTGCGTAACAGTTAGGTATGTACTCCGGCAATTTAATTATTGTTCACTTCATTTGTTTTCAATGGAATAAAAAATGAAGTAAGGTTTATTTTAAAATATATGAGAAATAAAGTGACATTAACCCTTCATGATAAAAAAAAGAATTAAAAGTGTCCTGAAGTATATTTCTCACAAGCAACAGTTAGACATTGTCAGGCACGCAGGAATCTATGAAAAAGATCTATTCCCCGGGCAACATGACCAACCTCTCTGGTCGGTTCTGTCCAACAGACAGGACACAGCCAGCTAGAGGGAGCAGCTTCTTGATATTGTACTGGATCCTGTGACTGCTAGAATGTTCTTTGGCAGTTTATTAATAAAACCAAGAACGTACTTTTGACCACGCCATCAGCAATCCGCTTGCTGCAGATACATGTCTCCATTTAATATGTCAGTAAAAATGGCCATGTTGTAGTCTGCGTGGGTAGGAAGGGTAATCTGCACATTCTGTAGACCCTCCCCATTATGTCATGTAGCAATCAGATCGAGCAAAGAACGATGAGGTGTCCATGAGTTGCAGTGTGACATTGGTAGCAGTCATACAGTCAACAACTCATACAGTCTGCATACGAGGTCCCGACGTACCACCCAGTCTACAGTAGCCATTATGCCAGGCATCCACCCAGGTTCAATGAAGTATGCAGAAGGATATGTCGTGAGCAGCACTAGCCAGACTGAGAAACGAGGGGGCACCTTAGTGAAGCCCTTACTGCCTTCACTTGCAAAACAGGATAGCCTGCATGTCAACCAGCATGAACAGCAAGCGATGAACCGAGCTCAGTGATCCCACAATCAATGTTTCAGATCCATATCTGCCACATGTGGCCATCAAAGACAATGGATAATGAAAGTGACCATTGGAGAAGGAGTCTGTTAGCCAACAATGAAATCCCGACTTATGATGGAGCTCAGCACATCAGAGAAGAAAATAAAGCTGACGAACTTGTCACAGTCTTCAGCCACTACGGCTGAGCCTGTGATCCATTTCGGCCACGTTCTGCAGGATCCACATACAGAGCATCACTCTCCTTTATTTTTAAACAATTCTATTCTCTACACAGAAAACATTTATAGAGACACTGGAAATTATGAATTACGAAACCTCCAGAGATTTCGAACGCTAACATCTACCAGCAATGTGATATGTAATCCAAGTACGTCATGTAAACATCAATCAGGGCTTTTGCATTGCAGACAGTCGCTGATATATCAATGTAAGGCCGACCACATAAATGTGAAGAATGCTTCAGCATTAATGTGATCAATCAGCAATGATCTGCTCAGTGTCATTCAGTTAGTGCCCCGTTAGACTCACTGAGCTCCAGACCCCATTGCAACCTTAGTTCAAAAGAGTGGAATTTCAAAGAGGTAGTGAGAGTAATTAATCTTCGCATCAAGACACCATTAAACAGTGTGTGACAATAGGAGCCGAGTAAAACTATAGTTCGTTCCAATGTGGGGGAGGTACTCTCCTGGTTGGAATTACCACCAGAAAAAAAATGCCGGATGTTCCTTCCATTAATTGGAACGCCAAGACAGCTCTGCATCCATTCCTCAGAGAAGAGAGCGTCCGAGGATTAACCAATTTCAGCTGAAGCAATGACGCTCTCTACATCATAAGATCAGTTATCGGAATGATCACTTATTATATTTATTATTTTCTGAAACAGTCCATGTCCAAATGTAACAAAAACTTGAAAACATCCAGTTTTGTTCTGACAAATAGCATGTAATATCTACAACACACAGATATTGGACAAATAAGACAGGAAAGAATAAAACTGTCCTTCTTTCATGTTCAATAAAATTACCATCACTGAGTCCCCAGTATGGTGCTCATCAGCATCCTGGCTGCTATCATTGACCAGAACTTGCCCTGGACTAGCTACATAAGTGATGTTGTCTTCAAGAGCAGGTCAGTTACTTGGTATTGTTCACAGAGTACCTCACTTGCTGAAACCCTAAAGCCTTTGATGGATCACATCCCATGAATAACACTGGCAATACCAGCGCGTTTAATTGCTATCACTTCCACAAGCGACCATTCCATCCACCAGTGTTGTTTAATATTATACCATCTACAAGATTACCTGCACCAAGAATTTGTAGGAAGTGCCTTCTGAAGCCACTTCCGTCGAGAAGAACAAAGGCGGCAGGAAAACCAATAATCTGCAACGTAGCTTCTTCATACGATCAGATGTGATCGAGTTTGCTGATGATATTATAATTCTCTACTCCTCAGATCACAAACTCAGTCAAAATGTAACCGGATGTGTACAACAGCCAGGCTTGAGCTGAACAGTATCGGAAATATTCGTGTCACAGAAATGTCAGACAATGACCATCATTTGAAATCGCACTGTCGCTATTGTACACGCAAAGGCAGTACCATTTCTGAATCTACTGGCAATAACATTCTCAGGTATATCCAATACTTTAGAGCTACTTTGGTTAGAACATCAGATCAGAAGTTAGGAATCCTGCACCTCTTAACGTTTCTCCTGTCTCACGAAAGTCTGTTCAATATCATCTCAGTTCACGTCATGAATATGATAGTATAATCTCCACTTTTCTGAATGAGTGGAGCTCCAATAGCATTCAAACAGTTTGACACGATTAAATACTCAGCAGCCGACTTGACTGGTTCCCATCCACTATCACACGTTCTCTCCACTTCCAGTACTAAGCAGCAAGTGTGACTACCAGGGTACTCCTCACACAGCACCAACTACACTCGTTACCACGACCGTCTGGAATACCAAGGGCAGAATTAAATGAATGAAGGTCATGGTTCTTTTAATTCTAACGTAAGTGTAGTAAAGGACAAACGTTAACTTAGAGTTGGAGTCTCAGTATGATCTTGTCTCATTTCATGAACCTCAAATATATTAAATTCAAGTGAATAGGAAACAATAACGAGAAGATAAATCAGAATCAGAGCTGTGGGAGGTATTCTGAGGGTAGATTTAACTCATTCCAAGAAAACGTGTTCTCACAAATTGAAGAGGATCAGGGTGGTGAGATCCAAAAATACTTCAGAAAACAAAAAACGGCTGTGAAATGTTGCTAGCAAGGGGCAGCAAACAACCTTTATTCGAGTTGATTTCAATTCAGAGAAGGAAACTAAGTCAGGAACATAAATGGCATACAATCGAAACCACATGTAGATATAAAAGGTTTGTATATGGTTATGAATTTGGAATGAAGCTTAAAGGGCCCTCAACAATATGGGCTATGGTGAGGAATCTGGAATAATTTTCTCAGTAGCCCGTCAGACCCTTCTCGGTTTTACTGCCTTTAGAAATATGAATTCTGTTCATCACTACAAGGTGGTAAGGATGGCAAGATTGGGAAAATTGATGATAACAGAAATTGTGAGCTGTCAAAAAGAAAAAAAGGAGGCACATGAAAAAGGTTGGATACTGGACAGTCGGAGGCCTTGTTAAATATAAAATAAAAGGATGACGAGGGTAGGTATCGGTCCAGTCAAGGATAGTAGTGGGAAGTTGTGCGTGGAGGGGGAGGAGATTGGAGAGACACGAAATCAATACCTTTCGTCAGTATTCACTCAGGAACAGGACACTGTTGCTGATGTGAATACTGAGTCACAAGTGATTAGAATGGATGACCTTGAGGTATGTAGGGAAGAGGTCCGGGGAATACTGAAAAGGGTGAAAATAGATAAGTCCCATGGGCCTGATGGCATTTAATCTAGGATCCTCTGGGAAGCTAGGGAGGAGATAGTGGAGCCGTTGGCCTTGATTTTTATGTCGTCATTGTCTACGGGAATAATGCCGGAAGACTGGAGGTTAGCGAATGTGGTCCCCTTGTTCATGAAGGGGAGTAGGGATAGCCCGAGTAACTATAGGCCAATGAGTCTCATTTCTGTTGTGGGCAAAGTCTTAGAGAGAATTGTAAGGGATAGGATTTATGATCATCTGGATAGGAATAATGTGATCAAGGATAGTCAGCATGGTTTTGTGAAGGGCAGGTCGTGCCTCACAAACCTTAGTGAGTTCTTTGAGAAGGTGACCAAGGCAGTGGACGAGGGTAAAGCAGTAGATGTGGTGTATATGGATTTTAGCAAGGCGTTCTATAAGGTACCCCATGGTAGGCTAATGCAAAAACTACGGAGGTATGGCATTGAGGGTGCATTAGAGGTTTGGATTAGGAATTGGCTGGCTGGAAGGAGACAGAGGGTAGTAGTTGATGGTATAAGTTCATCTTGGAGTGGAGTTACTAGCGGTGTTCCACAAGGATCTGTTTTGGGACCATTGCTGTTTGTCATTTTTATAAATGACCTACAGGAGGGGCTTGAAAGCTGGGTGCACAATTTTGCGGATGGCACGAAAGTCGGTGGAGCTGTGGACAGCGAAGAAGGATGTGGCAGGTTACAGCGGGATATAGATAAGTTGCAGAGCTGGGCAGAATGGTGGCAAATGGAGTTCAATGTAGCTAAGTGTGAAGTCATTCACTTTGGTAGGAGTAACAAGAAGATGTATTACTGGGCTAATGGTAGGCTTCTTGATAGTGTGAATGAGCAGAGGGATCTTGGTGTCCATGTACACAGATCTCTGAAAGTTGCCACCCAGATAAATAGTGCTGTGAAGAAGGCATATGGTGTACTGGGCTTTAGTGGTAGAGGAATTGAGTTCCGGAGTCCTGAGGTCATGCTGCAGTTGTATAAGACTCTGGTGCGGCCTCATCTGGAGTATTGTGTGCAGTTTTGGTCGCCATACTATAGGAAGGACGTGGAGGCATTGGAACGAGTGCAGAGGAAGTTTACCAGGATGTTGCCTGGCATGGTAGGAAGATCGTATGAGATCGCTGAGGCACTTGGGCCTGTTCTCATTGGAGAAAAGAAGGTTTGGGGAGAATTGATAGAGGTGTACAAGATGATTAGGGGTTTAGATAGGGTTGACAGTGAGAACCTTTTTTCCGCTAATGGAGTCAGCTGTTACTAGGGGACACAGCTTTAAATTAAGGGGTGGTAGGTATAGGACAGATGTTAGGGGTAGATTCTTTACTCAGCGGGTTGTGAGTTCATGGAATGCCATGCCAGTAGCAATGGTGGACTCTCCCTCTTTCTGGTCATTTAAGCGGGCATTGGATAAACATATGGAGGTGATTGGGCTAGTGTAGGTTAGGTAGGCTTTGGTCGGCGCAACATCGAGGGCCGAAGGGCCTGTACGGCGCTGTATTTTCCTATGTTCTATGTGGTATGTTCTAAAAAGGTTAAAGCTAAACAAAGAGTTTTGTGGACTGAAAGGCATCACGAAATGCATTTTGGAAACAAGATTGAGAAAAATGCCAAAACGGTTCATCTGGTTAACAGGGTACTCAGTGGAAGAATAGCTCCATGCAAGGACAAAGGAGTGAATTAATGCGTGGAGCTGGAGGAAGTGGGTGAATGTCTTAATGAATACTTGGAATTAGTATTCACATGTTCGATGTCAAGTCTAGAGGAGCAAATTTTAATATTGTCGAGATTTCGATATTAATAAAGTAGTGACGTGTTTGTTGTTTTTGGAAGCATTAAGGTAGATAATCCATAGTATGTGGTGGGATAAATTACAAAATACTGATGAAAGCGATGGAGTAAATTGCTGGGGTTTTGTGCACATTCCTTGTACGATCTTCAGTCACAGGAGAGGTTCCAGAGAACTGAAGAGTAACTAATGTCGTTTCTTGTTTGAAGAAGGGCCGATTCAAGAAATTTCAGATCATGAGCCTTATGGTCAGTATGGAAATTTGTTGGAACAGATTCTTAGGAACATGGCGAACTCACATTTACAAAAGTATGATCATTTTATCGAAAGGCAACTCGGTTTTTGTTGTGGGAAAAATTGTGTGTCACAATCCTGGTTGAATAATTTCAGATTTCCCAAAGGTGATTTAATGAGGGTATAGTGCTAAATGTTGACCATATGGATCTTAAATGGTTACTTACGGCAGCCCCATACAGAAGGTGAAGTTAAATGAGATCAGTAATGAGTTGGTAAGAAGGAAAGAGAACTGTATGATCATAAAATACAGGGTTGTCATGGAAAAGTTTAATATTGTGAATTGAGATCTGCTAATAGATTGCGGGACTTGTGGAGTGTGACGATGATTGGCAGAGGATGCAGCCGGACATAGGTCGGTTGGAAAGTTGGATACAGAAAAAGCCAATGTAAATTAATCTGAGCAATTGCGAGATGATGCATTCTTAGAAGGTCCACTGCAGGACAGAAATTTATAGCAAATGGAAGAACCTGAAGGAGATTCAAAATCCGAAGAGATTCAGGCGTAAACGCCTACAGTTCCCGGGAAGTGGCAACACTGCTGAACAGTGTGATCAAGAAAGCATTTCACATGATTTCTTGCACCAATCAGAGCGTCGAGTACCAAAAAAATGGCATGTCATTTTGTAGCTGGATAGAACTTTATTTCGGCCACGTTTGGAATATGGCGTAAAGCAATGGTTACCAGATAAGCAAAACAATGCAGACGTATTGGGGAGCGTTTGTAAAACGTTTACCAGAACGTTGTCTGGTTTGGCAGGTATTAATCCTGAAATTAGAATAACTTGGTTTATTTTCAATTGGATATCAGTGGCTAATGGACAACCTGATTATGAGAGGGATTGATCGAATAGATAGTCGGAGACTTATTTTTTCCCCAATTTCGAAACGTAAATTACGAGGGAGCATAGTTTTTAGGTACAAGGGGGAAGGTTTGAGAAACAGAACTTTTGCTTTTGTTTCCAGACAGAACGTGAATGTGTCTAGAATGTGCCAGACAGAAACGATCGCAGAAGAAGATGCAAAAGCGACATTAAAGAGTTACTTTAACATATAGATGATTAAGCAGGTGAAAATATAGCAGCTTTATAACTTTGGAAAGGTATTATGTGTCAGTGCAGGCTTCGTGAACCGAAAACTGTTCCTGTGTTGCACTGCTGTTGAAGAGAAAATTGCAGCAATATAGTGGTGAACTGCTGTATAAAAACAGCAGATGGCGTTCAACCTGGATAAATGCGAGGTGACGCATTTTGGAAGGTCGAATTTGAAAGCTGAGTACAGGATTATGGATAGGATTCTTGTCAGTGTGGAGGAACAGAGAGATCTTGGTGTGCAGGTACATAGATCCCTTAAAATGGCCACCCAAGTGGACAGGGTTGTTAAGAAAGGGAGTTGTGTTTTGGCTTTCATTAACAGGGGGATTGAATTTAAGAGTCGTGAGATCTTGTTGCAGCTCTATAAAACTTTGGTTAGACCAACTTGGAACACTGCGTCCAGTTCTTGTCGTCCTGTTATAGGAAAGATGTGAATCCTTTGCAGAGGGTTCAGAGGAGGTTGACCATGATTTTGCCTGGACTGGAGGGCTTATCCTACGAAGACAGTTTGACTGAGCTCGGACATCATTCATTGGAGAAAAGGCAGAGGTGAGGGGACCTAATTGAGGTGTACAAAAAAATTAGAGGCATAGATAGAGTCGATAGCCAGAGAATATTTCCCAGGGCAGAAATGGCTAACACGAGCGGTCATAGTTTTAGGCTGGTTGGAGGAAAATATCGAGGGGATATCAGAGGCGGGTTCTTTACACAGAGATTTGTGAGAGCATGGAATGCTTTGCCAGCAGCAGTCGTGGAAGCAAGGCTACTGGGGATATTTAGGAGACTGCTGAAAATGCATATGGTCACAGAAGGTGATCATACATGAGGATCAATGGTCAGCACAACATCGTGGGCTGAAGGGCCTGTTCTGTGCTGTACTGTACTGTTCTATGTTCTATGTTCCAAATTATCACTGATGATCAACGGCCACATTAACGGTGATATCTCTTCAACATTTTACAGCTTCATATTCTCTCATCCACATGAGGGAAATTCGAAATAGAAAATTGGACATGAAAGTCAGAGCTGGTAACTGATGACTCCATTTCGTTCATCACGCTTGCGGACTTCATTCTTGATCAATAACGTCTCGGGGACACTGCACAGTCAGAAGCTGCATGTAATTCACACCCATCAATCCTACTATCCGTCACATGTCAGCCTCACCATGCCATCACAGCACATCTCCGATCCATTGAAAGTACGAATCTGTACTTCAGTTCTGCATGTCAGGGTGAACTGACAACTCACCTTGCAATGTTTTTGCAAGGACACTCTGCTCAATGACACACACCCAGCTCTTTCTGAACTGCAGCTCATTGATGCTCACTGTGTGCGTAACACATTCACGCTGAGGAAACCTGGCTGTTTACTGAATTATTCCCTTGTCTCCCCTGCCCTTATCAGTATTTCCTCTCAGTTAGAGATACCAGGCTTACACACCTGCTGTATTCCCTTGTTATTTAACACAGTCACAGAACCAGGAAGCTTGACGTCATTGCGCACAGTCAAAAGTGTACAGAATTGTGAGTCATGAGGAGTCTCATTTACCAGTCCGAAAGCATGTACACTGTCAGTCAGCCTCCTTTGGCGGTTAGTGCCAGGATCCTATCCCTGTTAGAGGTGAGGAGCTGAATGTTGGGCTGAGCATTATCCCTCTCGATTTTTTCTGCCATTTTGTGGAATCATTCCTTCAGGAATGAAAGAGTTAGAAAGAGGTGCTCGGGGAGATTGAGATGGTTGGCACAACTGTTAGTGCTCTTAGAGATGGGCTACTTGGCGAGCTGTCCTGACCAAGTGATAAGGCAATAGAACCAGGAGGCAGAGTTAGGGAGGGGACACAGAAAAGGTTACAGAAGGAACGTATGAATGTGTTGCATTCAGTAGTGAGAGTGGGAGAAAATGGGCTTTCGTGAGAGGTAGTTGCAGTAACACAGATAGGGTGAGTGCGGTGCCACAAAGCGATGATGGTGGCACTCACTCTGGTGGATTGGAGAAGGACATTGACGATCTTCCAACGCTGCTGGGCATTCATCTAGAAAAGTAGCACCTCACTGAGCAGAGGTCAACATCAGACCAAGCTGCCAGGCTGATGTTATGGTCTCCCTCTACATTCCTGGAGGAAGATAATATCCCTCTCCTTCACCATCCCATCCAGCAAAAGGTCAGGTGACCGTCCACAATGTGGGATCCCAGATCCCCCCCCCCCCGCCCATCATGTAATGGCAGCTTCAGATTGATAATACACGCGTGAAATGACTTTCGACAGATGGCGTCTGCAACAGGGAGGCCGGTCTGTTCTGGGATATCAAGACAGGAGATATTGTTATGACAAATGCAAAAAAAAATATAGGGTTATATTCACATGAAAAGAGGTCAAGGCGGACTGGGAAGGTAAGTAATGAATCAGATCGGGAATGACATGATGAAAAATTGTACTTAAGTTTGTGGAGTTTTACCCTCCATGAACCTCGATGAAAGAGGGACTTGATCCAATCATAAGATGAATTTGGCCCTTTCGGTCTGTACCAAAATAAGGAGGTGTTCCACACAACGTAGTGTGAAATACTCGGTGCTATACACTTATGGAGAGGGCAACATCAACACATTTCACTGTTTAAAATGGGGCTAACACAATGTACCAGGGTGTTAAATGAGGCCGGAGTAAAATCCCCTATCTTATACTGACCACCATAATCAAATCTTCACCGAATACATGGATGGTGCAGGAAGATTGGAAAACTGCTAACACAACTGCTTTGATTAAAGTGGAACAAGCGACTCAGTGAATAGGTCGAAGCTGGAATTCTGAAACACAGGAAAAACAGTCACTGAGGAAGTCCCAGGGACTCCGCAACAGTCAGTCTGGATTTATTCAAGGAAGATCATCTGTAAGTAATCTAACTCTGTCGGTTAGAGGCAGTAACTTGTATCTTGATGGGACTTACTTGGCAAAACCTTGGACACACAACAACTATGGGTTTCATGTGAATGCAGCAAGCATCCCAGAAAAGTTCAAGGCAAGGCATTTGGGCATAACAACAAGAGATAGAAATGGTTTCTGAAAAACTGGAATATTGCAGGGATCCGAGAGGAATACAAAGATAGGGAGGATTGTAGGGTCTTTACATTTTGAGAGCGTTTCAGAACTGAAAGTGTTGAAACAGGAAGGGTTGTTGTAGCTGAAGGATCTTAAGACTACAGCAATTTACAGAGATAGGTAGGGTAATTAGCTCTTGAGGAGGTTTCAGATCGATAGAGCGATCGTGAGAGTGGAGGGAGCTCCAGAGACAGCAACTGTTCTGGGAGTTAGAAGCATTATTTTTATTCCGGCAAATGAGGTGGACTAAACGTTATGTGTCTTTGCTGTATGACGCAACTATATGACAAAAGAGCGTTTTGTGGGGTGAATAGAGAAGAGAAAGACCCCTGGCTTCAACACCACCTTCCTGAGGGTCGGCCTGATTTAACTGCTGTTGTACTGATGCTCACAAGCAGAGGTCTGGATTAATAATCTCAATTTCCCCCGTTGTCTCAAGAAGGTTTATTACTGCAGAGCTGGAAGTAGCATTCTCACAAGAGGTTGGTGATGCACCCTTGGACGTTCAACCTTCAGCACTGTATCGAAGCTATGTTTAGTCGGTCGATATTTCGAGCACTTTCAATGCTTTCTGCTCTGTTCACTGTGAGCGATCTTGCATTGCTGCAGTATTTAAAGAAGACGCGCTGCCTTTCATCTTTCTGGCTGAAAAACCATCTTCAATGAAGTAATGGACGGCACAATAATTGTGAATTCTGCTGAGTCAGGAATGTCGTGAAGATCTGCAGGAGACAGAGGAATACATAGACTCAAATTCGACTGACAGAGTGAGGGGTCCACATGTAGAACGTAATAGAGTCCCAAAGAGATCTGGAAAGTCCCAGTCTTTATTATGCTGCCTCATTTCTCTGAAGTGGAAAACTCTAAAGGCTCTGTATCTGGAGCAGCTGCAAAAGGTACAGAAGAAGCAATTAGATCAACACAGTGAGGGATACCAAAGTGAGAGATACTAAGTGATATCACCAGGTGCAGGAAGGTGTTAAAATCAAATAACTGTGAGGATGCAGGTTTTGATTCATGATGCACTGTTATCAATATTCAGGGAGAAGTGAGCTATCAGAGGTATACTCGTTGGCCTGGCGTTATTCCCAATAGACTGTTCCTCCAGACACTAAAGGCAATGTCAGAGATATCCATCTGACAAACTGAAATGCGTAAAAGTAGAAAATCTGTTGTATATAGCTGTTCTGGCCTACACATGACTCCAGGTACACCGCAATGTAGTTGACTCTCATGTTCCCTCTGGAATGGCCCAGAAAGCCATTCATTACAAGCGATGGGCAAGAAAGGCTGCCCAGCCCGAAATAACCACCTGCCATGATTGATTTAAAGCTAATTTTAACTGTGGTGGGACTAGTGTCCTGACCAGTCATGATAATAGGTTTATGGAGAAGATATTAAACTGATAGAGACGATGGAGGAACAGTGTTCAGATGAAAGGAACTTTCAAAGAGAAAAGGCGAAGCATTGCAATAGCATAGGGATTGGCTGGAGGCAAAACAAGAACAGCAAGGGGCAGAGATTAACTTAACAGCGTATCAGGGAATCGTTTTGTGACCAGAAATTTTGGGAAATAATAAATTATTGTTTTTTGGAAATTACAAAATATATCCAATCCGACAAATGGACTTTTTGCACAGAAATAAATGATATTTAGACACCATGGAGACATGGTTACAGGGTGATCAAAATGGGGAACAAATATATTCGACTGTATACACCTTGATGGGACTCAGGCGCAACATGAGAACAAGATGATTAACCCTGACAATAATGGATGACAAAGGAATTACAGAGAAAGCATTTGCCCTCGTATCGTGGACTAGAATCAGTGTGAACGGCAATTCTTGGTAATATATGTCAAAATACAAACGAGAGAACAATTTTTAGTATACCTTACAGTATATCATTACTCATCACTGCATTAAAAGGAAATTCATTGGGATTTGTAACAAACACAGTATGATACTTTTGGGGAACGTCAATCTTCATGTAACTTCAGAAAAACACACTGGCAAGTGTGATTCGAATAGGAGTTCAGAGAATGTTTTTTGTTTCTTTGAATAACACATTGGGCAACTGGCTGTGGATGCCATTAACTTATATCGATTGTTGTCTGATGAAGCTGTGTGAACGAGTGTTTTCAGACTGAGATTCCCTGCGGGAAATTGTGATAAAGTGGAGTTTAAAGGGATTTTGAAACTTTGACTTGATTACAGAAAGCAAAACATATATTTGGAAACAGAAAGGAAGTGAATTACATGAGTTTGAGATGAGAATTGATCAAGGTAAACAGGGTAAACTGTCTGAAATATGTGTCTGCAAGTGAACACTGGAAATCATTTGAAGGACTAGTGTGAAACATTCAACAAAAGGGCATTGTACTGAAACAGACAAAACTTAACCAAAAAGTTCCCTCCTGTCTCTCACTCAGCATATAAAGGATTTGGTTTGATACAAGGACTCTGAACACTTCTTGAAAAAAGTTTTAAAGAGAGAATGTGTTTTATTAACAGACAAAGTGGGACAAAATGTGGAAGCACATATCAAAGGGAATGCGAGGAATCTCCTGGCAGGAGGAGTGCAATAGCAAGAGGAAACATTGATGGGATTTAATAACATAATCAAAACAGGGAATCTTGAAGGTGCTGGCTGTGGTGACTGTGTTGCAGAGAGTGGCAGGGGCATGAAAGATGTTACAAAACTGGTACACTGATGGGTGTTTTGCGCAGGTAGCAAGAGGAATATCTACTTTTATTATTTCATTCAAGGATCTGGTTGTCACTGGCTGGACCAGCATACACTGTGCATCAGAAATTCCTCGGAGGCAGCTCGGAGTCAGTCATACAGCTGCGAGTCTGGAGTCATATTAGTTGAAACGGAATACGAAACGCCGATGTTGTTCAGAAAGGATCTAATAAAACCAAATGAGTTCTTCCTACTGATCATCAATACTTTTATGGTGGCCTCACTACTGTCTTGAACAGGCACATCATGAAATCCCCTAACCTTCCAAATACTCTGACCAATGAAGGCAAGTATCACAACCCGTACCAAAAATAGAATCTAACTCGGAGAGCCTGCTTCAGCATGTGTTAAGAAAATGACTGACCCATCTCTCGTCTAAATCCTTTTACCAGTATTAACCCCATAACTTTTAAGTCCCTAACCATGAAAAAAAATCCAACTGTGTCTTGAATATATTTAGTGAAGGTGTCTCTACTGCTTCATTGGCAGAGCATTCCAGAGATTCACTACTCATCTGAGGAGAAAAGCAGTTCCTCCTCATGTGTGTCCTAAATCTAATTGCTCACATCTTGATGTCATGTCTTCTAGTCTGAATCTTACCCAACAACGGAAACAACTTTACTGCCTCTATCTTACCTCTCCCTTTCATATTTTATGCCTTCGTGTAAGATACTCTCTTATCTACTAAACTCGAGCAAGTAGTGCCCCAAGCGGCACAGCCTCCTCTCGTTCTGTAACCTCCTCATTTTCGGAAGATAGCACCGCCTCCAAAGCCAGTATAACCGCCCTCAAGTCAGGAGACCAGAACTACGCACAATACTCCAGGTGCAGTCTCACTAACACCTTGTACAAATTCATCTCACTGTCTACTTTTGACATCACTTTGAAATAACTGTCTACCTGTATTCCTAATTCTCCATTTGTCAATACATCCCAGGGCTAAACTATTAACCATGCAACCCAGCCTTTGTTTGTCTTGCCAAAATGCATCATCTTGCATTTCTCCAACTTGTATTCCGAATCTCACTTGCCCAGCAATATGTTCATTCTGCTATATTCTTAGCTAACGTTCTTCACTGTCCATTTTAACGCCAATTTGAATATCACTCACAAACATGCTAACTACACGTCCTATATTTTCATCCAAATTATTATTTAAATGATGCACAACAGAGAAAAACTCATTGCACACCGTTGGTCACAGGCCTGCAGTTTGTGCAGCAAAACTTTATGAACCGATTTTGAATCCAGTTGTTGAATGGATCCTGATCCGGTGTGATGCAGTCTTATAAAGTAATCTGAAATGCAGAACTATGCCAAAGGCCCTGGAAAATCCACGTAGACAATGTTTACTGCTCCGCCTTGACGTATCACCTTTCTACCTTCTCAAATATTCAACCTGTTTAGTGTGATATGATTTTCCACGCACAAAGCGATGATGGCTATCGCTTATCAGTACTTGCCTTTCCAAATGGGCGATGATCCTTTGTCTCAAAATCTCCTCAAACAAAGACCCCTGCCATCAGTCACATTAGTCTGCAGTGAATGTTGATGAACAAAAATATCTCAGGGAAGTGCCCTGTAATTGCAACCCTTGCTTCTGACAAGTTCCTGGGATTCATCTCATCATGTCCCAAGATTCTATCTACTTTTTTACATTTTATAACATCGAGCACCTCCGGGTCTCCAATGTGAACTCATTTCAAGACATAACTTGTATTTCCTCCAGTTCCACACTATCCCTGTCTTTCTCCTTAGTAAATCCTGATACAAAATACTTGTTTAGGATCTCTCCATCAAACGTGTTCCCATTTGATAGCACATTCAACTTTAAGGAGCCTTATTCTCTCTCTCTGGCTGATATTCAGCCATTTTTGATACTTTTCAAAGTGCTTCTGAAGTTTCAGATATTACCCGTATCAACACACTCCTCCACCACAATTACCTATTCTGCTCTTTATGGCCACTCCAAAATATAAAATCGAACCGATTTAAAGATATCCGCCTTTTCCAAAATCATATGTTCCCATTGTTTCTAAAGACCCACTCTTTGTTTAATACTATATCCTTCAGAATACATTCCAGCATGTTCCTCCCTTCCGGTCAGGCTAACGGGGTTTGCGTTCAGACTGACTGTAAAATTCTTTGGAAATCATTGTGTATCAAAATGAAAAAGCAAGTAATGAACAAGTAGACCAAAGGGAATGGAGTCTAAAAATAAGAATATGTTATTGAAAGATATGAATCAGACCAAAATACAAATATTATGAACTGACTGAGTACCTAAACTGAAAGATAGTCTTGCTTGTGAGGCAGGGCAGAGAGGGTTCACTCAGCTTAACATGAAAATGGAGGGATGATCTAATTACACTGGGTTGTGAAGGTTCAGCTTGAATCCATTGGATTGCAAAATACTGAGAGACAAATTGAATGAAACATCGAAGATTCTCGAGCGATTTGACAGGATAGTTGCTGAAAGCTAGAAAATAAAGCAGTACAACACAGCAAATAACCATTCAGTCCAATTTGGCTGTGCTACCTTGAAAGTGTTCGAAACAAATACCATCGTATATGACACATATCCCCCCATTCTCTGCCTCCTCATGTTTGTGTCTAAATGCCAGTTAACATTTTTTACACACATCTGCTCCTTCTACCTGCTGACCAGCTTCTGCCAACTGTGCAAATAAAACTTGCCTCATCCATCTCATTTAAAAAGTATCACTCTCATGTTAAACTAAAACTCCCTAGTATTTGATATTTCCACATTGGAAAAAACAGGTTTTGACTATCGACACAACCCCCGCCTCTCCTAATGATATAATCTGAACCAGGTTCGCCCCCCGCGCACCAACCACCAACCCCAGGATACGACTTTGAAGCAAAAATGTGTCCAAAATATCCTTCGAGTTAACATGCAGACAATATGATGGTAAAACTCTTTTGCATCTGTCCAAAGCCTCCACATCCTTCCTGTAGTTTGCAAATGAGAACTACACACAACAGGACAAATATGGCGGATCTTAAGTTTTATTTGGTGACAACATGACATGCAAAATACTGTACTCAATCCTGCGACTGATGAAGGCAAGTATGCCATGCTTCTTCTTTTCACTATGTCCTTGCCAGGTGTTATTTTCAGGGAGCTATGGATTTGCACTCAAGAAACCGCATATTAATTTTCCTAAGAGTCTGATCATTGCAGTGTACTTTTCTCTTGCATTTGACTTCTCAAAATGCATTGTCTCAAAATTATCCCGAAGAAATGCAATTTTCTATTTGTCTGCCCAGCTTCCCAGCTAACTTACGTGCTGGTGCTTCCTTTAATATCCTTCCTCACAGTCCAGAATCGTCCCAACTATCCTTCACTAATACATATCTTTCTAAATGTCGTCTGAAAAATTGCTAATCAGACCACTGACCCTGTCATCTTAATCACTGAATTGAATTACAAACAGAAATAACAACGCTGGTTATTGCAAAATACCAGTGGTTAGCACTGGTTCAATTCCCGACTCAGGCGACTGACTGTGTGGAGTTTGCACGTTCTCCCCGTGTCTGCGTGGGTTTCCTCCGGGTGCTCCGGTTTCCTCCCACAGTTCAAAGATGTGCGGGTCAGGTGAATTGGCCATGCTAATTTGCCCGTAGTGTTAGATAAGGGGTAAATGTAGGGGTATGTATGGGTTGCGGGTCGGTGTGAACTTGTTGGGCCGAAGGGCCTGTTTCCACACTGTAAGTAATCTAATCTAAACCATTGTCCGCAGACTTCCAAACAGATGTACAACACTTTACATTCCGCTTTCTATGATTACCAGGAAAATGAGCCCAAATTACCAACTACTATGCATTTCATAGCACGTGATTTGATCTTCTGGACCAGACAAGTATTGGCAGATAGATTACTAAAGTTTATGTACGAAGCAGTCTTAGCCTTAACCTGAATAACTGTCTTTGCCACTTGTTTTGGTTTTCCTTATGGGAGGATCTGTAACCAGAGGGCATCGAAACCTAACAAAGCCTCACTCTTTCAAGACGGAGATTAGAAGGGATTTATTCACTCAGAGGGTAATTAATCTGTGGGATTCCTTCATGCAAAGGCCTGTCAAGGCTGAGTCGTGTCGTATATTTACAGAAGAGATGGTCAAAGTTTAAATAATCAAGTAAACAAGGATTACCTGGAAAAGGTAGGAAAGTAGAATTTGGAATTGTCGTATCAGCCATAATCTTAGTGAATGGTAGAACATACTCGATAGGTAAATTGTCTCATTCCACTCCATCACGTGGACTGTACAATGTCTGTTTTGAACGAAAAAAAATTCATAACATTCTGCTTCTATGACCACAAAGATGCATTAGAGTAAGTTTATTAGATAATTCGCATTACACTAAATTTAATCTACAATCGCCCATTCTCTTCATGGTTCCCTGACATGCCGTTACAGAAAGCCATGTCGTACATCATCCAGAATTCCATCCATTACAGTACAGATAGTCATTATTTATCCAGTCGAAATGTAGACCACTGTCACACACAGTTACTGTCCTATCTTGGAGAAAAAAAACATGCAATGTCCTAAATGTAACCATATTTATAACTGCTTCGTGCTGATCAAGAAATTCCTGACGACGGTAAATGTCCGTGCTATTTCTGACTTCAAGGTAAAACTACTCCACATTTTGATTCCCACATTAACTGGCTGTCTGACAAAAACAGTTACTGCATCCATTTTTAACAACACAATTTGACCTTGTTTAGCTTTTTTGCTTATTCCACTGAAATCCCGACAACTGTTCAATATTCGCTTCCCAGCCATGGTCGTTCTACAGTATGACAATTCGACCATATGTGCTCACTTCAGTAAATGATGTCATTCCATTTGCCGTGCTGTAAATACTGGGAGAGTTTCAGTGTTAATGGGGCTTTGCAGAATGGATAGAGATTATCGATTTGACGAGGTGTTCGTGCTTCGATGGTGCTACGGAGTGAAGAATGGTTTAGGTTCGAGAGAATGTTCACGGGAGAAATTGTTCTCTTGTTTCGGGGAATTTACAGAGGTAGAGGGGCCGTCATTCGATTCCATACATATGGATGCATGTCGGGTTGTGGAGCGTTACAGGCGTTACATTGTTTCCACAACCCACTCTTTCGGAGGAAAATTGCAAGTGGTACATTTAACAACAGCTGTGGTGTTTGGGGACGATTACAGGGAGAGGGAGGTTATAATAGTCTGGGGAATGTTACAGAAATAGGGTTGGTGGTAACGTCTGAAGAATAATACATGAATAGGGAGGTTACGATGGACTGGAGAATATTACACACAAAAGGGACGATGACATGTATTGGAGAATTTTATAAGAATCGGGAGGGTAGTATAAACTGGAGTGTGTTCAAGATAAAGATTATCTTATGCTCTGGAAGATATTTCAGAAAGAGTGAGCGTTGTGCATCCTGAAAGATGTGACGTGATGTGGAGGCTTGTTGAGACTGGAGGAGGTCACAATCATAGACAGGTCTGTTAGAGATGAGAGTCACTGATAAACATCCGATGGGATTCAGGGAAAGTAGCGGTTAACAGGAAAATTGAGGTTTCAAAGTATTCTCGCCGATAGGGAGGTAAATAGCAGCTGAAGGAGTTCATCCAGTCAGGGACGAATTTTTGAATTTTAAAGAGGTTGCAGAAGTTGGGAGGACTGCAGGGACTGGAGGAGATTATACTGATAAGGATGGTTTCAGAGACTGAACAATGATAAGAAATAAAGAGGGTTGCAATGTAGAGTGTCAAGTGTCAGCACGTTAGAAGATCTGGGGAAGAAGGAGGTTTCACAGATAGCAATTCCTGTAAGGACAACACAATAAAGAGGCGTGTATATTTGGTGTACGGTAAATTCTCGTAGCTGAAATCACGGAAAACGATTCCACGGATACAGTGGTCGCCGTGTGTAAACAGGGAATCTGCACTCTTTTTTTTGCTTGCTCGGGTGTGAATTGGCCATATTTGCACAGATAGGGAGAGTATTAGTGGTAGGTAGAATTCTCAAAGATGGAGAGGATGGTAGGGGGTGCAGAACACTACGGAATGAAGAGGCTTATATCAACTTGATGGTGTACATAGGCAAGAAACATTCTGGGGATGGTAGCTGCTGAACAGGATAGGGCGGGGCATAGAGTCTGATAATGTTTGAAGAATTACAGAGGTTTGAAATCACTGCAGTGAGTCAGAAAAAGTGAGAGTTGTACTGTCTAATAGAGGTTGCACAAATCGGGACAGTAGTAGAGATCTGATGATATGGGACATGGAATTAGTGTTTGTTGGGACTGAAGCTGGGAACCGATACAGACAGAAGTGTCGTGGAATCTCGAGATACGCAGAGTTGTGGTGTCTGGTGGAGGTTCCACGGAGAGGGATGTTTGTAGGAGCATTAAGATCGGTCAGTTATAAGGAGGTTTGAAGGGTTTCGAACAGTTCACAGTGATAAAGAGAAACAGAGCGACTGGAGCATACTGAGTTTGTGAGGGTTGCAGGAAACCAGGAGGATTGTTGGAATGTGAGGAGTTTACTGAGGGAGGGAGGTTTGCAGCATTCACAGTAATTACTGGTTTAGAGTACTGTCTGGACGGGGGAGTTTTCAGAATTAAGGAAGAAGAGAGCAACAGGGAGTGGTTGCAGAAAATAGAAGGATATCAGCACGTCACTTTGGTACAATGCTGCTGATGGTCACCAGTCCGAAAAATATCCTCATTGAAATGTGCAAATCCTCAGTTGAATTGATAGGGTGGATGCTGACACGATACATCCTTCCCCTTATGGGAGAGAGAGAAACAAAGAGGCTCCATTTAACAAAAATACAGAAGGGGAAGTTTTCTTTTTTTTAGTTTCTCAGACCAACTTCAGGTTTATTTCTACACAGCTCAAAGGAATGTGATATGATAACAAAGCACAACGTATTTTGGGATTACAGGAGGTAGGAGATGAAAGCTCGGTTCCCAGGGCTGGCGGTCGGTGGAGAGAAGGATGATGGTCACCACCTGGAGGTGTTTCCAAGGTAAGGCTGGACAAAATGGCACGCTTACTCATAAGAAGGAGATAATGATACGTCACAAGGTCAAACACAGCAGGCAAATATCAACTTCCACATCTGTCGCTTTCTCAGTGAACTGCTCGCCCTCAATCTTGTGCCAATCCTCAATTATAAACAGCATGAGGTTTCCTAGCTCGTCATGCTCAGGGCCTGAAACTTGAACAAGTTGATGAGAAACATACACAATCATAATGTTTTCAGGAACATTGTGTCCTCGCCGGCAGAAACTGGTAAATTCACACTCTACCAAGCAATGAACGTCTGAGTGTCGAATCCAGGGTGACACAATCCTCTGAGTGATCGTTTGCAGAATTCAATGGAATACGCGAAACTCGATTGCATGGTCAGTGAGAGAAGTTTCATTCTCTTAAAATGGAAGCTTCCCAATTTCTGCATCACAAAAAAACTGGCGCTTAAGATACTGAAAAAGAAAAGACATTCCAAACAGATGCCTTAACGAGGTGATCTCTGGTCAGTCATGTATATCTCAAGGTCGCCAGATGCATTGAGAGGGCTTTCTGTCACAGCAACACGAGGGCAGCGTCAGGCAGACATACAGAATGTGCAAATAGATTCGCATCTGAGCTCACAATTCTCGGCGTGGGAATCAGAAGTTGTGCACAGCCATTCTTGTAAACCTTCTGCAAAGCAAGTAAAGATCATCTCAATAGTCCAATAAAAAAAAATCGTCATTCAAATTACAATATCCTTCAGGTTCCACAACTTATTCAACATGGGCCCCATCATGCGGGCTCTATGAATCCATCTACTTCTAATCTCCTGAAGGAGCCATGTCCCCTTTTATATTTGTACCTTCCTCAAGGATCTTCAGCCCTTCCCACCTCCTTAACATGGTCCGATAGCTGCAAATGCTCATCTGCAATGTTGAGAAGAAGGTCACTGCAAGATGCTGCGGGTATCATAACTGGAGGATTTTCCAGATATTAGGAATATTGCAGTGGCTAAAAGAAGCTTCAATAATTTGGAGCGTTCATGCTAATAAAGGAGGTTACAGAGCTGGGGCTGATTGTAGAGACTTGAAAAGATGTCACAGTTTATGAGTGTTGAAGGAAATGTAGGTTGTTAGCAAGATAACTGGGTTTAATACTGGAGGATTCTGCAGAAAACTTTTTACAGGATCGAAGTAAGGAATTTTGGCAGTGTGACTGAGCAGATGGATCTTGGTATACATCTCAAAAGATCCCTCAATGTTATTAACCAAATTTATGAAGTTATTCAGAAGGCATATGTTGTGTTGGTTTTCATTCGCAGTGGATCGATTTTAAGAGGTTTTGTCGCTGCTCCATCGCGCCCTGTTCAGACCACACTTGGAAAAATATGTTCATGTCTGGTTTACTCATTGTAGTAAGTTCATGGAAGCTTTAGAGAGGGTGCAGAGGAGATTTTACCAAGATGCCGCCTGAACTGGAGGGCTGAACTTACAAAGGATATTTGAGGGAGCTCGGGCTTTTCTCATTGGAACAAATAAGGATGAGAGACGACTTGATTGAGGTGTACAAGATAATGAGAGGCACAGATAGAATGAATATCCAGAGATATTTTTTCTGGTGCTGGAAATTGTTATAACGAAGAGCATAATTTTCGGGTGATTTTTTGGAAGGTTTGGTGGACCTGTCAGAGGTAGTTACTTTACTCAGAGTATTGGGTGCACGTAATACAATGCCAGCAATGGAGGTGGAGTCAGATCCATTAGGGACATTTAAGTAACTATTGGATAGGCAAATGCATTACAGTAAAATGAAGGGTATGTGGTTTACTTTAATTTAGAATGGGATAAAATTTTGGCACAAGATTGGTGGCCGAATGGTCTGAATTATGCTGCGCTGTTCTATGTGCTATGTTCTAAATATAGAGGGTTGCAATGGCTTGAAAAAGGTTTTGGAAATCTGGAGTGCAGAGAATCGAAAGGAAGACAGAAATATCGGAAGTATTGCGCGGGGAGTTGTCCGTGACAGAGAAAGCAATGATCCGATCTTCAACAGACGTCCAAGATTAAGAGGGCTATGGGTTCAGCGGGTGTTTTCACGGAGTTGCGGGATATCAGAGCCGCAAAATTGACAGAAATGTAAATAACTGTAGGATTTCTGGGGTTCACAGAGATGTGGATGTTTGGAGAAATGAAGCATTTTACAAGGATACGTATGTTGGTCAGACGGAGGTGGTTCCCACTGGCAGGGATTATTTTAGAGTATGGAGCAGGTTATTGCGTTCAAGTGGCTTGCATGGATTGGAATTACAAACACATAAATGGAGGGTAGTCATTACTGAACACGTTAAACGATTTAGAAACGCATAGGATGTTGGGACTGTACAAATCTGTAGGGTAAGAAGTTTGACAGAGCTTTCAGAGATAAGGCAAAATTTTGCTTGGATACTTTTTCCGCGATCGGGGAGAATTGTAAAAACGGGAGGAGATTCCAGCAAGAAGGAGGGTTGCAGAGGAGGCTGCTTACAGAAAAGTCTCTAGAATTCCTGTGTCCCAGCTCTCCTGAATATTAACCTTGGTCGAGATGGCTGATATATTTTCCACTGAATATTCGGTGGTCCCTCTCATATTCAGAGTACCGACTGACTGCCAAACTGTTTTGAACCCTCCACGGTAACACTAGTTAATGTTGCCCACCCCTCCCCAAAGGATATTGGAGGCCGTCTCGTTCAAGTCAGTCCGCCTAGCCTTGCGCATGTCACTTTGACACCATAATAATCAGCAATGGTCCAAGAACCTAAAACCCTGCCCCCTACACTGACTCGTCAGCCATGCAATCATCTGGCCTATGTATCTATTTCTACCCTCACTGTCACGTGGTACTGAGTGGACTCTGGAGATCACTACCCTTTATGTCCTGCTTTATAACGTCTTGCCGAATTCGCTATAGTCATTTCACAGGACCCCATCCCTTTGTCTGCCTATTTAAATTGTACAGAAGTGAACAACAACCTCTAGGTATTAATCCGCCCTCTCCAGAATGTTCTGCAACCACTCACAGACATCTTGGACACTCTTCTGCTCACTGCCCGAACCCAGCCTCAAAACAGAGTTTGCTATCAGTATCAAGATCATTAGAAGGGTTTTGGCAAACAGACTGGGAGGAATGCCTCGCAGCTGGGTCTTTATTCAGAGAATGGGAGTACTTCACGGTGATACAGTGATATTTCAGTCCATGGAATTCATGACGAAGGAATGGCAAAGGTCGCAAGTCGAGCGACTACTGATCAAGCGATATTGTGAGTTTGATAAAGAAATTGCAGTATCATTAAACAAAGCCATTTAACAGGATAAAAGTGCAAGAGGGCCCTTAAAATTGATGGGCAAACAATGGTCACCATACTTATTTGGCTGATACTGTCAAGGAAACAACACGGGTTATATTATATGCAGAGCTGTAGTCAAATGATTGCCAGCTGAAGAATGGGCCTTTCTGAAGCCAAAGGGATAATCCAGACATGGACCCATAAGAGGCCAGGAAAAAGACATTGTAGCCGGGTTTTCAGTTGAAATGGCGAGTTTCAAGAACATGTTAAATCAATAAGGAGGATGTATTAACTATTTTCACAGACATGAAGGTAGAAAAATTCCCACTGCCCGGTGCATACATTTAATACTTTTGCTGGTCACAGGTCAAGGATGATAGTCAGTATGGTTTCTTTGTTCAAGATGGACAACACGGATAAGCCAGGTAATTATGGATCATATTGTCTGACATCAGTAGGAGGGAAAGGATTGGATAAAATTCTGTGCGACAGGATGAATCAACCTTTGGGAACACAAGATCAGTAAGATAGACTCATTACAGATTTGGCAGAGGAAGACCCTGTTCGATGATTTCAGTTCAGATGTTTTTAAAAATTGTGTCTCAAAATATTGATGGGGGCAGAACAGATAGTATGGTTAACTTAGAATTCAGTAAGGCGTTTCACAAGCTCCCACATGGAAGGCTGAAACATGAGAACAATGGGATCAAAGTCAAGCTGGCAAATTGGATCCATAACTGGTGGAAGCTTGTTGCTTGAATTGAGCTGAGTTTAATGTCACATGTACCGAGACACAGTGAAAAGCTTTGTCTTGCAGCAACGCAAGCGCATCATAGTTAAATAGCATAGATAGGTAAATGATATGTAAACAACGTCAAAACAAAAACACTGGTTCCGGCGAATGCTTAGAGGTTGTGATTCCATTCAGTGTTCGAACAAAAGGAGGGTAGAAACTGCTTCGAAACCGACTGGTGCGCGTGTTCAGGCTTCTGTACCGTCTTCCCGATAGTCGAGGTTTTGGAAACTCATTATCAGGGTGTGATGGGTCTTTCAGGATGCTGTCTGCAATTTCCTGGCAGCGGTCTTGGATGATGGAATAAGGAGATGGGAGGTTAGCATTTGTTAATGTCCAGGCTGAATTCCTCACTCTCTCAAACTGTCTCCGATCTTGCGTGGTGCAGCTGCCAAAAAAAGGTCGTGATACATCCAAGGTGAATGCTGTTGATGGGGCACTCATCAAAGTTAGCAAGGGAATTTGCCGTCGTGCCAAATTTTCTCATCTGCCTGAGGAAGAAGAGACATCCTTGGGCCTTTTTAATCAGTGCGCCCAACTGAAAACGCCAAGAAGTCTTGCTGTAAAGGACCACTACCAAGAGCGTGAAACTCTCCACTCATTCCACTTCTGGGCTGTTAATGTGTAGGGGGGTCATGAGTAACATCCCACCGAAAGAAAATAAGGAATTCCTTCGTTTTACCAACATTGAGAGCTAGATTTCTCTCAGTGAAGCATTTTTCCAGGTCTTACACTTCCCATCTTTACTCTGTTGCGACCTAAATTCAGAGATTCTACCGACTGTACTGGTGTCATCAGCGAACATGTAGATTGCATTGGCCAAGTATTTGGCGACATAGTCATGTGTATACAATGACAACAGTAGGGGGCTGAGTACATATCCTGGGGGGCTCCAGTTTTGATTATTAGTGAGGATGGCATATTGTCCCCAATCTTTACTAATCTTTGCCGGAGGGTCAGGAAACCGAGGATACAATTGCAGAGAGTGGGGTTCAGTCGAGAATCACTCAGTTTGGTAATCCATCTTGCAGCTATAATAGTGTAGAAGGCTGAACTGTAATCAATGAGTAGAATTCTTAAATAGCTCTTCTTGGTCTCAAGATATTTTCGGGAAGAGTGAAGGGTAAGTGATATGGCATCTGACGTGGACCTGTAGGTCTGAAATGCAAATTAGACTTGGTCAAGAGTAATTGGAAGGCTGGAGTTGATTAATGCCATGACCTGCCTTTCGAAGCACTTTATGACCACCGAGGTCGGGGCCATTGGGCGGTAGTCACTGAGACATGTTGCATAGCCTTTTTTGGCACAGGGGTGATGTTGGCCCTCTTGAAATAGGCAGGGACATTGGGCTGCTGCAGGGGGGAGTTTGTAGATCTCAGAGAAGACCTCTACGTATCCTCTGAGTGCACGGTCTGGTACTCTGACTAGTTCCATCGCTTTCTTTAGATTAAGACGAAGAAAAAGCGATCTGACCTCTGATGCAGTGACTGTTGTGTTAGGCTCGTCAGGATTTGTCGAAGTAGGTGTCACGTCTCCGCCGAAATTCTTCTCAAAGCGAGCATAGAAGGCGCTGTGACGATCTGGGAGGGGTGCATCATCCTCTGCTATCTTGTAATGTCTCCTTTCAGAAGCTGTGATGTCATTCAGTCCATGCCATAGATGCTGGGTGTCTATCTGGGTCTCCAATTTCGACTGATATTGATCCATGGCTGCATTAATGGCTCTGCGAAGGTCATACTTGGATTCCTTACACTTTAGTGTGTCTCCTGACCTGAAGGCATCACATCTGGTTTTTGACAGGTTCTGTATGTGTTTGAAATGTTTTCACCAGTGGGTTTACCATCGGGAATAGAGCGGGAGCCATTGCTGTTTATGATATGCATTAATAACTTAGATTTGAAAGTAGAAAGTATTATAAAGAGGTTTGCACATGACATGAAAGGTGACGTTGTTGTCCACAGTGAGGCGGCTGATTTCAGGTGACAATCTGATCGTTGATTCTGGGACATTTCAAGAGAGTAATTTATTGAAACAAGACAGGCAAGAGCACGGCACACCATGTGGGAAAACCGATGAATTAAGCTGCAATTACTTCCATGTAAAAGGTTTAACAAATAAGGTCGTTGATGTCATGACATAGGATGAGAACATGGGGCTGGGATCTTAGCTGTTACCGAAGCAAAGCTGATTGAGGGACAGGACAGGCAGCTCAAAGTTCCAGGGATAGAAAAGGCAGAGAGACACGGCATGGAGTGGACTTCTTGATTGGGAAAACAACACTGCAATCCTTGGAAAGGATATTTCTGGGGCGTGCCCAGTGAAGCTATTTTAGCGAAACTGAGAAATCAGACGGGATGGTGACTACCTTACGACTAGACTGTAGGCCCCCAACTGTCAGTGTGAAATTGAGCAGCAAATATGTCGGAGGATCTCAGAAATCTTTCAGAATGATAACGTTGAAATGGTTGGGGATTTTAACTTTGAAAACCTAGACTGGGACTGCCATTGTTTTCAGAGTTTAAATGCGAAAAAATAATCAGTTTTTTTCAAGAAACCGGAGTCAAAATGAAAGTTACCCACTGGAGAAAGCGGTAAAATCTGACCAGTCCTTTTGAAAGCAAAGGAGGACAAGGTACTGAAGTAACCTACTAAGCAGGGAATACAGTTCTCGAAGGAGATCGTGATCAAATGAGCCAATTGGCCAAGGAATGAAAGATTAATTGAAGTGTTGTATTATGTTACGAGTAACGGTGGATTACTATTACAGTTCATGTTCGGATCTTTGGAGTATTACCGAACAGCGAGAGTCCAAGGGGTGCAGTTACGTCACTACTTAGAAGTAGCATCACAGGTGACTAGGGTGATGTAAGTGGCATTTGGCACACTCGCTCTCATAGGTCTCAGCAGAGAGTAAAAATTCGTTGCAGCTGTGTACGACATTGCTGGGACTTCATGTGGAGTACTGAGGTGAATTCTGGTCATCCTGCTTCAGGAATCATTTCCTTAAACTGCATTTGGAGGAAATGTTTCCAAATATAATACTGGCACTCTAGAGTTTCATTTACAAGGAGATTGTGGATGAGCTGGAAAACACACGTTGTGGATGAGATAGCTTTGGCAGATGTGGCTGAGGAATGTTCACAGAGAATCTATAGCAAACGAGTACAAAAAAAAACAACTGGAGAGACAACAGTTGGCCTCAAAGTTCTGTGAGGCCATTCATGCGAGGAAGCCAAATAAATATTTCATATCACAACGTATTGCATATGGAGACGAGTAAACAAATGGAGATAAACAGTGATGACTTAACGAGACTCTATTGCAGAAGAGGTGTTAAAACACAAAATTATAGAAAGCCCTAGGTCCTGAACAAGTGCTTCCGAAAATATGGTGGCAATCTGGCGACTGGAACCGTAGCAGAGATATTTTATCTTTGTCCTGTGTATTTTCATTGTGAGGCGGTGTCTGGGAGTTGTACGTATATCGGTTTGTAAAACCCTGACGGTTATACATATTGTGAATAACCAAAGTCTTTACCCCGGGCAGGAGAGTCCTGAACTGGAAGGCAGAAGTATGAAGTGAGAGAGGAAAGACTTAAAAGAGATCGAAGGAGGCCATTTACACACAGAGGATGATTCACATATTCAAAGGACCACCAGGGGATCTGCTCGTGAAAAGTACAATTACAATATGCAAAAGACATTTAGGCAAGTAATGAAGAAGTGAATGTTTGAAGAGATTCGACCAAGACAACCAAGAATTTTTCACTTGATGAACTGTGGTTCGCATGGACGAGTTTGACCGAAGGGTCCGTTTTTGTGATTCATGACTCTGTTCCCAGCTATTGGAGGAGAGCACTACCGATATCAAGCATTTTTTAGACAACGATGGAACGTAAATCGATAGGGATGCGAGTCTTGAATACAGCACGTTTCGAATATGTGGAGGGACTGAAAGGAATGTCGGACGTTACAGGGACAGGAAGTTTTAAATGAGTTAAAAATTATTGACACAAATCGTCCACGAGACATGACACAGATACATTGTTGAGGAGGGTAGGCTGAATATGATGCTATCAGGCATCATTACCACCTAATCTTGGGAGGCCTGCTTTCACCTCTGTTGTTCTGCAGTTCATTCAGACGGCACAGGTCAGGATTGATAACCGTAAATACCCTATGTTGTCTTCGTACAACAAAATATAAAATAGGTATGGCGATTAAGCCTGTGGTGTGTCAGTACTGTGCTCCACATCCAAGACCGCGTCTATGTATTGGCGTGTTCGCTGATATTTGAAGCCGTCTCACTGCTCATGTGCGCATCTTACATCGCTACAAGTTTTATTGAACATTCCAGACCGCTCCACCATTGTCTCTTTGGCTGATCAGACTTCTTCAATGAGGTGATAGACCAGACACTTAGCATTGGGAAGTCCTTTGAGTCAGAAACTTCCTGAGTAACCGAGGAAACAGAGAAATAGAGAGAATGGTAAATTACACTGATTCAGTAACGGTATGCATGTAGAATGCCACCGGGTATCACGGCGGTCTGGAAAATTGCAGTCTTATAGCAGACATGTGCCAATTCCTCTGTCTGGATTGAAGAATTCTGTTTGTTCAGGATCTGGAGTAGGTGTGAGAAATCCAGAAACACTATTGGAGTCAGCGATTGGATCCACAACGCAAACGATAGCACGTGGAGAAATACTGAGTGATATCACCCGAGTTCGGGAATGTTTAAGGAACAATCAATTACGTAGGAAGAACGGGTTTTGGTGCATGGTGCACAAATATCAGTGTTCTGGGATGACAAACTTATCATTGTTCAGGGATTAGGAGAGATAAGTCAGTGGTCTTATTGCAAGTGTTTGCATCCAAAACCGCAACGAAAGTTCAGGGGACACAAGTATGACTCCAGCTATCAGAAATGATAGAATTTGAAGTCATGCATTTGAAAAATTGTTATTAATAATCCACAAACGAGTATGAAACAATTACTGATGTACGCAGACACAAATACTTGTCATTTCGGGAAGGATATTGCTATCATCTCATGGTCTACATGACGTGCACATAGCAAAGCATTTGCCTCTCAATTGGCCTCTGAAATGGCGGAGCACGTTACTCAGTTCAAGCACTGAACTGCTGGTCAGCCGGTGACTTCCACATTCCATATGTGATTTAAAATACACCCATCAGAATGGTCCCAATGGAATCATGTCGGTAGCTTTATGGACAGGGCGGTAACCTGACAAAGAGGCTGCAGGAACAGGGTTCAGGTGAAAATACCTTTCCATATCCAAAGAGAAAAGAGAAGCATCAGAAAAGCATAAGATATGGCTGAATTCAAGCAAAATGGAACAGGAAAGCACAGAGTTTATCTGGATGTGCCAATCAACGATACGTTTGGTGGCAAAGAGAGGAGATAATGTATGTTTTGGATTGGTAAACGACACTGCAATTAGGTAGACGGATTAGTAACGCAGGGAAAATCGAAATTTAGACACTAGAATAACATGGTAACAGGTTAAATAAAAGGTGGAACAGAAATGTTCAATGGTGCACAGGCTGTGGGACCTCATGCAGAATGTGAATGCAGGATGAGTGACGCTAACAGTCAGGGATAACAAATGCATTGCCGAGAAAACATTTGGTCTCAGATCATGAAGGAAAATACATAAATGTAAATTTTTGGTACTACTTGACAAGGAAACAAGCAACACAAACGTCTGAGCCCGCCTAACAAAAATTCTTTGCTCATCACTGCATTACACAGGAATTCAGTGCAATTTTTAACAAAGACATTGAGATAATTTTGGGAAACATGAATAAGCTTCACTACTCGCACTGACAGAACTATTCTCTGACCTCTTCTTTGCATGTGTCTCTTGTCAGTGTTTCTTTGAATAATATATTGTGCAACTGGCTGGGGATGTAATTATCTCAGATCAAACATTGGGGGATGAACTGAATGAATAATGTCCCATAGAGAAATCCTCCCAGCTATTGTGATAAACTGGTGTTTAGAAGAATCGAGAGAGTGTTTTATGAGTTAGTGTTAAACGGATTTCAAAGAGTCTCTGAACCGAGGAAGGAGAGTGGGAAGGGGAATCGTTGTTAATGTTCCATAGCACGCCAGGAACAAGTAGAGTTGAAGATGCTCGAGGTGTTGAGAGTGTTTGAGACAGTGACCAGGGCCTGAACGATGTTACACAGCCGAAACGAATTGCTTCAGCTGGAGGTATTTGCAGAGTTAGGGAGGGATATTTAGCCTTTCATTTGTTCATTCATGGGATGTCAATGATTCTTTTATGCATTGCTAATCGCCCAGTGGGCAGCTCAGAATCAGACATATTGCTGTTTTTTGAAGTCACTTGTTAGCCTGACCAAGTAAGAATATTATTTATCCTTTCAAAAAGGATGTAAGTGAACCAGTTAGGTTCTTCTGACAGATCAATAATGTTTTACGGTTGCCTCACCAGTGTCTTGTACAGCCACATCATGATATGCCAACTACTACTCACAGTGCTCTAAACAATGAAGGCAAGCATCTCAAACGCTTGCTTCACCAACCTGTCTACCTACACCACTTCCAAAGAACTATGTACTTGCATCCCTCGGTATCTGATTGACAACACTAACCAGCGCCCGAGAATTAATTATACAAGCCCGGACTGGTATATTTCGTCAAAATGGAACACCCCACATATATCAAATTCAACTCCATTTGCTTTTCCTCTGTCCAGTGTTCTAAAATTAATCGGAATCCTACTGTGTTATATATTACCAATATTTTCATCCAAGTCACTTATCAAAATCATAAACTTCAGTGGACCTGCTGAACCGCTGGTCACATGTCTATGGTCAGAAAAACAGATTGTCTCCCACTACTCTCTGTCTTCTACCAACAATCCAATTTTGCATCCACTTGGCGAGAACGTACTGGATGGCATATCATTGATCAGAACCTATTATCCAATCTACCATACAGTTCGTCAAAAACAAAACATAGAGAATTACCGCACAAGGCCATTCAGCGCTTGTTATTCTGCTGAGATTTTGTCCTCTGAAATCAAAAGTTCCTTAACACCCTTCATTTAATGATGGTCCATGTGCCGATCTAAGAGTCCATTACATATCCTTAATGTATCTGACTCCACTACCACCACTGGCAGTGCACTCACCTTCACCAACCACTCTGTGTAAAGGACCGAATTCTGAAATCGCCCGTTCACCTTCCTCCAATCATCTTAAAATTATAACGCCTTGTGACTTCGTCCTGTGTCATGGGATAATAAGTCTCAGACAAATCACTATATCTGTGCCTCTCATCATTTTATTAACCTCGATCAAGCCGTCTCTGACTTTTTTTAGTTCCACTGAGAAAAGCCTTAGCTCCCCCAATCTTTCATCGCTAGAAATGCCCTCGAGTTCAGGCAAGATCCCTGCAAATCTTCTCTGTATCCGAGGTAAAGCTTCCACATCAATCCTGTGAGGATAGAACAAGAACTGAACATAATATTTCAAGTGTGGTCGAACCAGGACTCACAAGCTGCGGCAAAACCCATGGCTTTTAAAAGTAATCTCCCAGCTAATGAAAGCCAAAACACCATACGCCTTCCTAACAAATTGATCAACTTGGGTGACTACATTTGAAGGAATCTATGGACATGGATCCAAAATCCCTGAATCAGTTCAAACGTTTCCAGATTGTACTCCATCTGCACTTCATAGCATATCAATGTATCAAGTCAATGTTCCGTTGATCATAGATCATCAGCAAAGGCACAGCAATCTTTCCCTTCGCCTCGTCTCGTAAACTTGGGTATGTCTTTTATGGGCGACGGCACTTATCTATTCTTATGTTCTGCAAAATATTCGGCATATCCTCATTCTGCACGTTAACCTATTCACTTATGCAGCCTGTTTCACGGAGTTTTCACAAATGACACGGTCCCTCACATGAGAGAATATTGAAGCAAAGATTTCAAGGCTTCTAGAACATTTGCTTTGCTGGTGTTCGTTTAGACAAAGTTGACCAATCTGTATTCATTATATATTAGCCACCTCCTC
Organism: Hemiscyllium ocellatum; assembly: GCF_020745735.1. Lineage (NCBI taxonomy): Eukaryota > Metazoa > Chordata > Chondrichthyes > Orectolobiformes > Hemiscylliidae > Hemiscyllium > Hemiscyllium ocellatum. The sequence goes on from NC_083408.1 coordinate 5,817,671, forward strand.
GAAGAATACTCCAGTTTTGTCAGACATGATTTTCCACACTCAAATCCATGCTGAATATCTCGAATGAGACCTTGCTTTGCGAAAATGCGTATCTCCTTTCTCTTGGAATCTACTCCAACAAATGACTCGTCACTGCTCTCGCTAATGTGTTGTTTCCTGACTGTTCTCTGCAGTCCGTAATTGTTGGAACAGCATTGTAGCACGTCACCGCCTCTGTTGATAATGCAAATATCTTTGTTCGGCGCCCTGCAACCATTCCCCTTCCTTCCCACAGTATCCTGGTAAAGACATAATCAGCTCCGAATTATGATCTGCCTTTGTTCGTGTTAAGGTTCCAGCATCTTTCCTTGTCTGCTGTAGATATTTTCCAAGACATCACTGTGTATCTCTACAATTTCCCGAGTTTTCATGTCCTTCTCCACAGAAAATAGTAACAACATTTTTATTTTGGTTAATATCTCAACCATATCCTTTGGTTCCACACAGACAGATGAAGTCAATGATCGTTGAAAAGCCCTATTTTCTCCCGAGTTACTCTTTCAGCCTTATTGAAACTTTTGTAAAGGCTGAGGAAAATTGAAATTGACCATTTCCCTCGACAACGAGTTTCTCCCACCTTTCCCGATTCTGCCCGTTATTTTCACAACTGCAAAAATCCAACAGGCTCAAAACAAAGAGTGTTTTATGGAATGCATCTCCCATGGTTTCTCAGGGTCCATTTATTGTTTTGCCATAAGCTTTGTAATTCTGTTCAACATGAACCGGATATATTGTGCGGCTAACATTACTTGACTGCAGACTGACTGAACAACGGGTTTTGGCAATCCTTGTGAATCTATCTGAACAAAATGTAGCTCATCTGATTTACATGGTAATAGAGAAGGCAAATCAAGTGTTGCCATTTATTACAAAGAGAATGGAGTTAAATAGTGAAATGTTGCTAAACCGATGAAAGATATGACGTAGACCGCTTGTTATAACACGGGGTAAACTCCTCAGCTAATTAAAATCCGACACACTGAAAAGTTCACCTCGTGATGTAATATGTTAAATTTCGCGAGGCAAAGAACTATCCCAGACCTTACTACTCAAAGAAAAATCTTTTAGATTTTTTTAATCTATAGGCAACACGTATGTACAACTCCTTCTTCTCGAACCTATCCTTTCCCTTCCGTTCTACAATACTGGTGCAATGAAACATCGATTGAGATTTACAAAAAAAAAACACGTTTCAGTATCAGTCAGCTGCGTCGATTGCCCTTTGTAGCTTTTCCACTGTAGGTTTTTCTTCACAGATTTTCCGCGATCGTCTTTTCTTTAGTCTTCGCTGCACACATTTCTTATGGACGGGTACATTTCAGAGTGCTTTTCTGCCAGATATTTTTGTTTGTGAGCTTTGCCACGCTCCCACTAACTGTTGAAAATTTCCGATTGCATACAACAAAACGCTGGATCATTTCGTTGATTTGATGTTCTCCAAAAAGTAAAATTCAGATTCAGCTGCATGTTGAGCATAATTTAAACTGACTGCCTGAATGCGAATGTGTTTTTACCATGGTAATGCAGCTAAAGCCAGTTGTAATAAACAAATTTTCCATTTTTATATCTTCCAGCATACTCTGTGCCTGACTGAACTTTCAACTCTCTTAAAGGTAAAGTACACGTCTCCAACGTCAAAGCAGCTCCGCTTTAAGAATAAAAAATCCACTCTAATGGAGAAAATGGCTGAATTCTTTCAATTCCTTAACTACATTAGCATGACGTCGTATCTCAGTTAATCTTAAGAATCCAACGAAATAGACTCATATTCTAGACTTTACAGCATTGAAAGAATTGTGATCCTTGAATGCAAATGTCTCCTTCACTTTGTTCGTGATGCACACATGAAAATGTTGGAAGGCCAGTACGAAACTAAATAGTTCTTTGTCAATCGTGGGCCACTTCCTTTGGTGGATTTTGAGTTTCGTCGACAAATAGCCAACTCGGAGTTAAATCCACCAATATCCTCCGGTAGCAGTACACATCGAACTTTGTTGTCCTGAGCACTGATGGCAACTTTGAACTTCGAAAAGTTTGGTGGAGGTAAAATGGTGCAGTGGTTGATATTGATATTAAATCTGTGAATGCCTCCACGCATTGTTCTGACGACAGAAAGTCTGTTTTCTATTTTAGCAACTTGTTTAACAGTTCCACGACACTGCTGAATTTTGGAACAAATATCCGATAGAATACACCCAAGAATCGAACCACATCCTTCTTCGAGGATGGTCTTAGAATTGTCGCAATGGCCTTCGTCTTTGCGATCCATGGGTTCCGTGACCAATGTTATGTACCAAGAATCTTACCTCTGCTTTTCGAATTCTGTTTTGTTGTAGTTCATTATCAGTTTTGCCTCTCGTAATCTGTCAAAGAGCTCTGTCAACTGCACCTTGTAGTCTTCAAACGACTCACTCAAGTTCACTGCATCGTCTGAAAAGAATGCACAGTTGTTAAACCAGTCACAACTGTTTTCCTGAGTCTTTGCAATGTGGTGGAAACGTTCTTCATTCCAACTGGCATTACTTTGAATTGATGAAGCCCATTTGAATTGAAAGCGGAAAAAAAACTTCTTTTTCCTTAAAGGTAACTGCCAATAACCACGCTGTAAATTCAAGTTTACAATGTAACTAGTTTGTCCAACTTTCCCTGTACAGGCCTTTAGTTTCAGTATTGGGTTCCAGGCGGATTTCGTAGCGATATTGACGTTCTGATAATCCACGCAAAATTGTTGAGTTTCATCAGCTTTGGGAATTAAGACATTTGACGACCACCACTCACTCTGCTAGGTTCGCTGATATGTTTCTTGAATTTGGCCTCCACTTCTTTCTAAACCTGTCTAACTTTCACAGGATTAAGCCGATAAGAATGTTTTGTTTATCAGAGCAGTATTCCCTTTGTCGACCTCATGAACAATAACATTTTTCCTCCCATTTTATTCCTACATATGCCTCCATACCACTTTAACAAGCCTTTCAAATTTATTCTTTGTTCCTGAGACAAATAGATTGCAAGCTTCATCCATTCATCAGAGTCTTCTTAATGATTTAATAGTTTTGAAGCACAACAACTTCTACAACATCTGGATTTTATTCGTCACTCATGTGGGGCAGGAGTTCCTGTTTCTTCAGTGCAGTGTCTGTGATCTAAAAGTTTCAAAATATTCATATTAAATATGCGATACAGTTTTGTTTTCTAATCTGCCATCGTTATCAGATCATTCGGCTGACTCAATATTTTCTCCTATTGATGGAGTCCACTACATTTGTCCTTGAAGGGAGCTCCTCTGCCTGGTAACAATCCTAATACGTTATCTCCACGAATACACGTACGAAACTCAGAGTTATTATCTGCCACCTCCTACATTCCAAATTGTGCCCCCTTTGAGGGCTGTTTAGTTAACTTGCATTCGATTTAATCTCTCCCTCACCACCGATACATAATCTAATTGCGAGATCTCCGACATTTGCCCTGTCATTTTAATTAATTAAAAGGAAAGATATTAACTTCTCAACGACCTGTTTTGCCTTGATTCTTCATAATGGATTTGCTACCGGAAATTGGGTATAATTATTCAGTGTGATTAATAAGTACAGGTTCCTACTCTCGGGAGGGGACCGGCTCAAACAACTGTAAACTGCATGAAAGCTTCTTCAAATACTGGAATTGGAAACACGGGGGTGCTAGTTTCATTCTCAGTTGTGGCTTAACTACCATCTGGCATATATGACAAATACGGCAAAAGTTATCCACATCCTCGTGCATTCCAGGGCAATGAAAATGTTTAGCACACGAGCCTGAGACTTTTGTTCGATGACTCCTCGATGACGTGCTGCAGGTCGTTCACATTCTACCCAGAAAAGTTTTCGCACGTAGGCTACTAGCAACAGAATCTGGTACCCTTCGGCCTGTTTCTCCTCTGTACTAATCTGCCGCAGTCTCCATTTCCCTCCTAGGATTCAATCGTTCACGCAATAACACTCAGGAACGCACTGTGCCGCCTTTTTGGAGTACGCATCTGCATCACAATCTTTTATCGTATTGTCTTCCTGCTGTAAGTCACTTCGCCTTTCAGTACTAAACACTTCTGTCTGACCCTCAGACCCTTCAGGTTATTTTCCTGCACCATTACATCAAGGAGGTGTACTAAAACTGAATTTCAACTCCTTCATCTTTCTCTTTAATTTTTGCTTCGTGTTGTAATTAATGCAAGTGAGATCTGCTTACTCCACAGTCTGGGAAAACAGCATGCTGTTTCTGTTCTAACTCATCAGTTTCTTGGTCGTCCTTGGGTTTTCCATAGCAGGGGGTGTCGATCCCACCCTCGATCCTGCTGAATTATTCGCAAGAACAAACTACATTCCTGGAACTGACATGTTGTCAATCATTCCCAATGTTACTTCCCCTGTCTTGAGTTGTCTCGCCATCCTGTTATGACATTAGCAAATGCTAACTCTCATTCCATCTATCCCACAAATTACACAATATCGAATATAACAGGTCAGGAAGGTTGCAAATTTGGTTATTTCTTAGTATTCGAGATGGTTAAATGCTATATGACTGAAAAATTATAAATATGGCTCTTCTCTCCCTGATGTTTCTGAGTAAACATTCCCCACAGAGGCGAATACTTCATGGAGATCAGGTACTCGCTCCACACGCAGAATCTGTCTGATTCGTGCATTCTCCTGCAGCTTTCTGGCTCTTCTTGGGGTTTATTTTCCTAATTTCACTAATGCTGATGGCTAAGTTTTATTTTAACCATATCTTTTCCCACAATGCCTTACTTTAATAACCAGCACTGTGACTTTCCGTGTCCCAACGTACGACAGTAGAAGAATTTGAGGTGCTCAGATTCCTATCCACCACCTTGCGCTTCTTTCTAACGTGCTCAACACTTCCCACCGTTATCTAATCTTTGTTGCATTGTGTAGGATCTCCACTTCTTCCAACTTCTGTAGCTTGTAGGATAAAATTCGGTGTCGACAAATACCAGACTAATGTAATTTACAAGTTAAGTGATGACATCACCATAGTCAGTCGAATCTCAGTTGGTGACAAAACAGACTACAGACGGGAGATGGAAGACCCAGACAAATGACGCACTGAAAACAACTTAGCTCTCAATGTTGGCAAAACCAAGGAACTCATTACTGAGTTCTGTGTGATATTAGTCATGTCCCCCGACACAGTAACAGCACAGAAGTGGATCGAGTGGAGAGTGCCACACTCCTGGGAGTGGTCATCCACAAAAATCTTTATTGCATGTTCTTTCTTTCATTGATTTCCCAGGCCCAATAACGTCTCTACTGCCTGATACATCTGAGGAAATTTAGAATGATGGCGAATACCCTTGCCAGTTGTTGTATTTGTGCCATCGAGAACATTCTGTTTGGATGTCTCACTAACTGGTATGAGAACTGCACTATTCAAGATCGGAGACGGTTTCATAGAGTGGTGACCTCTGCCTGGAAAATCGCAAACGTTAACCTTCCATCGATAGAATCCATCTACTCGGCCCGCTAACCAGGAAAGGCCTGGTAATGTTTTCGACAACTTCTATCATGAGGAAAAAAGTCCAGATGCTTGAATGCACGCAGCAGTCAGTTTTGAAACAGTTCCGACCCTACTGTTCTTAGAATTCTGAATGGACACTCGAACGCTTAACATTCGCCTGTAACTGTGTTTGTGCTGCTGTTTACCTATTGTTATTATGCTACTTAACTCTGTGATCTGCCTGTATTGCTCGGAAGACAAAGCATTTCACTGTGCCTCGATGCACGTGACAATATATTCATTTCAATTCAGTTCGATTCAAATTCTGACCGGAAGCTCGTTTATGCACGAATATATATTAATCTGCTAATTCTGCTGCCCTTTTCACTTCATGAAATTTCTGTTCATTCAGGTGAATGGTTATAATCTCTGGAAGTAAGTTTTGTTAAACTTCTCCCTCAGCGTATTTGAGAGCCTCAGAAGTCGACTCGACCTTTAAACCCCGTGCCCATTCATCAAAATGACTCTGGTTAATTCTTTATAACTCAATCTAAGTATGAAATAGCGCCTTATTTCTGTTTTAAACCGCCATCTATCTGTTTCGCGTTCCATTTTACAAAAACTTAAAATAACTGTCTGAGCGCTTCGCAATGTCTTCCCATCGCGCCTGACAGAGCGGCAAATTTCTCACCAGCTCTGTCTACCAGTTTCTTCTGAACTAGCATCACCCAAACCATCTGCCTTGCCAATTTTTCAAATGAAATAAATAAGGCTTCCGCATTTTTCCCATCAAAATATGGTAAATATTTGGCATATTGGTGTAGATGTAAACATTATCATTTAATCGCCATCCGGTTAACTTCACGTTGCTGACTAATTATTAACTTCTCAATTTCAAATACTATCACTTTTTTGCTCAGATGAGAACCTTTTGTCTCTCTCTTCCTTTATCCTTTCTCTATTTTCTCCTCATTCTTCTCTCTTTGCTCAGCTAAGAATCTTTTTTATATCTCGCTTAGTCTCCTTTCTCTCTCTGTTTATCTTCTAACTCCATTTTGCTCAACTGGATTTTAAGTTTGTCCAATTCTACTACACTTGTATGTTTCTCTAACACATCTAAATGTTTGAGCAATTCCCTTTCAATGTCAGCTTTGCTTTATCCTATGATGTACTCAAATTAAACTTATTGGCTAATTATAAATGCAAGGCATTTTTCTTTATTGAAAACTTTCTTGGCAATCTTGAGAATGTTCTTCACAGCCCACAATCTCCAGCAAGTTGAAGTGCCATTTCTCTCACTCCTAATTTAATCAATCACAAGTCACAAAAATTACACAAATCGTCTCGCCTGCTATTAATTTAAAGATCTGGGCCACGAAGTGGCAAGTACTCAAATCTATGGAGTGTTTTTGGAAATCCAAATCTATTCAATTCTGGCCACATTTCAGATTGCATCTGTCTCAACCAGTGCAAATCGCTGACTAACACACTCAAACTGTTACAATTCGGTGTGAACCACACTGCTAATTTAAACCCGAAATACTGAGAATCTCACCTCCGAATAATCTGTTAAATTTCAAGAGGCAAAGAAATATCCCAGAAGTCACCAATTAGAGTAAAGATTAGCCACTTCATTCCTTACGTGCAACAGAGAATATTAAAACCAACATCTACTTACAATTCCTTTCTCTTACAACTATCTTTTACTTCCCATCTCCAATACAGTTTCGATAAAGGAAAAAGGCAAAAGTGAGGTCTGCAGACGCTGCAAATCAGAGTCTAGATTCGAGTGTTGCTGGAAAAGCACAGCATTCAAGGACTAGAAAAATCAACTTTTCCAGCAAAAGCCCTTCATCAGGACTGAAAAAATCTCATAAGTCTTACAGAAAAATACTCACTTTTCCAAACCAATCAGTTCTTTCTATTCTCCTTTTCAGCTTTTCCTCTCTAGATTTTCCTCGAGGTCAGCTTCGATGTTCGGCTGCACAGACTTCAGATGGACAGGCACATTTCAGTGTGCTCTTAAGCTCGCTGTCCATATTTGTGGTTGCCCTTAGCAGATTTCCCTGACTGTTCAAAATGTCCGGTTTTATAATCCTAACAGTAACGTTCAAAATTAGATTGGTATTTGTATCTGGGCATAATTGTAACCGATTGGCAGAACTTGAATTTGTTTTAGTTCCATAGCAACGCAACTCCAGCTATTTGTTTCGACCATGTCTTGCATTTGTACTTTATTCAGGCCTCTCAGTGCTTTCAGTCTGCCGTTGCTACATTTTCAATTCTTTAAAAGGGACAGTACACACCTACACGTTCATACAAATGCCAATATTGCTTCAGTTAGACCAATTACAGTGTCGTTTTCTCTTCCAACTGACGTCCCAAGATTCATCACTTCAGACTTCTCCAGACTTAATTCGATTCACCATCCCTCCATCCACTTTTACAATTGATCTATACCCTTTACTTTCTTGATATCTTTCCTCATTATCCACCACTCCATCGATTTTAAGTCATCTGAAAATAAATGATCACATCAACGATATACTTTTTTTCTGAATCATTTGTATCAATTGCAGAGTGCATAGCATAGATCCTATGATACACCACTGGCTGAAGTCTTCCAAAGAGAAATATTTGTTCTATCCTCCACAGTTACGCTCTGTTTTCTATTTTCAATGTAATTTGTATGCACAGTTGTCAACAACCATGAATTCTATGCATTGCATTGAGATATAATCTTCACCACCAACCTACCTGCCAAGTGCCTGAACAATGTCCGTGCAGACAGCATCTAGTGTCTTAACTTCAACAACAATCTTTGCCACTTGTTTTGTTTTCCCTTGTGTGAGAATCTGGAACTAGAGGGCATAAAAGTCTAAAAAAAGGACTCACTCATTCAAGACGGAGACGAGAAGTATTTTTCTCACTCACACAGTACTGAATCTCTGGAGTTCCTAACTGCAGAGGGCATGTTGTGGTTCTGCTCGCCGAGCTGGAAGTTTTTGCTGCAAACGTTTCGTTCCCTGGCTAGGGAACATCATCAGTGCTGTTGGAGCCTCGTGTGAAGCGCTGCTTTGATGTTTCTTCCGGTATTTATATTGGTTTGTTCTTGCCGCTTCCGGGTGTCAGTTTCAGCTGCAGTGATTTGTATGTGGGGTCCAGGTCGATGTGTCTGTTGCTGGATGTTCTTGCCGTTTCCGGTTGTCAGTTTCAGCTGTAGTGGTTTGTATATGGTGTCCGGGTCAATGTGTCTGTTGATGGAGTTTGGGGATGAATGCCATGCTTCTAGAAATTCTCTGGCTGTTCTCTGTCTGGCTTGTCCTATGATAGTGGTGTTTTCCCAGTCAAATTCATGTTGCTGGTTGTCTGAGTGTATGGCTACTAGAGATAGCTGGTCATGTCGTTTTGTGGCTAGCTGATGTTCATGGATGCGGATTGTTAGCTGTCTTCCTGTTTGCCCTATATAGTGTTTTGTGCAGTCCTTGCATGGTATTTTGTAAACTACGTTAGTTTGGCTCATGCTGGGTATTGGGTCCTTTGTTCTAGTGAGTTGTTGTCTGAGCGTGGATGTTGGCTTGTGTGCTGTTATGAGTCCTAAGGGTCGCAGTAGTCTGGCTGTCAGTTCTGAGACGCTCCTGACGTATGGTAGAGTGGCTAGTCCTTTTGGTTGTGGCATGTCCTCGTTCCTCGTTCCATCTCTTAGGCATCTGGTGATAAAGTTGCGTGGGTATCCGTTTTTGGCGAATACCTTGTATAGATGTTCCTCTTCCTCTTTTCGCAAGTCTTAAACTATGAAAGTAACCACCCCAACGCACACAAAAAAAGCTGCATCAGGACACTATTCAAAAGGGCCACAACACACTGCAGTACACCAGAACTGCGAAAAGAGGAAGAGGAACATCTATACAAGGTATTCGCCAAAAACGGATGCCCACGCAACTTTATCACCAGATGCCTAAGAGATAGACCGAGGAACGAGGACATGCCACAACCAAAAGGACTAGCCACTCTACCATACGTCAGGAGCGTCTCAGAACTGACAGCCAGACTACTGCGACCCTTAGGACTCATAACAGCACACAAGCCAACATCCACGCTCAGACAACAACTCACTAGAACAAAGGACCCAATACCCAGCATGAGTCAAACTAACGTAGTTTACAAAATATCATGCAAGGACTGCACAAAACACTATATAGGACAAACAGGAAGACAGCTAACAATCCGCATCCATGAACATCAGCTAGCCACAAAACGACATGACCAGCTATCTCTAGTAGCCATACACTCAGACAACCAGCAACATGAATTTGACTGGGAAAACATCACTATCATAGGACAAGCCAGACAGAGAACAGCCAGAGAATTCCTAGAAGCATGGCATTCATCCCCAAACTCCATCAACAGACACATTGACCCGGACACCATATACAAACCACTACAGCTGAAACTGACAACCGGAAACGGCAAGAACATCCAGCAACAGACACATCGACCTGGACCCCACATACAAATCACTGCAGCTGAAACTGACACCCGGAAGCGGCAAGAACAAACCAATATAAATACCGGAAGAAACATCAAAGCAGCGCTTCACACGAGGCTCCAACAGCACTGATAATGTTCCCTAGCCAGGGAACGAAACGTTTGCAGCAAAAACTTCCAGCTCGGCGAGCAGAACCACAACAACGGACACCCGAGCTACAAATCTTCAATCAGATTTTATGCAGAGGGCATGCTATAACAGATAACCATCTCACATATAATCCAAGATTCCATCCATGACAGCTCTGATAATCATTAGTTATCAAGTCGAGAAGGAAACTACTGTCAACCACAGTTAATGTAAAGCCCCAGCTGCAAGTACTTTCAATTTCTTGACTGTAACCATCTTTTAATTACCGTCACTGTTTGATGCGTATAAAATAATTTGTTTTAACGATTGCTACCTCTTTCAGTTTCGCAGCTCCACCCATTGTTACTCTAAATTTCGACTTCCAGGTTTAACTGTTTGTCTCACTAATCTATGACTCCCATCTATTCTTCATACACAAGATGAGTATGGTTGGCGTTTTGTGTATCCTGGCTAACCTCTGAGACCCCTTCAACTTCGACTTCCCAGCCAAGGTCAGTCCGCAGCCATGTCCCCGAATGACAGTGAGGATGTAGGTCTCTCTTCAGTTATGTTTCTCATTCCATCTCATTCTTTCCAAAGATATGAAATGTTTGAGTGACAATGGCGGTCAATTGGATGTGTAGTGATTATAGTGACACAGAAACTTTCAGGACCTCGATAATGTTACAGAGATAAGCATAGTTAGAAGTGTTCCAGACTGTTTATAGGGGTAAGCGTGTGTGTAACTGAATGAAGCTACAGAGATAGAGGACGCCGAATAAGATTCCAGAGAGAGATGAAAGTAAAAATAATGATAGTGAGGCGGACAGAGCAGCAAACAGAGAGAGGAGAATTTTAAGGTGAAGGGCATTCCATGAATTGGAGGAACTAACCGTAATACTGGCGGCACGGTGGCACAATGGTTTGCACTGTAGCCTCACAGCGCCAAAGACCTGGGTCCAATTATCGCTTTAGGCGACTGACTGTGTGGAGTTTGCACATTCGCCCCGTGTTTGTGTGGGTTTCTTTCGGGTGCTCTGCTTTCTTCCCACAGTCCAAACATGTGCAGGTTAGGCAAATTGGACATGCCAAATTGCCAGGAGTGTTAGGTGAAGGGGTAAATGTTGGGGCCTGGGTGGGTTCCTCTACAATGGGTCAGTGTGGACTTGTTGGGCCGAAGGACCTATTTCCGCACTAAGTAATCTAAATGGGACGGTCGTATGGACCAACAGACTTCACAGAGCTTGATTGTATTTTAGAGACAGGAGGAGTTTATCGTCATCATTGGGATTATCGAAACTAAATTGCATGTTGGGGGGGGAGTAACGCTGGATGGTGGCCGTAAACATGCAGAATTGTATTATCTGGAAGAGGTTGCTAATGCAGGCAGTTTTTTTTTGTCCTGATAGTGGAAGTTTATACAAATAATGAGGTTATTAGAAGCTTGACACGTTTACAAATAGAGGGAATGTTTAAGGACTCGAAGGGAAATATACAGATACGCATGGGTCAAGGAAGAATGTTTCACAGTTAACAAGTGTTCTAGACGCTGCAGAAGATTGCATAGATAGGCACAGATGTAGGGAATAAATTCAAATAAGCAGGCTTGAGTTTTGAATTGGCAGGAAGGGATTACAAGTATTGGTCTGACTGTCGGGGTATTCAGAAATAGGGAATTTCTTAATTCGCTGTAAGAGTTACACTGATAAAATTGGTGTTAGGGATTGCTGAAAAAGAAAGTGATAAGGAGTGTTCTACAAAATAAGCGAGGTTACAAAGTACGGACAGTGGCGGAGATTAGAGAGATCGCTAAGACAGTAAATGGTCAGGACTGTTGAGTCAGCTGTCATTCAATGACGTAGTCGGATCAATACAACTGATGTTAAAGCAGTACACTAACATGAGGGTGATAATGAAGGTTCGGATTTCTCTGTTCTGTGTTCCTAATATATAACACTGTATCGATGTCATGTCTTGAGGCTCTGTATTGAGAAGTTCACCAACTCCTTCCCGTGGTATTTCTGGTGAACGATCATGCCGCGCTGCCGTATTTATTGAAGACTCCCGATCCCACTGTCTCACTCTCTGGCTGACCAACCGCCTTCATTTAACACCTGTAATAGATAATAGAGAGAGAGAAACAGACAGAAGTAACCAAATTCAGAAATTAGACTGAAACAGTGAAGAACACACATGATGTATTGCACTAAGTCCCACAGACATCAGGAAAATCCTTGTCGCCAGCCTTGGTCGGCGATAGCAAGGGATACCCAATGGAAATATATTGTGTGGCATCTCCAGAGTGCAGGAAGGCTTCAAAATCAAAGGATATTTTCAGAGCAAGTGACTGTGATTCAGTGGGCACTATTATCAACACAAATGAAGATGGTTGGATGGGGTCCACTGGTAAATGATGTGACATTTGCCCTGTTCAAACATGTGACGAGGATCGTGCAGCGTGTTTCAAACTTACTTAGATGAGGAAGGACAGGGCTCAGGTGACTGGCAATTTCCAAGTCCAAAGAGAAACATTGAAACCATGGAACACCATGTGGATATGGCTGAAGACAAGCAGAATGATCAGAGTTTAATGAAAGAGCAGATAAGCAAAAAGGTTTCGTTTCGGGGATTATGTTAACAAAGCAAATTGCATTTTTTTTAATCTCCAAGTATCTTCAATGAGGTATATGGACTTGTGACGCAGAGAGATAAATATTTTCCATCAAGCCACCACCAAGGAGACCTGGCCACTGAGTGAACAAAAACTGTGGATCATTTATATTCACAGCGACACAAAATTGGGAAAGTCAGATAGAATGGGAAGCAGAATGAAAACTTTCAGAGTGACAACAGTGGGATTGCAATGAATCAGTTACTGGATTATGAATCCGTGTGAATGCAAATTCCAGGTTTATTGTACAGAAGGCAGTCAAATTTCAGCTAAATTAATCTGAACATGGATTTATTAATAGGCCAGACGAGGTAAGGATGACCGTTTCCTTCGCTGAATGATATTAGTGAACCAGATGGGTTTATCAAACAATCAACACAAGACTTGGAATCAACATCAGACTCTCAATTCCACATTTTCTTCTGATTTCGTCATCTACTCGGGGAGGATTCGAATATGGATTCCCGGAATATTATTGGGGTCTCGAGATTAGCAGTCCAACGACAACATCACGACGTCATCTCCTCTGAAAATATCGCAATGGCAATGCTGCACTTCCTCAGCGACATTATCCCTGAAGCGCGTCCTGTGTCTACCTTTGCTTAACTGCTGTTTCTGAGCTTTGGAAAAAACAACTGCTTGGGAGCCCCGTGTCGGTCACATGGACGACGTGTTCAGACTATTGCAGTTCATTGAGGTTTGTCTGTGCATTGGAAGTGGGGATGTTGGCCTGTTCGAGGACGCTGGTGCTGGTGCATCTGTCTCCCAGAAAATTCATAGGATCTTCAGCAAGCAGCATTGATGGCACTGTTCCAGCACCTTGATGCCTCTACTGTGGACACTCCACGTCTTACACACGTACACGAGGTCGGGAACCACCACACCTCTACATGTCATTAGTTTGGTGTCAGATCCGACGTTCTTGATATCCAGTAACCTCTTCCTCATACGGCCCAAGGTGGTGCTAGCAAAGCGGAGGCAGTGTGAAATCTCTTCACCAAGTCCGCCACGTGAACCTTGATGATCATGTGATTGTTTCGTAATTCCGGGCCAGGTTGGTAAAGGTCTTCATCTTGTAAATGTTGAAGGTGATCCCCACACACGAAGATGACTCTCATGGAGCAGACAATGCTCTTGAGTAGGCCTTCAGAGATTACACATACACAAGCATCAACCCCAATGACACTGAATTGGCGTCATTTAGTTTAGGTATGAAGGTGGTGGAGGTTAAATAATTTCCAGCTGTGTCCGTAATTTACCTTTATTCCTGTGCAAACCTATCGGTGGTGAGGTGCAGCAACACAGCGAGGAAGTTCGAGAATACTTGGCTCATTGACACAGCCATGTCTGACACTGGTCCAAACTGGGAAAAAGGTCACTGATTGACCCATTTATCATGAAGCACGACTTCCATGACTCCATTGAGGAGACGAAGGATATTGTCAAACTTTGTATCTTACCCAAAGCAGAGAAGGAATCTCTACACTGTTTCTGGTTAATGATGGCAAACACATCTGTAAGGTTGAAGGCAGGAAATTACGGGGAGCTTTATTACTTTGCATTTCTGCTGCCGCTGTCGAGCATTAAAATTCATGAATGTAATGCCCCTTCCTTGTGAAAAGCCACACTGCAATTCTGACAAAAGTTACTCAGCCGCAGGGTGGAGACGGATTAGAACGCCCTGGATGATAACATTTCTTACTGTCAACAACTGGAATAATCTGCATTAGTAACAACATTTCGACATGACTTCAAATCTTTCGAAAATATTTATGACTGTGACATCCCGAAGCTTACCCATAATGTTCTCCACTTCCATATACGGCAGACAAGCATGTGTACGTGCTTTGAGAGTTCTATGACTGTGGAGTTTACTGCTTGAGCGGGAATGCTGTCTGCTCCAGCAGCATTGCTGTTCCTGAACTCCTGAAAGGCCTTCTCTTTCTTTCGTGTGGGACTGTGCTTTTGCTGAGCTAGTGGTATGTTGAGTGATGTGGTAATTATTCAAGGGCGCTTGGACGAAAGACCGTGACCTTGTTGAGAAGGCCCCTGAAGTGCTTCCCACAGCGTTGTTTGATGGATTGTTTGCATTGGATAGGAATCACTCCGTTCTTGGAGAGTTGCAGGGCGAAGTGTTTGGTTTTTGTCTGTCGGTAGGTCTGACAGCCCAGAAACACCCTGTACACCATGCTTGTTGGCAATTCATTCGGCCTCCAGTGCATTCCCTGCCCGGCACTTGTTCTATATGAATTTTCATTGGATCTCAGCCTTCAGTCACCTGCAGTTCTGACTTTTTTCTTCTGAGTACAGTTGACCAATAACAGCCAGAAATTCCTTATATTTTCGGCTTATCCATAGATTGATCTCCTAATCATTCACATCATACACTCTTTTGTTTCCTGGTCCAGTGATCGACGATATTTGGTCACTGCATTTTCCCCATCGTGTACTCCTTAGACAGGAGCAGCATAGAGTTATCCTCGGAATAAAGGTCACGTTGCTTACAAAAACAAACAAAGAAGAGTTCAGATGCTGAATAGCAGAAAGAAAAACAAGAATTTCTGGAAAGTCTGAGTAGATCTGGTAGCAGCTTTGAAGAGAAAACAGAGTTAATATTTCGTGTCTGGTGTTCCTTCTCAGAACACTTCTGAAATAGCGCTCGTCCCTAGACTTGAACTCTGCTTTCTCTTCACACATCTGTACACGTCTGCAACAAACTACATACATCAGCAGCAATACCTCGTAAGTTTTCAAACAGAGTAAAGATCCACCCCTCAGGATCTTGTCAAGTAGAAAGGTTACATTGAATGTGTGATTCGGTAGTGATGTAATAATTGCCCACACTCTCTCCTCAAATCACTTCCAGCATACAGCAATATGGCTTTGTGTTTAGCACAGAGATGTGCAGGGTAGGTGAATTGGTTGCGTTAAATTGTCCATAATGTTCACGGATGCGTAGGTTCGGTCATTAGTCAAAGGTAAAATTGGAATAAGAGGATAGGGGAATCGATCAGCACCATTTAGTTTGGGCTTGTTGGGTTAGTTTGGACTTGTTGTACTGAAGGGTCTGTTTCCACACGGTGTGTATTCTATTGATTCAATAGGTATGACAAAGGGTAAGGCATATAACATGGTAGACTCTATAGAGTGGTATTTACTTTATATTTACTTTATATTCTGCAGGGGATTCGATACGGACTAGTTCCATTATGTGCTCTCCCCATTGAATACTTCAGTACAGGTACAAAAGGAGTTTCGATACAATGTACAACAACTCTGTGGAAACTCTTTTCTAATACCTGGCTCATGTTCAGCCACTATTTTTTTTAACTGTAAGTAAAGTTATCTCTCTCTTTTACCCTGAATGTAAAATTGCTTTCTTAATTTGACACAAAAAGTGAAGCTTGTCGCAGTCTCCACCATCAACCACTCCCAGGACAAACACAGCTCAGGGTGAGATACAAACTAAAGCTCCCGCCATAATATCCACATCAAATGTTCCCAGTGCAGTGGCAATACATGGTTGAATGCAGGTTAGGTGCACATCTGCACTGTCAAAACACGTTCAGCGAGGGAATTGATTCAGATTGAAGTCCATATAGTATCTCCAGCCTATGTTTAACCTGGGGTCATATATTCATCAAGTAAGATCCAGCCCTGCCCACATCAATTACTGAAAGAGAGATACGGCACAGGATTAGGGAAAGATTAACACCATCCTCTCCACGAACCCCATCAAATAATCTCAGAGCTGGGACAGATGAGCCTCGATACAGAATGATTCTCTGCCTGCTTTGATTCCGGTAAAATTAATAGACATTTT
Organism: Hemiscyllium ocellatum; assembly: GCF_020745735.1. NCBI lineage: Eukaryota > Metazoa > Chordata > Chondrichthyes > Orectolobiformes > Hemiscylliidae > Hemiscyllium > Hemiscyllium ocellatum. The sequence goes on from NC_083408.1 coordinate 5,834,315, forward strand.
TGAACATGACATTGATACTGAATATATCGCCAAGTGCCACCCAGCGACGCCCCTCACTGCACACTGCCAAGATGCCTGACAACTAACAATCCCAGGAGGACAACACTTTTGCTTTCGATACAGAATAAATTTGCACCGACATTGTCTACAATGAAAGATTGAATGACTCGTGCTGGACAGACACCTCGCCCATCTTCCTTGATAAAGGCATTGCTGTGTTTTGCACAACTAGCCGTGTTGAATATCTGTATGTGCCTGATTAGACCAACACACTCACGACTCTGATATTAAGAATCTGCAGTCATCACATTCACCTCGCTGATTTGAAATCTAGGGAGAAGCGTTTTCCACCTCGTGAACCTTTAAAGATTCAAAAAAGATTTACAAGGATGTTGTCGTGATTGGAGGTTTTCAGATTTAGGGAGAAGCTTAGTAAGCTGAGGAGGCATTCCCTTGAGGGTTAGAGGCTGATGCGTAACCTCATAGTCGTTTAGAAAATCATGCGGGACATCGACAGGATAAATACTTCACATCTTTTCCCTGGGGTGGGGAAATACAGAACTAATGTTCATAGTATTACTTAAAGAGGGTAAGATGTAAAAGCGACCTCAAAGGCACCTTTTTTTTCACCCAGAGAGTGGTGTATCTATGGAATATGTGGCCAAAGGAAGTGGCGGAGTCAGGTAGTGTTGAAATATTTAAAATACAACTGGATGGGTATGAGAATAGGAATAAATTAGAGGGATATAGGTTAAGTGTTAGCAAATGGAACTTGATTAGATTAGGGTATCTAATCGGCATGGAAGAGCATATTTCGGTGTTGTAGGTCTGTATGAATCTTTGACTCTATGCCTACATTCAAGATGTTCCCCTCCACTCTCTACAGAGATTCCTGGGGAAGTGATTATGCCCAAAATGTTGATTCCCTTCCTGCCCGGATGCTACCTGCCCAGCCATGTTGTTACAGCACCATACATTTGACTGTGATCTCCAGTATCTGCAGTCCTCAATTTCTCCTAGGTACATTCAAATCTTTTGCATCTCTCACTGCAATCCTCAGGTCATCTCTGCCCTGAAACTCTTCAGCCTGATGCAAACTTGATATCACAGCCACATCTACTTCCTTAGTGTCATTCCTGGCGAAGAGCCTCTGCCCAAAACATCGATTCGCCTACTCCTTGGTTACTGGCTGAGTGGCTGTGCTTAGGGGGCTGCACGGTAGCACAGTGGTTAGCACTGCTGCCTCCCAGCGCTAGAGACCCGGGTTCAAATCTCACCTCAGGTTATTCTGTGTGGAGTTTGCACGTTTTCTTGGGTTTGTTCCGGTTTCCTCCTGCAATCCAAAACATGCAGCTTAGGTGAATTGGCCATGCTAAATTGCCCGTCGTGTTTGGCGAAGGGGAAAGTGTAGTAGGAAGAGTTGGATGGGTTATGTTTCGGTGGTCGGTGTGGACTTGTTGGGCCGAAGGGCCTCTTTCCACTTTGTAAGTAATTTAATCTTACCATACTCTCGACTTTGATCTCTCGTGATTGTAGTCCTCACTTTCGCCTGCATCAGTCCTTATTCTGGAAAATTTTTCTATTCCAGGTTCACAGGTCAATTCAGTGCGGTGTTTTGCACAACTTTCCGTGTTGGACAGATATCAAGTCTGGACTGATAGAACAATGCATTGTTGTGGTCCGCATAGCTCCAAATTCTGTACAGGTAGCATTCCCACATTTATGGATCAATGCACTTCTGTGCTCTGCGTCTGCGCCCATGCTGAACATGTATTCACCTTGCTGTTTTATGCAACAATGCATGAAAGTGCTTAACACAAATTCTCAAATGCAATCAGAAGTCTAGTTCGACTTTACAGATTGATGCAACCGTGTGGTGTGCACAGCTCTCTTCACTTATTCATCATGGACAGATTGCTGAAATCATTTGTGTAACACACAACCCTAGTCTATTCATTGTTCGATGCTGAACAGATATTTAATCTTTTTTTCTGAAGACTGAGTTGTTTCTGTGAGTCAGGAATGTGCATAGTTCGCGGGGTGGGGGGTGGTGGTGGTGGGAGGGGAGTGAGGGAAGGATTAGATCAAGGTTGAGGTAGGGGGAGGGGAGATGAGGAAAATGGTAAATTCGACGTTGAAGCCGTGTGGTTTTAGAGTGCCAAAGCGGAAAATGAGGCGTTCTTCAGCATGCATGTGAGGGATAGGAAGGGATTGAATGTGTGTGTGTCTGTGTGTGTGCGTGCGTGCGCGCGTGTGTGTATATGTGCATGTGAGTGTGCATGTCGGTGATTGTGCCTGCTTGCTGAATACAGTGTGTGTCAGTGAGTGAAATGGAGTGTATATCTGTGAGAGAGTGTGCACATAGGTGTAACTGTGTGTGTATGAGAGAGAGTGTGGACAGGAAAGAGCGTCTGCATCTGTGTGTGAGTATGTAAGAGAATGTGTTTATGCGTTCTTGTGTGTGAGAGAGAGAGAGTGTATAGTGTCATAGGATCACTGGTAGTGTGACAGGAACCCAAGGTCCCGGTTGAGGCTTGGATTTAATGGTGCAGGAGGCATGTTCTTGCCACAGGTGAGTTGATGTGGTCGTTCACAGGGCGGCTGCATTCGTGTGTGTGTGTGTGTGTGTGTGTGTGTGTGTGTGTGTGTGTGTGTGTGTGTGTGTGTGTGTGTATGTGTCTCATAGCTGTTCCCTGAAACGTTCTGCGAGTTAGAATTCTATCTCCACAATTCCGAGGGCAAAGTTAAAGATCACATGACACCATTTCATCGTCCAACAGGTTTGTTTGAAACTGCAAGCTTTTTGAGCGCTGGCCCTTCGTCAGGTGGAGTAAGATCATAAAACGTAGAATTTATGGCGAAATATATGAATGTCATTCACGGATGCAACATATTGGACACACCAATCTTGCTGTTACATCTTTCACCTTTTGGAACGTTTTGCAGGATTTGATTCATTAATATGTTCGCTCACATTCCAGAGTTCACTTAAGCTTTAATGCGAATATTTTCAGCTCAGGCAAGCATTAAATGTGTGAGCTTAGAGTCTGTAGGTGATCCAAACTTTAGACAGTCTGATTCTGTTCACAAGCAAGTAATTCACAAAAGCCTCATGGATTACCAAAAGTATAATGAACAAAATCTGAAGAGTCGGCAATGCAGTTCTGCAAATGCAAAATTACCACTTAGAGGTGTGTGTGTGTGTGTGTGTGTGTGTGTGTGTGTGTGTGTGTGTGTGTGTTTGTGTGCGCGCGCACGTGCGCCAGCATGTGAGGTATATCGAGAGAATGAGAGTATGAGTGTGTGTGCGTGCACGCGTGTGTGCGTGCGTGCGTGCACGAGTATGGATGTGAGTGTGTGTGAGTATGCAATGGAATACATTTACGTGTGCTTGCGTGAGTGTGTTTGTGAGAGAGAATATAAGTGTAGTGTGGTGATCTGTGGTGAGAAAGGAGCACAAGTTCCCATTTGAAGCCAATCTTATGTGTACTGAACTTATCTAATAGCCTCTGCTTGGCTAATCTGCATTGTTGCTTGTCTGAAGTCTGCCTTGCAGGTGATCACCTGAAAATCCGAAGTTGAATGTCAATAATCGCTGAAGTGTCCACCAGCAGGGAGAGACAATCCCCAGTTCTTCGCGACCTGCAACACCTTATCAATGAGGATGAGCATTTCATGAACACATTTCCTTCGTTTTCACTTCTCATAATCAAGCAATCGATAAAACTTCAAATGACGATTATTCGGAACTTTCAACCTTCATACAATATCGAACACACAGCCTTGCCATGGCAACCAATGAAAGGCGTGTGGGAGTCTCGTTATGGAGCCCCACTTTACACGTGGGGCCCTACCAGCATGAACACGGCAGGTATTCATGTTACTCGGACTATGTTTTTCTATCCAATACACTGAAAGCATGGATGTTGTAATGCATGGTACGTTGGCGAGATCAAGCTGACGTTATGCCAAAGGATACACGCACACAATCGCCATACACGGATGTCGTCTTCGACTTGAAGAACACGACATCCATAAGGTGATTGGCGTATTGGTATTCAAGTGTGTTTGTGCTGGAATTGGAGCAAATGCACTGGAGGTTACATTGACTTGCAAATACCTCATCTACTGTGTCCATTGCGCTCAATGTCGTTTGCTTTACGTCGTGGAGAAGGACACCAACATGGGAATGTATCAGGACATGTCTCTGGGTCAGGCACCAAACAAATCTATCACCGTACGGCCGACCAAATCAAAATCCCCTCTCACTTCAACAAGGAAACATTAGGCTTGGGCTTCAAACACTAGACGCCGGAGGAAGTATGTCTCATCTTCCGCCTTGGGACACTCCAACCACACGGCATCAGCGTTCATTCACCAGTTTCCTCACCTCCACGTCTCCCACCTCATTCTAGATCCAAGCCTCCAAATTGGCACTGCACTTTTGAATTTGCCGAACTGTCCATCTTCATTCCCATCTAGCCAACCTATCCTCCTCGCCAATCTACCCCAAGCCCCACGACATTCCTGATCAAAGACGTATGCCTAAAATTTCCATTCTTCTGCTCCTTGGACGCCGCATGACCGTCTGACCTTTTCTGGCGTCATTTTACAAACCCAATTCTCCAGCATCTGCAGTCTTCACCTTCTTCTGTATATAAGAGGTGGTTGGCGAATGATTATAACTAACCACTTCAGCTGATCTGGCAAAGTCTTTATTTCATGTTCTCATTCTCACGATTGGAAGCTACAATCTTTGTCTCCTCCCCCTCGGCCAATTCCTATATCTTCCCCATATTTCATATCCTTGTTGTCCATTAAGTAATGTGCATTAAGCAGCACGATGGTTCCGTGGTTAGCACTGCTGGCTCACAGCGCCAGGGATCTGGGTTAAAGTCCAGCCTCGGGCGACTGCCTGTGTGGAGTTCGCACGTTCTCCCCGTGTCTGCGTGGTTTTCCTTCGGATGCTCCGGTTTTCTCCTCCAGTCCAAACTGTACAGGTCAGGTGAATTTGCCACACTAAATTTCCCGTAGAGTTATGTGCTGTGGTTAGGGGACTGGGACTGGGTGGGTTACTCTTCGGAGGGTCGGTGTGGACTAGTTGGGCCGAAGAGTCTGCAGGGAACCTACTCTAATTTAATTGTCCATTCTTAACTGTATCTTTCTCTGGACTTTGGCGTGGTTCACTCTGGAACATTGGGTTCCACCTTTCGGAAGATCAGAATTTTCAAAGACATGGTTCACGATTTCTCTCACTTCCCAGCGTCCTGTGCAGTGGGGCATGTTGGACAGTTATTTTCAGAAGCTTTGAAGCACATCTTTGCATTCTGTTCCTGTCACGTAAGTCGTGAGTCCGTCACTTGGTCTGCCAGTCATGTGCTCAGTTACATGCGGCACCTCTCGGTTATTATTCATTTGGACGAGGCTAGGATCTGGTAGTTGAGTGGCGTTTGACTTACGTATGGTATTTGCACTTTTGTGGAGATACTGGACGTGGGTTTCTGGAGGATGTGTTTTCAGCTGCTGTGGGCAGTCAATCATTGTGACTCCAGTTACAGCATCTGGGTCTGTAACATGCCCAAAAAATGGAACTGAGGGTGCAGAGAGGGGAGGCTTCTTAACCGGAATTTGGAGTGACAATCACATCAGATATGATTTGAAGATGCCAGTGTTGGACTGGGGTACACAAAGTTAAAAATCATACAACACAAGGTGATAGTCCAACAGGTTTAATTAGAAGCACACTAGCTTTCGGAGCGACATCCTTCATCAGGTGATCATCAGATCTGACCTTTCATCAGTGCTGGAGCAGGATTTAATCACTTGCTCTTTCAACATTTTCACATTCTTCTTTTTGCAACAAACCAATTGTAATTCTCTCCCAGTGTGTCACACTCGTTGGGAGTAAGATTTCCCGACGTGTTCGTTGGTAACATGATCCTGGAGGCTCACGGTTCTCCAGATATGCCTGTGTGCCAAGTCCAAGCAGTTAACTGACAACCATCTGTTCCTGTGACTAGATTTGTGAAATTAGATGTCCACCACTTGCTCCTAATTTACAGGCTCGACTGGCAGTGTGGTCCCCGGCTGCTCCTCCACAATGGCACTGAGGGACTGTATTGCCTCTTCACATTAACTACAACTTCTATTGCCTTTCTGGTGGTTTTGTAAAACATCGTTAGAATCAGAATTTTTTTTGTTTTTGTTTCTCCATAATTACACCAATACACGAACTTATTTGAGAGATTTATAAAGCTGAATGACATCTCCCTGACCGTTTGTAACGGGTGTTAGAGACTGAATGACATCCTCCTCTTCCTCTGTTACAGTCTCGAAAGGTTGGTTGGCCTCCTCATATCCCCGTTACAGAATCAACAGGCTGAATGACATCAACCTATCCCACTGTGACATATTCAAGACACTGAATAGTCTCCTCTTGTCCCTCTGTAACTGTCTTGAGACGCGGAATAGTCCATTTATTTTCTTGTCTAACAGACTTGACAGGATGAACACCCTGCTCCTGATACACAAAAACAGACCTGAGACAGTGAATGAAGCAGAAACCCATGTATTATGAACAGCCACGACATTGTATCTGATAGAGGCCCCTCCCTTCTCTATTACAAAAGCATAAACAACAAAATGTTATTCATGTGGCTTCACAGCGGGACCTCGCAGAGCCTTAGGAACACTTCTTCTTGTGTTGAATGACTCCCTGTTCAAAATGTGCGAACATGGCAGTTTTCTCCCTCTTCAAGTCCTAAAAGACAGTGGTGGGCTGAATGACCTCCTCCCATCCCTCTATAGTAGGTACATGGGGACAGAATTGTTTCCTCCTGAATGCGCATCAAAGCACTGAACGATGTCTCAAAAGATGATTTCATAACACAGCACTACATAATAGGAATAGCATTACACAAAGTCACCGAGCATTAAATATTGCTATCTTTTAGTGTGGTCCATAGAAATTTCACGACTAGTCAATTTATGTATACAGTCAAAATTTTTATCTGCATCTCATTCTGCAAACAGAGTTTGACATATACAACCTAACTTTGTTTTCTCTGAAATCTCACATCCAAGAAAGAAAAAGTAAGTTTGAAAGGTATATGTTTCATCTCTCAGCAACCCTCATCCAATCCGTCACGACTAAGTACGTTATCCCTTTTACTGTGATATGAGCAGCCATGTAAGGACGGGGTTAATTGAACCTCATTGTTCGGAGATGGTGATTACCTTCAGTCTCCAAGGAATTTATTTTTTCCAAGTGAAGGATTTCCATCTTTTAATTATAAATGCATTTCATGCTATGTGTTGTCCCATAATAAGAGCCGACCGTTACATACAGCACTAACAGGGATCCGTAGCTCCAGAGAGAGGGGAAGGACAGATCAACATCTTACAGCACTGGGCTGAGAAGTCACAACAATGGATCAGTATCTCAGAATAATAGACTGGAATGTTACAACATTGGACAAGGGTGTATTTGAGGCTGCGTGGTATCTTTCAACATATTATCATCAATGGTCATTAACATCACGGATCAGAATTTCACTTTTGATCATTCAGTATTTTTATTATCCTATTCTGGCTATCGTTGGTGTCCCTGATAAGTCTTAATGTCCAGTTTTTCTTTCGATAAAACATGCTTAACTGTCGTGCAGGTCTCTTCATTTACTCTACAGAATCATTACAGCTATTCTTGTTCATGCTGAGAATTTGAATCAACGTATTTATTCCATAAACCACTGCAAAGTGCGTCTATAAAGTTGATTATTCCGTCTCTCTCTCTTCCGTTCAGGCAAAATCCCCCATAGATTTTGATCTACACAGTTTCATCAGTGAACAATCATTCATTGTATCACCGTGGTTATTGTCTTCTAGGACAAAGTGAGGACTGCAGACGCTGCAGTACCAGAGTTGAAAGATGTGGTGCTGGAAAAACACAGCAGGCCAGGCAGCATCATCGGTTATTGTATAAGATGCCATACCAGAGAGGCAATGACAGGCATTTAACTTGGCACCTGATGACTCATAATAAAGAAAGCAGGGCAGTTGTCAAACTGTTGCTCAATGACTGAACCTGGTGATATCCACTTGTGCCACGTTAAATATTTGTTGCACTAGGACCCATTGGCAGTGATTTTCAATCCGAGGCAATTTTTCCACTGTCATCACTTTTGCACCATTAATATAAATAGTGGCAGGCATTCTCTTTGCTTCCCGAAGTTGGTGATCTTTAGTTTTGTTTAGGTTAAGGGAATGATTGTTTCCTTTCCATCACATCGCCAGTAACTCTATATTTATTTTGTGTCTTCTGTCTTGACTTTGTTTGATATTAAACCTATAAAGAACTTGTCGACGGAGTTAGAACGAATTTGGTGCCAGTCAGAGTATAGAAATTTGCTGATTACACGGTCTTAATGGGCATGCGTGCTAAAGATTATCATGGAGAATGTTTTATTGAATGATCGAACTGATACTGGTCTGTAGCCGAGGCATTTAAGGAGACAGTTGCAGAGTGTAGAGCAGACACCTACATCTCTGCGTGTTAATATTGTTCGGGATTAAATTATAGTGTGGAAGACACTGCTGCAATCAATAAGTAGAAATTTGATGTCAGTATCCTTGTTGTTCAGACATGCGAGAGACAACTGTTGAGGTGGTGGCTGCCCAGGATCTGTTACGCCAGTGAGCAAATTAAAAGTGGTCAAGGCAGGCTTGAATGCAACAGATGATATGAGCCATGACTAACGTCTTGAAGATTTTCAGAATGAAGGGAGTCAGAGCCACAGGCCATGAGTTTTCTTTGGTATCAGTATAATGGAAGTCTTCTTGAAGAAGGTGGAGACAGCAGATTGTGATAATTAGAGGTTGAAGTTGTCATAGATTGTCCCGGCAGCTGGTCGACACAGGATCCAGCAAACTGTTGGGAGCGTCGATGTGGAACAATCGTTTCCATGGGTTCACTCTTACTAAGGCCGATGAGACATGCACAGTGGTAATCAATATGTAAGTGACTCAGTTTCACTGAAAAGGAGAAAATACATTAAGTGCTAGTGTGGAGAAAGCGAAAGTGAGAGTGGCGGTGGGTTGTGATCATGTGTGTTTGTTGACTATTTCATTCTGCTTCAATTTGCATGCTGTTGTGTTGTCTTCACGTCGACTAAAATGAAGGGGTTAAGTGTGATTATCCGAGTCTCTAACTGAGTGCAGTATTTCCTCTTGGCATCTCTAATGGTAATTTGGAGGTTGTATATGGCATTCCTGTAAAAATCTGTTTCCTCTGACTTGCATGCTGCACACGCAATCTTCAGGATACAAGGTTTCCGTTTGGTGAACGTACAGATTGCCTTCTTTGACATACTGTCCTGTCCAAAAATGTTGGAGAAGACTGCGACAGTAGTGCCGTACTCATCTCCTTTGGGCTGTGAGTCATCATATAGACCATTCCACTGATTTTAAACAGTCCCACAATAATACAACAGCTGCTGAAAGAAGGAATGAATATTTTCTGCACTGTGTCCTCAGGTTTCTACTTCTGCTTATAAGTTGGGAGGTGGAGCTCAGCATCGCGGTCTGAATTTCCAAAATGCAGATGTAAAATGGAGTATTCTGCATCTTTGATGGTTGTGTGGTAAGGGGCAAGGATGTCCAGCTCCAGGTGGGACTGCAGACATGTTGACAATATTATGGTAGCACCGTCATGAGGTTGGGTGGCTGAAGTAACAAGCTATGATAAGGATCGCAATATTTCACCTCAAGTACAATTGTAGTGGTGTTCATTGCATTGTTCACTTTTGCATGAGATCGAATGTAGTTTGTATGTCAGTTGGTAGTGGTGGGCTTGTACAGATGTAGTAGGGATTGCATTTCCCTCTTAGCTTTTCTCGCTCCAGGGGAACAACAACTCGCCCGGGTCACCATGTCTAGCAGTGTTAGGTGCTGATTAGAACGCAGACACCATCACCACTTGTGTTACCCAAGGACAGCGTGCTTTCCATGTGACAGAACATCGAATAAAGAACATCCCAGTGTAATACAGGCCATTCGGTCACGCATGTTGTGCCGAAATATCGAACCAATCTAAAGCCCATATAAACTATATATTCCATTTTCACACATATATTTATCCAATGACGATTTAAACGCCATTAAAGTTACCGAGTCTACTACTGTTGCAGTAAGGGCGTTGCACGCCCCTAAGAATCATTGAATAAAGAAATATCTGAAATGTGTCCAATATCTATCACCTCTCAAATTGAATCTACGTCTCCTCATGCGAGGCATCACCATTTGGAGAAAAAGGTCCTGACTGTCCACGCTATCTGAACTTCTGATTATATGATGTTGCTCAATAAAGTAACCTTTCCACCATCTTCACTCAATCGAAAAACGCCACAAGTCCCCCAGACTTTCCTCATAAAACCTTCCCTCATACCAGTCAACATTCGACCAAAACATATTCTATCCAGATGTTCATAAATCCTATCTCTTATAACCTATTCCAGCACTTTGTCCACAACCTGAAGTAAGGCTCTCTCGTCTGTAATTAAATGGTTGTCCAGACTTTCCTTTTTGAAAAATATCGCAACTATTTCAATTCTTCAGTCTTCCTGTTGACAATGACGACACAAGATCGAAGCTCAAGCCTCAGCAGTCTCATCACTACTTTCCGAGAGAATCTGAGGAAAAATTCCATCTGGACCAGGTAACTGATCGATATTCACAATTTCTGGAATTGCTAACATCTCCACCTTTTGAACCTGATTCCCGTCCAGACTAGCAGCCTGTATCTCAACATTCTCCTGGAAAACTTTGTCTATTTTTGTTGCGAACACTGAGTACACACATGCCAGTAGCACTTCACCAATTTCCTCGAACTCCGCGCACAGTTTCCCAAGACTTCTCTTGATTGGCCGTAATGTTACTCCAGGCATTATTTGCTTCCGTTTATACTTACAGAAAATCTTATATTTTCATTAGATTAGATTAGATTACTTACAGAGCGGAAACAGGCCCTTCGGCCCAACAAGTCCACACCAACCCACTGAAGCGAAACCCACCCATTCCCCTACATTTACCCCTTTATCTAACACAACGGGCAATTGAGCATGGCCAATTCACCTGACCTGCACATCTTTGGACTGTGGGAGGAAACCGGAGCACACGGAGGAAACCGACGCAGACACAGGGAGAATGTGCAAACTCCACACAGACAGTCGCCTGAGGCGGGAATTGAACTCGCGTCTCTGGCGCTGTGAGGCAGCAGTGCTAACCACTGTGCCACCGTACCCTGGAGCCTAAATGCAGATGACTTCGCATATCCCCATTCTGGGCCTTCTCACCTCTCTCTATAGTTTATTCCTGTTTCGCTTGTTTCTTTCAAGGACCAGATCGGAGTCTCCATGTCTCATTCTCACATAAGCCATCGTCTTCCACTTGACAGAATATCCAACATCTTTTAATAAACCAAGAATCCCTTGGCCGAAAATGTTCTCCCTGCCTGACAGTTCGATACTTAACGAGGACACGCAGGAGTTTCTCTATGAATAAAATCCCCAGAGTGATACCATGTCTAAGCGGTTAGCATTGGTGTTTCACAGCACCACCATTTCGATTTTGCTTCCAGCCTCGAACGACTGTCTGCATGTCTTTCCCGTGTCTACATCGGTTTCCTCCCACAATCCAAAGAATGTGCAGGTTCACCAAACTGGCAATGAACAATTGCCGTTGGTATTCAGATATATGTACGTTTGGTAGATTAGGCATGGATAAATATAGAGTACTCGATCGGAATGGGATGCTCATCAGAAGGCTGGTGTGGGATTTTTGGACAAAATGGCCTTTATCCAGATTGTAAGGTATTTTTGACTCCATGTTCTCAATTGTGCCCACCCTGCATTTTCCTCCCACGTGAGGTGCTTCCTAAATCTTGCCTCATCACACTGCAATTGCGTTTCCATAGCCATAAACCTGGCTCTGTGTTATAAACCCTAACCATTTCATTGCTTGATTAAACATAGAGGAGAAAGTGAGCTCTGCAGATGCTGGAGATCAGAGCTGAAAATGTGTTGCTGGAAAAGCGCAGCAGATCAGGCAGCATCCTAGGAGCATGAGATTCGACGTTTGGGGCATCAGCCCTTCAGGAATGAGAAGAGTGTGCCAAGCAGGCTAAGATAAAAGGTAGGGAGAAGGGACTTGGGGGAGGGGCGATGGAGATGTGATAGATGGAAGGAGGTCACGGTGAATGTGATATGCCGGAGTGGGGTGATAGGCCGGAGTGGGGTGGGGGCGGAGAGGTCAGGAAGAAGATTGCAGGTTACGAAGGCGGTGCTGAGTTCGAGGGATTTGACTGAGACAAGGTGGTGGGAGGGGAATTGAGGAAACTGGAGGTCATCCCTTGTGGTTCGAGGGTTCCTGCCCTCCAAATTTAATTAATGGCCTTATTCATTAGTTCATTCTAAATCCAATCTGACCTCCTCCCTTGTTGGCCTGTCGACACAACTTGTCAGGAAACCCTCGTGCACACACTGGACAAAAACAACTGATCTATCCAAAGTGCTCTAACGATAATATTGCAAGTGATTATTTGAAAAGTTAAAGACCCCATAACCACAACCTGTTACTCTCACTTGTATCCAAAATCATCATTGTTATTCTTTCCCCTGCATTTCTGGAATTATTCGGAAGTCGTTAAAAAAAAGGCTCAACAAGGTGACCTCTCCTTTCCTGTTTCTAACCTCACCCCACATTATCTCGGTAGATCTGTCATCAAACACTTGTTTTTTTTCCCAACGTAACACTATCCTTAACTAACTCTGTCATACTTCCTCCTCTTTTAAAATCTTCTCTGTTCTGAATGAAACATCTATTCCAGGAATCTGCATCAACCATTGCTGTCACTGTTGGAGACACGTCTACGAAATAGCCACAACTTCGAACATCCAAGGTACCAATCCATGTTGCAACTTAATCCATTTTATTCCAGATGCTTCTGGCATTGAAGTTAACACACTTCAACCCGCATTCCTGCTTGAAAGTACAGCCCTGCGATACTGAAACATGATTTCAGACCTAACTGCTGCCAACCTTCTGGACACTAGAACGATGACTTTGTTTCCAAGCCTCCTGCTGATTTAAGTTAATCCCTCCTGAAGAGCATGAGTAATATCTGAGGAACATCAGGTCGTACGGCTCTGCCAGGTGTAGCAGAAATGAGCCTTTTTTGTGAAATTGAGCACACAGCAGACTCTCAATTTCCGCTAGATGCTGGTTCCATATTTTAACACATTGATTTTTTTCTCAATGACTTTGATTGTTGCCAGTGATGTGCTCGGGAAGGGGGAATTGAAACCATGTCATCTGCAACCTATCATGTATCCAATGTTTCCTGGTAAGTTCTTTGCTTCTGGTTAATCTCGGGCATCAGTGATGGATTTCTGCTGCTCCAGAGTGTAAGTGCGTGCTCCCAATGGGGGTCCTGAGTGCGAGTTGTTGCCGGGGCGCTCTGCTGGTTTTGGAATTCATTCTGTCCAATCTTCACATTGTTAGGTTCCATTAATCTGGTGTGGCATTCCTGGATTTGTCCTGCCTCCTCAGACTTGCGTCATTCTGGCTTTAGATTTTGCGCTTGTGCTGATCAGGACTCCTTGGGATTAGATTACATTTGACTGGAGTTAAGGTCTGGACAGATCAGGATCGGGTCACGATGCGGGCTGGTTTTGATTTGGGGCGGAGCTCCACGGGTGCAAATAACTTTAAGGTCAGATTTCAACTTCGGTAACGTATTTCCTTGTGGTTGTGAACTTTGGGCCTATGGGAAGTTGATTCATACTGGTTCGGAGAATCTAGCATTCACTACACTTGGGTCTGGAGATTTTTGGCATCTGCAGACATATAATACATTTAAAGTAACATTCCAGTAATTGTAGATCTTTAGAATTGAGATTGAATACTACTGAACAGTTTTTAATTTTTTTTTAGAATCAGGTCTGCTGTGAAGAATTTGAACACAATTGCCCCATATGGACATGTATCTTAAATCCTACCTACCAAACTGTGTCATGTAAATTAAGGTGCGAATGGTAGAAGTGATTGTCTCCGTCGAGTGCAAAATATTAAAAAAGACAATGGAAGAGAAAATAATAAAGAAACAATGAATATAAATGTAAAGAAATTGAGAACCGACATCATGTGTTATAGTTGTGGAGGTATGGAACTGAATATTACGTCCTACAGGTTGTAACATAGCAAAACATAATTAGACGTGTCATCAAGCTTATATTATGAAGCTGATGTCGACACCTCGCTCATAATTAAAACTGAAACCTCCAGTGACCAGCACATCTGTTAAAGAAGTGTGACAAAATGGTATTACCTCTCTCTAACATTCAATCTCTTTTAACGGAGTGGTTAAGTGAAATGGATTTTTTTCGTCCACATTATAATCAAAACGTTAAAAATGTATCATACACTAACAGTGAACAATTAGCAGATTTACTAACAAACATAGTACCAATACCGTACAGCCCAGATGGCCTCTTTCTTCAAGGACGGCAGATTCCCCCCCAGACGTGATCGACGATGCCCTCCACCGCATCTCGATCTGTTTGCTTCCTTCTGCATTACGAACCAGCGGTTCAGACACTGAATTAGAGACTATGAAACTGTTGCAAACAAATCCAGTCATAGGTACAGAATATTATAAACTTGTGAAGAAGTTACAAGTGAAAATGAGGAAGCTAAAAGTCTGATTAAGTTCAAGGTTTTGGCTGAAGTCAAAATGATTATTAGCTCGAAATTGTACTTTTTATAAGTTGGCAAGAGATTAGATGTTGTCTTTGGCTGAATACAGTAATGTTATCCAAAGCAAAATAGCCAAAATTAGTGTTTTTGATTGAATAATAATTGGCATAAATTAAGTGTATATTTTTGCTGTTTTGTGTGAAATATGACAACGATTACATAAGAGTAACACGCTGAGGAAACATACGGTTCGGAGAGTGCGTCCTCATGGGAATTACACCTCTGAAATATACTTTAGGAAAACCGATGTTCCAAGTATCCGAATGTTTTTTGGTTGGTGCAGGAAGCCAGGGATAGAATGACTGAAAGTTCCTGTAATATGGAGCTTATGACACCATCAGATCAGAACGAACTTATTGAATTGTCTCGCAATTTTGGCGTGCTGATTCGGCTCACGTTGAACTCTGATTGGATGCGTTCAGAAAAAAAAACACACAAATCTGCTCCTTCCCTTTATGTTTTCCATAGTGCAGAAGTGATATCGTCATGAACATGGGAATTATTTGCAACGCTATGATGATAATACTAAAATTAACTTCAGCCATTAGATTCCAGAAATGGCATTCTCCAGAAAGATCTGTCACCAACATTCTCTGAATATTCGGCAATCAAGTGCAGTTATTGTGTGGGTGAGTGGGAAGTTGCTGTATTAAATAATACGAGTGCTGCAGCCCGAGTCTTGTTTGAATTACGTTGGTTATGAGTGTGAAGAGAGAATTCGTTGGTACTTGCCCTGACAAAGAAGAGAATGTTATTAATGCTGTTCATTATTGCCGAGGCATTTCTACAGTGCGTAGACACTGCAATGAAGTGGATGATCAGCTCAGTTTATGGTCAGTAGGTCTGGGGAGGGGGGTTGGGGGCGGTGGCCATCACTGAGAAGTGAATGGTCCCTTATGTATTAGCCCTTCCAAGAGTGTCAATTTGAAATCACACAACACCAGTTTATAGTCCAACAGCTTCAATTGGAAACACGAGCTTTCGGAGCACCACCCCTTCATTAGGTGATTCATCATCTGATGAAGGAGCGGCTCTCCGAAAGCTGGTGCTTCTAGTTAAACCTGTTGGTCTATAAGCTGGTGCTGTGTGATTTTCAATTTGTACAATTCAGTCCAACACCAACACATCTCCAAATCATCCACTCGGATCACTGTGTCACTATTGGCAAATCGTAGTGAGATGGTCCCTTATCTTCCATGCTTGTGTGAAACTGTGGTGGACAGCTATAAACTGAGAAAAATCAACTACATGTTCATTGCACTTTTAAACATGACACAAGCGCCAAGGATATGAAATGTTCAGGGGTATCTCAGCGATGATGAGTACCTTAAGACAATATGATCAGGAGAGTTGGGCAGGCATTGGATGAGACGGATAACATGGGGTAGGTTGGTAATTATTGAGGTCAGCTTGATAAGATAATACCTGAATGCCAGCTCAGCCTCATGTGAAAAATCCCTCCATCACACTTAAAGAAAATGATTTTTGGGAAAATCAGAGTTAAGTTCAAATATTCTGTTGAGACCAGTTATAGCGTAGCAGACCAAATCCGAATTCAAACTCTCCATCACCTCAAACCACATCAAAATCAGTTACCCATCATTCCTGGAAATACTGGCTCGTGTTGCAAGATGTCATCGAAATGTATTAATTTTCCCTTGATAAAGCTGTGAATTCACTCTTTGGTTGCTTTGGCTGTTTGTCTCTCGCCTCCCCAAATGTTCCCCCGGCAGTGATTTTCTCACGGCAAGCAGATATTGTCATGACATACCTCAAATATGGATCCTTGAATGAATGGGAGGGTTGCATGTTGTCAATTCGATGGCCTCCAATTTTTGCAACGCTCAGCAGTGATCCAACATTGCATTACCGAGCAAAGCACTGTTCTGCAAAGCTCTTCATGCTGTGATGATAACTGTTTCGGGTTTACAGATCAATTCACCACTCATCTCCCCATGCTGGGTAGATGTATCGTCTGGTTGATAGATCAATGAACAGAAGTGTCCTATCAGGCTCAACATGGTAAAAAAAATATATTTGGACCAGGGTTATAGATCAATGCTTTGGAGTGGTCTGTGCTATGTTCCAGTTTGAACACTTGACCGGATTGTCCTGTGCACGAGATGAGCCTGGTCTGCCCAATGCTTCATGCTGAACCGATGCCTCATCTGTGTTTATGCTATATGAGCTGGCTCTGGGAGGTAAATTAAGACCGTTATACATCTAACCATTTCTGATAAACTGGCAATGGTTTTCCTTCGTGTTCTCATTCATGTGATTCGATCCTCCAATCTTTGACTCAATTAATATTGCAGTGTGACAACGCTCAGTACATTGTGTTTGTGAAAAACTACTGTCCTGGCAGCAGATAAAGCCTCTTTATTCAAAAGCAGTCAGACTTTTCTATCATCTTCGAGAAAACAGGGAGGAGGAAATCATGGAGTCCTGGATGATGGTCTTCCCCTTGATACACGTTCAGAGAACCCTCCACTTCAATGCTCCCCATGCCAACCAAATACATGAAAATATCCTGTGTATACTTACAATAAAGGAGCCGCTGAACACATCGGTGAGCAGACCGTCAGTGAGACGCAGCACCATTTCCAATGTTGCAACTCGTCAGTGAACAATGTGTCAGTAAGTCCTGACGTTTGTTTTACTGAAAAATGCACAGGTCCACATTTACCCACGTTACCAAATCATTTACAAAATGACTGTCCGTTGATTATTCATTTACGGACTCTATGCCACTTAATGATTGTAATGGTCTGGGCCAGACCATTCCAAACGTTCTTTATCAGGCAGCCCAGACCATAAATCTGCATTTTGTTTTCTAAATTACAGTGAAAATTACACGGAGTAGGTTAGCTACGTTGACTACCAGGTTCTGAAATAGACAGAAAATTATTCATAAAATTATGGAATGAAACACAAAGGACAGAACTCAGTCTATTCAAACTGGACTTTAATATGCTGTTCCTAATGTGCACACATTCCCAATATACACGCCCCTTAAACAGAGAACCAACCTGAACCCGAGACTTACAGGTCGAAGTCAGAAGGGTAGAAGGAGAGATAGTTTAGCAGCGTGTTTCCAACCAGCTCCACAACTTGAACCGACACTAACATAACTTGAGACTTTTGGACTGATCTCTCCACTTTCATTATACAGGGCATTTAAAAATATTAGAGCCTTGTCCTAATGTCTCATCTGTTTATATAAAAACAAAATGGCTTCTCGGTAAAGCCTTTCATCACGTGAGAAACCAGTCAATTTGGAGCCCCTTCCGGTTTACAACCCCTTTAAAACAAAAACATTGATACAGTATCCTTGAGGAAAGGAAAAGCTTTGAGAGAATAGCTTTGGGACATGATACTGATCATCTGAAAATATTTCTCTCACACTGCAACCAAAATTTCCTATAACAAACCCACCTAGCCTGCACATCCCTGAACACTAGGGATGATTTGACGTTACCTATCCATCCGATGTGCCTACCTTTGTAATGTAGGAGGAGCCAGACCAACCAGTGGAGCATACAGACACAGAGAAAGTACAAACTCTATCCAGAGAGACACGCGAATTTTTTTTTTAGATTTGACTTACAGTGTGGAAACAGGCCCTTCGGCCCAACAAGTCCACACCGACCCGCCGAAGCGCAACCCACCCATACCCCTACATTTACCCGTTACCTAACACTACGGGCAATTTAGCTTGGCCAATTCACCTGACCCGCACATCTTTGGACTGTGGGAGGAAACCGGAGCACCCGGAGGAAACCCACGCAGACACGGGGAGAACGTGCAAACTCCACACAGTCAGTCGCCTGAGTCGGGAATTGAACCCGGGTCTACAGGCGCTGTGAGGCAGCAGTGCTAACCACTGTGCCACTGTGCCACCGTGCCGCCCACAAGAGTCAGACACCCGAGATGGGACTTGAACCCACAAACCCTGGCTTAGGAGGCCAGTGCCTTATCCATTAGGCCACTGGAGCTGCAACAACGTGATGTAAAACAAGCTGTAAAAACGACTGAGCTACTATGCCACACCTCGTTAATTTCTGCTAAATTGTTGAGGACTAATTTATCCCTCACATTTCTCTGTTTCCTGCTGAGTAACAAGTTCTCCCAATATCTGATTTAGCAGCTTTAACTGGCTGAACCGTCCATTTACTGAGTAAGAAGCGTGACAGATTAAACATCGATTGCTGAGTAACTGGCTTGACATTCTGAATGGTTTCTTTATGTTCAGGATTGAAACCCTTGATATTCGAAATAGACTGTTTCAGTACAGGTGTACTTCTGCATGGTCTGGGCATTTTAGAATCATCAATGAATAGTTCATGTCAACCTTTATGCTTGAAGGAAGGTTACAGCTGTTCACAGCTCACAGTTTCTTACAGATGTCTAATTTTGTTTTGCTCGCTCCACGAGAATTATGCCCCACTTCGCAAGAGGCAGTATCACAAAACACAGTGGACGCTTTCTTCAATAAAAAGGAGGATAATTTTCTCTTGGCCTAGGCGTCTTGCAGAGACTGTGGAGGATGAAAACATCTGTGGCAAGTAGTTTGGTGAGAATGCTTCCCTCTTGTTCGTTCACTCATTATTTGCTGAAGTTCGGCTACTGTGTACGTGAGGCCCCAGCCTGCATTAGACCGGTGGTGGGTTTGGGCACACACTCTTGTCGATGGAAATTCAAGTATTGTACCCAGAGTCTGCTCCCTGTCCTTGTCACCCTCAGTGCTTTCTCCAACTTGGTTTCAACATCGAGGTGAATTTATTCACCACTGAAGGGTCGTATGGAGGCCCTTCATCCAGCGATTTCCTGGACAGTGTTTGACCTCTTGCTCTGGGATTTCTGAAGTCTTGAAATCAATGTTGCTGGATTTTAGGGTAATTCCTTTCTTGCCTTAATACCACAGTGCCACCAACAATGATAGGCCTTTCCTGCAGATGGGACAGATTAATCGCTCGAAAGGTAATGGGACTTTAGGAAACATTACAAAACAGCCCTGATTCTGTGTGTATGGCTGCGTTCCATTGTATTCGCAATAGTCAAAATACAGACTAAAGGCTACAATGGAGCAGGGAATAATGCGTCAATAAGCCAAATGAAACTCAATCAATTTTATTATTCTCGAAATAGATCGAGGAATAGAATGTGCACATTGAGGGGAAATAATATACTTTAATGAAAAGAGAGCAACAGGCGAGCAGGGTAACCGATATTCGGGAACTGAAAATCCAGATTTTCTTTCTTTTTGTTTAGTTCTGTGATTAAGGAATGACACCCATAATGTCATAAGAAATTGTTCTGAGAACAAATCATCAAGGAATTGTCTTACTCTAGTGAAGTCGGATTCGGGGAAAGATTTTCACCGTGAGCCTGTTTGGATCTCATAAGCTTAATGGGTAGAAGGGCCTTTGTCATGCGAATATTTTTGACTCCATCTGTCAGCTTTTTAGTGGCATTTGCCCTGTATATTATTTAACTGAAATTCGTTGAACATTATTTTACTGAAGTTTGCAGGAATGCTCTACAATAGAAATTGCAGTTAGCATTCCATAACCAAAACTCATCCGAACATTCTGTGACTGACGTTCAGCAGACCATTCCAAAACTGATATTCTCAAGCATATTCGGTAACCAATGTTCCACGGAAAATCCATTCATCGATTTTCCCCAAAATAATCACAGCACGACATTATCTGAAAGATTCTATAACCTACCTTCTCCAGAACATTGTGTCACTGACGTTTTCCTGAACCTTCTGTAAGTAACATGCTGCATAACATTCGACAATCAACGTTCACCAAAACATTCTGAAAGCGACGTTCTGCGGAGAATTTTACAACTGGCATTCCGTCTATGTTATATAACAGAATAACCAGGGGCATTACACAACCAACATTCTCCAAACTTTTATGCAGCAGTCGTTCCACAGATCATTTTGTAATTTATACTTTCTGGAATATTCCATGAGTGATATTCTCCAGAACATTGTGTATCCAACGTTTTCCGGAATATTTTGTAACAGCAATTCTGCTCAGCATTCCATAACTGACATTATATTAAATTGACCGGATATTAGTTAATTGAACCAAAGATATAATTCCGAGGGGTCAGATACCATCCTGGGAGAACGTGAAGCTGTTTCCAAGACTTCTCCAGCAGTTCAAGGGATAAGTATGCTTTCCTTGCGTTTGTATTTTTTTCTCTATAGACGTCAACCACAATCTCGGCTAAAAGACAGAAATTTCCAAACTATGTTTGTCTTCAAGGAACTCGGAGAGAATCCTTCAGAATCGTAACGTATTTTCCTCCGATTTAGGAACTGAAAAGAAGTGACTTGCATCTGCTTTCGAGTGATCTCCTGCGTGGGAATGTTGAGGAATCCAACTGTAGATACTGGTGTGTGTCTGTGAGTTTGGCTAGGGAAGGTGACCTGCGTTTTATATCAAACTTTTGTCAGTAATTCAGACTTTTCTGTTTGTTATTTCAGCTTCAATTATTCTAATAAACTCTTAAAACACGATGTGCTCAATCAAACTGCAACCCCGCATCAATATGATGTATAATTTTCTTTGTTTGTCTTCCTCCCAGTTAACGTAGTGACGATCTTCATTTTCGCTCACAAAGATTGTGGATTGTCTTCATGTGTCCGTCGTTACCTCGGGGCCATGGCAGTGGCGGATCTACTGGTCATTATCCTCGACCTGATATTGAGACACATCCCAATTGTTTATTATGAACATTTCAATTTCATGTTGTATATCTCCGTGTGTAATATCCACGCTATTCTGCTTTATGCAGCCACTGACTGTTCTGTTTGGTTCACTGTCACTTTCACCTTTGATAGATTTGTGGCCATTTGTTGCCAGAATCTGAAAAGCAAATATTGCAGAGAGAAAATGGCAACTGTGGTTCTGGGAGCAGTGACTTTGTTGAGTTGCTTAAAGAATATTTTCTGGTATTTTATGCACACAGGTCAGTACTGGCTGGACAACGATCCGTGGTTTTGTGAGGTTAGAACTGGTGTTGAATATTCTCGTGCCTGGGTCACAATTGATTTCCTCCACAACATTATAACCCCGGCTCTCCCATTTGTCCTGATTCTGATGCTCAATGTTTTCACCATCAGACATATTTTAGTGACCAGCAGAGCCCGCAGGAGACTCCAGTGTCAGAAAAATGGAGACAATCAGTCTGACACAGAAATGCAAAATCGAAAAAAGACTATCATTTTACTGTTTGTAATCTCGCTCAATTTCATCTTGTTATGGTCAATACTAATGGTGTATTCTCTGTGGAACCGAATGTGGTGGTTGGGGTTCGACTCTGTGAATCTAGATACTTTTGTGCAGGAATTAGGATTCATGTTGCAACAGCTTGGTTGCTGCACAAATACGATGATTTATGCCGTGACCCAGACTAAATTTAGACAGAAGCTGAAGAGTATGCTGAAATATCCCTTTGCACAAATGCATAAATCAATTAAATTAAATAATTGCACTAAAATCCAGGATTTTCTATTTCAGTTCAAACGCCAAACAATCAAGAAGGCAGCCGATTTGTAACAAACTGAGGGAATTGCGGCCTTGCTCGATCTGAGCCCATTATGAATTACAAGAACGTATTTGATTATTGCTATCAAATCATAAGCCAGTGAGCAAGTTCTGACTGTATCACGAATTTCACTTTGTAATTAATAAAAATGGTAATTTGAGTGTGCTACGCAGCATAGTGAATCAAATTGTTTGCCTATGCGTTGAAAATGCTGAGGTGTGTAGAACCAGCCACAAGTCCTGGCCTTCAGGGAACTGGATATAAATAGAGTTGAACTCAGGCAATGTATTTCAATCATTGTGTTCTTGCTTTCTCCTCTGGGTCACCCACTCCGACAGAGCCTTTGTAGAATTCGTCTCTATCCCTTGTTTCTTCTCACTCCATGTCCCCCTTCCATTTTTGCATTATCTCTCTCTATTATTTTAGACGTCCTCCCATTTTTGTCTCTTACTGCTCAGTTCTCAGAAACAACATCGATCGCACGAATCTGCTCTGTTTCTGAAGACATTGTTACAAGAATGAAACAAATGTGATACTGAAGGGATTCACAAGCTGTGATGCTTTCTTAAAGGAAAATCTGCACCTCGTGGGGGAAACAAAGGTGGAAGTGATAGATAAAGAATGACACTACTCGTCTGATACATCAGTTTTTACTTCGTTCATTCGATGAAACCTCCCTCCAATCGGTCGATTGCAAGCAGGTATAGACACACAGAGGCCCACATATGGATGTACACATGCTTCACTCCAATGCATCACTTTGAACACAGGAGGGATATAAAGAAGGAACGGGGTGGGTTTACCCCTTTTTCGATAAATTCATTCTGAAACAACAGCGTTCCAACTGTATATTGTGCAGGCACAACCATACATTGAAATAAGGAGAAACGCATTAACATCAATTGTACGAATTTTTACACGACTTATGGCTGAGGTTAAGGTTCTGGATGTAAGTTTGCTCGTTGAGTTGGAAAGTTCGTTTCAGATGTTTCGTCACCTGAAGAGTTAAAGTCATCAGTGAACCTACAATGAAGCGGTAGTGTTATGTCCCACCTTCTGTTTACGCACTTATGTTTCCTTGGATTTGTGATGTCATTTCTTGGGTTGGTGTTGATGTTCCATGTTCTTTTTCTCAGATGGCTGTAGATAGCATCAAAATCTATGTTTTGGTTGTTAGAGTTCCAGTTGGCATGCCACGCTTCCAGGAAATCTCGTGCATGTCTCTGTTTAGCTTGCACAAGAATGAATTTGTTGACCCAGTCAGAATGGTGTCCATCCTCATTTGTATATAATATTAGTAGTAATAGTGGGTCATGTCTTATTGTGGCTAGATCATATTCGTGTTCCCTGATGGATAGTTTTCATTCTACTTGTCCAATGTAGTGTAGTCTGATAGATGTTGCAAGGTATTTTGCAAGTGCAATTCGCTTTGCTGTTTCGATGATCTTACATTCAGTAACTGCTACTTCAGTGTGTTGGTGGGCTTACGATCTACCATGACGCCAAGATGCCTCATTAGTCTGCAGTCTTTTCTGAGGTGTTTTGATGCAGGGCAGAGTGGTTCGAGTTTCTGGCCATTATCTATAGAAACATATATGTATATATGTGTGTGTGTATAGAGAGAGAGGTTGGAGTAATTGGATACAAGATGCAAATCTGCGAGAAAGACAGCACAGGAGAAAGAAGGAGACAAAGAAAGGGAGCACGTTCAAAAGAAAGTAAACGGGAGCGACTTCGAGGCAAAGACACAAAACAAGAGAAAACTCGAGAAAAAAGAGAAAGATTCTGAATTTTGAGCAGTTTTCGCTCCATTGTTGCAGGAAGGATGTACTGACCCTGGAGCGTGTTCAGAGGAGACTCACGAGAATGGTCGCAGAAATGAACAGCTTTACATGTGTGGAATGTTTGAGTACGCTGGGGTAGATGGTGGGAGGCTAAGATTAGATTAACGTTGGAAAAGCACAGCAGGCCTGGGAGCATCCAAGAAGCTGCAAAAGGGAACTTTTGGGCAAAGGTCCTTCATCATTTGTGGGCGGCACGGTGGCACAGTGGTTAGCACTGCTGCCTCACAGCGCCTGAAGACCCGGGTTCAATTCCCGACTCAGGCGACTGACTGTGTGGAGTTTGCACGTTCTCCCCGTGTCAGCGTGGGTTTCCTCCGGGTGCTCCGGTTTCCTCCCACAGTCCAAAGATGTGCGGGTCAGGTGAATTGGCCATGCTAAATCGCCCGTAGTGTTAGGTAAGGGGTAAATGTTGGGGTATGAGTGGGTTTCGCTTCGGCGGGTCGGTGTGGACTTGTTGGGCCGAAGGGCCTGTTTCCACACTGTAAATCTAATCTAATCTAATCTAATCACGAATGAGGCCACGTGCCTCTGGTGAAGAGATAATTTGGAGAGGTGTCGGGCTGAGGACATTGCATCTGAGAGTGCAGTCGCTGGATGGGGGTGGGTGTGAAGTTGATAGGTCTGAGAGGTGGGTGGAGCGGATAGGAGAGAAGGAGTATTGACAGGTGGAACAGGTCATGAGGACGGTGCTGACCTGGAAGGTTTGAACTGGTGGAAGTGGGGGAGGGGAATTTGGAATGTGGTGAAGTGCTAATTGATGACATTGTCCTGAAGGTTTCCGAGTCAGAAGATGAGGCGTTCTCCCTCCGGGATAAGTTATTATAAATATTTTGGGCTCTCTCAGTCTGTCTCTGACTTCTTGGCAGAGGAAGATTCCTGATAGAATAATATGTTTTTTTATGTCTCTGAGTCATCCTGAGATGCAGCTTGCCAAACAAACAGAAATGAGAAGTGGATAGTGGAGGGGGAGTCTCAGGACTTGCATGCCATTGGCAGAGTGGGAGGTGGAATTAAAATATTTGGACACGAGGCGGTGGATTGATTCGTGCGAGCGTCCCAGAGGTGTTCTCTGAAGCACTCTGCGAGAAGGCATCTACTTTCCCCAATGTAGAGGAGATCGCATCGAGAGCAACAGATACAATAAATGTCATTTGTGGGGGCAGCGTGAAGGATTTTGTGATATTTGGGGACTGATTGAAATTTTTGGGAGGACAAACAGCTGGATGTATTTTGGCAGAGAGAGAGAGGGAGGTTAACAAATCTGTGGCATCAGGTTATCCAATCGGGCATTTTCTTTCCTTCGAGTACACCATTCATGAAGCCAGAAGCTCACCGCCTTGTGTGAAAATCCCAGAGAACACTCGAGTCGCACAATTCTTTGTTCCACTCAATTTGGGAGTATGTAAATGAATGACAGTGAAACGGGATAAGTTATTATAAATATCTCGTGCTCTCTCAATCTGTCTCTGACGTCTTGGCAGATGAATCCTCCTGATATTACGATATGTTCTTTCTTTCTGTCTCTGCGTTATCCTGAGATTCAGCTTGCCAAGCAAACCTCCTCGGTGGTGGGAATGGTACACCTTAGGAAGAAATAGATATTGTTCAAATTAAAAAGAGGAGCAAAAGCAGAACCAAATCCCCTCGGACCCTGAATGCCAAAATGTGACTCCTTTCCCTTAAGCCACAGCACAGCAAGTCCACACTGCTGGGCTTGAGCTTCCACAAACTTACATTTTATACACAACCAGCGAACATTATTAAAACCAGAGAAGTGGGCTGCAGAAGCTGTCTCAATCTGCCTCAGGATTGGACCAGCGTTTCTGATGCAGGAAATCAAAAGTACTGATACCTCCTGTCAAGGTTGTGATTCATTTCCCCCATCTCCAACTTCCAGCGGCTGTATGTCTCCCTCCCCCTCAAAACACACTATCCCTACTTCCAGAACTGCGTGCCTCCCTGTACCTGTGTCGAATCTTCTCTCTCTGGGAAATCCCCCGAGTGTGTGTGAGAGACACAGCCCGACTAAAATTGATAAAATCATACTCAAGGTTTCTGGATTCAAAAATGAAGAAAATCAAAGAGGGTGTTTTCACTGAATGATTTCCAAACTCTCCTCAAGTTTTTCAGCATTTTCCCCTGGCTTCAAACACAGAGAACAAGAACAGATTTCATTTGCAAGTGAGGGCAAATGCTGCCGTTATCATTTTATTTTTAGTGACTGGACTTTAACTTTGTGATGAGGCAGCCACAACTCAGAGCCCGTAGCTTAAGCTTCCACTCTCTGTATGTCACTCTGCCTCACTCACATCATCACCACCCTGGCGCCTTCAACTAGTTCTCTGACACTACAGGGCGGTAATGAAAATAATAATAAATTAGAACAATGCTCCTCCACACCGTCCCTCTCCCATTAATCAGCCACAAATCGTGTGCCCACTCAATCCGGGAATGGTGATAATGTGATATGAAATAGAACAAAGCAAAAATAAAGCTAAAGCACATGGACAGACTCTTCAGCCAATCCAAATCCTCTAACGAAACATCTCGCCTATTTTACAGGACGATGTATCCCTCTGACGCATGCACATTCATTTGCCTGTTCAGATACATCTAAAACGATGCTTTCATGCCCGTCTCTATGACCTCCATTGCCAAATCGTTCCAGGTACGCACCACCGTCTGGCTAAAGAACTTCCCACGATATCTCTCTGACACATTTCCCCGCTCAGGTTAATCTCGTGATCCTGAGTAATTGACTCCTCCAGTCTGCAAAAAAGCTTATTTCTATCCACTTTGTCTAGAGTTCTCATGGTTTTCCAGATCTCAATCAGGTCCCCCCAAAACCTTCGTCTTTCTAGTGAAAATAATCCAACATCATCAACCTCTGTTTATGGCTACCGCCCTCCATCCTGGGCAACATCCTGGTGAACCTTATTTGCACCCTCTCCTAAGCATTCACTCCTTTTCGTGATGTGGTGACCAGAATTGGTCTCTGTATTCCAAATGTGGATCAACCAAAGTTCAATATAATTCTGCCATGACCTGCCTTTTCTCGTGTGCAGTTCCCCATCTAATTAGATTAGATTAGATTTGGTTATATTTGATTACATACAGTGTGGAAACAAGCCCTTCGGCCTAACAAGTCCACACCGACTCGCCAAAGCACAACCCACCCATACCTCTACATTTACCCCTTACCTAACACTAGGGGCAATTTATCATGGCCAGTTCACCTGACCCGCATATCTTTGGACTGTGCAGGAAATCGGAGCACCCGGAGGAAACCCATGCAAACACGGGTAGAACGTGCAAACTTCACACAGTCAGTTGCCTGAGGCGGGAAGGAAGGCATGCCCATTGGCTTCCTGATCACTCTACACACATGTGCTTGCACTTTCAGGCTGTAATGGAGTTTTATTACAAGATTTGTCTGCACATCAATATTTCGCAGAACTTTTCTATTCACCATATACCTCCTCTAGAATTAGCTCTGCCAATTAGGGCAGAACAGTGGCTCAGTGGTTGGCACTGCTGTCTCGCCGCGCCCGTGCGTGGGTTCAATTCCAGCCTCAGGCGACTGTCTGCGTGGAGTTTACACATTCTCCCTGTGTCTGCCTGGGATTCCTGCGGGAGGTCCGGTTTCCATCCACTCTCCGCAGGTATGTGGGTCAGGGGAATTGGCCATGCTAAATTGCACATAGTGGTAGGTGCATGAGCAGGTCCAGGTGACTGGGTCTGGGAGGGTTGCTCTTCGGAGTATCGGTGCTGACTGAATGACCTGTTTACGAACTGTCAATCTAATCTAAAACAAAACGCACCATCCCACATTTGTGCAGGTTCAACACCATCTGCCATTTCTATCTGTGCTCGTATACATTCTTTGACAGTCCCAATCTTGGTATCATCTGCAAACTCCAAATCATTTATGGTCCCTGCATGGATACTTGTGGAACACCAGAGTCACAGGTCTTCATTTGCGAAACTCCATTCCAGTATTCCCTTCCGTGAGCTGTTGACCAGCCAGTTTTCTGTCCATCTAATTTGTACACTCTGGACTTCATGCAGCTTCATTTTCTCCATCTGCGTCACATGGTGAATCTGATCGAACGCATTACTGAATTAATGTATGTGACATCTACAGCCCTTTCCTCAATAATCAACTTCATGACTTCCTCAAGGAATTATATTAGTTAGACCTTCCCTGCACAAAACCACATTGCTGATTACTGATAAGCCCATTTACTTCCATAATAAATTGATCATATCGATAAGAATGTTCCCCAGCGCCATGCCTAACACTGATGTTACTTCATTCCTGATGAAGGGCAATTGCCTGAAATATCGGTGTTCCGGCTCCTCACACGTTGCCTGACCTGCTGTGTTTTTCCAGCGCCACTGTAATCAAGACTCTAACACTGGCATGAAGCTCACCAGGCTGCAATTATGTGGATTATACTTCCTATCCTTCTAAAACAAGCTCACAATTCTCCAGTCATCCAGCCCACAGCAGAGGAAGTGTTGGAGGCTGATCCAAAACAGTATTTGAAACGGATCCGGACGGAGATGTGAATATGTTATGATTTCGAGATGCTGGTGCTGGACTGAGGTGGGTAAAGTTAAAAACCACACAACACCACGTTATCGTTCAACAGGTCTAGAGGAATATAAGCCAAGTGCTGGCAAATGGTAAGAAATTATGTTAAAATATTTGCTGGATATGGACGAGTTGCACTGACAGATCTTTCTCCGTTCGTCTCTTCGACACTATGACTCTTAAACCTCACCCTTGTTCAACGATGCTGCGAATGTATTTGAGAAAGCACCAAAAAATTTCTTTGTCACTTCCCTCAGAAAATTGGGATAGATCCCATCTGGCATGGATACTTGTGCACATAATCAATTTTAGAATACCAAACACTTAATTCCTCCAAATGCCGACTTGACCTGGAGTAATCAAACATCGGTGTCTAACCTCAACCTCGAACATATCGCTCATATTGTTGAATGCCAAAGCAAAATCCTCATTCAGAATCTAACCCATTTCTCAGAATCACAGTATAACTTTCCTCATTTGTCCTTGAGTGGGCCACACCTTGTAACTAGGTACTCTTTTCCTCTTTATTAAAGATTAAAGGATTTTATAATTTGCCTTACCCTGTTTGCAAGATATATTTCATTACCACGTTTAGCTCTCTTCATCCCTCTTTTCACATTGATCCTACTTTCACGATATTCTTTCAGAGCTTCATCTGTTCCCTAGATCATACATATGCTTCTTCCGTTTTCCTCTTTGCTAGATTAATAGATTCACCTGTCATCCATGGTTCTCTGCTCTTGCTATGTCCCTCCATCAGTTTCGCAGGGACACCTTTGTCATGCACTCACTTCAACCTGATCTTAAAATCCTCCTCTATATCAAATGTCTATTTCACCTCAAACACCTACTTTCAAACTATATTCTCCATCTTCAGTTGATTTTGGTTATCGTTGGTTCCCCCCTCCCCCCCACCCCCAATTTAGCAGTCTTCCTTTGGATTATTCTCATCTTCGGACACGAGTATTCTAAAATCGATGGAATTGTAATCCCCCACTGATACTTCAACGAGTTGCTCATTCTTATTCGCCCAAACCAAGTCCAGTATGGCCTCATCTAGAAACGGGCAATTTTCACACTGCTCGTAAAACGCTCCCGGATTCTCCTTGCAAGTTCTGCTTCATGTAAAACACGAACAGTGAGTAAATGTCAGTCCATGTTCGTAACATTGAAATCCTGGTAAATCTCCTCTCCATCGTTTCCAGTGCTTCAATATTGTTTCCAAAATATGTCGACCAGAACTGTACACAATAATCCAAGTGCGGCAGCATTTGCATTTTGTATGGAGCAGCATGAGATTGCTGCTCCCGAACTCAATCCCTCTACGAATGAAACAACACTACCAAACTTGAATCCATTGTTAATACAACACCTCCCTGCAAACTTTAGTTGAACGTTTATCTCGTTACATTTGTCTCTCACTCTGCACTTTTCCGAAAATTACATGACATAAATGAGAAATCAGCGAAGGTATTTTGTACATAAATTCATCAAAGTACCTTAAAACACCTTTCGAATCGAGGACCACTGATAATCCGGACTAGAGCAGCATACAAATGGGTAAACAACCACCTGATGAAACGATCACCGAAATAGGATCTTTTCTCTTTTGAAGCAAATACATTTCTGTCCTCAAAACAACTCACAGTCACCTTTTCAATGACAGAAACGGTTGGGCGACAGAACTTGAAACCGTCAGCAATGTTCACGTCCCATTAAGTCATGGTCAGGTGTTACATCTTTGACAGGATTCAACACTTATTGAGAATATGGAGAAGAGGTTTGCAAGTATGCTTAAAGACAAGCAAGAGTTCAGCAGAATTGAATAACTGCAAATTTCTGACTATTTCTTCTCGTATTGGAGAGGATGAGATGACATCTGTCAGAACTTCATGAAACTATCGTGGCACTGGACACGTGAGAAAAGAATACATGGTTCCCATTGGTAAAAGAATGGGCAAACATATGACCCAGTTTCATTATATTTTGGAAAGGACCACATTCCAAATGTGATCTAACCAGGGCATTATAGAACAGCAGCATTACGTCCTGACTCTTTAACACACTCCCGCTGCTAATAAGAACTAAAACAGCCAAGGCCTTCTTACCAATCCAATCGACTTGGCTGACTACATTGAGGGAGCTATGGACACCTACCTCAAGTGCCCGCTGCTACTCCACACTGCCAAGAATCCTGCCTTTTACACTGTAATCTGCATTCATATTCTACTTGCCAAAATGAAACCCTTCACACTATCCGAGATTGAACTCAATGTGCCACTGTTCGACCCAGTTCTCCACCCTATCAATGTCCCTTTGCAAGCTGCAACAACCTTCATACTGTACACAGTTACAATAACCTTCGTACCATCAGCAAACTTACAAACCCATTTTTTCACTTCCTCATCCAAGTGATTTACAAAAATCATGAACAAGTGACGATCCAGAACGAATCCTTGCAAAGCACCTCTGGTCACAGAGTTCCAGACAAATTACTATCAATCTATCGTATCTTTTATGGGCCAGCCAATCGTGTATGCAGAATCCAAGTTTTCGGTATCCACGGCTTACTTAATGTATAAATAAGCCTACAGTGGGAATATTACCAAATGCCTGTTACAAAGCCATACCGACTACCTCTAATCGAACTGTTGTTTTTTTTCAAATAAGTATAAATCCTGTGTCTCAGAATCCTCTCTAATAACTTGCCCGCGACGAACGTAAACCTGACTGGTGTATAAGTCCCAGGGTTATCCCTAATCCCTTTCTTGAACAAAGGAATAACATTTGTCAAACCTTCACTTATTTGGCACTAAAATGTGGACAGTGAGGACGCATAGCTCATCGCCAAAAGGTCAGCCATCTCTGCCCTCTTTTCCAGTATTTAACTTATCTCGATGTCCTCCCACCCAGCAGGCTCATCTATGTGTTTGAAAATTTCAAGCGCATCGTCCTTATTAAAATCAATCTGCGCGTGCATGTCAACCTGTTACGAAAGACCATAAGACATAAGAGTTAAAGTCAGTCCATTCATTTAATGAGTCCAGTCCACTATTAAATCATGGCTGATGACCATTCCAACTCCATTCATCGACACTCTCCCCTTCTCCCTTAAAATCCTTGTGAGATCAGGATATTTGCAATCTCTGCGTTGAAGGCATTTTATGTCTACTCCTCCACTGCTCCGTGGCAATGATTTCTAGAGGCCAACTCTTCTCTGGATGAAAGAATGCCTCCTCATTTCCATTCTAAATGGACTCTCTCTACCTTTAAGGCAGTGGCACGGTTCCAAGTCTCCACACCTTACAGAAACAGCTTCGCAGCTTGCACACTTTCTCAGCCACGAATTTTGAGAATGTTTCTTTTTCACACCAACTGGCCCCCTTGGAAAACTACCCAGCCACCGCAAGAATCGCAAAACCTGCTCCCAAACATCTCCCTCGTCACCATACAAGACCCCAAAGGGGCCTTCCGCATCCATCATAGTTTCATCTGCACATCCACCAATGTCAGATATTATATCCATTGCTCCTGATTCGGTCTGCTTTACATTGGGGATACTGGACGTCTCCTCGCAGAGCGTTTCAGGAAACATCTGCAGGACACCCGCACCAATCAATCCACCGCCACATGACTCAACATTTCAACTCCCACTCCCACTCTTCCGAGGATATGCATGTCCTGGGCCTCCACCACCGCTGATCCCTCACCACTCGACGCCTGGAGGAAGAACGCCTCATCTTCCACCTTGGAACATTTCAACTCCATGGCATCAATGTGGACTTTACCAGTTTCCTCATTTCCCTTAAATCCTACCTTACCCCAGTTCCAATTTTCCAGTTCAGCACTGTCCTCATGACCTGCCCAACATGCCAATCCCTTTCCCACCGATCTGCTACATCCTCCTTTCTGAACTATCACCTTTATCCCCATACCCATTTATCTACTGTACTCGTTGCTGCCTTCTCCCGTGCCTCTCCATTCCCGCCTATTTATCTCTCTAACCTGGAGGCTTCCTGCATGTACTCCTGATGTTGAGCTTTTAGCCTGTAGCATCGATTCTCCTTTTCCTTGGTTGCTGCCTAACTTGCTGTGCTCTTCCAGCACCACTCTGACCTAAACCCTGGTTTTTAGTATCTGCAGTCCTCACTTCTACCTCTTTCATCTCCCCTCAAACTTCTAAATTCTGATGAATACAATGCCAGGTTCCTCAGCCATTCATCGCATTTTAGGCCAAACATTCCATGGATCATAAATGTGAATCTATGAGGAACACATTCCAGTGCCAGTGTGTCCTTCCTGAGATTTTAGTCTCAAAATTGGACGCGTTATTCTAAATAGGGCCCACCTAGATCTTTGTAAATTCTGAGAAGCGCATTGCTGCTTTTGTATTCCAACCCTCTTAAAATAAATGAAAACATTGCATCCGCTTTGATAATCACGGACATAACTTGCAGATTAACCTTTAGAGAGTCTTGGAGTATCACTCCCACATACCTTTGCACGTGGGCTTTATTTTTTTATTTCACCGTTTTTTCCTGTAATCAATTTTTTTAATCAAAGTTTCAGGCCTCGCATTTGCACATGTTGCATTACATCAGCCATTGACAGGACCACTCTCCCAATTGGTCTAAACCTTTCTGCTGCGTTCCCACCTCCTCGCTACTACCTGCCTGTCCAACTAACTAGGAACCATCGACACTCTTCGCCAGAATGCCCCCAGTTCCTTCAGCCAGTTCGTTACTACATAATGTGAACAGATGTGGACACAACACAGATTTTTTGTTGGACACCACTTTTCACCGGGTGCCTTTCAAAAGAGAGCATTTAATCCCAATTGTCTGCCTTCTGCCGGACAGCCAATCCTCAATCTACGCCAATTGCTCACCTCGAACTCCATGGGCCTTCTACTGACTTAACCGTCATCCAGTGAGGCAACTTTGAAAAAGGACGTTCTGAAGTGTAGATCGATAACATCCACTGGGGATCCCCAATCTAGCTGGCTTCTTTCCTCTGCATAGAATTCAACCAGGTTTGTCAGGGACAGGCTTTCCTTGCTCAATGCATGCTGACTTCCTTTCCTTATCTGACCTTGCACTCCCAAGAACAGACAAATCTCATTCTTAACGATGGATTCTAGCATTTCACCAACTACCAAGGTTAGGCGAATCTGCCGATAATTTTCCATCTTTTGTCTTAATACTTTCATGAGCAACAGCGATTTTCCAATGATCTAGAATTTCCACGACTCGAGTGAACTTTAAAAGTTCATAATCAATGACTCCACAATATCCTCAGAGACATTCCTCAGAACTCATATGTAAAGGCCATTGGAGAAAGGAGTCTTATCTACTCTTTGCCATTTTAGCTATTCTAGTGCTTCTTCTTTAATCAAATATTTTTCCACTGAGTCTCCATCCATATCGGGGTATTACTGATGCCTTCCACTGTGAATATTGACGCAAAGCATTTATTAAGTTCTTCAGCTATTTCTTTGTCTCACGTAACTAGACTTCCAACATTAACATGGAGTGGCCCAATGTCTACCTTTGCCTCTTGTTTGTTTACTATGTATTAAAAGACACTTTTACTATCATTTCTAGTATTGCTGCTTGATCCTCTCCTTCCTCATTTTTCTTTGACCTCCCAGTGTTCTTGGCCACTTCATAAGCGTTTATTTTCCTTTGATGCTTTTTTATATCATTCTTTGCCAGCCATGGCTGTCTAATGTACGCCTCTTCAACAGTCTTTACTTTCTTTGGGAGGAACCTTCTTACTGTGTCTTCAATTACACCGAGATTTTACTGCCAATGTTGTGCGACTGTCGTTCCCGCTTGGTCAAGCTTCCAGTTGATTTTCGACAGGTCATCTCTCATGACCCTGCAATTCACTTCGTTTAACTGTTACACCATTACAACTGATTTTGCTTTCTCGATTTCAAACTGCAGAGTGAACTCTACCATAATATGATCCCTGCCAAAGTGTTCCCTCAATTCAACATTTTTAAATAAATTCTGCCTCATTGCATTGCACTAAGACTAGAATAGCCTGGTCCCTTGTTGAGTTCATCACATGCTGCTTCAAAAACGTCGTCCTGTAAGCATTCAATGAATTCCCTTTCTTTGGATCCATTGGCAAATTTATTCATCTGCTTATTGAAGTCCCCTATGCTTACTGTGAACTTGCCTTTCTAACTTACACTATCTATTTCCCGGTACACCTTGCCCACCTGGTCCTGACCACTATTACAATGTCTGCACACAAGTCCCATTAAGTTTTTCTGCCGTTGTTGCTCCTCAACTCCATACACGTAACTTCACGTCATCGGAACAATCTGCCTCCATGCTGTCCTCGCAAGCGATAAGGGCCCTCTCACGAATGAGTACTGAAGTAAAGTATTCCTTCAGATCCTACCCTAACTCCACGCACTCAAGACACAAGCTGCGTCCACTATAGGTGATCGGATGTACGCTCACTCTTGTCATCATCGCTTTCCTCACATTGTTAAAGAACGTTATGTGGTTTTCCTTAATCCTAGCCTCCAATGCTTTTCCCTGCCGACTTCTACCACCCCTGGCTACCCTGTGGACCTCTCGAGCCCTGTTTATTTTTCTTCAAAAATTAAGTAAACTGAATTCTTCCTCTTGACAACGTTTTTCACACATCTTATCATCTTTCAAAGCTTCCTTGCCTCAGCGGAACAAAGGTAACAAACACTTGGAACAAGTGTTCTGCAGAAAAAGAATCCGCGCAGTCCACAGTGAGGCTTTTTTTGTGGATAACAAGAAATGTTTCCCGGTTCCTACCTAATGGCACTGCACTTCCCCCGTCCCAATTTAAAGTATTGAACATACTGTTGCTCCTATTCCTGGTTATGACTGTCATCAAGGTCAGGCAGTAACAATCCTGAGATCACTATTCTGCTCGGTGTGCCATTTTGGTTTCAACTTAACACCGTACATCCATTCAATACGTTCTCATCACTTTTCCTACTTATTCCATTGGTAATGATATGCACCACATCCCGTGGCTGCTCATCCTCCCCTTTAATAACCGTGTAGATGCGACTCAAGACGACCATGACACCAAGACACCGAAGGCAACATACCATCTGGATTGGGTCCTAAAGTTGCTCAGGATACTTGTTGTGGTTCTTTGATTGTTTTCCAAATGCTCTCTGAGCACTCATGCAATTCTAGTTGGCTGGATAAGAATAATTGCGGTCTGTTCATTCAAGTAGGGTGACAGGGATGAATCAGAGAAGTACAAATTGTAAACCATTGATTCTACCAACAGATGCAGACAAGCTAATGGAAAAAGGGACACAGACAGAATTAATATTATTTTGAAAAGGCACTGAATGTCGAGCCTATTCAGCACAACTTTGACAAGGCAGTGGCGGGGGACGATATCTGATACTCTTGAAAGAATTTTCAAAGAAGCCAATAAAATGTGTTGGTGATATCCATCTAATTGAAAGAATAGATACGGTCATTGTGATGACTTTTTCAACCGTTCTTGGAGAATACTGCGGGTGAAGCAGAAATAAAATCCAATCAGATCCAGCACATCTTGTTAACGTGGTTGCAAAATTGCATTAGTAACAGGAAACAGAGCAATGCAAGCTTTCTTTTTCAATGACTGAATGTTTGTTTTTGTCTTGTGCATACTGCAGAGGTCTATGCTGTGTCTCTTGTTAAATGGTGCATACGCCATTGACTTAGACATGAATGCAGGCAGTTTTATAATGAAACGAAAGTGGTTGTGTGGGAAACAAGAAGGAAATCATTACAGTCCAGGACAATGCACACAGACTGCAAAACTTGGCATTACAATAGCAAAATGAACTGTTTAGCCTGGAGTTCTTCCCTGAGGGCCTGAAAAACTTTGGAATATATGATTGGCCTGCATAAAATTAGGATGGGAGAAAATATTTTTGACAGCATTTTGCATTTTTATAACAGACATAAACGACAGGGGCATATAACTTAGATAAATGGCAGGACCTTTTCGGCGAACAAGGAAGTTACCTTCTCATCCAGCATGTATTGTGTATCCCAAATGTTCCACCATCGAAGCGAGTTGGCGCAAACTGGTCAAACTGAAAGCAGCAATTCGAAAGTGCGTTAAAATGTCAAAGCGTAAAATATGATGGGATATTAGACTCTGGAAGCGTTGTAGAGTCATCGTGTTCTGTAGCACGGAGACAGGCCTTTCGGCACAAACTGGTCCATGTAGACCAATATGCTCTTCCACGCTTATCCCATTTCCCTGCATTTCGCATATATCCTTCTAAACCTTTTTTACACATGTATTACTCCAAATACGTTTTAAACGTTGTTGATGTACGCACCTCAAACACTTAAAGTGGCCTCTTATTTCAAATGTAAAACACCCTCTCTGTAAAAATGTTGCACGTCAAATTCCCATTTCATTCTTTCACCTTTAACCTTAGATGGACGCCAACACTGGAAAAAGATTGAGTGCATTTTCCCTATCCATGTTTGTCATCATCATATGGCTTTCTATAAGTCAGTCTATTCCATTCTAAATAAAACTCTCAGCCTGTCCAACCTCTGCCGAAAACTCAGGCCCTTTGAACCGTGGCAACGTTCTTGTAAATATATTCTGAACTCGTTCCAGTTTGATAGCATACATCTGACACCAAGATGGCTTATTTCAAACACAAGACTCCAAGTGCGTCCTCACGAAACTACTGCACTACTACAATATGTTTTCTCACCCCTGGCATTCAATGCCCTGACTGACCCAGGCCAATAAAGCAAAAGCCCTCTTCAGTGTACTGTCAACCTCTGATTTTGCTTCTGGACAACTGTGCACCTGAACTCCAAGGTCACTTTTTTTCCACTGGTGCTGTCTCGCCTTATGACTCTATGGTGATTATGCAGTGACGTCAGAATGAGGGATGCAAGATACTGATCCTCTTGTCTGAAAACTTGAAAAAGAACTCATGCAAACGATGGAGAGAACGCATCGATTCACATGAGTTGTTGTCGACTCTCAGTAACGCCTTTGACCTGTTGAACACGACAGTAAAAATTATACCAGATAACCTAAATATGAATACAGGATCCGACAGTGGTCAGATGAAAGGATCTTATTCAGTATGTTGGAACGATGGATTGGGAAATTCATTGTGAAGGAGTCCTTACGATTGTTTTCTTAGAAGTGTTCACATTTCACATAAAAAATTAAATTTCTTTTCCCTCATCTTTATTGCACAGCAATGGCTACACTTCCTGAAAAGACATGGGGGTCATTGCCTGTCCTTCCATGATGTATGACTTTGGCATCATTTCTACATGCTTGCTGTTAGGAATTGTTCTCAATTATCTTCCTCTATTTCTGTCAATGGAGACGATTTTCACGATGCATATTTAACTTCAAACATCATGGAAAAACAATGCTGGATTTCTTTGAACGTTAAGTGATTTTGTGATCATCCAGTGACACCAGAACCAGAACTTCATCAACATTGCATCCAAATGATCATCAGTTCTGCTCGCATAGCTTGATTAACTGAGCATTCTAAGTTCATTTTTTAAAAGACCAATGCGCTACACACTCCATCAGCTGTGATCTCAATCTCGCATGCCAGATTAAATAAATTCGATGCAGGTATCACCCACTATCCGAATATAGAGGGTTCCAATAAACTTTTCAAAGGCCAAAATTGTGGAAGGTGAATAAGCATTAATTGAAGAGGGAAAAAAATGCCTTTTTGGATTGGTTTTCGTTAGCGAAAACATGCATGCATAAAGGACTTCCTGAAAAGTGAAGTGGTATAAAATGAACTTTTGGAAATTAGGGGATACTTGTTAGTATACACCCTTCTGTCTTTTTACCTTCTTATTCGTTTAAGTAATATGTAAAATGTAATAGTTAAAAATGTCTTTGTCCAACAAAAATGACTCAAAGCAAACTTGTCGAAATTGATCTGCATTCGTTCTGATATCCATGTGGTATTCATAAAGGCCCTGCAGGCGGTTCATGGAGATTTCGATTGTACCAACATGCCAAGTCTTCAGATAGGGTTCTGGATAACTATGCTCAAACGTAAATATTTCTCAGAAATTCAGTTCACGACTTTGGGCACTTCAAATCAGAGAGTTAGGAAGTGACAGAGTCACAGATGCATACAACACTGAAACAGATGCTTTCTTCCAATTAACCATGCCGACTAGATATCCTAACCTACTCTGGTCCCAATTGCCAGCACTTGACAAATATCCCTCCAAATGCTCCATATACATACACATCCAAATGGCTTTAAAGGCTATAATTTTAGTAGCTTCCATCACTTCCCCGGGGTGTTCATTCAATTAACGCACCATTCTTTGAGTGTAAAAGGTTGCCTGTTAGGACCCATTTATATGTTTCTTCTCCCACGCTCAAACTATGTCCTCAAGTTCTGGGATTCCCCCGACAGTGAAAAGAAAAATAAAGTTGTCTATGTAACCGGTCCAAACCCCTCATGATTTTATAACCATCTATAATGACATCCCTTCGCCTCCGACATTCCAGAAAAAGCAGCGACAGCTTATTCAGCCTTCCCCTTCGTGATCAAATCCTTCATCCATGGCAACATTCTGGTAAATGCTTTTATATTTCACAACATCCTTCCACTAGGAAGGAGACTGGAATTGAACACAA
Source organism: Hemiscyllium ocellatum (assembly GCF_020745735.1). Taxonomy (NCBI): domain Eukaryota; kingdom Metazoa; phylum Chordata; class Chondrichthyes; order Orectolobiformes; family Hemiscylliidae; genus Hemiscyllium; species Hemiscyllium ocellatum. Next base: position 5,873,807 of record NC_083408.1, read on the forward strand.
TTTTCCAAAAAGGACCCAGGATGCGTGGGACATGTTCAGAAGTACGTTTCTGCCAATGGCTGTTGACTCTAGATCATGTGATAACTTAAGTGGAAGGAAATATTTTGTTGTGAGTGTTTGTTGAGCAAATTGATTACGAGAATGGGACAAAGGCAGAAATATGAAGATTAGCAAGGGATCAGCCATGGCAGACCTGTCTCGAATGGATGAATCGCCAAAACGTTGAAGTGTCCACTACACTTGTATCATTCTCATGTCCTTTTCTCACGGCCTGTGATAATGAGAGACGAGGATTTCTTTTTTCTCAAATTAACAGTGTTCGTTGATGTATTCCGCTTTGTAGAAAATACTACTGCTCGCAAATTGCATGTGTAATAAATAAATTAAATACCGTAAATAATTGAATCATCAAATGGGCTGGCTTTGACTGACGTTAGATTCGAGCTTCTGAAGACTTGTTCGAGCTAAACAACTTTGAGCAATAGGAGAACACTGTGTCATAATCCTGCTTGTGCTTGTTCACAGTGGGCAAACTTGGAGCAGCAAGATCCCAAGCTATTCATGGCAGTTATCCAACCATCTGTCAGGCTTTGTATCGAGATAGAACTAATCATATATTTCAATTCAATGTCGTTTGGAGGTTGACCACGACAGAAAAAAAAAGATATTATTTGTTTTCCACGTTTGAGATTCAGCAATAAACATGTCATTTAACGTTATAAATAATATATTGCATGACAGTTTCTTGCAAGGTCCGAGCTAAAACATGTTTTCTTTTCACCTTTTGCTGCGTAAGTGCATGCTTTTTCATTGGTTGAGGCGAATTGTTTTTTTGTGCAGTCATTGCCAAGGTCCACGCTTAAGAAATTTGAAGAATGAGTTAAAGTACCACCTACACCAGTGGTATGTCATCATACATCAGAAAAAGATAAATACGAAATCTCTGGAAGTTCATCACTTGGATTGACGTCAATTACATCTTACAGATTTAATGATTGAACTTCAAAAGAAAAAGAACTATGTTATTTGGTAGTCCCAATGGAATCTTTGCTCTGCTGTGTCTCAATTAACTGTGGCATTGTTTTCAAACCAATTTCTGTTAAGGCTAATCCGAAAGTTAGTTAACTCACTCTGCATTATTCGGATTCCATACTGAACTGTATTAAGGACAAGGCTAATTAATGTAACTGCTATCTAGAAGTGTGCACCAAATACTAACCTTTTCTTGGTACACATATATCATCACAAACTTTAGATACGCCATATTTCTGATGTTGCATGCATAAGGAAAATATCATTTTCTTTTCAAAGATTATGTTGTCCTTTGTTTTAATGATGAGAGGTCATAATATCAGGGGTACCGAACCAACTGCGTTCATAATGGATGGGAAATGATCATTTTCCCAGTACAGATTTGCTTTGCTCGTCTGTTTTCATCTGTAACAGTTATAAGATGTGCGAGTCCAGTAGAGTTGGGAGTTCCAGTAAGTAATTCTCTGAATTTCTTTTGAGTTCTTCTCTATGGGTATAATTCCGATCTGACTGCTAGAATCTATCTTTGTCTTCGCATATTTTTCTTTACAGAGGCATGTTTACAGAATGTAACTCAATTAGAATAAGTAACAAGAAATAGTTACTATATCAGGTCGGTTAGGTTTTCCAATGGGTTATTCTTAATTCTGCTTTCATATGCTTGTGCTTCAACTGCCGAGCTTAAATAACCTTTCTTTAGATTCACACCGAGTGACTTCACCAGCAGCATCATACCTGGAACATTTACTCACATCCGTCTTTAATTAAGAAAAAAAAGATTAGATTAGATTAGATTACTTACAGTGAGGAAACAGGCCCTTCGGCCTAACAAGTCCACACCGATCCACCTAAGCGCAACACACCCAGACACATTCCCCGACATTTTCTTTTCTTATAAAAGCGCGCAGCTCCACGCCTTCGGCCTCACTCTCTCGGCGGAGCAGGTAACGGCTGACTGGTGGTGTTTTTTTTTAAGTCGCGGTATAGTCCAGTTATTGTTTTTTTAACGGCTAAAATTTAAAGTTTTTTTTAAGCGCCTAGCAGACCCGGAAGCTGGTGTCGCGCTAGTTTACCTGGGAAGGTTTTTTTTCTTATAAAAGCGCGCATGCGAGGAACCGAGGCACTACAGAGGTAGAGCCTCCCACCCGCCCTCCTCCTCTAACCTAATAATAAGACCCATTGTGGTAAGCAGGTAAGTGCTGCATTTTGCTTGTTTATTTCTTTAGATCCAGTTTTTAAAGTTTACCTTTTAGAGGGATGGCAGCGAAGTCAGTGCAATGTTCCTCTTGCAACATGTATGAGGTGAGGGAAGCCATTTGCGTCCCTGCTGATTACACTTGCAAGACGTGCACCCATCTCCAGCTCCTCCAAGACCGTGTCAGGGAACTGGAGCTGGAGTTGGATGAACTGCGGATCATTCGGGAGGCAGAGATAGTCATTGATCAGAGCTTTAGGGAAATAATTACTCCGAAAGTTATAGAGAGATGGGTGATAGTGAGGGGGAGTGGGAGGAAGCAGCCAGTGCAGGGACCCCCTGCGGTAATTCCCCTCAAGAAGAAGTATACCGTTTTGGATACTTGTGGGGGGATGACTTACCAGGGGTAAGCAACGAGGTTCAGGCCTCTGGCACGGAGCCTGTCCCCGTTGCTCAGAAGGGAAGGGTGGAGAAAAGTAGAGCAATAGTTATTGGGGACTCAATAATGAGGGGCACAGATAGGCGGTTTTGCGGGGGCGACAGAGACTCACGATTGGTATGTTACATCCCACGTGCAAGGGTACGTGATGTCTCTGATCGTGTTTTCCGGGTCCTTAAGGGGGAGGGGGAGCAGCCCCAGATCGTGGTCCACGTTGGCACCAACGACATAGGTAGGAAGAGGGGTGAGGATGTTAGGCAGGCTTTCAAGGAGCTAGCTTGGAAGCTCAGAGCTAGAACGAACAGAGTTGTTGTCTCTGGTTTGTTACCCGTGCCACGTGATAGAGAGTCGAGGAATAGGGAGAGCGAACAGTTAAATGCGTGGCGACAGGGATGGTGCAGGAGGGAGGGATTCCGTTTTCTGGATAACTGGGGTTCCTTCTGGGGAAGGTGGGACCTCTATAAACAGGATGGTCTACACCTGAACCTGAGGGGCACCAGTATCCTTGGGGGGAGGTTTGCTAGTGCTCTTTGGGAGGCTTTAAACTAACTCTGCAGCGTCATGGGAACCTGGACTGTAGCTTTAGGGTACAGGAAATTGAGTGTAGGGAGGTGAGGAACATGGCATCGATCTCGAAGGAGGGTGCTTGTAAACAGGAAGGTGGCTTGAAGTGTGTATACTTCAATGCTAGAAGTATAAGAAGTAAGTAAGGTGAACTTGCAGCGTGGGTTGGTACCTGGGATTTCGATGTTGTGGCCATTACAGAGACGTGGGTAGAACAGGGACAGGAAGTGCTGTTGCAGGTTCCAGGGTTTAAATGTTTTAGTAGGGTAAGAAATGGGGGTAAATGAGGGGGAGGTGTGGCCTTGCTTGTCAAGGATAGTATTACAGCGGTGGAAAGGACGATGGAGGAAGACTAGCCATCTCAGGTAGTTTGGGCTGAGGTTAGAAATAGGAAAGGTGAGGTCACCCTGTTAGGAGTTTTCTACAGGCCTCCTAATAGTCCGAGAGAAGTAGAGGAAAGTATTTCGAGGATGATTCAGGAGAAGAGTGAAAGTAGCAGGGTGGTTGTTATGGGGGCTTTAACTTGCCAGATATTGACTGGGAAAGCTATAGCTCTAGTTGGTTAGATGAGTCGGTGTTTGTCCAATGTGTGCAGGAGTGTTTCCTGACACAATATGTAGACAGGCCAACAAGAGGTGAGGCTATACTGGATTTGGTTCTAGGTAATGAACCAGGCCAGTTGTTAGACTTGGAGGTAGGTGAGCACTTCGGCGACAGTGACCACAACTCGGTGACTTTTACTCTAGTGATGGAGAGGGATAAGTGTGCACTGCAGGGCAAGAGTTATAGCTGGGGGCAGGGAAATTATGATGCGGTGAGGCATGACTTAGGATGCGTGGATTGGAAAAATAAGCTTCAAGGGAAGAACACAAATGATATGTGGAGATTGTTCAAGGAACAGCTAATGGGTGTCCTTGATAAGTATGTACCAGTCAGGCAGGGAGTAAAGGGTCTTGTGAGGGAGCCGTGGTTTAATAAGGAATTGGAATTCCTTGTGAAATCGAAGAGGGCAGCCTATGTAAAGATGAGGCGTGTAGGTTCAGTTGGGGCGATTGAGGGTTATAAGGAAGCCAGGCAGGATCTAAAGAGAGAGCTAAGAGCAGCGAGAAGGGGACATGAAAAGTCCTTATTTGTAAGGATTAGGGAAAACACAACGGCTTTCTATAGGTATGTCAGGAATAAAAGGATGACTAGGGTAGGTATAGGTCCAGTCAAGGATAGTAGTGGGAAGTTGTGCGTGGAGGCGGAGGAGATCGGAGAGACACTCAATCAATACTTTTCGTCAGTATTCACTCAGAAACAGGACACTGTTGCTGATGTGAATATTGAGTCACAATTGATCAGAATGGATGGCCTTGAGATATGTAGGGAAGAGGTCTGGGGAATACTGGAAAGGATGAAAATACATAAGTCCCCTGGGCCTGATGGCATTTATCCTAGGATCCGCTGGGAAGCTAGGGAGGAGATAGCGGAGCCATTGGCCTTGATTTTTATGTCGTCGTTGTCTACGGGAATAGTGCCAGAAGACTGGAGGATAGCGAATGTGGTCCCCTTGTTCAAGAAGGGGAGTAGGGATAGCCCTAGTAACTATAGGCAAGTGAGTCTCACTTATGTTGTGGGCAATGTCTTAGAGAGAATTGTAAGGTATAGGATTTATGAACATCTGTATCGGAATAATGTGATCAAGGATAGTCAGCATGGTTTTGTGAAGGGCAGGTCGTGTCTCACCAACCTTATTGAGTTCTTTGAGAAGGTGACCAAGGAAGTGGACGATGATAAAGCAGTAGATGTGGTTTATATGGATTTTAGCAAGGCGTTCGATAAGGTACCCCATGGTATGCTAATGCAAAAACTATGGAGGTATGGCATTGAGGGTGCATTAGAGGTTTGGATGAGGAAGTGGTTGGCTGGAAGAAGACAGAGGGTCGTAGTTGATGGTATAGGTTCATCTTGGAGTGCAGGTACTAGCGGTGTTCCACAAGGATCTGTTTTGGGACCATTGCTGTTTGTCATTTTTATAAATGACCTAGAGGAGAGGCTTGAAGGCTGGGTGAGCAAGTTTGCGGATGACACAAAAGTCGGTGAGTTGTGGACAGCGAAGAAGGATGTGGCAGGTTACAGCGGGATATAGATAAGTTGCAGAGCTGGGCAGAAAGGTGGCAAATGGAGTTCAATGTAGCTAAGTGTGAAGTCATTCACTTTGGTAGGAGTAACAAGAAGATGGATTACTGGGCTAATGGTAGGCTACTTGGTAGTGTGGATGAGCAGAGGGATCTTGGTGTCCATGTACACAGATCTCTGAAAGTTGCCACCCAGGTAAATAGTGCTGTGAAGAAGGCATATGGTGTACTGGGCTTTATTGATAGAGGAATTGAGTTCCGGAGTCCTGAGATCATGTTGCAGTTGTATGAGACTCTGGTGCGGCCTCATCTGGAGTATTGTGTGCAGTTTTGGTCGCCATACTATCGGAAGGATGTGGAGGCATTGGAACGAGTGCAGAGGAGGTTTACCAGGATGTTGCCTGGCATGGTAGGAAGATCGTATGAGGAAAGGCTGAGGCACTTGGGGCTGTTCTCATTGGAGAAAAGAAGGTTTAGTGGAGATTTGATAGAGGTGTACAAGATGATTAGGGGTTTAGATAGGGTTGACAGTGAGAACCTTTTTCCGCTAATGGAGTCAGCTGTTACTAGGGGACACAGCTTTAAATTAAGGGGTGGTAGGTATAGGACAGATGTTAGGGGTAGATTCTTTACTCGGCGTGTTGTGAGTTCATGGAATGCCGTGCCAGTGGACTCTCCCTCTTCATGTTCATTTAAACGGGCATTAGATAAGCATGTGGAGGTTATTGGGCTAGTGTAAGTTAGGTAGGCTTCGGTCGGCGCAACATCGAGTGCCGAAGGGCCTGTACTGCGTTGTATTTTTCTATGTTCTATATTCTATGTTCTATTTACACCTTCACCTAAAACTACGGGCAATTTAACCGGGCCAATTCACTTAACCTGCACATTTTTGAATTGTGTGAGGAAACTGGAGCACCCGATTAGGGTATCGGCTACATTCTTTGAATATTTTGATGGAGACTTGCCTTGTTGATAACACATGTTTTACACGGAGGAACGATGTTTCTATCTAACGGTTAACAATATTCGAAATCCAACCTTATGAGTATTGGAAGTTCAACAATTGCACGACTGTTCTTGTTTCCCACAGAAAGACAATAATTCTCTCGTTCACATTCAAGGCGAGCTTATTCCACATTGATTTGTAAAAGAATCTCAGACAGCGTCTCCACACTAAGGGAAGATCAGCAACAAATGGAAATATTTCTAAAACGATGTCCAGTTCCTCTAGTAAATGTCCTTTTTTTTTACTGACGGACAGTCGTGCAAATGACAGTAGAACAGAATTGTGATGTTGAGGAGATGAACAAAACAGGGTAATAAAGACAAACATTATTGAAATAGATTTAGAGAGGGAATGATGGCAAAACAAAGTCAGACGCTCGTTTTATCGGAAAACAGATAGTGAGATACAAATTAAATCTGAAAGGGGAGAAAGAAGGAAAGAAAGAAGTGAAGAAAGAAGGAAGGAAGAAGGGACGAAAAAGGGAGGAAAGAAAGAAAGAAAGAAAAAGAAAGAAAGCAAAAAGTGCAGGAACCATGATCATGTGGAGAATGGCGTTTCAAAAAAAAATAATGCATCACTTTGTATGTCTTACGTGTTTAGAATACTTTAAACCCCAACAGAAAGAAGCCGATTTTGGGATAAACGGATTTTTGTGACCGCAGCCCGCGACAATATTATGTATTTAGACCATAAAATGTTTCTTCAATGATTACCCCAGGGACGCTTTGGGTATCAATGGTTCGAGAACAAGGTAGGACATAATGAAGGGTACAGTTTTTAATGGCTGAGCGAATGGCGACAATAATGTACATGTGTTTCTGTGCTTTGGGCCAGATTAAAATGAAATGGGTGCACCAAACCTCTCATGAAGTTCCCTTTCAACATTCGTTCGTTCCAGTCAATATTCCTTCTGCTGATGTTTGGGCAGTCATCGTGAGACGTTTCCTGATGTTTTAAGGTATACGCAAGATACATCGGTCAAGTTGTTCAACATTCTAGCCTCAGCAGGGATTCAGTTGACTGCACGTGAAGCACAGTGCACATCTCTGGTCACCATATCACTTTCTTAGAAAATATTGAAGAGTGATGAGCAACTCGGAACTCATAAACCAACTGTACTTGACAATAATTCAGGCTTGTTTCCTTACGTATTTATTCCACATGTGTCACATTGAATGAAAAGAGTGCAGAGACAGGGACGGACCAAGTGTTCAGCATTTGAAGCACCGTGCACAGTTCTGGACTCCAACCTCTGTTTAACAAAGGCATGAGGGAACTCACACACTCTCTGTATTTTTCGGGCACAGCACACGGGGTTCACAGTGCACAGATCAGATACTCGGCATGCATCGTCGCCATGCACGTATCTTGCACCTCTAAATACGTTAGATACACGAGACTCCGATACCGCTGGTTTCATGGATTTTACTTCGATAATATTTGGAACACTTGATGCATTCCTCATGGCAGGCCGGCACAAAAGATAAAGTCAAACGGAAAAGGGATGAGTTTCCAAACTGAATACTGTCCAGCTACTTCATAGAAGGTAGATGGAAGCGGTCAAGGTCATTTCTTTTCAGAATGGAGGCTATGACTGTTGGTGTTCAACAGGAATCAGTTCTAGTACATCTGCTGTTCATGATCTATGCAAATGATTTGAAAGGAAATGTAGCTCGTGTAATTCAGAAGTTTGTGGTCAATGCAAAGGTCGCTGGATTTGCGGGTACTGAGGAGGATTGTAAGCAGATACAGGAAGATATAATTCATGTTAAGACATGGGCACGAAAATGGTAGATGGAATTTAACCTGGCCAAGTGTGAGGTGATGTATTTTGGAAAGTCACTTGCAGGTGGAAATTATAAAGTGAACGGCAAAACCTTTCGGAGCATTGAAATGCCGACTGCTCCGAATGTGCAGGTCCACAGACCATTAGACATGTCAGCACAGGAAGATGACGAATTAAAAATAGACAAATGCAAATCTCCCCTCCTTGGAATGGGCATTGAGTACAAGGATAGTAGCTTTATCGATATTTAATTTGGCCATACTCGGAATATTGAAAACAGTTCTGGTCACATCCGAGCAGATGTATAAGGGATGCTCTGCGGAGTGTACATAATTTTAAACAAAATTTCTACTTTGAGGAAACAGGTCTTTTGGCATAACAAATCCGCACCAACCCTCTCCAGATATTATCACCAAGATCACGTTCCTTATTACTGTACATTTTGCTCACTAGTGCATATCCCTGAACAGTATGGACAATTGTTTTGGCCAATCCACCTAACCTGCAGTTCCTTTAACTCTGGGGGAAAACCGGAGCCTCGGAGGAAGCCCACATAGACACGAGCAGAATGTGCACACTCCACACAAAGGGTCGCACGAGGCTAGAATCGAAGTTGGGTCCCTGGCGCTGAAGCAGCAGTGCTAACCACTGAGCCATCGTTCCACCTCACCACTGAGTCACGGTGCTGCTCTGTTTAACAATACATTGCCTGTTTAGGGGGCTTGAGCTGGGAAGAATGGTTGGATATAGTGGACATGAATTCATGAGAGGGCAGGAAGTTGAGGGATGACTTAGTGGATGTTTAGAAATTGGTGAATGCTTTGATAGAGTGGAAGATATGAGGATATTGCCCAATGTAAGTGGTCAGAATGAAAAGTCATTGGTTCAAGGTGGGACAGCACACATATAAGAGAGATGTGCGTGGCTCCTTTTTGTGTTCAAAGAGTGATGAATGCGTGGAACGCTTTTTCAGAGGAGGTACCGGTGGAAGAATATAAAATATCAGTGTTCTAGAAGCATCTGGACGATTACTTTTTTTTGGAAGGAAAGAGTGTTTTACGTATACTGTCAGCGCGGACAATTTTAGTGTGAAAGGGCAAACTGTGGCAGCACAGGCCTCTCTGCCCAAAGTGTCTGTTTTCGTGGTGTGTTGTTCTTTGTTCTTTGTTATAGTTTTTTAGAGTACTACAGAATAGATGCAACAAGGGAGAGACTTCCGTTCGTAACGAACTTTACAGACTCTGCTTTTGATCCCTTGACAAATGTCTTCACATTGCAAGTACCGTTCTAAATAGTTCTGAAATGTTAAAAGAGTTTCGTTTTATTTCGCAATTACAGGCGGCGACTTATACATTTTCACCAACATTTGAGTCGCAAAATATGTTTCCTTAGAATCTCCTGAAACTGGTCTCTCCTTGCTGTAAGTCTAGGTCTGTGGTAATTCGTCCATCCATCTCGGGGAAAAGCGTCTTCAAATCCATGCTCTCCACAGCTCAATCACACATTTAAATCCGGCAATCACGTTCCCTCTGCCTCAGTGAACCAACCCTGTCTGCATTTCATCATGTAAATTAGATTGATTGCACTTTGCACAATCAATATTTCTGCTGTCAATCTGCTTGGTCTTCTGACACATGGAACAATGTGTGTTTTTTATACACCTGTAATAGATCATACAGAGAATACCAAATGTTACCAGTGAAAGCATTGTCAAGCAGATTTGCAAAATAGTCTGTAATACAGACCTCAGCATTCTTCATGAATGCATGACCATGACAGTAATATTTCCTGATTGGTGATGCCAGTGAACTCTCCATTTCTGTTTCTCAGTTTTGTTTCTCCATCTCGACTTGCTTGAGTCATTTTCAAGTCAGATAATTGTGATCTAAGGGATCGTAACACAAAAGGGTATACACGACAAAACACCTGCAGTGTGCCTCAGTTACACTCATTCAAAAAGGAGCACCAATTTCACTTGAACCGCGTCAGAATCCTTGCATAGTATAAACAGAGACACACATCAGAATTCCTAGAGGCTAGGTTTTCAAACCACAACCCACCGACAAACATTTTGCCGCAAATCCCACATTTGAACCACTCCAAAACAAACGTGATGCCACCCAGCTGAGCGGACCGGAGCACATAAATATCAAGCAGAGAAAAAACAGTGTTTCGCGGAAGTTGCACTGATGATATTATGTGTCATAGTGATGAAATGTTTGCATGATAATCCAACGCCATGGCAAGTAATGTATAACAACGTTCACATATTCTTTTCAATGTGGTTGAACAGGTGGAAAGGTGACTTGTGCATTAATGGTTCCATGAAAAAGTCTTATCCTTTTAAAAAATCGCAAATACAGAATATTTGCAATTTTGCATAAAAAGAATGTGAGTGAAATTATAAGGTGTCAGCTTCAGTGATGCCAGATTAAGGAGAAATTTCAGCTTCTTGGATGAAGAAGATCATAAGTGAAAATAGCAGAACTGAACGAGATAATTAAAAAAGTGATTGCCCATTGACCTAAATATGTCTGCAGAAAAAGAACTAAATAGCCCGATGCACAGCCTGCTCATGCGATTTGTACAGACAATTGTTGATTTGAGAAAGAGTTACGTAATGGTAGCAGGATCTACTTTGAACAAAGTATCATACAAACTCATAGACAGGGATTTCTGCAAACAACACGCAGATGCGTGCAGGACACAGCTCTGTAACAGATCAGTGAGAACAGGCAACCTTTATTTTTGCAGCAAGTTTTAAAAAAAATAGGATCACACAACAACAGAGACAAATGACAATCTTGTGGTTATGTCTTGTTAGATTCGAGTAGATCAGGCAACTTCATTCAGCTGTAGAAGCAAAAAAACTTTAGTTTTATTAACGAAAAAATGTTGTCGAATTGGGGAATAAGTTAATGAGATTGAGAGCAGTAACTTTCATCTCAAAAGTCAACATGTGACGAGAATGTATGATAATGCAACTGAATGACAGAAGTTCACCGACTAACTGACCCTCCAATGTCAGGTGAAACAGAAACTGCCCACAACTCGTTCGGTAATGAATGACAACAGTAGCAGTACGCATCTAACTAATATTATTTTAGTGCTGATGTCAGGAACCTGACAGCAATTTGGAACTAATAAACCCTTTTGTACCTCTTAGTACTAAGACAGTGGGAAATATAAATTGAACAGAATTTGAACGCTAAAGCACTAAACACAATGAGAAACAAAATTCAAGCAATCATTACAGATAAGGAAGTCAAACAAATGTCTGGAAAAGATTATAATCGTGAACTTAGGAATATGTATAATGGGACACACTGTAAGAGCCCATTGGTTGATGCTTATGGCTTATCATAAAATTGGGGAAGTAGCGCTTTCGATTGGGGTGTTCATCGTTGATATGATGCACAGATTAAGGGGAAGGAACAATGGCATTGTTGCAAGTAATCAATGTAATGCGAAACGAATATAATATTTTTTCCCCTGCGGAACTCTTTGGATCATTGACCTCTCATCTGGTTGAAGCTGACGACTCAGAGGACGAGTCAACCCCACGTGAAAGCCGTATTCGGAGTGGTCTCGATGTTCTCAAGTACCTGTAGTAAAGGATTCAAATAAAGATTTAGTTCAGAAGAGAGAAAACTATGAAACTCTGTACCAATATTTTCAAGAGCAGTGTCTGCTGCACTGTTATAAACATTATGAATGAACCTCACAAAGTACGAGAGTTGACCTTTATCTGCATTTCTTTTCTCCACGTGACATTGTGTTGTGCAGTGTGTTCTATTACATTGATTGGGTTGAATTTAGATTTGCCTGGATAGCACGTAAAACGACATTCTTCAATGTAACTTCTTAAAATGTGTAAAATAACTCAAATAAATCAAATTAATTGTAAATAATCGAGGTCATCTCACTGATGCATTTGACACACCCGCAGTCACTGAATTCCAGTCTTTAAAACAAACTTCACAAATATTTCTGTCTTTGACAAGAAAGCCAATTATTAATCTAACAGACCGGCTTACATTGTTTTTCACCTGGCATAATGATCTGACCAATTCCACCAGGAGGAAACTTGGAAAATACTTGAGTACAGTCCATGTAGACACAATCCACTGTCGTACTCCAAGCCATCAAAACATGAATCAAATTTGTGCAACAACATTTCCCCAACACAAAGTCATGCGTGTCGAAATACAGATAAATGCTGTTCATAAGTATCTGAAGCAGTCATTTCGCTGCCAGTACTTGAGTCTCAGCGAACCATGATTTCTTAAAATAATATTTTTTTCTTCCTCAACCATAGAAATGGCACTGGCTATCCTCCAGTGTTCTGAGACATTACCTGCATTTAGAGAGCATAGAATGATCTCTGCACAGGGCACAGTATATTCACGGAATACGTCCCAACAAGACCGAGGGGCGTTAATATCTTTTTCAAATGCCAAATGACTCCTCATTAATATTTGCAGCTCTATAATACTTTGGTTAGACCGCACTTGGAATATTGCGTCCAGTTCTAGTCGCTCTATTATAGGAAAGATGTCGATGATTTGGAGAGGGTTCAGAGGAGGTTTACCAGGATGCTGTCTGGACTTGAGGGCTTATCTTATGAAGAGAGGGTGCTGAGATCGTACTTTTTTCATTGGAGAAAAGGAGGAGAAGAGGGGACATAATTGATGTATACACGATAATGAGAGGCATAGATAGAGTCGATAGCCAGAGACTATTTCACAGGGTAGAAATGGTTCCCACGAGGGGTCATAGTTTTAAGCTGGTTGGAGGAAAGAACAGAGGTGATATCAGAGACTGGTTCTTTTCACAGAGAGTTGTGAGAGTATGGAATGAGTTGCCAGCAGCAGTTGTGGAAGCAAGGTCATTACCAACATTTAATAGACTGTTGGACATGCATATGGTCACAGAAATTTGAGGGAGCATACATGAGGATCAATGGTCGGCACAACATCGTGGACTGAAGGACCTGTTCTGTGCTGTACTGTTCTATGTTCTAATACGGAAAAGCCAAAACATATCTGTGCACCCATTTCAAATCTTACCGCTGGCAAATTTCTTATCCTTATAAAATGCTGATGCAAATACGCATTAAAAGACTCATTCAAATTATCAGGCCCGAAACATATATTTCCTTAGTTCTCCTTGAGACGACGTCCTGTTTATCCGACGTACCCGGTGGTCCTAACATGCACACAAATCTCTTTGCGATTCTCCTTAGTCCTACTTGCTAAGAGCATTTTATAGGCCCTTTCCCTCTCCTAATTCCTCCTTGAAATTAATCTTCGATGCTATCTTTACATTAAGCAAGCTTCTGGAATTTCTTCAGTTTTCTCACGCTCCATATTTTTCTTTTCTTCTCGACTGCTCTTTCAATATCTCCTATTATCCAACCTTCCCAAATTCTGCCACCATTAGCTTTCAACCCTACAGAGACGCGGTTTGACACAATCTCTGATGAACGGGCTTTAAAATGCTTCCATCTGTCAGATGTGAACATGTAGATTTGCGTTCAGCAACTGCTCCATTCTAATTAGTCTCCATACAGCTTGTTACTTTCGTTATTACACTTTCCACTATTTACGCTTTCAGTTGGCGACTTGTTTTATCCTGATACATAAATATCCCGAATTTTACAGGACTATAATCACGAGTTCACGAAATTCTGCCCAACTGAAAATTCAAACATCTCTCGAGGATCGTTACCAAATTGCAAGGACAACTGCCACCTCTTTACGGCTTAAATTATACACATATTGCTTCATGAAACACTCCTTCATTGAAATTCTGTCCCATCTCAACGGCTGGCACGAAGGAGTTCTCAATGTACAGAATACTAAGTAATGAGGAAGGTACAACGATATTGGAATAAACACAGATCGAATACGTGAATGTTTAAAATGTATCGAATTTCTTTTCATGTGAGCAAATATGTAATTGCGGAATCTGCCAGGAAGAAACAAAGGAAAACATACATCAAAATCATCAGAACAAACAAAGCTCTGATACCTTGAGTAATTGAAGCATCCATATGAGTTGCACCAAATAAATATGAACGAAAATTAGATGTTTAAGATTATTACATCTGGAAAAGCTTTCAAAGCAAGTAACAATCACCCACAGATGTAACAGGAAAGAACTATTTACAAGAAGAGAGAATAAATTCATCACTCCTTGAAGTTCACTCGCAAATCCTGCAAATTCTCCTGCACTGTCAATATCTTTTCTGTTTACATGAAGGAAAAAAGGAACTGACCAAGAAATTCATTATAGTGGCCTCAAGAAACACAAATGCTGTCACAGTTGGAACCCATGACTCTCCCACGTCTGTGAATCATCGACGTGGTTCAAATCAGGAATGCGATAAAAAAATTCCCACTTTATATTATAAGTCCATATTGAACAACTTCCAACAAGCTTTACACCTTAAGGTCACCTGCACCATTTACAGAAGCAATTTACTCAAATGAGCTGTTAGGACTTGCAGACATTTGAACATGTTCTTTAAAATACATAGATTCGCCAAAGTTGGAAACTCAGTTGGTAGGATTGTTAAGAATGCAAATGATGTGTTGGCTTTCATTTGACGTGGCATTGAGTTGAAGAGCCGCAACGTTATGCTGTAGCTCTTTTAGTGCTGGTTAGACAACAGTTGGAATATTGTGGTCAGTTAGGGTCACCTCATTATAGGAATAATAGCGAAATTATGGAGAGGGTGCAGAGGGGATTTTAAAAGGATTCTGCCTGGACTGTAGGACATCATTTATGAGAATTAGGATGAGGGTGCTCCGGCTTATCTCTCTGGTGCGAAGAAAGATATGAGGTCTTTTTGATAGAAGTGTAAATATGACTAGAGGCTGGCACGAAGGAGTTCTCAGTCAATGTACAGAAAACTAAATAATGAGGAAGGTACAACGAGATTATAATAAACATAAATCGAGTGTGTGAATGTTTAAAATGTATCGAATTTCTTTTCAGGTGAGCAAATATGTAATTGCGGAATCTGCCAGGAAGAAACAAAGGAAAGCATACATCAAAATCATCATAACAAAGAAAGCTCTAAAATCTTGAGTAATTTAAGCAACCACGTGAGTTGCACCAAATAAATATGAACGAAAAGTAGACGTTTTAGATTATTACATCTGGAAAGGCTTTCAAAGTGGCAAGTAACAATCACCCACAGACGTATCAGGAAGGAACTATTTACAAGAAGAGAGAATCGATTCATCAGTCTTTGAAGTTCACTCGCAATTCCTGCAAATACTCCTGCACTGTCAATATCTTTTCTGTTTACATTAATGAAAACCGAACTGACCAAGAAATTCATTATAGTGGTCTCAAGAAACCCAAATGCTATCACAATTGGAACCCATGACTCGCCAAAGTCTGTGGATCATCAACATAGTTCAAATCAGGTGTGCGGCAAAACACCCCCACTTTATATTATAGGTCCATATTGAGCAACTTCCAACAAGCTTTACACTATAAGGTCACCTGCACCATTTACAGAAGCAAATCGAGTAGTAGACAGAGGCGCTTTCTCAGGGTGGAAATTTTCATTACGAGGGGGCATAAATTTAGAATCAATGAAGAAAGGATTAGAGAAGAAGTCAGAGGTAATGTCTTTCCACAGAGAGCTGTCGGTGCGTGGAATGCAGTGCAAGCAGTGTTAGTAGAATCAAATGTATTCGAGACATTCAGTGTTTCTTGTATATGCGCATGGATGATAGTAAAATGAAGGTTCTCTTCCCGTATCAAAGGTCTGCAACCCCATTGTCACTGAATTCTCCTTGCAACAACCTGAGAGCTCAACTTCACTCTGCTTTCTGAGGAACTGCCATTGACACTATTCCCCCTCTGTTCTTCCAGCAACAGCCTGTGACTCAAAACTATTATGTTTCCCGAGCAATTATCTGTGAAACCATTCCGATTCATCTGCCATACCAAAGAACTTTGAACTCATCCTCGTTCATGTCTCTTTGAAAGGGAATGTAAATCCATCCCTGCCCTGTTCTCGAAGCAGAGCCTGTGACTCCATATCTACACTGTTACTAGCAACTGCTTGTGAAACCATCCCCACTCTCTAAGCTTGTGATAACCTGTGAACACATCCTCATTCTTTACTCCTTGCAAGAGATGGTGAATTATTTCCTGCTCTGTCACTGTAGCAATGGACTGTCAATCCACTCCTACTCTGTTTTCCTCGGAACAGCCAGTGAGCCAATTCCCACTATGTTCCCCAAGCTACGACCTGTGAACCCATCTCTATCCTGTTCAGCGAGTAATAGTCTGTGAACCCATCCTTACTCTGGTCATCTAGGAACAGCCTGACAACACGTCCCCACTCTGTTCTCCTAGCAACGGCCTTTTAACCATACTCAAATTGATCCCCTGTTAATGTTATATGAATCAAGACCCACACTCTTCCTAGTGCAACGTGCCGAGAACCTATCCTCATTCTCTCCTTCTTGCAACAGGCTGTCAGCTGATCCCTTTCTGTTCTCCTCGCCATCTCCATGGACTCCATTCTCCCAGCAACAGGTTTTAACGCATCCACAATCTGTTCCATGAGCAACATTTGTAATTTTACCCCTACGTTGCTGTTTTGGCAACTGCTTGTGAAACCATTCCCATTTCTGTTTACCTGACAAAGGGCTGTGAATCCATCATCACTCTTTTCTCCAAACAAAACCCAAGAACCCATGTTTATTCTACTCTCACGGCAATGTCCTCTCAAACCATCCTGGTCTGTTGCCCTCGTAATGACATGTTAATCCGGAATCACGCTTTTTTCTCGCACTTGCCTACGACTCCGTTCCCACTCTGTTGCCCTGGCAACTGCCTAAGAACCCAGACCCACAATGTTTCCAGGGGAAGGCCTGTGAACTTCTTCCAACTCTGGTTGTCTATCAATAGACTGCGAAACCATTCCCACTCTGTCCAACGAGAAATAGTCTGTGAACCGTTTCCCACACTTTTTACCCTAGCAATAGTCTGTGAACCCACTCTGTCTATTTTCCCTCGCATAAAACCATTCACACTCTGCTAAACGAGAAATAGTGTTTGAACCGATGCACAATCTTTTCTTCCACAAATGGCCTGTGAACACATCTCCTTGCTGTTACTCTGGTAACAGCCTGTGGCTTCATCCCAACTCTATTCCCCTATCAACAGAGTGTTCGCATATTGAAACTCTTTTCAGCGTAATGTCCTGTGAACTCATTCCTATTTTGTTGTCCTTGCAATGGCCTTTGACCAAATCCTCACACCTTTCGTGGTGCAAGAGACTGTTAATCAATTTCTGCTTTCTTACCGTAGCAAAAGTTTATATCTCTACAGCTACTCTGTTCTCCTTGCAACCACCTGTGAACCAATTCCCACGCTATTCCTCGAGAAGATGCCTGTGAATCAATCCATAATCTCGAAGCGAGCGGAAGCCTGTGAACACTTGCTCACTTGATAGAGTCTATGAATCTGTCCCCGATCTGTTTCCGGATCAACAGCCAGTGACTCACTCCTACGTTTTGTTTCTCCTGACGACTGTCTGTGATACAATTCCCATTCCATTTCCAAGAGCAAGGTACTGCATACCCATCCCTGTATCCATCTATGTTCTGTTCTACCAACAATGTCATCACTGCGGTGTTCCTGTAACAATGGCCTCTTAACCCATCACCACTCTTTTATGCCGACGACTGCCTCTGACGCAGCCCCTACTCTGTTCCCAGGCAACCGACTGTTCAGTTATCTCAAAACTGTTCTAGCAACAACTTGTTCATCTATACCCACAACGCTATCCAGCAAAGACATGTGAATCATTTTCCACTCTGTTTATCTAACACAAACATGTGAAGCCATTCACACGCTATTTCCCAAGAAATAGCCTGCAACTACATTCCCACTCTCTTGTCCGAGCAACAGCCTGGAAACACATACCAGCGCTGTTACCTTGGTAATAGCCTCCGAGCCTATCCTGTTCCCCTGTCAACAGCCTGTGATCTCATCTACACTTTGATTCCCGAGTGACAGCCCGTGAGCCGATCCCAACATTGTCTAACTAACAGAGGCCTGTTAGCTCGTCAGTTCTCCTCTCAATGCCTTGTGATACATCCCCTTTCTCTTCTCCTCCCAACAGAGCGAACCCATCCACGCAACGGCCCATGAACCCATGCCCACTCGGTTCGATAAATCGCCTCTGAATCCGTCCCCACACTGTTCCCATGTTAACGTCCTCTGGCCTCTTTCTTGCTGTTTGCAGAGCATGGACTGTGAACCCATCCATGCTCTGTTTCCCAAGCAACAGCATGCAATCCCATCCCCAAACTGTCTCCCTCGTAAAAGCCTGCTAACTGTGTTCCCCAATCAACCACCTGTTAGCTCATTCAGACTCTGTTCTGTTGGAAACGGCTGGTGTTCCCATTGCAACACTGTTCCACTCACCAGGGCCGATGAACCAATCCCCTCTCTGTTAACCTAGCAACGATCTGTGAAATCGTCCCCAATGCGTTCTCCCAGCGACATCCTGTGCTCGCCTCCACTCTGTTCTCTCAGCAAGGGCCGATGAACCCAGCTCCACACTGTTAGCCGAGCAATAGCTGGTGACCCCGTCCCCCGTCTGTTTGATCAGCAACAGCCTGTGGCTACATACACAATGTTCTGTAGAAACGTCATGTGAAACCATGCCCAATCCGTTCTCCTAGAAACGCTTCTGACCCCAGCCCCATTCTGTTCCCCGAGCAATGACCTGGGTCCTCATCTCCACGCTCTTCTCACAGCACGGCCTGTGGCTCTCGTATAAAATGGTTCCCTAGCAACTTCCCGTCAACCCATGCCCAATCTGTTCGACTAGCAACGTTCTGTAGACCCATCCTCAAGCTGTTCCCCCAGAAACGACCTGCGACCAATTTTTGACTCTTTTTCTCTTCGTAATGGCCTGTGAAACCATTCCCACTGTCTTTGCCTACCAAACGACTGTGAACCAATCAACACAGAATTGTCCTTCCGACATCCTGTGAATATATTCCAACACAGGTTGCCGATCAACAGTCGCTGAATCCATATCCACGCTGCTCTCCAAGGTCATACCTTTGACCCAATCCCCATTCTGAATCCATTGCAACAGGCTCTGACCCTTTTCCGATTCTGTTCCCCTTGTCTAACCCCGTGAACTAATCTACATATGTTTTTCTTGCAACAGTCTGTGACCCTATCTCTACTCTGTTCTCTGAGCAATGGCTTGTGATCCAATCCTCACTCTGTTTCCCGAGCAATGGCCTCTTAACCCATTCGTACTCTGTTTCCATAGCAAATGCATTTGATAACACCATCCATTTGTTCTCTGAACAACGTCCTGTGCATCGTTCCACACCCTTTTCGCCTGGCAGCGGTCTGTGTCCCCATGCTCACTCGATTCCACTAGCAGCGGCCTGTGATCTCCCAGCCATGTTCAGTGAACATATCCCGACTCAATTCTCCTAGCTCCAGCCTGTGAATCTATTCGTCATTCTTTTCATTGAGCAATGGTTTGTGAACTTGTCCCAACTCTGTTCTCCTCGCAAGGCCTGTGAAGCTATCCCCATATTGCTGATCAATCAACTTCCTGTGAAACCATTCCCAACTATGTTTCTTCGGCAGCCAGCTGTGAAACCAAACTCACTGTTTTTTGCTTACAAAAGTCGAAGTACTCATGCTTCCTCTATTATGCCATCAATGTCATGTGATGCCATCCATGCTCTTTTCCTCTTGAAACACTTGTCATCCAATCACAACGTTCTTTTTTCCAGGAAAGGCCTATAACTCCATCGACACATGTTCGCCTTGCAACTGCCTGTGAAACTATCTTGAACTCTGTTCTACTGGTTTCCGCCTGTGAATCATAAATCACAACCTTTCCCCAGAAAAGGCATGTGCACCCATTCCCACTGTATTTATGGAATAATAGCCTATGAAGCCATTCACACTCTATTTACTGAGTAACAGCCAGTGAAATCATTCTCTCTCTGTTTACCTCGCAATAACTTGTGAACATATTTACACTGTCTTGTGCCTCGCAACATCTTGTTAGTTCGTTGTTTCAGCAGCAGGAAGATTGAGAGCGTCGACCAGGGGCGAATGGTAAGGTGAATTACTGATTTAAATGCATACTTCGTGAACAGGCGTCTCACAAACTGAGCAGGAATGGACGCGGGACTGCAGACTGGATGAACTAATAGATTTGGGTGTTAGCAGTACTAGAAGCAGTACGTACGCCATGTCTCCGGCACATCCTCCTCCTCTAACCAAAAAAATGTTGTGTGCTCTGATTTTTTTTTCTACAGTCTCTTTGGGAATTTACTATCGCAGGAATGGTGTTTAGGGCAATTGAATATTCCTCCCACAGAAAGTCGGAGGTATGATTCACCACTATTTTCCCTGATAACATCATCTGCGGGAAGTGAACCCAAATCCAGCTCCACGTAAGAGAACGGGAACCAGTTTTGGATAAACTTCTGATCATTCAAGAGGCAGAGAGGGTTAACGAGAGACGTTACAAGTAAGGAGTCACACCTCAAGTGCAAGACAAAGGCAGCTGTGTTATAGTCGGGGACAGAAGGGGGAACGGCAAGCAGTGCAAGGAACTCCTGTGGCGGGTCCACTCAAAAATTAGTGTCCCGTTTTGGATACTGTTCGGAGGGACGCCATACCAGGGTTAAGCAATGGGACACAGGGCGCTGGCATAGCATTTGACCCTGTTGCTGAGAAGGGAAGGGTGTAGATGATCATAGCATTAGTCATTGCGGACTGCATCATATTGCGACAAATAAGAGGATTTTTGTGAATGACAGATTCATGATTTGTTTGTTGTCTCCCAGATGCCAGCGTTTGTGATTTCGTGGACTGTTTTTTCAGGATCCTTGAGGGGTAGGGGGAGCAGCCCCAAGACATGGTTCATATGGTCAACAGCGAGATAGGTAGGAAAAGGAATGGGGATTTCACGCAGAAATACAGGGATCTACGCTGGAAGCTGGGTGTGACAACAAACAGAGCTGTTATCTCTGGTTTGTTGCCTGTGCGAAATGCTAGCAAGGGGAGGAACAGAGAGAGTGGAGTTGAACATGTGGCCACAGGGATGTTAAGAGGTAGCGTTTCGGATACATGGATATTTGGGGCTTATTCTGGGATAGGTGAGACATCTACAAGCAGGATAGCCTGGAGCTGAACCAGTGGGGTTCAGTTATCCTTGGGGGAAAGTTTCAAATGCTCTTCGGAAGGGGTTGACTGAGTTGAGCTGGGCATGAGAACCTAGATTGTAGTTCCGTTACAGAGGAGCTTGAGAGAAGTGAGGTCAGAAACGAGAGTTCAAGGTCGCAAGAAATCACTGACAAGCAGGAATGTGGTTTGAAGCTTGTCTACATCAACTGCAGGAGCATCCGGAATGAGGTATGTGAACTTGCAGCATGGCTTGGTACCCAGGCATACCATGTTGTTGCAATTTCGGGGTCATGGATAGCGCAGTGACAGGAATGGTTGTTATGGTTTCCGGGATTTATGTGCTCAGTAGGAAAAGAGAGGATGATAAAAGGCGGGAGGAGTGTCATTGTCCGTCAAGTACAGTATAATTCTGGCAGAAAAGATGTTTGAGGACTCGCCTACTAAGGTATTTACTGTTGAGGTTAGAATTACGAAATGAGCGGTCAAACTGTTGTTACTTATCTACAGGACTTCGAATAGATCTAGCAATGCAGAGGAATGGATAGCAAAGCTGATTCTGTATAGGAGCATGAATAACATGCCAGTTGTTATGGAGGCCGATAACTTTCCAAATATTGACTGGAAAATCTAGAGTTCGAGTGCTTTAAATGGGTCAGGTCATGTCCAACGTGTGAAAGATTGTTTCCTGACAGAGTAAGTCGACAAGCCAACAAGGGGAAAATCCACATTGGATTTAACCCTGCGAATCTAACAAGTGTTGATATGGAAGTGTAAGCATAAGCACTTTCCTGAGAGGAAACACCGTTCTGTTGTGTTTACTTTCACGTTAGCACAGAATAGGTATATGAAGTAGGCAAGATTCAGTGTCTGAGGAAAGGCAATTGTGATGCGATTAGACAAGATTTCTGGTGCATACGATGGGGAAGGATACCACAGGAAATGGGAACAATTGAATGTGGAGCTTATTATCCGAACAACTCCTTTGTGCCCTTGAAAAGTGTGTTATAATCAGGCACTGCGGAAGTAATCGAGCGAGGAACCTTGGCTAACTAAGGCAGCTAAACTCTTATCAGGAGCAAGAAGAAGGCATAACATAGGATGAGACGTGAAGGCTCAGTCAGGGCAGTTGAGAGTTACAAGTTAGCCAACAATGACCTGAACAGAGAGCTAAGAAAAAGCAGGAAGGGACATAAGAAGTCGCTGGCTGACAGGATCAATGGAAGTCCTAAAGATTTATACAGGTATTTCAGAACTAATAATAAATAAGAGAGAATAATTAGGGCCAGTCAAGTATAGTTTTGGAAAATTGTACGCTGGGTCTGATGAGATATGGGAAGCCCTAATTAAATAAACTTTATCTGTTTTCACACTGGAAGAAGACATTCCTTTCGAGAAGAATACTGAGATGCAGGCTACTAGACTACACGTGATTGAGTGCCACAACGAGGAGATATTGGCAATTCTAGAGAGTGTTAAAATAGATAATTCACCGGGCTGGATCCCATCATTCCTATAGTTTTCTGGGAAGCCAGGGAGAAGATTGCAGAGCCATTGGCTTTGATCGTTATGTCGTCAATGTCTACAGGAAGAGTCTGATAAAACTGTAGGCTAACAAATTTTGCTACCTTCGTCAAGAAAGGGATGAGATGCTGAAAAGCTTGCACCAGTGAGCCTGACTTCGGTTGTGGGCAAAGTGTTGGAAAATGTTATCAGAGATGGCATTTATAAACATCTCGAGAGGAATATGTTCATTAGAGATATCAGAAACGGTTTTGCGAAGAGTATGTCATTTATCACTAATCTTATTGAGTTATTTTAGATGACAACTAAACAGGTGGATGAGGGTAAAGTAGTTGGTGTGCTGTATATGCATTTCAGTAAGGCGTTCGACAAAGTTCCCCACAATTGGTGACTGCAAAAAATACGGAGGCATAGGATTTACGATGATTTAGCGGTTTGGATAAGAAATTGGTTAGCTCAATTAAGAGAGATGGTGGTGGTTGATTGGAAATGTTCAACCTGGAGTTCACTTGCTATTGGTGCACTGCCAGGCTCACTGCTCCTTGTCATTTTTAATAAATGTCCGAAATGAGCCCATAGAATGATGGGTTAGTAAATTCGCGAATGACATTGAGGTCCGTGGATTTCTGAATAGTGCTGAAGGATGTTGCACATTACAGAGGGAAATAGATAAGCTGCACAGGTGGGCTGAAAAGTAGCAAATGGAATTTAATGCGTAAAAGTGTGAGGCGATTTTCATTGGAAGAAGTAACAGCACGAAAGAATTGCAGCTAATGGTTAAGTTCTTAGTAGTGAATAAGAGCAGAGAGATCTCGGTGTCCATGTTCACAGATCCCTGAAAGTTGCCACCCAATTTATTATTGTTGTTAAGAAAGTATATGGCGTGTTACCTTTTATTGGTAGAGGTAATGAGTTTCAGAGCCACGAAGCCATGCTGCAGCTGTACAAAATCTGCCACGGCCACACTTAGACAACTGCGTACATTTTTGGTCAACATATTATAGGAAGTATGTGTAGGTTTGGGAAGGGTTACGAGAAGTTTTACTGGGATGTTAGCCTGGTTTGGAGGGAAGGTATATGAGCCAAGGCGGAGAGACTTGAGGCTGTTTTCATTAGAGAGAAGAAGGTTGAGAAGTGACTTAATTCATTCATGTAAAATAATCAGAGAGTTATATATGGTTGACAGTGAAAGCATTTTTCCACGGATGGCCATGGTTTGAACGAGGTGAGATAGCGAAAGATTGAGGGTGGTAAGTATTGGAGAGATGTCGTTTCATTACCCAGAGTCATGGGGCATGGAAATCCCTGCCTGCATCAATTGTTGCCTCGCCTTGTTTAATGGCACTAAAACGGACTGAGAACACATTTCCAGTCTGTTCTCCTGGAAACATCCTTTGTACACATCCCCCGCTCTGTTCCCCAACCAATGGCCTGTGAATCCATCCCTGTCTCCTTCCTGAGCAATGACTTTTGAATCAATCCTTACTCTCTTCCTCGAGCAATAGCCTGTGAACCCATCTTCTCACTGGTCTCCAAGTAACGGCCTGTGAACCCACCTCCACCTCTGTTGTCCTAGCAACGATCTCGGAAATCATTCTCACCCTGTTCATCCAGCAACGGCCTGTGAGCAAATGGCCACTCTGAGCCCCAAGCAACGGCCTGTCACCCCATCCATCCTGTGTTCCGCGAACTGCGGCGGATGACCGCTGCCCACTGTTATCTCCCAGCAAAGTCCGGTCGCACTCCGAAATCGTAGCAACGTTCTGTGAACGCATCCCTGCTCTTTTCACACTGCTTGTGAAACTTTTCACACTGCGTTCTCCCAGTAACGGCCAATGAACCCATTTACATTGTTTTCTCTTGACAGCGACCTGCGACCCCATCTCTCTATGCTCCACCAGCAATGGCCTGTGAGCCTTTCTCCACTCATCCCTATTAGCAATAGCCTGTGAACCCATTCCCACTCTGTTTTCCTGGGAGCGTCCGGTGTTCCCTTCCTCAGTCATTTCTCCTGGCAACTGTCCCTGAAGCCATTCTCTCTGTCTTCCAACATGAACCGCCTGTCAACACATCAATAGTCTGCTTCCAAACATACAGTTTGTGGACCCATCCTCACTCTGTTCCCCACATTACATAAAGTAACACTATCCGCACTCTGCTCTCCGAACAACGACCTGCAAAACTAGACCTGCCCTGCTTTCATGGCAATAGCCCAAAAACACATATCGGCTCCGCATTCCAGGCAATCGTCTCTTAAGCCATCATCGCGCTGTTTCCCTAGCATTAGCCAGCAAACCAATCTCCTTTTGTTGCCCGAGCAACTGCCTGTCATCAAATCGCCGCTTTGTTCTCCAGCAACAACCTCTGAAACCATCCTCACTGTCTTCCACGAGCAATGACCTGTGGACCCATCCATTCTCTGTTGTCGGCCCAACATCCTGTGACAATGTTAAAACTCTATTCTCCCAGTAAGGGCCTATTAACCGATACCAACTCTGTACGTCCAGCAATTGCCTAGGAACTCACCCCACGCTTTTCTCCTCGCAACAGTCTGTGACCCCATGCACGCTCTTTTCCACTATCAATGACTTCTAAGCCTGGCAACGACCTGTAACCACATCCCGACTCTGATGTCCTCGCAACATCCTGAACCGGCCCCATTCCAGTCCCCTACCAGTCGTCTGTGAATCCACTCCTAATGTTTTCCCCTTCCAATTGTCTGTGTATCTATCACCATTCTGTTCTCCTAACAGCGGCCTGTGACCCCATCGCCACACTGTATCCCTAGTAACGGTCAGTGAATCAATCCAAATACTCAGCACCGTGCAACGACCTGCGAACGCATCCCGACTATGTTCTCTTGGAACCGTCCTATGACAATATCCCCAATCTGTTCTCCAAGTAACAGCCTGTGAACTGATAAGAACTCTTTCCTTCGAGCAGTTGCCTGTGAACTCACGCCCACGCTTTTTTTTTTGAACAACGGTCTATGACTCTATCCCCTCTCTGTTCTCCTAACAACTGCCTGTGACCACATCGCCATCCTTTGTTTTCCCTAGATACGGTCTGTGAAGCAATTTCCAAGCCCCACATTGCTCTCCTTGCAACAGTCTATGCCCCCATCGCCAAACTGTTCCTGAATCAATAGCTTGTCATACCATCCGAACTCTTTTGTCCTTGCAACGGCCTGTGTCGCCATCCTCTCTCTCATGTCTTAACACCGGCCTTTGACAACATCGCTTTTTCTCCCCCACGCTTCAATCTGTGAACAAATCCCAAATCAAAATCGTGTTCAATCCTCTGTCGTGAAGAAACATAAATGAAAA
The DNA here is from genome assembly GCF_020745735.1 of Hemiscyllium ocellatum. Taxonomy (NCBI): domain Eukaryota; kingdom Metazoa; phylum Chordata; class Chondrichthyes; order Orectolobiformes; family Hemiscylliidae; genus Hemiscyllium; species Hemiscyllium ocellatum. The sequence goes on from NC_083408.1 coordinate 5,900,011, forward strand.
GAAAACGTATTTCCCTCTGTAACTGCCTGAGTGAACCTCAAATAGTGTCTCCTTCTCCCTGAAACGAGATCTCTTTCATCAGGATCTTCTTTTTTTGTTAAATTCACTGCCGTTCCGCCATTCAGAAATATTTTCAGATATGGATGTTTGGGTGAATGTACATCCAAGGTTATTCAGCGTACTTTTGGGTGCAGAATGTTGCGGTATATGTCGGTTGCAGAGTATTCTGGGGAACGTCGGTTATAAAATATTCCGGGGTATGTTTGGTATAGATTGTGATAGAATCAGGAAGACCCACGTCAGAAAGGCCCTTCTGCCCATTGAGTTTGGTGAGACGCACTCAGCCGCATGGTGGGAATCACTCCATAAATTCAACTTATCTGGCATTTTGCAGAACAAAATAAAATACAGACTCGGCCAATCGTACATATTCTATTACTTTTTTATACGTCTACCAGACCTCCATTTCAGCTTTGTAAAATGTTCTGGATATTCAGTTCCCAATATCAGTCACCCTGTCACTCTGATGCTGTTAAATCAGATCCACTTCCCGCAATGTATGCACTAAATCTCTCCTACTATTTTGAGAATATAGCACACATACAGAGTGCCTTTCATTCAGATTTTACTCATTATTTCCTGTTCCATGTATTCACCTGTCAAGAAACAGTCTGATTTCGTCATACTCACCTAATCAGACCAGTTGGGTAATGTTTCATGAAGCTATATCACCATCCATGTGTATACCCTGACCCAACGATAAGACACACACAAGAGTGGTGGGGGCAAGGTGTGATACAGTCAGGAATGGAGTTACCCTAAAATTCTCAAAAATTGATTACGGAACCCGAGAAATCACTTGGAAACCGATTAGAGATGCTCAATGAAATCTGATGGTGGACATTTCCTGCCCTACCCACGACCATTTGGTAATGAATCAGCTCCTCTCGATGTTAAAAGCAAATCCGAGGAAGCACTGAGGAGTACAAGGACACAGAACTCCTTATGTAGTACATCACCACACCATGTCCATCACCAAGAGTGATTCCATGGGCCCACCAATGTCTCGGCAGGGTGAGGTCTCCATTACACAGCAGTAAACTGTGGGAAGTGATGGGGGCAATACCAAGGGGAAGCATTCTCACCAAACTATTGTCACAGATGTATCTGTCACTGACAGTATCTGTAGGAGCAGCCAGCACACAGGCAAAGTCTCAGCCTCATATTGAAGATGTCACTCACTGTGTTATGTGGCACTATGTCCTGTGAAAGCACCAAGAAAACAGACACTGAGAACCCATAAGGCACTGCGGGCTATCAGCAGCTGTGGCATAAATGGTCTTCCCTCCATCATAAAGTAAAAAAGGGGCTTTTCACTGATGGCCACAAAATGTTCCGCACCATTTACAGCTGCCCTATGTTGAGGCAAGGCTATTTAGCCCATCAACAACTTTAAATGGGAGAAGAATGAAGTCATTCAACTATTTGTCGCTGTTACCCAGCAATTGGAGCAGATAATTTACGTTCTTATGTCTGTTCCACAGCATTTGGAAGGGAACGTTCAACATTTCAAGGCTGTCACACACGAATCCGGCGCGGAGTTTTTATTGCGCCGAAAGTGTGGATGAATTAGTGGATAATTAATCTTCATGAGTTTAATAGAAATTAATTACCATGGTAACACAGTGACTCAGTGACCAGTGCTGGGACCTCAATGTTTTGAAATACGTGTACATAACAATGGTACGATAAATGGAACAAAATTATACATAGATTTATCAATGATGCAAATGTTGACAGGAAACGAAGTAATCAAGAGACAAGTAATTGGTAAATGGATAACCAATGGTTAATTCGGCAGACCGAATACAGCGTTTGAAACAGGGGACCTTTGAAATTTTAAGGACGAATGGAAGACTGTATCTTACTGAAATGAAGAGTGATTACTGTTTACTGGAGTGTACACTCTGACATTGAGACATCTGAAGTGGTGCTCTGTCTCCATGATAATGTGCTCACTGATGTTTCCACTGGCCCCATTACTATCAGATCACACTGGATATTTTGATGTGGTTGGTTGTCGGTATGCAGTGATGAGGGGAAAGTTGTTTTAGCCGTGAATCAACGGCACAGCCTTTATGCGAGAGGTCATCTTTTTTTTGATACGTGCAGACACGAAGGCGATGGGAAAGACTCACTGTTTCTGCATGAAGAGGATGCACCTTCTGCCAACACAGTGGATGATCTAAACATGATGTACTGTGTTGGTCACACTGCAACATCAATAGTCTGAGAGTTGGAGGATTCAGCCTTGAGAACGACAACATGGTGGCAATGTGGGTAGCACTGCTGCATCACAGCGACGGAGACCCGAGTTCAATTCCCCTCTCGGGTAACAATCCGTGTGGGTTTCTCCGTGTGCTCCGTTTTCCTCCCACAGTCCAAAAATGTGAAGGTTAGGTGAATTTTAGGTGTAAATGTATGGGAATGGGTCGGTGTGGATTGCCCTTCGGAGGGTTGGTGTGGACTTGTTGGGAGGAAGTGCCTGTTTCCACACCGTAAGTAATCTAAAAAAAAGACATGCCATATCAGTTGTAATGATTCATTATATCGCATTCTCAGTCCACCTCACAGGTCCAGCCCTGACATTATCAACACAGAGGAGATTTCGGTTCAGCACAGAACACTGTGTAGACTAAGCTCCATTTCTTCAAACAAACTGTAATCTGTCCAGAGTGGAAAACTGTGCAGACAACCGTGCATTGCACTAAAAACCCTGACTAGATATCTGTCCAGCACCTGGAGCTATTCACACCATCAGTCCAGCCGTACTGAGGGCCCAGTGAGTGAAGCACTTTGGAAGAGGTTGAGATGAATTTTATTTCACTCTCTCCATCTTTCAACATATTCTAATGTACTCTTTCAAATTATCGTGGGAATGGATTGTAAAGTCCTGAAACAAACCCAGTGGCAGCACAAGGGCCAGCAATGGACATCGTCATCTCCTTCTGTTTAGATCTCAAGGGAAGCATTGCAAGGAATTGGACAAAATTGCTCTCAGTCTCCAAAGTAATTGTTTGAAGAAGGAAACAGCTGTGAAATGTACTAAAGGTGGCGGCAGAGTCGGAAGGATCCATCCAGTGCTCCTCTGCACCGCTCAATCTTCGACTTGTTGTCTATGTTTCTCTATTCTGGAGTGCATTATTGCAATTCTGGAACATTTCGAATTTATTGGAGGCAAAAGAAGGAGCTGAGTCGCAGAGAAGAGACTGGCACTTTGAGGTGAGTCCACCATGCAATTCCGATACTGGAGGCAGGTGTGGGGAGGGTACGCCCAGAGGTGTTTCCCACACCAGAGACTGGCGCGTGGAGGCGCGCTCAGAGTGGTGTTCCAGACCAGAGTCTCACGTGGGTAGTTTCTCTCGGCAAGGTTTCCCAGACTCGAGACTGGCGCGGGGAGGCAAGTTCCAATGGGAGTCCCAGACTGAAGGTTGGTGCAGGGAGGCGATTTCCGGAGTGGAGTTCCAGACTGCAGTCTGGTTCAGGGAGGCTAGTCCAGGAGGGTGTCGCAGACTGGAGGCTCGTGCGGGGAGGAGAGTTCCAGAGGGCAGCCACGGTGTGGAGACTGTCACGGGAACAGTCAGCTCAGAACAGTCTGGAGACTCGGCCCATGCAATTTGGAGACTGTCCCAAGTGCATTCTGAAGATTGGGCCTGGTGCGGTCTGGAGACTAGGCCAGGTGTTATCAGGACATTGGGCCAAATGCAATATGGAGACTGGGCTCGTTGCGTTCTGAAGGATCGGCTCAGTGCAGTCTGGAGGCAGGGCCACGTGCACTCTGGAGACTTGCTAATCAGGTCCATTGTTGTTTTCTTTCCTGTTCTTCTGTTGGATTTTCATTTATTATTTGCTCAATCTACCACCAAATACTTGAGCATCTGCACCTCTGCACCTGTAACTAAGATGGCGCCATAAGCAAAGAGATTGCAAACATTTTTACTGCGCCCATTAGAATGCACGTGACAATGTAGCCACTTCAACTCAACTGTGAGAGTCAATGCTTTGATGCCTTTTTTCCAAGCATACGAAACGTTGATTCTCCTGTTCGTCTGATGCTGCCTGACCTGCTACGCTTTTCCAGCAACACATTTTTGAGCTCTGATCTTCACCATCTGCAGTCCTCACCTTCTCCTACTTGCATTTTTCCAAACAAAGCTCTTGCTTGAGCAGTGGTGGGAGAGGTCAACAGAGGATGGTATTGCTCAAGAGGGAGAGACAGACGGAGAGAGAGATAAGTGAAAGATTTTGACCTTCATTTCAATGGATTCACTCCCAAAACAACTGAAACCAAATGCTCAGAGATGCACACACTAATACGCTGAAGAACACACAACAGCACATTCGGTACCTCATGCCCACCTTGTTATTCAGTACAATCATCGATTCAAATTTATTTCCTCTTGGGAGGTAAGGCAGGGCAAGCAACTGAGGTATGAGAGTGGGAATACATTGGGACCAGTGACTGTAATTCTCTTAGGCAGAAAATAATTATGGAAAAGGAAGGCGTGATCCACTGTTAACGTTATAAATTTGTGTAAGGCCAATTTTGACGATGTGAGGAAGGAGCTTTCGAAAGATGATTGGAGTAAACTATTCACAGGTAAGGAGAGGTCTGGCAAGTGGATTTTCTTTTTCCAACGCGAGATAACGAGTGTCCTGGGACATAATTGCCGTTTGAGTGTGAAAGGCAGTGCTAACAGGATTAGAGAAGAAGATATGACAGGCGATATTGAGGGAAGTACATGTCAGGTATCAGCAGCTTGGATCAAAGTGAACCCCTTCAGCAGCATGTGGGATGCCGAGCAACACATGCAAGGGAAATCAGATGCGAAAAAGGTGACATGAGTTAACTTCGGCAACTAGGGTTAACGAGAATCGAAAAATATTCTGAAAGTAAATTAAGTTAATAAGAGAAACTTAACATTGACTCGGGGCCCTTAAATATCAAGGAGCCATCTATGTGTGAAACCACAGCAGATGAATTAGGTTAATTCGGTTTATTGTGACATGAAGTCAGTGAAAAGCATACGAGTTGATACATGTGTTGCAATCTTAGGTACAAAAGTCACTCCCCACTACACCAACCCAGCCCCGCACTACCCCCACGCAGGCACAGAAACTTGGTGACCAGCAGAAAATTAAATAAATCAACGTTAAAATATAAAACATTGCAGTCCTTCGGATAAAGGTGGAAAAATAAAGAAACATTGTCATGCATTCAACAACACAATCCGTGAGGACCTAGCCATGCTTGAGTTCAAACCCACCACAAGGACTTGACTTCCCATCCACCGATGCCTGTCAATTTGTCCCTGATAGATGGGTGAGATCCTACACAAATAAATTGCATCAGAAAGGCATGGAAGAGAGGTAACTTGGGGACATATATGCATGTAACTATGTTTTCAAAGGAGTCCACATTACAGAAAAGGAAACGCTGGAGTTCTTAAAATGCATAATTGCAGCGAAATCCCAGGATATGTTGAAGTGTATCCCGGGCGAATGTGGCATGCCAAGGATGCAATTTTGGAGCTCAGAGCTGAGATATGTGTATCATTTTTTACAGTTCAGAAAAAGAATCACTGGGCACGAACCATTAGCTCTAATTTCATTGCAGAGATGCAGCACGCCTTCTGATCTTTACAAACAACTCTTGTTTAGTTATTGATTTTCAGCAATCATATTTTCTTCGGTTTTGTTTGTGCCATTGACAGCCATGGAAGAGGGGCTGAATGACTGGAGCGCAGCTAATGTTGTGACATTAGTGTAAAAACCCCAACCTGGAAAAAAGACAGGGAACTACAGACCGGTGAGTCCAATGTCAGTGGTGGCTACGTATTTCGAGAAGATTCTGAGAGACAGGACTTACCGGTATTCTGAAAGGCAAGGATTGTTTAGTAACAGTCAGCACGTTTTGTGCGTGGGAAGACACGTCTCACAAACTATACTGAAAATTTTCAAGAGGTGACCAAGAAGATAGATGAAGGAAAAGCAGCATACGTTATCTACGCGGATCTCAGAGGGGCCCAATGAGAGTCCGCACTGTAGACAGGTAAGTAAGGTTCGATCACAGGGAATCAGGGAGAGCGAGCAAATTAGATGCAAATTTGGCTGGTCAGTTGGAAACAAAGGATGGTGTGAGATATCCGTTGTTACAATTGAAGGCCTGTGACCCGTGGTGTGCCACGATGAGCAGTGCTGGGTCCACTGGTGTCTGTTACTTTATAATTGATTCGAATGAGAATATAGGAAGCGTGCACAGTAAGTTGAGAAATGAAAACATAATTGGCGATATAGTGGACAGTGAAAAAGATTACATGAGATCCAACGAGGTCTTGATAAAATTCGCCACTTGACTGAGAAACGGAATTTGGAGCTTCCTGCTGATCAACATTTGTGGGAACATTTGTAGCCTGGGTGCTCATTGTTGTGGTTCTGTTCGCCGAGCTGGGAATTTGTGTTGCAGACGTTTCGTACTCTGTTTAGGTGACATCCTCAGTGCTTGGGAGCCTCCTGTAAAGCGCTTCTGTGATGTTTCCTCCGGCATTTGTAGTGGTTTGAATCTGCCACTTCCAGTTGTCAGTTGCAGCTGTCTGTTGCAGTGATCGGCATATTGGGTCCAGGTCAATGTGCTTATTGATTGAATCCTGCTGATAAATATGTGAGATGTTGTATTTTGTAAGGCAAGACAGGGCAGGATTTACACTGTTAACGGTGGGGCCCTGTCGAACAGAGACATAGTGGTGCAGGTGCATTGTTACTTGAAAGGGAACATTACAGAAAGACAGGGCAGTGAATGAAAAGATAGAGATTATGCAGTTATGGAAATTTCACTGGATTCCGAATCCAGACCAGGCTAATGCTCTTGCAGCTTGTGGATGTTAAAACGTTTAAATAAAATACCGAGATGTAAAACAGGTGACCAGGTGGCTCAATGGTTAGCACTGTTGCCTCGCAGTGCCAGGATGCCGGTTTCGATTCTCAGCAACGGTGTGTGCCTGGGTGGGTTTGCACACTTTCTTCGTGTCTGCGTTGGTTTCTCCCGGTTGCTCCAGTTTCCACCCACATTTCAAATATGCGCAGATTTAGCGAATTATCCATGCTAAATTGCTCATAGTGTTCAAGGGTGTATAGGTTATCTACATTAGCAGATAATAATAAGGGGGGAGAATGGGTCTGGGTGGGTGACGTTTCATAGATTCGGTGTGGATATATTGAGTTGAAGGGCTTGGTTCCAAATAGTAGGGATTCCGTGAAAATGTGGTGTAAGTAAAAGTGAATTTAAAGTCAACATCGATTGTAAACCGCAATTTGCTTCTCAAATGTACTTACAAGAAGCAAATTGGCTGTGTCTTCCTGTTCTTGCCTAAATTTGACCCAGAGGCACAGACATGTGATAAACTATTCAATTGTCTCTGAACCAGTCAATCAAGACACTGAAGTCTTCAAATTGTTCTGATAGCTGAAAGGATAAAACCGGAAAGACACCGGGCACCAACCTCAGGATCGGAAAAGGGAACGGGGAACACAGTCCTGTCGATCCTGCAGAGACCTCCTTCGTAATAACGGAGAGCTTGTGACAACATTTGGAGAGCTTTCCAACTTATTGAACAGAACCATGGGAAAGGAGTAGGAGTAGACCCTCCAGCATTCTAATTCATTGTCGAACATCTGCTCAATGCACCTGTCCCACACAACGTGCACATATCTCCAAATGAGATTAACCATCGGGAAAAAATAAACAACAGTTCACCTGTCACATTCGTTGATTCAAAGCGAGTTAGCTCTAAGGCTACGACTGAATTGTAGAAAACTTTTTTTAAATTGAGCGAGCTACCGTTTACTGCATCCCTGGCACCAGCTGAACAGCAAAACAGCCTCAGAATGCCCTGTCTGCAAAGTGTGTTCAGCTAAATCAGGAATGCAAGCCTTGAAACTAGGCCTCAAACTTGGAATTGTAGTCTACAATTAAAACGAACTGAATTTCAAATCGAGGGGATACTCTCGAGGAAAACTGGTATTTCACGTCGGCATCACGTGGTCAGCCGGCTTACGTGCTTTCTGGTGAAGTGCTTCATTAAAGACCCACCGCAGTATCCGTGATCATCAATTTAAAGTCTTATATTTACGCTATTATTAACATTAGAATCCGAGAAAGACAGATGACATTGCGAGGCTTTTCGAATTTCGGTGTCAGTGAGTGTTGCGACTTTCCGTGTCTTTCACCTCAAATGTGCATTTTCTCACCGACCTTTCCACACTTGGGCATGACCAACAGCCACAAGGCTGCATTCTGAATAGGACACCAGTGTGGAAATCGACGAGCAGCGACTGGCTAAATGTTAAAAAAAAATCCACGAAACTAAATTACAGTGGCAAAAAAGGCAGATTATTAATATAAAAGCGAAAGGCAAAACACAGTTCCCCGCCCACCTCCTTCCCGAGGTATCAAAGAGGTCCTTACTCGACGTGATTGTTCGTTGTTCTAGATGTGAAATCTATCCAGGCTGAGGCACCTTCATGTCTCTTGTTGCTGACTGAATCAGAAAGAAGACGTTTCACGAAACCTCCACGTGCCTCACTTTGCTTTCCCCACCACCTCCCTTGAACAGGTTTGCATTTTCCTGCTCTTCTATGAGGTAAATGTTACAACATGGATAAAATGTCATTTCGTGTCAATCACTTTCTCAGTTCCAGTTCCAACATGGCTTCGATTTCAGAGCAAATGTGAAGGTTAGACTGCAAATCCATTCATTCCTGTTGCTAAATGACTGAGCCGTTAACATGCGAAGTGCACCAAAGCATGATTCAGGTTTTCTGATGTTGGTTCATTCGCATTGAAAAACAGCAGACAAAACCCAAATAAGGCCTTTCAGAGCCGATCTTGGAATTCACTTAACAGAGCTGAAAATGTGGTGCTGGAAAAGCGCAGCAGGTCAGGCAGCATCCAAGAAGCAGGAAATTCGACGTTTCGGGCATAAGCCCTTCATCAGGATTCCGAAAAGTCGGATTTCCTGTTTCTTGGATGCTGCCTGACCTGCTGCGCTTTTCCAGCAACACATTTTCAGCTCTGATCTCCAGCATCTGCAGACCTCACTTTTGCCTCGAAGATTCACTTAACAGAGGCGACATCAACAATCTGTGGGGCACTGTGACATCAGCAAATAAGTGTTACCTTGTTTTCAAACCGGGCTGCCTTCGCACTGAAAGCAAACGCGGTACTATTGTTACAGAAAGGGTGAGGGCACGGAAATTTATCAGGAAGATAATTGCTACTGTACACTTTGGCGCACATTCACGACAAGGCATGAGAGCAGCTGAACAAACTTTCCAACAGCAATTCGTTGGAATTGCTTTCCATTTCACTACGACAGCAGGTATTTTTCTTTGCATCCAATTAGAAGGACAATGGTAGCAGATAACTGGAGAAACTACCACGGCAAATCCCACAACAATCATCTCGCTGTTGTTTCAGTGTTGCCGGGGGTAACTCCTAGTACTCCATCGTTAGCAGCAGCATGGCGACTTCGTCGTGTTCATGAGTTGAAAGGTTCGAGAAATTAAGTCATTCCCTCCTTCTCCGGGGTATCTTTGGATGATCAGTGAATACTATCTCATTGATAGAGACATGTTTCTAAAAGTGTCAGGTTCAAAGCAGACACCTGAAATTTTTCGGGAACAAGTGAAGAAGCGGGGTGCGGAATTGAAATATCAGTGAAAGGCAATAGTGACTGGAACACATGAGGCAGGAAGTAATCGTGGAGCTGGTGATGCAAAGCTCAGTTTTGATGCCAATGGTTCTGCCTATACTACCCACTGTTGATTCTGGCTCACACACACTCCAGGTTATTTCACCACAATAACCCTCTTCCTCTTGGTGTGAGGATCCTTCTGGACGTATGAACACCATCAATGGCCCAAGAAAGGATGGACACATTCTCCTTATCCTGTCAGTTTAAACAGGCGAACATTACAGTTTGAAGTCAATGTAAGTGCAAAGTGACTTTCTCGATACATTTTCAGTGGAGAATGTTAAGCTGTGAAATGTCTGTGCAAAAGCAGGCATTGATTGCAATTCTCATCAAACAAGATTTTACACAAAAAACGGAAAAAAAAATTAGCAAATTGTTGTCATGAAGTGGTTAAAGAACTACAAATGTGGATGGGTAAACGCACTTCTAGTGGGGGCACTGTGATTCGGTTCGTTAAAGTACTTCTCCTGTAAACAAGAGAACTTGGATTCAAATGCCAGCTGTGGATCTCCACTCTTTCAAATGCTCATTGTTTCATCTTCTTCAAATATTATATTGCTGATCCCGCAGCTTTCTGACGTTGATCTCAGCCTGTTGAGATTTGATGCTCCTAGAGTTATTCCTTCCTTTTTTCTCCACCAATGAATTTTGTTTCTTGCTAATTGTTAATAAAATCTGGAAATTCTTTCCATTGTCCCACAAACAATTCTTTTCTTCTCTTCTGTTGCGCTCGCTCCTTTACTCCCAGTTTTAGTGGGAATAACGAGTTGAGGCAGCAGACACTGCAGATTTGTCGGAGAATGTTGTGGTCATAGCACAGACACCAAGAGCTGATCATCTTCATTCTCTGCAGTCACCGATCATTCATCATTCACCAACAGTAAATACATCATTGTCATCCTATAATTTGGGTGAAACTGCTTTTATTTCCGGAGGAAAAATGTTGTATTTAGAATTCGAAAGACTCATAACATGCTGAGTAAATAACGTCCCCTTCCCGCAGGCCTAAGTAACAGATACATTATCGGGAGAATCTGGGCCCAGTTATAAAAAAAATCCAGCCAGTGATGGGGAGACATGGTCTCTCAGCAACTCCACGATCACACTGTCTCTGGTTTTCAAAGACCAGAAATGTGAAATGAGGAATATGAACAGACTGAGAGTCGGAGAATGTGTAACAAGGTGGTGCAATCATCATACAAAGAGACAAGTACAGACTCCATTGATTTAGACAAAGGGAGGACCAATTCCCCCTTCGATATACCTGCTGAGTGAGAGAAAATAAAAGAAAAAAGGTACAATTTAAGCACAAACCTTCAGCAGCTGAAAGGCAACGGAAGCAGCATTATAGTAAATGAAACCATTTTAAATATGCCAAAATGACAGGTGTCAGCGAATGAGAAATTTTGATAAAAATGTTAACAAAACTGGTCATTTCCCTGGCATCATAATATGGCAATCTGTACCTAATTTGTTTCTGTCGATCTGAAACATTAACTCTGTTTCTCTCCACAAATGCTGCAAGGCGCTAAGTCAATCAGCCATTCCCTGATTTTGTTTTAGATTTCTATCAACCGTAGTTTTTTTTAATTTTATGTTATCATGAATCACGTTTTGGGGCAAAAGCTGATAATTTCTCAGCTCCACACTTCATTTCCTGTTTCACAAAAACTGTCATCAGAAAGGGCGAGAAGAGCTGAACTCCCATCCCCAGATCGGGAACTGAACGTGCACTACGGCAGTGAGTGAGCTGATACGAAATGATTAGTTCACCAGGGAGGGCGACAGAAAACACTGTCTCCTTTCTCAATGACATTGCTTTTGCGTTTTTCTTTCTGATCAGTCTCGCTGCAGATCAGTCTCTCCCTGTCATACAGTTCTAACAGCTTTTATAAATGACCACTGGCCCATCACGCTTTGTCGCTGAGAGACATCCCTCTATTATAGTCTTAGTTTTCGTCTTTGGCACATAATCTTCTTTGTTCCGTTCTTTACATGGCAAATGTCAATGAGATTCTACCTGTGATCTGAACTGATACAATAATGGTCATATTATGTTGCAACTGCCTTCAGAAACCCATCCTCATTTTCAGCAACAGTGGAAGATATACAGACGCAGCTCCCGAGAGGGGCAGAGTTACCAGGATTATACACGTTCCATATGCTTCATGTTTCAAGTTTCTTCGACAAAACGCAACTTTCGGTTCAACACAAGCCCATTTTCCAGTTAATATAAGAAGTTACGGTGAGCTGGGATATGAAATCGACAGTGAGCTGAAGTAGTCCGACAGGTTGTAATGTTCAATTTCCCATAATCAACCGACCTGTGGCACCTGGGAATCTGAAAGAACAGCGACAAGCAAATAATCCTCATTTAAATCAACTCACAAATGGCAAACTCGAAACACTTTCACGTCGGATCTCATTTTGTTTTTTTGCCTGTCTCATCTCCGTCTCCTTCTGACCAACCGACTCCGAAGTCACTGAGCTGTTTGATATAAACACTGGAAGATCGTAAATCCAATGATCACCTGAAAGCGGGGCCAGGGAATATCAAACACAGGGCATTGAGGAGGTATGTGCATGCACATGGCAGGGTAAAGAGATGCAATGATCTTATCTTCCTAATACTCATAGAATGCACTTTGGCAGTTATACCCAATCCCAATGTTCCAATCGATACCATATCTGGAACACAGATCGGGTCGACTCAGTTCCACCCCTTGCCAGCTCAGGTACATTTTTTGAAAGTTGTCCAGTAACTAGAGTTGGTCACAGGTATACAGAACAGAAAATGTCTGCTGGCACTTGCACTGTTCACATCTCATTTATGATTATGTGGTCCATCAGTTCAAACGTATTTGCCCATGTACATGTGCAACTGAACGATTGTATGAGTGTGCTGGAGATTTGAACCAATCCTCACCTGGTTCAAATGAATCCTCACGCCCTGATTTGATCCCAAACAATAGGATGGGAAGGAAACTTTGGTTTTCTCTGCCCTCTGCCATAGTCGGCAGGATTCCAGCCTCCGTGGGGAATTCCCAATGGATTTCAAGAAGAAGACTTTAACTATTCGACCACGGCAGCAGAACCACGCCAGCAGTATACTTTTCCAGTTCTCTCTTTCTCCGTGGAGCTGAGGCAGAGTGAATCATTGCTGGGTTAATTTGAATTCCAAGATCAAAGCTTTCGAAAGGGTCAAATGTTTGGTATTTGGTGGGACTGGATCCTCCATGCCAACAGATGGAACTGACGTAGAGCTAAAGACAAAAGCAGAAACTGCAGGAAAAAAAACACTCAACAGGTCTTACAGATTCTGTGGAGAGAGACTCAGAGACAATGTTTCAAAGTTTCTCCAGATCATCATCAGAAGTTTGCTTTCTCCGACAGATAATGCGAAACCTGATGGATTTCCCCAGAAGTTTCTGTTTTTGTTTCAGTCTCCCGAAATCTGCAGGAAATAAGTTTACTCATTAAAAGAATACAGAAACACGTTTGTGGTTCCGGATAAAATTGCTGTTTTAGGGAACATTTTGCTGATCCAATTTAAAACCCAGAACTGTTCAGGATAGAAGGCGGATGAAATGATAACAGTTATAGATCCGCTCCTGAAGATCTCAAACTACCGACCTTTCGTTTAGCAGCCGCATGCGTTGACCACTTTCGGCAGAGAGACTGTTGAGGGACTGAGAGCTTGCGTGGCTCTCCTAAGATGGCTGTAACTGATTTCAAGCTTCGGCCTGCCGCTCCATGAATGTCATTGGTCCTCTATGAGTATTACTTGTCGAAAATAAAGTCTGGCATATTCTTTTTGGAGACAAGTTCACAGTCTGATCGCACCCTCTGCAGACGCATTCATGTCACCGGTAATCGGCGCTTCTCTAACCAGGACTGTATCCGTTTGAACCATTTAGTGTCTTTTCCGTAACAGTGCTTTGTCATTGTTCCAAAACCGAGATGGTGCTTGAATTCCTGATGTGTAGGAATGAAGATCCTTTCAATATCTCAGATCTGAGCATGTCTGAAGAACATCAGAGTCAATGTCACGGCCTCTTAACGAGGGGAAAAATGTCTGGACTGTCTCTACTCAGTTGGTCAGTTCACCCTGCATTTCCCTCTAATTCTCCTTCCCAAACTGGTCGTAAACATTCACAAAACTGAACAGTAGATTTCCTGTTGCGTTTCGTTAAAAAAATTCCACCTACCAACTGACAATGTTTTCTCAAATTCACATCACAAACCTCCACCTTACAACATTACCAGGGATGAGGAAATCCCCTTTTGTGGAGAGATTGCCGAGGCTGGCAAGGACGTTTTTTTGGAGGAAAGGTTAACCAGACATTTCCACAGACTGTTCATAATGACGTTGGAAGGAGCAGTGAGGATGGACAATTGAATGAACAATAGGAAGTGTTGCCATTCACCAGGGTCAGTTCCCTGAGCACTGGGATTGAAGATTTTTGAATGGAAGGCAGCACGTGCGCAGAATAAATTCAAGAATTACTGCAGATATTCGACAGTCGAGCAGTATCCGTGGAAAGAGAAACAGGGGTGTATTTGTGGTTCAGACCTCGAGCTTCCTAAATGTAGACAAATGTCCAGAACTGTCTGATGACACTAGGTTTTGAATTTTGAAAAATAATGCATATTGCAGGAGGTCATTCAACACTCAAATTGCGAAGATGTAACCGAAAGAATTCGAACCGCTGCAGAGAAACCCCGGAAGGATTGTGAACCCATTACCTGAATGACTCGGCCACAGGTACGTGGGGTGTTGGGGCCCTTAACATTGCTTCTGAAATGGAGGCTTCCAACCTGAAAGTCTGGTTCTCAGTTTGCTCTGTCTGCACAATGATCTCAAAATTTGCTTTCCATATATTTTTAAGAACGGAGGAAGCTGATGGGTGATTGATCTGAAGTATACACATTGATGATGGATAGAGTGGATGGGAAGAATCCATTTTCATGTGCAGTGTGATTAATAAACTTTGCAATGGATCGAGAAAGGAAGATATCCTTGCATTTGTATAGTGTCAGCTACCGCCAAATGGATCACAGCTGATAAAGTGTTTTTGAAGCAGAATCGTCATCGGCAAATCGAATGTGTAAATCAGGGCAGATTGTTTAACCAGAGGTCAAAAACGAAAATAATTCCAATGCTCAGAATTGCCACGGGACACACCAGTGAGTGCAGAACTAACTTTAGAGATTTGTTCTGTTTTGATTTACACCTGGGATAGTGTCGGACCAAAGGACCTAATGTTAGAGGAAGGGGTTGCCCATTTAAGACACAAATGAGGAGGATATTCTCTCTTTTAGAGGGCAGCAAATTTGTGGATTTCCTTACAACAGAGGACTGTCAAGGCAGGGTATTTTCAAGACTGCTTGAATATGCTCTTGTGCATGAAACAAACGAAGATTAGCGACAGATTTATTATTTTCTGGCAAAAGGATCCATCTCCTTCCCTAATTTTCACAATGAGATGGTTTTCAAGGAAACCACTGTAACTCAGGAGTCTGTAAATTAATCGAAGACCATGATAAGTTTCGTTTTGTTCGATGGGACATATTTGATGCATCGTTTAATATTCTCTGGGCTTTCTTCACAAACGATCCGGGACTAGGCGAGTGGAAATTAAGATCACTGAAGATTATTGCCATCCTTTATTTCTCACACACAATTTTTTCTCAAATGTTTTATTTCACATTATAGTTGCTGTTAGTGAGCTTGTAAACTATACCCACTGGTGACTTGTTTCCTCACTATTCCTCATCTCTAAACAAACAGATTCTACATGCTTACAATTGGAGCATTTTCGACAGTCTTGTGTCCCATATCTCAGGAGGAATCCACTGTAATTGTATCGTGTTCAGAGGATGGTCATGAGAATGTAGTCAGGACTGAGGCATGGATGTGGAGTTAGGTTCGCTCGCTTGAGCTGTGAGGTTCGTTTCCAGACGTTTCATCACTCTATTGGTAAATCTTCAGTGGGCCTCAGGCGAAGCAGTGAACACCATTCCTGCTTTCTATTTATATGATTGGGTTTCTTTGAGTTGGTGATGTTATTTACTGTGGTAATGTCATTTTTTGTTATTTTCCTCAGGGTCTGGTAAGTGGGACATAACGCGATTTGTTTGTTGAGAGAGTTCCGGTTGCAATTACAAGCTTCTAGGAATTCTCGTTTGCGTCTCTGTTTGTCTTGTCCTAAGATGGATGCGTTGTCCCAGTCAAAGTGGTATCCTTCCTCATCTGTAAGGATACTAGTGAGAGAGGATCATGTTGTTTTGTGTACAGTTTGCGTTCATGTATCGTCGGAGATAGTTTTCTGCCTGTTTGTCTAATATAGTGTTTGCGACAGTTCTTGCACGTAATTTCGTAAATTGTTTTAGTTTTGTTTGTGGTCTGTATAAGTTCTTCCAACTTCATTTGTTGCTGTTTTAGTATTTGATTAATATGGTTCTATTCTCGTTGGAGTTTGGAGAGATGAACAAGCATCTAACTGAAAAGTGATGAATAGAGAATGTCCTTGTCAGAGTGCATGTTGGGAAAATGTTTCCATTAGTTGGAGATACTAGGACGACAGGGCATAGACTTAGAGTGAATCGATGACCATATATAACAGAGATAAGGATAACATTCTTCATAAAATGAGTAGTGAGATGATAGAATTCATTCCCACAGAAAGCTGTGGAGGCCAGGCCGAGGAGTATATATCAGACTGAGATAGATGGATAGGTTGTTGAGAATCAAGGGTTACATGGGAGAATGGGGGAGGAAACGTATCATGCAAGATTGAAACGTATAGACGATTTGATGATCTGAATGGACTAATATCTGCTCCTATATCTTATGGTCTAATATGCTAACTAAGTGCCCACATTGTGTGTTCTGCATTTTTTGTTGTGTCAGGTTGCATTTTGCCTCTGTTTAGATCCACAGCTTGTTATCAGCTGCAGATTTCATTTCGAGTTACTTGATCTTAAATCCACATCTTGAATACCAGAAAAAGCTGGAAAATCATCAGAAACTCAGAGGGCGGGGGTCCGGGGATGGGATGGGGGAGTGGGTGTGCAGAGAGAGAGAGAGAGGTCAAGGAGGTTTCAATAGACCTGGGAATGCAGGACATTGAAAAGGCTTCAACAATAAGTAGGTTGGATCAAGATAAAAGGAAGCTCTAATTTAGGGTGGAACACAGGAGCAACGGAATATCAGAACTATTAAGCCTTGAGAAGAGAAATAAAAGGTGTGCCGGGGCCACCTTCCAAATAAAAGAAAATAACGGAAAGAAACAATTGGAAACAAAACAGTGGGAAGTGTGTAAGTTCTGAATTTGTTGCACACGATTTTGTTTTCCCTGTCCCGTCAAAAGCTGAGGGGTGACCTTATCGAGGTTCAGAAAATGATGAGGGCCATGGGTAGGATAAATAGACAAAGTGTTCTCCCTGGGGTCGGGGAGTCCAGAAATAGAGGGCATAGGATTAGGGTGAGAGGGAAAAGATGTAAAAGAGACGTAAGGGGCAACTTTTTCACGCAGAGGGTGGTAGTGTATGGAATGAGCTGCCACACGATGTGGTGGAGACTGTTAAAATTGCAACATTTTTAAGAGGCATTTGGATGGGTATAAGAATATGGAGGGTTTGTAGGGATATGGGCCGGGTGCTGGTACGTGGGACTAGATTGGGTTGGAATATCTGGTTGGTATGGACGGATTGGAACGAAGGGTCTGTTTCCATGTTGTACATCTCTCTGACTCTATGACTCTATAACTGCGACAAATGCTTTAATGGCAAAGGAAATCTGCAAAAGCATCAGCGAGTTCACGCAATGGAAAAGCCATTAACCTGCTCTGAGTGTGGGAAAGGGTTCACTCATACAATCAAGACACACATACACAAACTCTTCAGTTCAACTAATCCATTCCGACCAGATGTCCCAATTTGAACTAGTCCTGTTTGTCAGCGTTTTTCAAAATTCTCTCGAATCTTTTCCTATTCACATCACCATCCAGGTGCTTTTTAAACATTATAATTGTATCTGCATCCGGCACTTACTCTGGCATCTCATTACATGCACTCATTGCACCCTGCGTGGCAACGTTGTCACTCATATCCGCTCTAAATGTTTTACATCTCACCCTAAACATATGACCATAATTTTGGAGTCAGATAAGCTTGGCCACCAGCTGCTGGAAGATCGGTTTTGAGTTGGTGAGGTCTCCAAAACTGTCAGGGGTGGTGTAAGGGGAAGGAATTGAGCTAAGTTATCATATGTGTCCATTGGATGACATGACCCCAACCTGTTCGACCCCATCCGAGCACAGACCCCGTTCTCGCCGTCTGTTTGACACGATGGGGCGGCACAACAGCACCTTCTAGTTCCCTTCCCCGGACTCTGGTGATGTGATGCATCCGGTGATGAGCTGCAACGTCCTACTCGGCACTGTCAACCACTGCAACCTCCGTGCTCCACATGCATAGTGCGATTCTGTAGGCTGATACTGCTTTTCTTATTGGACCCTTTCCAGTGTGGACGACCTGAGGGAGTGAGACCCCATCCCCTACGAGACTCTCACGGTCTAACTTCCACAAGGAAGCAGCCTCGGGTGAGAGTTCAGGGTTTTCAGTTCCTGAGAGTGAAAGGCGAGTGGTTGAACAGAGAGGACGATTAAAGTGAGACAGAGGGAGAAATAGAAAGAGAGAGAGAAAGATGTGTGTGAGAGAGAGAGAGTTCGCAAAACGCCATTTCCCTTTCCTGGATCATTTTGCAATCATGGATGTCAGTGAATTAGATATTCTCCTGACACTAGAGAACTCCCTCTTCAGGGGGAGATGGAGGGAGAGTGGGATCCCCTCACCTGCTTCATCATCAAGAGCAAGTGCACCTCATTCTGTATCCATGTCTGTGTCACATTCTCAAATCCCTGCACCATCCATTCTTCTGCACCTTCTCCCAGCCCCTCCTTATCCGCCTTACCTCAGTATCCTCCTCCAGCCACAAAACCCCGTTCCTATCAATGTCACCTTCTCCAGTTACCTATACCATTCCCTATGTTTGAAACCTCCTCCAGTCCCCTGCACGCCAGTTAAGTCTGTCACTTCCTCCAGCGACTACACCACTCCGTATCTCTGACCTCATCTGGCTTTGAAACTCTTCACATCTCTGTAATCTCTTCTAGTCCGTACTTGCCTCCTTACCACTGTAACCTCCTCATAACCCCTACCCTCCTGCTTATCTTGGTAACATCGTCCAACCACTAAGCACCTCCATATTTCTATAACCTCCTTCAGAAGCTATTGCCGTCCAACACTGTCACCTCCTCTAGCCTCTACACTTCTCCAGATCTTTGTAATCTCCTCTCGGCCCTAAATCCTTCCCTATCTCGGTCACGTCGTTCAGAGCCTGCAACCACTCCCTGTCTCGGCAACCTCTTCCAGTCCGTCTCAACCCCTCCCTGTTTCTCTGTCCTCCTCCAGTCCCCTTCGCCCACTCCCGGTCTCCTGTAATCCCCAATACAGCCATTACTGTCTCGGACAGCTCCCACAGCCTCCACACCCCTTCCTATGTCAGTCTTATGATCTTAAAATATTAGAGCAGAAATTATGCCATCCAACCCACCGAGTTCTCTCCGCCGTTCATTGATGATTGATAAGTTTTTCATTCCCATTTTCCTACTTTGTTTCCATAACTTTTTTAATCCCCTTGGAAATCAAGAACGTATTTATCGCAGTCTTAAGCATACTCAATAATCTGACCTCCGCAGCTTTCAGTGACAATAAATTGCACAGATTCGCCATTCTCCAGCTGAATACGTTTCTCCTTTTCACCGTTCTAAAGTGCCTTCCTTTCAAGTCTGTGCCCTTCTGTCCAAGACTCACAGGCCAAAAAAACCATTTTTCCAATATCTAGCCTGTCCAGACCACTCAGCATTCTACTTTTTAAATTACATCCCTCGCTCATCATTCTAAAGCCCATCGAGCATTCACCCAGAGTCAGCAAACATTCCTCACGTATTAGTACGTACATTTCTGTAACCATTCCCGCGAATCTCCACCGAAAACGCGCCGGGACTAAAATAACATTTCTGAGTCTTCACATCCCTTGTCTACCTATCACCAGCAGAAGCTGTTACACCCCTCCCCATCTCTATCACCTCCTTTAGCCCCGCCACCCTTCCGTATGACGGGTAGCTCCGCCAGCACATATACCCCTTCATATCTGTAACCTCTTCCAGTCCTGACACCACTCCCGATCCCTGTCCGTTAACCGCCCCGACTATTTCTGTCATCTTCTCCCAATCCTATAGCCCGCTTTATGTCTCCAATATCGTCCAGTCCCGTTAACCCCTAACGCTGTCTGTCTCCCAGACACTCGCTCTCCACTCATTACCTCTTCCACTCATTCCCTTTCCGACTCTTCCAATCTCTTCATCTCTCTCTCTCCCCTTCCAGGAGGTGGTGTCTCATCTCGGAAACCATACAGAAACCGCACGGAGAATGACTCTGACGACCGAGATTGCAAACACGTTAAATCAGACTGCACCCAGCAGGTAAGTCGGCCATAGTACTAATGCCTCAATTCTGACCAAAAAGATCTGGTGAAAACCAGTCACCATTCGAGGCGAATTGACGATAGTTTGCGACATTTGCCAAGGATGAGGTGGGGATTAGTCAGGATTTAGGACCAAAGCTAAGGATGAGAGAGTAGCAGCCATGGTATTGGGTCTGTTGCTGATGGTGATCCAGATTTTGGTGAGGTTGTGGAGCCTGTTTGTGAGGACCAAGGGAAATTGACCGAGGATTTGCGCCTGTTACTCAAGGTGGGATATATATTAATCAGGGTTAGAACATATAACATGAAACATTACAGCGCAGTGCAGGCCCTTCAGCCCTCCATGTTGTGGCGATGCCGTGAAACCAATCTGAAGCCCATCTAATCTATACTTCCCCATATCCATCCATTTGTTTATCAAAAACCATTTAAATGCCCTTAAAGTTGGTGAGGCTATGATTGTTGCAGACAGTGTGTTGCATGTACGAACTACTTTCTGAGTAAAGAAACGTCTTCTGACATCTGTACGATATCTATCACTCTCAATTTAAAGCTATGTCCCCTCGTGCAAACCCTGAAAATCCGAGGAAACAGGCTTACACTATGCAGCGTTTCTAAACCTCTGGTGATCATTTTTATTTTGAAAAAACGATTTCTGCGATTTACTCATGAAAGAACTGAAACCAACAAGTTCATTCTGAAAGATTACAGAAGTAAAAAAAACAACCCTGTTCTTTTTCAAGACATAATTTTAGTATATTTGCAATGGAAACTTTTACTATAAATTCTGTGTCTCCGGGATATTTTACTCCACAATCACATGATCAATGTGCAACGCTCGGAAAGCTGGTCTTTCCGAGTAAACCTGTTCGACTATAACCTGGTGTTGTGTGATTTTTAACTTGGAATCTTCCGGTCTAACACCAGCATCTCCCAATCGTCCCCTGCGATTATCGTATATGTCTACAATAAGTCACCTCTAAACGTTTTTGTCTCTCACAAAAACAGCCTCAAGTCGCTCAGTCTTTCCTCAAAATGCCATACTCCATACCAGTCAACATCCGAGTGAATCCCTTCTGAAATCTATGTAATGCTTACATAATGTTCCGAAAATGCTATGACCAGAACTGTGCACGAAACTCCAAGTGCAGATGCACCAGTATTTTGTACAGCTGCAGGATCACCTCATGGTTCCAAAACTCAATCCCTCTACTAATACAAGCTAATACACAGTATGTCTTCATAACAACCCTGTCAATATTGGTGGCAAACTTCAGGAGTCTATGTACATGGATAACGAGATTTCCCTGTTCATCTACACTACCAACAACATTAACACGATATTTTTCATTCCTGTTTCTACTTCCAAACAGAATTACCTCACACATTTTCGCATTGAATTCGATTTGCCAGCTCTCAACCCAACTCTGCAGTTTATCTCTGTACCTCTGCAAACTATAACATACTTCAACACTATCCACGCCCCTGTACAGTACTGGCAAGCGAACTCCAGGATAAACATTTCCCTTCAACCACCACCCTGTCTTCTTTCAGCTGTCCATTTTTGGTCCAACCCGTACATCATCCTCAATTCCATGCCTCCGTATTTTTTATATTAGCCTACTTGGGGAAAATGTATCAAAAGCTTTAATGAAATGGATACACAACACATCATTCGCTTATCCCTTATCCAGCAATTTGCTCACATCCTCAAAGAACTCAACGGTATTTGTGCAGCACGATCCACCATTCACAAAACCGTGCTGACTATCTCCAATCACCTTATTTCTTTCTAGATGGTTATCTCTTGTACAGCTTTCCAGCACTTTAACCACAACCACTTGAAAGCTGACTTGTCTACAACTAGCAGGGCTGTCTCTCCTGCCTATCTTGAACAAGGGAGCAACTTTTGCTATCTTCCTTACTTATTTTCTCACCTTCCAGAATTGTTAACAAGTCCTCCTTGTAAATCTCAGTCCCATCTAGTCTAATAGCCTGTATCTCAGATTCTCCTCGACAACATTGCCCTCATCCAATAGAAATACAAACGAAAAATATTTATTTGGCGCCTTCCTATCTGCTATGATTTCACACAAACTTCCTGACTACCATCTTTGACTGGTCCTAAGCATGCTCTCGACATTCTTCGATTTCTCATATAACGTAGAAAGCCTTCGGGATTTCTAAGTTTCTATCCGCCAATGAATTCTCATGTCCTCTCCTGAATCGGATAGACTCTCTGTACAGGTCGTTCCTAACGAACTTGTTACTCTCAATCGCCCTAAATGAGCCTTTACGTCTCATCCTAACATAAGCCTCCTCCTTTCTCTTGACATGAGCTTCAAGTTCTTTAGCAAACCACAGCTACTTCGCTCGCCAACTTCCTTCACATCCGCAGGTTTTGTAACTGTGTTGAGGATGAGGCAGAAATTCGGCAAAGTTGATTGGGACAAATAGTTTTTCAGCTCACCTCCCTTCGTTTCCCTTACTCCCATGAAACTGTTACTATCATTAGGCGCAGGAATTAACCGATGTTGTCTTTCGTTGCTTCAAAACTTCTGAACACTGCACAAGTGAGTAAAATAATACAGCAGGACCAGGCTACAATGAGAGATCCAAGACAGCATGCATTGTCTGATGGCTAGAACTCATGGAATGGTGCTTTCTTTTTCCATTGTAAAAGATTCGTGCTGAAAGAGTGACCGCTTTGGAGTCCGAACATAAATAAATTATCTAAAACCTCTCTCATATTTAAGGACACACACATCCTACCTGTATTTCTCACACACACGCTTCCTGTCTGCTCACATACATCCTCCATGTTTTTGTCTCACACAGCCTCCCCATGTTTGTCACACACATCTTCCCATTCTCCATCTCACAAACGCTCCATGTCTTTTGTCACACACACACCTTCACTGCATGGAACAATCTCAAAGTCTGCCAGTACTGGAGTAGACTTCAGTTTACCTACTACCAGGGATATGATTGGGTAGACGTTTGTTCAAGTGGGAGCAATCGACTTTCCACTGACCGAGCTCCAATCCCAGCTCCTTGTCTGAACTGGGGGCAGATCGCAGCGAGACATGACAGAGAGAGGCGGGGGGGAGGGGGGGGGGGGATGGGGCGAGAGAGAGAGAAAGAGAAAGAGAGAGAGAGAGAGAGAGAGAAAGAGAGAGAGAGAGTCATAGAAATTTAAAGCACAGAATCAGATCCTTCAGTGCAACTTGTCCACGCTGAAAGAATATCTCATCTGTCAGCATTTGGCCATATCTGTCTCACCAATTTCTACTCATTTACCAAACCTGATGCATTATAAACTTCGTAGTTGTACCAGCCTGTACACCTCCCTCTGGCAGCTCATCCATACTTGCACCCTCTCTATGAAAAATGCTGTGTGGGTCGGAAGAGATACTCTCAGGCGTCCAAGCTACTAAGCACCTGTGGGTTCACAACGGAGAGAAGCTGTTCATTTATTCTTCGTGTGGGAAGTGGTTCAAACAATCATCCGACCTGCTGCGATACCTTGGCTGCCCCGCAGATGATATATATTTGAGTAACGCTGACTGCAGCTTGTAACTTTATCCAATGATAAGTTAACGTGCTGGTGAATGGAGAATATATAAAGAGACATGAACTGACAGAGTCAGGAGGAACAGATATGAAATGTTTCAATCCTTCGTTAAATCTTTACAATATAAAGATTGATTTATCTTTCTTCAATTTGAAAACAATTTTTAATGCAGGAGGATAAATTAGAGACAGAAGTATTTTCTTAACTTTCCAAAGTGACAAAGAAATGCAAGAAATACTCAGTTGATTTTCATCTTCTAACGTGTAATTAGGCAGGCTTAATAAATTAAATAAAATAACACATTTCTTCAGTAACAGTGACCATCAAATGTACGCTGAAAATTATTGGATAGGGCATCGTGGAGGTCGGTGCCCAGTGAACTTCCTTATGGATTGATTAGGGGTGCTCTGCTCTTTGCGATTTTGATAAATGAATTGGATGTTGAAGGAAGGTGAAATAGCATTTTTTTCCGATGACATGAATGTCGATGTAGTTGTCGATCGTGCATTTGGCTGTTGTGGATTGCAATGAAACATTGCGTGATTGCAGAAGTGGGTTGATGTATGGCAGATGGAGTTAAACCCGAAACAGTGTGAAGTCGTTCATTTTGGATGAGTTGAATGGGAAGGATATGAACGTGGGATG
Source organism: Hemiscyllium ocellatum (assembly GCF_020745735.1). Classification (NCBI taxonomy): domain Eukaryota; kingdom Metazoa; phylum Chordata; class Chondrichthyes; order Orectolobiformes; family Hemiscylliidae; genus Hemiscyllium; species Hemiscyllium ocellatum. Next base: position 5,924,594 of record NC_083408.1, read on the forward strand.
TGAAATTGCGGTCTTTCGAATGTTGGCCATCTGGTGTGATCTGTGGTGAGATAGTCATGCAGTCATGGAATCATGCAGCCGGAAAACTATCCCTTCATTCCATGCCATCCATGCCGACCAGATATCCCAATCCAATGTGATCCCACCTGCTAGCACCCAGCTGTTTCTACCCTTATACTCTTACAAATGCATTTTGCAATTGTTCCAGTCTCCACCACTTCCTCTGGCAGGTAATTCCATACGTGTACCACGCTCAGCGTGAACATGTTGCCTCTAAGATCTCTCTTATATCATTCACATATCTCACTAAAACTATGGCCTCCAATTCTGGTCTCCCACACACCAGGGAAAATACGTTGGCTATCTTTCCAATCCATGTCCCTCATAAATTTGTAAACCTCCATAAGATCACCGCTCAGCCTCCGACACTCGAGGGAAAATAGCACCAGCCAGTTCAGACTCTGCCAGGAGCTCAAATCCTCCAGCCCTGGCAACATCCTTGTAAATCTTTTCTGGACAATTTAAAATTTGAAATCTTTTCGATAGGAAGGTTGTGAGTACTGGAGAATGTTACAGGGATATAGCTGTTGAATATTTCAGGGATAGACATTGGGTGCAGTTGCTGGAGGATGTTGAAGTGATAGTGAGTGGATGTCGGTGCTGGAGAACTTTACAGGGATAGGGCAATGTGCAGGTTCTAGAGAATGTTACAGGGATAGCGGCCATAGGTTCTGGACAAAAATACAGGCTTAAGGACGAGGTGCAGGTGCTGAAGAACTTTAGATGGGTAGGGCGTGTGCGAAGGTGTTGGACCATGTTACAGTTTTAGGTACTGGTGATATTCTCGGCATATGGAATGGTGTAGGTGCTCGAGAATGTTGCAGGAATAGGGAATGGCATAGATGGATGAGAATTATGCAAAGATAGGCAGCGGTTGCAGGTGCTTGAGAATGTTACAGGGACAGGGAGAGGCAGACGGTGCTGGAGAACGAGACAAGGACTGGTGGTGTGTATGGCTGCTTAAGAAATTTATAGTAATAGGGAGCGGCAGGTGTTGTTGGAGACTGCTATCGGAATTGGGAGCGTGTGCAGGTGCTGGACAATGTTACAGGGACAGGGAGTGGGTTCACGAGGTGCAGAATATTCCATTAACAGGAAGTGGGTGTAGTTGTGACAAAGATGGGGAGTTGTTTAGGGGATAGAGAATGTGAGAGGAATGGACGTTTATGCAGGTGTTGGGGGATTCTGCAGTGACACAGGGACTTGTAGGGGCTGGGTAATGTGATATGGATAGGGAAGCCCCATTGATACCACTACCATCAAGAAGAACAAGGACACCTGACATTTGGCACACATACGCTGGTCACGTTTCGTTTCAAGCCACCCAACAACCTGATTTGGAAATGTTGTTCCTTCAGTGTCTTTCTTTCAAAATTCCCTTCCTAATGATATTGTATTTCCTAGTACAGCACTTGGGATACAGCGATTCAATGTAGCAGCACAAGGCCTTCTTCTCAATGGCATCACGGGATGAGCAATAATTCCAGTTCCTACCACATTCCAGGAATAAACTAGAATGGAAATTATTGTCCAAACATGCTGGGCACGGAGGTTTGGGATTTTAGATCGCAGGCTGTTTGGGTCCAGTCAGTGCCTTGCTTGTTCTGATCAGCTGAATGGATATGCTGATTGGAAACAAACAGAGTCATAATGTACATTTCTGGCATGACCCAGACAATGGCATTCACATACCACATCACTGAACTGTGAGGTCACAGAAGCAGTCGACAGCTCTCTTCCTCCCTCTACAAGGATTTCAGTGAGTCCCTCTCTCACTGCACCCCCCAGGTCATCTCCTCTGCACAGAAACTCTTACCTCCATCTCCCCTCCCCCTATTCCCTCCACCCTACCCTTTATCTTAGCCTGCTAGGCTCTCTCTCTCTCTTATTCCTGATGAAGGGCTTATGCTCGAAACGTCGAATTCTCTATTCCTGAGATGCTGCCTGGCCTGCTGTGCTTTGACCAGCAACACATTTGCAGCTGTGATCTCCAGCATCTGCAGACCTCATTTTTTACTCGAAGATTTCAACCTACTGCGAATCCTCTTACAAGGATGCCTTCCTTGAAGAAGCTCTCTTCATCCCTCTACAAGGATTTCAGTGAGTCCCTCTCTCACTGCACCCCCCAGGTCATCTCCTCTGCACAGAAACTCTTACCTCCATCGCCCCTCCCCCTACTCCCTCCTCCCTACCCTTTATCTTAGCCTGCTTGGCTCTCTCTCTCTCTTATTCCTGATGAAGGGCTTATGCTCGAAACGTCGAATTCTCTATTCCTGAGATGCTGCCTGGCCTGCTGTGCTTTGACCAGCAACACATTTGCAGCTGTGATCCCCAGCATCTGCAGACATCATTTTTCACTCGAAGATTTTAACCTACTGCGAATCCTCTTACAAGGATGCCTTCCTTGAAGAAGCTCTCTTCCTCCCTCTACAAGGATTTCAGTGAGGCCCTCTCTCACTGCACACCCCAGGTCATCTCCTCTGCACAGAAACTCTTACCTCCATCGCCCCTCCCCCTAGTCCCTCCTCCCTACCCTTTATCTTAGCCTGCTTGGCTCTCTCTCTCTCTCTTATTCCTGATCAAGGGCTTATGCTCGAAACGTCGAATTCTCTATTCCTGAGATGCTGCCTGGCCTGCTGTGCTTTGACCAGCAACACATTTGCAGCTGTGATCTCCAGCATCTGCAGACCTCATTTTTTACTCGAAGATTTTAACCTACTGCGAATCCTCTTACAAGGATGCCTTCCTTGAAGAAGCTCTCTTCCTCCCTCTACAAGGATTTCAGAGAGTCCCTCTCTCACTGCACCCCCCAGGTCATCTCCTCTGCACAGAAACTCTTACCTCCATCGCCCCTCCCCCTAGTCCCTCCTCCCTACCCTTTATCTTAGCCTGCTTGGCTCTCTCTCTCTCTTATTCCTGATGAAGGGCTTATGCTCGAAACGTCGAATTCTCTATTCCCGTGATGCTGCCTGGCCTGCTGTGCTTTGACCAGCAACACATTTGCAGCTGTGATCCCCAACATCTGCAGACCTCATTTTTTACTCGAAGATTTTAACCCACTGCGAATCCTCTTACAAGGATGCCTTCCTTGAAGAAGCTCTCTTCCTCCCTCTACAAGGATTTCAGTGAGTCCCTCTCTCACTGCACCCCCCAGGTCATCTCCTCTGCACAGAAACTCTTACCTCCATCGCCCCTCCCCCTACTCCCTCCTCCCTACCCTTTATCTTAGCCTGCTTGGCTCTCTCTCTCTCTTATTCCTGATCAAGGGCTTATGCTCGAAACGTCGAATTCTCTATTCCTGAGATGCTGCCTGGCCTGCTGTGCTTTGACCAGCAACACATTTGCAGCTGTGATCTCCAGCATCTGCAGACCTCATTTTTTACTCGAAGATTTTAACCTACTGCGAATCCTCTTACAAGGATGCCTTCCTTGAAGAAGCTCTCTTCCTCCCTCTACAAGGATTTCAGTGAGTCCCTCTCTCACTGCACACCCCAGGTCATCTCCGCAGCACAGAAACTCTTACCTCCATCGACCCTCCCCCTAGTCCCTCCTCCCTACCCTTTATCTTAGCCTGCTTGGCTCTCTCTCTCTCTTATTCCTGATGAAGGGCTTATGCTCGAAACGTCAAATTCTCTATTCCTGAGATGCTGCCTGGCCTGCTGTGCTTTGACCAGCAACACATTTGCAGCTGTGATCCCCAGCATCTGCAGACCTCATTTTTTACTCGAAGATTTTAACCTACTGCGAATCCTCTTACAAGGATGCCTTCCTTGAAGAAGCTCTCTTCCTCCCTCTACAAGGATTTCAGTGAGTCCCTCTCTCACTGCACCCCCCAGGTCATCTCCTCTGCACAGAAACTCTTACCTCCATCGCCCCTCCCCCTAGTCCCTCCTCCCTACCCTTTATCTTAGCCTGCTTGGCTTTCTCTCTCTCTTATTCCTGATCAAGGGCTTATGCTCGAAACGTCGAATTCTCTATTCCTGAGATGCTGCCTGGCCTGCTGTGCTTTGACCAGCAACACATTTGCAGCTGTGATCTCCAGCATCTGCAGACCTCATTTTTTACTCGAAGATGTTCACCTACTGCGAATCCTCTTACAAGGATGCCTTCCTTGAAGAAGCTCTCTTCCTCCCTCTACAAGGATTTCAGTGAGTCCCTCTCTCACTGCACCAACCAGGTCATCTCCTCTGCACAGAAACTCTTACCTCCATCGCCCCTCCCCCAGTCCCTCCTCCCTACCCTTTATCTTAGCCTGCTTGGCTCTCTCTCTCTCTTATTCCTGATGAAGGGCTTATGCTCGAAACGTCGAATTCTCTATTCCTGAGATGCTGCCTGGCCTGCTGTGCTTTGACCAGCAACACATTTGCAGCTGTGATCTCCAGCATCTGCAGACCTCATGTTTAACTCGAAGATTTTAACCTACTGCGAATCCTCTTACAAGGATGCCTTCCTTGAAGAAGCTCTCTTCCTCCCTCTACAAGGATTTCAGTGAGTCCCTCTCTCACTGCACCCCCCAGGTCATCTCCTCTGCACAGAAACTCTTACCTCCATCGCCCCTCCCCCTACTCCCTCCTCCCTACCCTTTATCTTAGCCTGCTTGGCTCTCTCTCTCTCTTATTCCTGATGAAGGGCTTATGCTCGAAACGTCGAATTCTCTATTCCTGAGATGCTGCCTGGCCTGCTGTGCTTTGACCAGCAACACATTTGCAGCTGTGATCTCCAGCATCTGCAGACCTCATTTTTTACTCGAAGATTTTAACCTACTGCGAATCCTCTTACAAGGATGCCTTCCTTGAAGAAGCTCTCTTCCTCCCTCTACAAGGGTTTCAGTGAGTCCCTCTCTCACTGCACCAACCAGGTCACCTCCTCTGCACAGAAACTCTTACCTCCATCGCCCCTCCCCCTAGTCCCTCCTCCCTACCCTTTATCTTAGCCTGCTTGGCTCTCTCTCTCTCTTATTCCTGATGAAGGGCTTATGCTCGAAACGTCGAATTCTCTATTCCCGTGATGCTGCCTGGCCTGCTGTGCTTTGACCAGCAACACATTTGCAGCTGTGATCTCCAGCATCTGCAGACCTCATTTTTTACTCGAAGATTTTAACCTACTGCGAATCCTCTTACAAGGATGCCTTCCTTGAAGAAGCTCTCTTCCTCCCTCTACAAGGATTTCAGTGAGTCCCTCTCTCACTGCAACCCCCAGGTCATCTCCTCAGCACAGAAACTCTTACCTCCATCGCCCCTCCCCCAGTCCCTCCTCCCTACCCTTTATCTTAGCCTGCTTGGCTCTCTCTCTCTCTTATTCCTGATGAAGGGCTTATGCTCGAAACGTCGAATTCTCTATTCCTGAGATGCTGCCTGGCCTGCTCTGGTTTGACCAGCAACACATTTGCAGCTGTGATCTCCAGCATCTGCAGACCTCATTTTTTACTCGAAGATTTTAACCTACTGCGAATCCTCTTACAAGGATGCCTTCCTTGAAGAAGCTCTCTTCCTCCCTCTACAAGGATTTCAGTGAGTCCCTCTCTCACTGCACCCCCCAGGTCATCTCCTCTGCACAGAAACTCTTACCTCCATCGCCCCTCCCCCTACTCCCTCCTCCCTACCCTTTATCTTTGCCTGCTTGGCTCTCTCTCTCTCTTATTCCTGATGAAGGGCTTATGCTCGAAACGTCGAATTCTCTATTCCTGAGATGCTGCCTGGCCTGCTGTGCTTTGACCAGGAACACATTTGCAGCTGTGATCTCCAGCATCTGCAGACCTCATTTTTTACTCGAAGATTTTAACCCACTGCGAATCCTCTTACAAAGATGCCTTCCTTGAAGAAGCTTTCTTCCTCCCTCTACAAGGATTTCAGTGAGTCCCTCTCTCCCTGCACCCCCCAGGTCATCTCCTCCGCACAGAAACTCTTACCTCCATCGCCCCTCCCGCTAGTCCCTCCTCCCTACCCTTTATCTGTGCCTGCTTGGCTCTCTCTCTCTCTTATTCCTGATGAAGGGCTTATGCTCGAAACGTCGAATTCTCTATTCCTGAGATGCTGCCTGGCCTGCTGTGCTTTGACCAGCAACACATTTGCAGCTGTGATCTCCAGCATCTGCAGACCTCATTTTTTACTCGAAGATTTTAACCTACTGCGAATCCTCTTACAAGGATGCCTTCCTTGAAGAAGCTCTCTTCCTCCCTCTACAAGGATTTAAGTGAGTCCCTCTCTCACTGCACCCCCCAGGTCATCTCCTCCGCACAGAAACTCTTACCTCCATCGCCCCTCCCCCTAGTCCCTCCTCCCTAACCTTTATCTTAGCCTGCTTGGCTCTCTCTCTCTCTTATTCCTGATGAAGGGCTTATGCTCGAAACCTCGAATTCTCTATTCCTGAGATGCTGCCTGGCCTGCTGTGCTTTGACCAGCAACACATTTGCAGCTGTGATCTCCAGCATCTGCAGACCTAATTTTTTACTCGAAGGTTTCAACCTACTGCGAATCCTCTTACAAGGATGCCTTCCTTGAAGAAGCTCTCTTCATCCCTCTACAAGGATTTCAGTGAGTCCCTCTCTCACTGCACCCCCCAGGTCATCTCCTCTGCACAGAAACTCTTACCTCCATCGCCCCTCCCCCTAGTCCCTCCTCCCTACCCTTTATCTGTGCCTGCTTGGCTCTCTCTCTCTCTTATTCCTGATGAAGGGCTTATGCTCGAAACGTCGAATTCTCTATTCCTGAGATGCTGCCTGGCCTGCTGTGCTTTGACCAGCAACACATTTGCAGCTGTGATCTCCAGCATCTGCAGACCTCGTTTTTTACTCGAAGATTTTAACCTACTGCGAATCCTCTTACAAGGATGCCTTCCTTGAAGAAGCTCTCTTCCTCCCTCTACAAGGATTTCAGTGAGTCCCTCTCTCACTGCACCCCCCAGGTCATCTCCTCTGCACAGAAACTCTTACCTCCATCGCCCCTCCCCCTAGTCCCTCCTCCCTACCCTTTATCTTTGCCTGCTTGGCTCTCTCTCTCTTATTCCTGATGAAGGGCTTATGCTCGAAACGTCGAATTCTCTATTCCTGAGATGCTGCCTGGCCTGCTGTGCTTTGACCAGGAACACATTTGCAGCTGTGATCTCCAGCATCTGCAGACCTCATTTTTTACTCGAAGATTTTAACCCACTGCGAATCCTCTTACAAAGATGCCTTCCTTGAAGAAGCTTTCTTCCTCCCTCTACAAGGATTTCAGTGAGTCCCTCTCTCCCTGCACTCCCCAGGTCATCTCCTCAGCACAGAAACTCTTACCTCCATCGCCCCTCCCCCTAGTCCCTCCTCCCTAGCCTTTATCTTAGCCTGCTTGGCTCTCTCTCTCTCTTATTCCTGATCAAGGGCTTATGCTCGAAACGTCGAATTCTCTATTCCTGAGATGCTGCCTGGCCTGCTGTGCTTTGACCAGCAACACATTTGCAGCTGTGATCTCCAGCATCTGCAGACCTCATTTTTTACTCGAAGATTTTAACCTACTGCGAATCCTCTTACAAGGATGCCTTCCTTGAAGAAGCTCTCTTCCTCCCTCTACAAGGATTTCAGTGAGTCCCTCTCTCACTGCACCCCCCAGGTCATCTCCTCAGCACAGAAACTCTTACCTCCATCGCCCCTCCCCCTACTCCCTCATCCCTACCCTTTATCTTAGCCTGCTTGGCTCTCTCTCTCTCTTATTCCTGATGAAGGGCTTATGCTCGAAACCTCGAACTCTCTATTCCTGAGATGCTGCCTGGCCTGCTGTGCTTTGACCAGCAACACATTTGCAGCTGTGATCTCCAGCATCTGCAGACCTAATTTTTTACTCGAAGGTTTCAACCTACTGCGAATCCTCTTACAAGGATGCCTTCCTTGAAGAAGCTCTCTTCATCCCTCTACAAGGATTTCAGTGAGTCCCTCTCTCACTGCACCCCCCAGGTCATCTCCTCTGCACAGAAACTCTTACCTCCATCGCCCCTCCCCCTACTCCCTCCTCCCTACCCTTTATCTGTGCCTGCTTGGCTCTCTCTCTCTCTTATTCCTGATGAAGGGCTTATGCTCGAAACGTCGAATTCTCTATTCCTGAGATGCTGCCTGGCCTGCTGTGCTTTGACCAGCAACACATTTGCAGCTGTGATCTCCAGCATCTGCAGACCTCGTTTTTTACTCGAAGATTTTAACCTACTGCGAATCCTCTTACAAAGATGCCTTCCTTGAAGAAGCTCTCTTCCTCCCTCTACAAGGATTTCAGTGAGTCCCTCTCTCACTGCACCCCCCAGGTCATCTCCTCTGCACAGAAACTCTTACCTCCATCGCCCCTCCCCCTAGTCCCTCCTCCCTACCCTTTATCTTAGCCTGCTTGGCTCTCTCTCTCTCTTATTCCTGATCAAGGGCTTATGCTCGAAACGTCGAATTCTCTATTCCTGAGAAGCTGCCTGGCCTGCTGTGCTTTGACCAGCAACACATTTGCAGCTGTGATCCCCAGCATCTGCAGACCTCATTTTTTACTCGAAGATTTTAACCTACTGCGAATCCTCTTACAAGGATGCCTTCCTTGAAGAAGCTCTCTTCCTCCCTCCACAAGGATTTCAGTGAGTCCCTCTCTCACTGCACCAACCAGGTCATCTCCTCTGCACAGAAACTCTTACCTCCATCGCCCCTCCCCCTAGTCCCTCCTCCCTACCCTTTATCTTAGCCTGCTTGGCTCTCTCTCTCTCTTATTCCTGATCAAGGGCTTATGCTCGAAACGTCGAATTCTCTATTCCTGAGATGCTGCCTGGCCTGCTGTGCTTTGACCAGCAACACATTTGCAGCTGTGATCTCCAGCATCTGCAGACCTCATTTTTTACTCGAAGATTTTCACCTACTGCGAATCCTCTTACAAGGATGCCTTCCTTGAAGAAGCTCTCTTCCTCCCTCTACAAGGATTTCAGTGAGTCCCTCTCTCACTGCACCAACCAGGTCATCTCCTCAGCACAGAAACTCTTACCTCCATCGCCCCTCCCCCAGTCCCTCCTCCCTACCCTTTATCTTAGCCTGCTTGGCTCTCTCTCTCTCTTATTCCTGATGAAGGGCTTATGCTCGAAACGTCGAATTCTCTATTCCTGAGATGCTGCCTGGCCTGCTGTGCTTTGACCAGCAACACATTTGCAGCTGTGATCTCCAGCATCTGCAGACCTCATGTTTAACTCGAAGATTTTAACCTACTGCGAATCCTCTTACAAGGATGCCTTCCTTGAAGAAGCTCTCTTCCTCCCTCTACAAGGATTTCAGTGAGTCCCTCTCTCACTGCACCCCCCAGGTCATCTCCTCTGCACAGAAACTCTTACCTCCATCGCCCCTCCCCCTACTCCCTCCTCCCTACCCTTTATCTTAGCCTGCTTGGCTCTCTCTCTCTCTTATTCCTGATGAAGGGCTTATGCTCGAAACGTCGAATTCTCTATTCCTGAGATGCTGCCTGGCCTGCTGTGCTTTGACCAGCAACATATTTGCAGCTGTGATCTCCAGCATCTGCAGACCTCATTTTTTACTCGAAGATTTTAACCTACTGCGAATCCTCTTACAAGGATGCCTTCCTTGAAGAAGCTCTCTTCCTCCCTCTACAAGGGTTTCAGTGAGTCCCTCTCTCACTGCACCAACCAGGTCACCTCCTCTGCACAGAAACTCTTACCTCCATCGCCACTCCCCCTAGTCCCTCCTCCCTACCCTTTATCTTAGCCTGCTTGGCTCTCTCTCTCTCTTATTCCTGATGAAGGGCTTATGCTCGAAACGTCGAATTCTCTATTCCCGTGATGCTGCCTGGCCTGCTGTGCTTTGACCAGCAACACATTTGCAGCTGTGATCTCCAGCATCTGCAGACCTCATTTTTTACTCGAAGATTTTAACCTACTGCGAATCCTCTTACAAGGATGCCTTCCTTGAAGAAGCTCTCTTCCTCCCTCTACAAGGATTTCAGTGAGTCCCTCTCTCACTGCAACCCCCAGGTCATCTCCTCAGCACAGAAACTCTTACCTCCATCGCCCCTCCCCCAGTCCCTCCTCCCTACCCTTTATCTTAGCCTGCTTGGCTCTCTCTCTCTCTTATTCCTGATGAAGGGCTTATGCTCGAAACGTCGAATTCTCTATTCCTGAGATGCTGCCTGGCCTGCTCTGGTTTGACCAGCAACACATTTGCAGCTGTGATCTCCAGCATCTGCAGACCTCATTTTTTACTCGAAGATTTTAACCTACTGCGAATCCTCTTACAAGGATGCCTTCCTTGAAGAAGCTCTCTTCCTCCCTCTACAAGGATTTCAGTGAGTCCCTCTCTCACTGCACCCCCCAGGTCATCTCCTCTGCACAGAAACTCTTACCTCCATCGCCCCTCCCCCTACTCCCTCCTCCCTACCCTTTATCTTAGCCTGCTTGGCTCTCTCTCTCTCTTATTCCTGATGAAGGGCTTATGCTCGAAACGTCGAATTCTCTATTCCTGAGATGCTGCCTGGCCTGCTGTGCTTTGACCAGGAACACATTTGCAGCTGTGATCTCCAGCATCTGCAGACCTCATTTTTTACTCGAAGATTTTAACCCACTGCGAATCCTCTTACCAAGATGCCTTCCTTGAAGAAGCTTTCTTCCTCCCTCTACAAGGATTTCAGTGAGTCCCTCTCTCCCTGCACCCCCCAGGTCATCTCCTCAGCACAGAAACTCTTACCTCCATCGCCCCTCCCCCTACTCCCTCCTCCCTACCCTTTATCTTAGCCTGCTTGGCTCTCTCTCTCTCTTATTCCTGATGAAGGGCTTATGCTCGAAACGTCGAATTCTCTATTCCTGAGATGCTGCCTGGCCTGCTGTGCTTTGACCAGCAACACATTTGCAGCTGTGATCTCCAGCATCTGCAGACCTCATTTTTTACTCGAAGATTTTAACCTACTGCGAATCCTCTTACAAGGATGCCTTCCTTGAAGAAGCTCTCTTCCTCCCTCTACAAGGATTTCAGTGAGTCCCTCTCTCACTGCACCCCCCAGGTCATCTCCTCTGCACAGAAACTCTTACCTCCATCGCCCCTCCCCCTAGTCCCTCCTCCCTACCCTTTATCTTAGCCTGCTTGGCTCTCTCTCTCTCTTATTCCTGATGAAGGGCTTATGCTCGAAACCTCGAATTCTCTATTCCTGAGATGCTGCCTGGCCTGCTGTGCTTTGACCAGCAACACATTTGCAGCTGTGATCTCCAGCATCTGCAGACCTAATTTTTTACTCGAAGGTTTCAACCTACTGCGAATCCTCTTACAAGGATGCCTTCCTTGAAGAAGCTCTCTTCATCCCTCTACAAGGATTTCAGTGAGTCCCTCTCTCACTGCACCCCCCAGGTCATCTCCTCTGCACAGAAACTCTTACCTCCATCGCCCCTCCCCCTAGTCCCTCCTCCCTACCCTTTATCTGTGCCTGCTTGGCTCTCTCTCTCTCTTATTCCTGATGAAGGGCTTATGCTCGAAACGTCGAATTCTCTATTCCTGAGATGCTGCCTGGCCTGCTGTGCTTTGACCAGCAACACATTTGCTGCTGTGATCTCCAGCATCTGCAGACCTCGTTTTTTACTCGAAGATTTTAACCTACTGCGAATCCTCTTACAAGGATGCCTTCCTTGAAGAAGCTCTCTTCCTCCCTCTACAAGGATTTCAGTGAGTCCCTCTCTCACTGCACCCCCCAGGTCATCTCCTCTGCACAGAAACTCTTACCTCCATCGCCCCTCCCCCTACTCCCTCCTCCCTACCCTTTATCTTTGCCTGCTTGGCTCTCTCTCTCTTATTCCTGATGAAGGGCTTATGCTCGAAACGTCGAATTCTCTATTCCTGAGATGCTGCCTGGCCTGCTGTGCTTTGACCAGGAACACATTTGCAGCTGTGATCTCCAGCATCTGCAGACCTCATTTTTTACTCGAAGATTTTAACCCACTGCGAATCCTCTTACAAAGATGCCTTCCTTGAAGAAGCTTTCTTCCTCCCTCTACAAGGATTTCAGTGAGTCCCTCTCTCCCTGCACTCCCCAGGTCATCTCCTCAGCACAGAAACTCTTACCTCCATCGCCCCTCCCCCTAGTCCCTCCTCCCTAGCCTTTATCTTAGCCTGCTTGGCTCTCTCTCTCTCTTATTCCTGATCAAGGGCTTATGCTCGAAACGTCGAATTCTCTATTCCTGAGATGCTGCCTGGCCTGCTGTGCTTTGACCAGCAACACATTTGCAGCTGTGATCTCCAGCATCTGCAGACCTCATTTTTTACTCGAAGATTTTAACCTACTGCGAATCCTCTTACAAGGATGCCTTCCTTGAAGAAGCTCTCTTCCTCCCTCTACAAGGATTTCAGTGAGTCCCTCTCTCACTGCACCCCCCAGGTCATCTCCTCTGCACAGAAACTCTTACCTCCATCGCCCCTCCCCCTACTCCCTCATCCCTACCCTTTATCTTAGCCTGCTTGGCTCTCTCTCTCTCTTATTCCTGATGAAGGGCTTATGCTCGAAACCTCGAATTCTCTATTCCTGAGATGCTGCCTGGCCTGCTGTGCTTTGACCAGCAACACATTTGCAGCTGTGATCTCCAGCATCTGCAGACCTAATTTTTTACTCGAAGGTTTCAACCTACTGCGAATCCTCTTACAAGGATGCCATCCTTGAAGAAGCTCTCTTCATCCCTCTACAAGGATTTCAGTGAGTCCCTCTCTCACTGCACCCCCCAGGTCATCTCCTCTGCACAGAAACTCTTACCTCCATCGCCCCTCCCCCTACTCCCTCCTCCCTACCCTTTATCTGTGCCTGCTTGGCTCTCTCTCTCTCTTATTCCTGATGAAGGGCTTATGCTCGAAACGTCGAATTCTCTATTCATGAGATGCTGCCTGGCCTGCTGTGGTTTGACCAGCAACACATTTGCAGCTGTGATCTCCAGCATCTGCAGACCTCGTTTTTTACTCGAAGATTTTAACCTACTGCGAATCCTCTTACAAAGATGCCTTCCTTGAAGAAGCTCTCTTCCTCCCTCTACAAGGATTTCAGTGAGTCCCTCTCTCACTGCACCCCCCAGGTCATCTCCTCAGCACAGAAACTCTTACCTCCATCGCCCCTTTCCCTAGTCCCTCCTCCCTACCCTTTATCTTAGCCTGCTTGGCTCTCTCTCTCTCTTATTCCTGATCAAGGGCTTATGCTCGAAACGTCGAATTCTCTATTCCTGAGATGCTGCCTGGCCTGCTGTGCTTTGACCAGCAACACATTTGCAGCTGTGATCTCCAGCATCTGCAGACCTCATTTTTAACTCGAAGATTTTAACCTACTGCGAATCCTCTTACAAGGATGCCTTCCTTGAAGAAGCTCTCTTCCTCCCTCTACAAGGATTTCAGTGAGTCCCTCTCTCACTGCACACCCCAGGTCATCTCCTCTGCACAGAAACTCTTACCTCCATCGCCCCTCCCCCTACTCCCTCCTCCCTACCCTTTATCTTTGCCTGCTTGGCTCTCTCTCTCTCTTATTCCTGATGAAGGGCTGATGCTCGAAACGTCGAATTCTCTATTCCTGAGCTGCTGCGTGGCCTGCTGTGCTTTGACCAGCAACACATTTGCAGCTGTGATCCGCAGCATCTGCAGACCTCATTTTTTACTCGAAGATTTTAACCTACTGCGAATCCTCTTACAAGGATGCCTTCCTTGAAGAAGCTCTCTTCCTCCCTCTACAAGGATTTCAGTGAGTCCCTCTCTCACTGCACCCCCCCAGGTCATCTCCTCTGCACAGAAACTCTTACCTCCATCGCCCCTCCCCCTAGTCCCTCCTCCCTACCCTTTATCTTAGCCTGCTTGGCTCTCTCTCTCTCTTATTCCTGATGAAGGGCGTATGCTCGAAACGTCGAATTCTCTATTCCTGAGATGCTGCCTGGCCTGCTGTGCTTTGACCAGCAACACATTTGCAGCTGTGATCTCCAGCATCTGCAGACCTCATTTTTTACTCGAAGATTTTAACCTACTGCGAATCCTCTTACAAAGATGCCTTCCTTGAAGGAGCTCTCTTCCTCCCTCTACAAGGATTTCAGTGAGTCCCTCTCTCACTGCACACCCCAGGTCATCTCCTCTGCACAGAAACTCTTACCTCCATCGCCCCTCCCCCTAGTCCCTCCTCCCTACCCTTTATCTTAGCCTGCTTGGCTCTCTCTCTCTCTTATTCCTGATCAAGGGCTTATGCTCGAAACGTCGAATTCTCTATTCCCGTGATGCTGCCTGGCCTGCTGTGCTTTGACCAGCAATACATTTGCAGCTGTGATCCCCAGCATCTGCAGACCTCATTTTTTACTCGAAGATTTTAACCTACTGCGAATCCTCTTACAAGGATGCCTTCCTTGAAGAAGCTCTCTTCCTCCCTCTACAAGGATTTCAGTGAGTCCCTCTTTCACTGCACCCCCCAGGTCATCTCCTCTGCACAGAAACTCTTACCTCCATCGCCCCTCCCCCTACTCCCGCCTCCCTACCCTTTATCTTAGCCTTCTTGGCTCTCTCTCTCCTATTCCTGATGAAGGGCTTATGCTCGAAACGTCGAATTCTCTATTCCTGAGATGCTGCCTGGCCTGCTGTGCTTTGACCAGCAACACATTTGCAGCTGTGATCTCCAGCATCTGCAGACCTCATTTTTTACTCGAAGATTTTAACCTACTGCGAATCCTCTTACAAGGATGCCTTCCTTGAAGAAGCTCTCTTCCTCCCTCTACAAGGATTTCAGTGAGTCCCTCTCTCACTGCACCCCCCAGGTCATCTCCTCTGCACAGAAACTCTTACCTCCATCGCCCCTCCCCCTAGTCCCTCCTCCCTAGCCTTTATCTTAGCCTGCTTGGCTCTCTCTCTCTCTCTTATTCCTGATCAAGGGCTTATGCTCGAAACGTCGAATTCTCTATTCCTGAGATGCTGCCTGGCCTGCTGTGCTTTGACCAGCAACACATTTGCAGCTGTGATCTCCAGCATCTGCAGACCTCATTTTTAACTCGAAGATTTTAACCTACTGCGAATCCTCTTACAAGGATGCCTTCCTTGAAGAAGCTCTCTTCCTCCCTCTACAAGGATTTCAGTGAGTCCCTCTCTCACTGCACCCCCCAGGTCATCTCCTCTGCACAGAAACTCTTACCTCCATCGCCCCTCCCCCTACTCCCTCATCCCTACCCTTTATCATAGCCTGCTTGGCTCTCTCTCTCTCTTATTCCTGATGAAGGGCTTATGCTCGAAACGTCGAATTCTCTATTCCTGAGATGCTGCCTGGCCTGCTGTGCTTTGACCAGCAACACATTTGCAGCTGTGATCCCCAGCATCTGCAGACCTCATTTTTTACTCGAAGATTTTAACCTACTGCGAATCCTCTTACAAGGATGCCTTCCTTGAAGAAGCTCTCTTCCTCCCTCTACAAGGATTTCAGTGAGTCCCTCTCTCACTGCACCCCCCCAGGTCATCTCCTCTGCACAGAAACTCTTACCTCCATCGCCCCTCCCCCTACTCCCTCCTCCCTACCCTTTATCTGTGCCTGCTTGGCTCTCTCTCTCTCTTATTCCTGATGAAGGGCTTATGCTCGAAACGTCGAATTCCCTATTCCTGAGATGCTGCCTGGCCTGCTGTGCTTTGACCAGCAACACATTTGCAGCTGTGATCCCCAGCATCTGCAGACCTCATTTTTTACTCAAAGATTTTAACCTACTGCGAATCCTCTTACAAGGATGCCTTCCTTGAAGAAGCTCTCTTCCTCCCTCTACAAGGATTTCAGTGAGTCCCTCTTTCACTGCACCCCCCAGGTCATCTCCTCTGCACAGAAACTCTTAGCTCCATCGCCCCTCCCCCTACTCCCTCCTCCCTACCCTTTATCTTAGCCTGCTTGGCTCTCTCTCTCTCTTATTCCTGATGAAGGGCTTATGCTCGAAACGTCGAATTCTCTATTCCTGAGATGCTGCCTGGCCTGCTGTGCTTTGACCAGCAACACATTTGCAGCTGTGATCTCCAGCATCTGCAGACCTCATTTTTTACTCGAAGATTTTAACCTACTGCGAATCCTCTTACAAGGATGCCTTCCTTGAAGAAGCTCTCTTCCTCCCTCTACAAGGATTTCAGTGAGTCCCTCTCTCACTGCACCCCCCAGGTCATCTCCTCTGCACAGAAACTCTTACCTCCATCGCCCCTCCCCCTACTCCCTCCTCCCTACCCTTTATCTTAGCCTGCTTGGCTCTCTCTCTCTCTTATTCCTGATGAAGGGCTTATGCTCGAAACGTCGAATTCTCTATTCCTGAGATGCTGCCTGGCCTGCTGTGCTTTGACCAGCAACACATTTGCAGCTGTGATCTCCAGGATCTGCAGACCTAATTTTTTACTCGAAGATTTTAACCTACTGCGAATCCTCTTACAAGGATGCCTTCCTTGAAGAAGCTCTCTTCCTCCCTCTACAAGGATTTCAGTGAGTCCCTCTCTCACTGCACCCCCCAGGTCATCTCCTCTGCACAGAAACTCTTACCTCCATCGCCCCTCCCCCTAGTCCCTCCTCCCTACCCTTTATCTTAGCCTGCTTGGCTCTCTCTCTCTCTTATTCCTGATGAAGGGCTTATGCTCGAAACGTCGAATTCTCTATTCCTGAGATGCTGCCTGGCCTGCTGTGCTTTGACCAGGAACACATTTGCAGCAGTGATCTCCAGCATCTGCATACCTCATTTTTTACTCGAAGATTTTAACCTACTGCGAATCCTCTTACAAGGATGCCTTCCTTGAAGAAGCTCTCTTCCTACCTCTACAAGGATTTCAGTGAGTCCCTCTCTCACTGCACCCCCCAGGTCATCTCCTCTGCACAGAAACTCTTACCTCCATCGCCCCTCCCCCTAGTCCCTCCTCCCTACTTTTTATCTTAGCCTGCTTGTCTCTCTCTCTCTCTCTTATTCCTGATGAAGGGCTTATGCTCGAAACGTCGAATTCTCTATTCCTGAGATGCTGCCTGGCCTGCTGTGCTTTGACCAGCAACACATTTGCAGCAATGTACTTATAACTGACTGCAGAACATTTAGACAACACAGTGATAACGTTCCATTAAATCTGTTGTGTTTAGCAATATATTAGCACTCTATATTAATACATGGGAAAATAACTGCTCATTACGAGGTCCTTGCACTTAAAATTCACAATTTGCTCTTGGGTGTGTAACCAGACTCATCACTGCAAAACCTCGAACTATGATTTGTGCATTGCTTTCCTCATACTAAGTCTTAAAAGTGTACTGAATCGAATGGATTTTGTGCTTTTTGGAATATCGATCATCTGTGAACAGAATTTGCTGTTAAAATTCAGAACAATGCTGAAATTCTTTACATAGATATTTCCAGCTCAAGTCGCATGCAAGGACGTTGGGTTAGGATCATGCTGGCGTTAGTAGAGCTGCACAATTCTGCTTGGATACTGATGCAGAGCAGACATTCACTGGATATGATTTATGAAGGGCTCAAGGTAAGATAACATGTGCTGCAGATATCATGGATGCTGTCAGGTGATTTTTACAAATGTTGAAACTTCATTTTCACCAGCACCCAATCCTGTGCTTGTCAATTGACCAGTCTGCCCCACTCATTTTGCTGTTGTTCAGATACGTCGCTAACTGGTCTGTTGTGATGGAACTTATGAACAATAAGTGGGCGGCACGGTGGCACAGTGGTTAGCACTGCTGTCTCACAGAGCCTGAAACACAGGTTCAATTCCCGACTCAGCCGACTGACTGTGTGGAGTTTGCACGTTCTCCCCCGTGTCTGCGTGGGTTTTTTCCGGGTGCTCCGGTTTCCTCCCACAGTCACAAAGATGTGTGGGTCAGGTAAATTGGCCATGCTAAATTGCCCGTAGTGTTAGGTAAGGGGTAAATGTAGGGGTATGGGTGGGTGCCGGGTCGGTGTGGACTTGTTGGCCGAAGGTCCTGTTTCCACACTGTAAATCTAATCTCATCTAATCTAAAAAAAACTGTCCAGCTCTAGCTTGGAATCTATGTGGGCAGATTTTGGAGAGAGCTGTAGAGGCTCTCCAGCATCTTGTCCCTGATCTTAACATGAATCATTTGCTTACTACAGTCACTGAAATGCGTAATAGTTCGCTTCGTACGCTGGTAGATTAATTATTGTTCAGTTCATTAATTTTTAACTGAGAATAATGCTGTCTGGTTTACTTAAAATATGTAAGGCGTAAAGAGACATTAACTCTTCATTGAACAATACGTAGAAATCACTTGCCATACGGTTCCAACAGGCTAATCAAGGCGCAGACCTAAATTGTTTGCGAAACAGGATTCGTGAACAGGGCTATGTGCGAGGCAACATCACTAACCTCTCTGGTGGACACAGCTACACAGAGGGAGTAACTCTTTTCTACATAGTCAATGTAGTGCTCGGTATTAATGCTGGATCCTTTGGCTGCTGGATTTCCCTGCGCCAGGTTATGGGAAAATTAATAAAAGTGAAACATATAATTCAACACATCGTCACCAATCTGCCTGCTGCAGATACACGTAAAATATTAGTAAGACCAGCCATTTCCCAGTCCTTGTGGGCAAGTAGTGCCATGATCCATTTTGTTGACGTTCCTCAACATGTTATGTAGGTACCTGCGTGCTGAATGGGGCAGACTTCAAACAGATCGAACAACCAAAGACGAGGTCTCCATGAGGTGCAGTGAGCCATTGGCAACAGCAGAATCATATTCTGTACAACTCATTCAGACTGCAGCCTCATGAGCCCACATATTCCCACTGCACAGTGAGCTTCACGCCAGGAAGCCATCCTCGTTCAAACAAAACTACAGAAGAACATCTCATTAGCAGTCCCAAAACAGACCTAGATATGTGGGGACAGCCTGGAGAAACTCGTCCTCTCCAACAATGAAGCCCCAGTTATGGGGGAGCGCAGTACATCAGAGAAAATATAAAACTGTTGCATTTGTAACGAACTTTAGCCAGATGGGCTGAGCAGATGATCCATTTCAGCGATCTACTCTGGGACCCAGGACCACCGATACATACTTTCTGACAATTCGATCCACTCTTCACAAATTTAGGAAATGGTTGGAGACGCTTGAAACTGTTAATACTTTCCAGAGATTGGCACATCTCTAGCCCAGCTGTTCGATTTCAGTAAGTATATTGACATCTGTCAACAATGTGATAAATTGTCGAAGTATGTCCTGTACAAATGAAGCAGGATACTAGCACTGTAGACAGTCACTGACCCATCGGTGTACGGTCTACCATGTAAATGAGAAGGACGGTGTCTGCACTCATGTATTTGATCAGCAATAACCTGTTCTGTGACGTTCAGTTATTGTCCCGTCAGCCTGACACAGCTCCTGACCCCATTGCCAGCTTCAATCAAAAGACTGAAATTCTAAAGGGGCGAAATGTGCAATTATACCTCACATCAAGGCACCATTTAACAGTGCGTGACAACAGGAGCCAAAATAAAATTATAGTTAATCAGAATCTTGGCGAGGTACTCTACACGTTGAAAGAATCACCCGCAACAAAACTGATCATTGTCCGTTTTGTAATTCAAACTGCAGAATACCTCTGTAGCTATTGTTCGGGAAAGAGAGAGTCCCAGGCTCAATAATTTTCACCGGCTGCAATGACCCATTCTCCATCATGAAGTTCTGACGTGGTAACGGTCACTGATTATGCAGTTCCTGAAATAGTCCATGGTCAATGCCACAAGCCTTGGAATACGTTCAGGTTTGGTCCGACAAATGGCAGTTAAAGTTCACGTCACACAAATATTACACAGGTACGACAGTAAAGAATCAAAACATCCTTCTTTGATACTATCACTGATTACCCAACCTGGTATTTATCACCATCCTAGGTGCTCTCATTAACAGAAACTGTTCTGAACTAGATATATCAATAACATTGTCTTCAAGAGCAAGTTAGTGACCAGGAATTCGGCAAAGAGTAGTTCAGTTGTTGACTCCAAAATGCCTGTGATTAAAGATTGTGAGAAGATTTGTAGCTCGGGTGCTCGTTGTTATGGTTCTGTTCGCCGAGCTGGGAGTTTTTGTTGCAAACGTTTCATCTCCTTTCTAGGTGACATCGTCAGTGTTTGGGAGCCTTATGTGAAGCGCTTCTGTGCTGATTCCTCCGGCATTTATACTGGTTTGAATCTGCCGCTTCCAGTTGTCAGTTGCTGTCTGCTGCAGTGGTCAGTATGTAGGGTCTAGGTCGATGTGTCTGCTGATAGACTTCGTGGATGAGTGCCATGCCTCTAGGAATTCCCTGGCTGTTCTCTGTTTGGCCTGCCCTATAATAGTGGTGTTGTCCCAATCGAATTCGTGTTGTTTGGCATCTGAGTGTATGGTTACTAGGGATAACTGGTCGTGTCGTTTCGTGGCTAGTTGGTGTTCATGGATGCGGGTTGTTAGCTCTCTTCCTGTTTGTCCTATGTCGTGTTTTGTGTAGTCCTTGCATGGGATTTTGTACACTACGCTGGTTCTGCTCATGCTGGGTATCGGGTCCTTTGTCCTGGTGTGTTGTTGTCTGAGAGTGGCTGTTCGTTTGTGTGCTCTTATGAGTCCTAGTGGTCGCAGCAGTCTGGCTGTTAGTTCAGAAATGCTCCTGATGTGTCGGAGTGTGGCCAGTCCTTTGGGTTGTGGCATGTCCTCATTTCGTTGTCTTTCCCTAAGGCATCTGTTGATGAAATTGCGCGGGTATACGTTTCTGGTGAATAACTTGTATAGGTGTTCTTCTTCCTCTTTTTGTAGAAATATACACATAGACAAGGAAGAAACCACGATCTCATTCGATGTAATGGCACTGTTCACTTCTATTGACAAAACCATAGCTAGAGAAACAATATCCAACCTGCTGGACATACACAACAGACAACAGGACGCTGAACCTATTAACAAAGACGGCATACTTAAACTACTGGACCTGTGCCTCACAACACACTTCCCGTTCAACAACCAGATATATGAACAAATCAACGGAACACCCATGGGCTCACCGAACTCCGGACTCATAGCAGAAGCAGTAATGCAAAGGTTAGAAAAAACAGTTTGAACGCAATTACAACGCAAACTCTGGGTCAGATACGTGGACAACACCTTTGTAATCATCAAAAACACAAAAATAGCGAACACACACCGGTTTATCAACGCCACACTCACAGGAACCCGATTCACGAGAGAGGAAGAAAAGGACAACCAGCTCCCATTCCTAGACGTGATTGTACAAAGAACACCAAATGGAGAATTCACCACGAAGGTATACAGTAAAGCCACACACACAGACCAAGTCCTGAACCCTGAAAGCAACCACCCGAACACACACAAACGAAGTTGCATCAGGACATTATTCAAAAGGGCCACAACACACTGCAGCACACCTGAACTACAAAAAGAGGAAGAAGAACACCTATACAAGCTATTCAACGAAAACGGATACCCGCGCAATTTCATCAACAGACGCCTTAGGTAAAGGCAACGAAATGAGGACATGCCACAACCCAAAGGACTGGCCACACTCCCACACATCAGGAGCATTTCTGAACTGACAGCCAGACTGCTGCGACCACGAGGACTCATAAGAGCACACAAACAAACAGCCACTCTCAGACAACAACTCACCAGGACAAAGGACCCGATACCCAGCATGAGCAAAACCAATGTAGTGTACAAAATCCCATGCAAGGACTGTAAAAAAACACTACATAGGACAAACAGGAAGAGAGCTAACAACCCGCATCCATGAACATCAACTAGCCACGAAACGACACGACCAGCTGTCCCTCGTAGCCATACACTCAGATGCCAAACAACATGAATTCGTTTGGCACAACACCACTATTATAGGACAGGCCAAACAGAGAACAGCCAGGGAATTCCTAGAGGCATGACACTCATACACAAAGTCTATCAACAGACACATCGACCTAGACCCTCTATTCCGGCGTCTGCAGCGGACAGCAACTGACAACCGGAAGCGGCAGATTCAAATCACTATAAATGCCGGAAGAATCAGCACAGAAACGCTTCACAGGAGTCTCCCAAGCACTGAAGATGTCGCCTAGACTGGGGACGAAACGTTTGTAACAAAAACTCCCAGCTCGGCGAACAGAACCACAACAATGCCTTTGATTAAATGGACCGCCTGAGAAAGAGTTGGTCGTATGTCCTGTTAAAACATTAAACAGAAATTTGGATAAGCATATGATTATGAAAGTTTCTAGAGGAATATGGGCCAACAGCACGCATGTGGGCCGAGTTTAGTTTTAAGTTATGGTTGGGTACACTGTAGGATCCGAGTCCATGCTATGTTACTCAAAACCTACAAATATACTGTTGTTCCATTATTTTGAAAACACTGCTTTTGAAATTCAGGGAACTAAACAACAATTAGCCAAATACCAGCAATGGAGAAATTATTCAAGTGATTGTGCTGGACAGGAGTTACTTGCATTTGGAAAGGTGGATTGCTTAAGGATAGCCAGAACAGCTTTGTACATACGAAGTCACGTTTCACAAACATTATTGTGTTTGCTGAAGAGGTGGCCGTATATCGTCTATAATGACTTCATCAGGGTATTTTACACGGTTTGACATTAGATCACAAGGGATCAGAGAGATCGAGCCAGCTGAATATAAAATTAGCTTAACAGAATGTGGTGGGAGAAGGTTGTTTTACAGAATGGTGGCCTCTGAGCGGCGGTGTGCCACAAGGATCCTTGTTCGGTCCATTGATTGAATTATTCACATAACCATGTTCATTGAGAATACAGGAATCATTATTAGTAAGTTTATTCGTGTTTTACTGTGCACTGAATACGGTTATCAAAGAGGGTCTTGATGAACTGAACAAGTGTGCTGAGGAATGAAAAATATATTTTTATTCAGGTTTTGGATTTTTATTTAACAAATTAGTAAGTTCCTCTTACTTCGTGGCCGAATGTTAACTCGAAGGATGCCAAGCGTGTCGATTCATTTGGCGCATCTGCAATGGCAAACAATACGGATGGAATACCGTTATCCCAATTATTCGGGTAATCCTGACAGTATGCTCTCAACATAGTCGTCAATGCCTG
Organism: Hemiscyllium ocellatum; assembly: GCF_020745735.1. NCBI lineage: Eukaryota > Metazoa > Chordata > Chondrichthyes > Orectolobiformes > Hemiscylliidae > Hemiscyllium > Hemiscyllium ocellatum. The sequence continues at coordinate 5,947,709 of NC_083408.1, forward strand.
ATAACACATTTCTAAACATCACTCAGGATGATATGCACTTGATTTAAAGTGCCGTATATCTGAGCTATGCCTACTTAAACAGCCTAGCAGTAAAATGTGCTCATTTATCCGACTGTCTCTCTCTACATAGCCCATACGGTGAGAAGAAAGCTATTAACTTCACGACCAGCCTTTTTGCCTTGAAACTCCGAAATGGAATTGTCTCTGGAAATGTGGAAGACCCAATCATTATGGATCACAAGTACTGGGTCCCATGTTTAGTTCTCGGTTGTGGATCTACACAATCAATTTAACCCGAGTTAAATGTTCTTCAAATGCTGGAATTTGAACAAAGGTGCTGGACTCAGGAAAACCTCTGGCTTGCTTATCATTTTGGCGTGTATGGCAGGTAAGGCAAAAGCTAACCACATCCTTGTGCATTCTAGTCCAATGAATATGTTTTTGAGCCTGAGTCTAATTCTTTCACGATGTGACCTCCTACAGTTAGTTCGTGTGCTACGCATACCACCCCCTTCCAAGTTACTGGCAACCGAATCTGGTGCATTTCAACCCATCTCTCCTCTGCACTATCCTGCCATGGTCTCTGTTTCTGTTTAAAAATTATATTTATTCGATAATTACCCTCAGGAATATAATCGGCCTCCTTTTCGGAATATGTGCCCAATATGCATCTTTTGTCATTTTGTCTTACTGTTGCAAAGTTTTCACTCTTGTCGGACCTGACAACCTCTGTCTGACCCGTTACCTTTTTAGCTTTGTCCCACACCATTGGGTCTAATTTTCATCTGTCTCCTTAGTTTTTGCTAGCGCTGTGACTTCTGATATTGGGATCTGGTTTGTCCACAGTCTGAGAAAATATCAGCATATTTTGGCTTGAACTCTTCATATTCTTGGTTTCCCTTGGGCTTCTTCACAAAAGGGGGAGTCACTCACACCTTGAAATTTGCTAATTCATTCCCAACAAAGAACTGAACTCCTGGAACTATGACTCTGTCAATCAGTCACAGTGTAAATTCCTCAGTCTTCGGTTATCAATCCAAACAAATCTTACGTAGTAAACGTTGCATTTCTATGCATGTCGCCCAGAATTTGCCACACTCTCAGGTAACACATGAGAAACAACGAACCGTTCCACGCCCCCACCCCATGCCACTCCCCAACTCCCCCAGCTCCGCTCCACTCCAGGGATGCCTCTAAACACTGACACGTTCCTCTGGTGTAATAACTCATTCCTGAAACTATGTATAAACATATGCACAAGCATGATACATCAGCTTTTATCAAGCTGCCACTCAAATGAATGTTAATGCACCACGACAATATGAGTGAAATGTAAAATCAGAAAGGCGACTCATCCCTTATGATCAGTGGTCGGTTAGATCAGGGATCTCTCAAAATTATAACTTCTTGTTCTTTTCTCTCATTTCGTTCAGCATAAACTTTACAGACACAGGCGAATTCTTTCGAGATCAGGTACTAACTCAATTCCCAGCCACTGCCTGGGCTGTGCAACGTCCTGCAGCCCCTCGGCTTTTATTGGGGTTTCCTTTACGACCTTCATTAATGACACGGTCTAACCTTCTTTTTTAAGAATCTTTTCCCACAGGACCTTTCTTTCACGACCAGCACTGCGACTTTTTGAATTTATCAGTGGAATCAAGTCAGGCCCTTCATGTCCTTCACCCACTCATGGACTTATTATTTAATCTGTGGTAACCTCTTACCAGTGTTCTCTACTCTTCGTTTGATAGTGGACGATCTCCTCCTGTCCCACCTTCGATCCCTCACACGACAGAATTCTGCCTGGAATCCCGTCTTTTACACCAACATGTATTCATCACTTCCTGAAAGTTCTGTTCCACGAGGTGAATTCTTACCAGCTCTGGAAGTGAGTTTTTAAACTCCATCATCAGAATAGTCTTTCCTGTAGCCTCATATGTCCAATCTATCTTCAAGGCACGCGTTGATCCATCAAAATGCCGATATTTAATTGTTTCGAACTCAACATAAGTTTTACCTGGTTCCTTCTTTATGTTTCTCAACAGCTATCTGTGCACTTCTGGTAACAATTCATAATCACTTCAAATAGCCTGTTTGACCTCTTTATAATCATTTGACCTCTCATCTGACAGCTCGCAAATATCTCACAAGCTCTGCATATCAGTCTGGCCTGTAATAGCATTCCCCACATATCCTCGAATCACTCGATCTCCCTCGACATTAGTTCAATGAAATAAATAAGAAATTCAACATCTTGCTCAACAAAAATGTGGCAGAGATTCGACATAGTTGAATAAATTAGTACGTTCTGTTTTATGTCCTCACCGTAATTTGACTTTACCGAATAAGTGGCAAGCTCTCATGTTGAAACTCTCTCTCTCTCTTTATCTCTCTCTTTTTCTCTCACTTTCTACTTTCTCTTTATCTCTCCCTTCCTTCTATCTCTTTGCTCAGGCAAGCACCGTCTTTCTCTCTCTTTCCCTGTCTCTTTCTCTTTCTCTGACTCTCTCTCTACTCTGTTTCTTCCCATGTCTTCTTTCTATCATCCTTTGTTTATCTTTTAACTTAATTTCACTCAGGTGTATTGCAATTTTTGTGCCTGTACTGCACTTTGCTCGTTCTCTGAGACACAAGTTTTTGAATAACTCCCTTTCACTTACTGCTTTTCTTTCCTCATTGGTTAACCCCAAATCTAACGTATTTCCTAATTCTAAAACTTTGCTTTGTTTTTTCCTTCTAAACGTTCCCATCAAATTTGAGAATCATATTTGAATCTCAGATGATATTCAGCACTTTTAAGGGCTACTTTTTGCACTTTTAATTTAATCAAACACATGTCACCAGAATTAAACAAATCGTCTCGCCGATGTTTTATTTTACGATCTAGGACATTAACTTGTAAGTGTTTGAAACTACTGGGCATTTTTTCAAAACCTAAATCTATTCAAATCTCTCCAAACGTCAGACTGAATCTGTCAAAACCTGTTCAGAGCATGAATCCAAGCGCCAAAATCTTCAAATTATCCCCGAACTGTTAGGACACAGCGTAAACCTCTCTGCTAACTAACACAAGCAACACAGGAATGATTCATCCCGTGCTGTAATCTGTTCAAAATTGAGAGGCAACGAACTATCCTCAAAGTCACCATTTGAAGCAAAACTGAACAAGGTTATTTTTATGTCATAAGTTAGTATTAACTAAAAACTATTTTATAAGTCCTTCATCATAAACTTATCTTTTAACTCTCCGTCCACAATACGAGTTCGATTATTTAAAAAATCTGTTTACGACTTGCTGAAAAATAATCAAGTTGAATAACCAGTCAACTTTGCCGAGTTTCATCAGTCGATTTTACTCTGCAGATTGTTAATTCCGGTCGGGTTCCATGCTTTTCTGTGCAAAATCCTCCAGACAGATACCTCTCAGAGGCGCCTTACTTGCAGCCGACATCTCATGGCCTTTTGGCAATTATAATTGTCACGCTGACCATCTGTTCAAAATATCTGCCGTTTGCACCCCAAGTACCAGATCATTACTTACGTTTTAATATTATCAGAATACTCAATTGAAACGTGATTGAAGTTTGGTGTCTTGGGGTATAATTTAACCTGATTGGACGAAACTCATTTTGTCTTTGTCTCATCACAATCCAGCTCCTCAAGCCGTTTCGAAGAAATGTTACAATGTTACTTTCTGCCGGACATTTTGTGGTTATTTCAGTCCTTGCTAGCTTTTCAACTCTCTTAAAGGAACAGTAAGCATAACACAAGTCTGAAATGATTTTTGACGTCCTGTACATTTGTCTGACAGCCTAGACAATTCATCTCATGCGTTCTGTGAATGACGATGTAATTTTCAGAATATTTGGGTTACATATGACGTTTGAATTAAGTTCCAGCTGACATCAAATGAAAACAAACAACCTTGCAAACTTGAAATTTGACCCACATGCAGGAAATGCTGGGTAAAATCAGCAACTGTGACTGTATCCGTGCTTCAGAACTTTTCTTTACAAGGTACCAAGAAATATCTGTTGATCCTGAAACCTTCAGACGTTTGACAGCACTAAGAACAGGCTGGAAATGTAACGATGACCACGGCTCAAAATCGTATTCTGAAGCAAATTCTATTTACTCAGTCTAAACTATATTTATTCAATAACATGGAAAATAATGTGCAGTGTTCTATTCACAATATCCTGTCCACAGAAAAAGCAGTCTAAATCAGAACTGACTCATCACTGACTAATACATCTCCTGTCAGGTCGGAAGGATAGTGATAATACATTTTATGTTAATTACAATTCAGTTATAATTATTAAATATGATGGATTGAACCAGATTATGCGAACTAGGTATACTCATAATTTGATTCCAGTATTCCGATGATATTCATTTAACATTATCAAGGCCACGAGTTTCAATACATTTACTGAGGCTTGGATTTTAGACTGAGGTGGGGATTTCAATCATATGAACCAATTGCCAAACCTGAAATCTTTTACCTTCCCAGATGCCAAGAACATGCCCCATAATGATTCATGAAGTATTTTTTGTTATTGCTCATTTCACATTCAATTTCAGCGTTCTGTTCTTCACCAAGTCTCGATCTTGCATTGCGAAGAAAACGCGTGTCAATTTATCCATTTTACACCTTGCCAGGCCATGTGAGCTCATTAATGATTTCTGATCCGATGACAAGAGCTTCCACGTTCTCTAATAACGCAATATGTTCCATTGTAAGCGGTGTGGAAGTGGGGACAATTCTCGCTCTGCTCTTTATTTGCGGTTCGGTCTATCTTCATTTAGATTTTATGTACAGGCACGTAATACGCAGCGATTTGGTCAAATTGCAATGTATCAATTGAATTATAGATTATATATTTCCCTAGAAGATTTTCTTCAGCATTAAGTTTCAGTAGTGTGTTTATAACTGTGCAGCCTTTGACATTGATTTACCTAAATTTAAGGCTACATCAACTGCTGAACAATGCATGTTCTTTCACAACCTTGCCGTCGTGACGCTTTCTGCTCACTAAGGAAGTTATTTTAATGTCCCATTCAGCAAACTGCATTTGTAACCGTTCTTGTAAACTGTGAACGACATGCAACACCATTCATTGTTGTCTGCATTGTAACTGCACTGGCGAAAGCACCTGTGTATTCCCTGCTCAATTAAATTTGTCAGATAAGACGGAAAGTAAATTAAACACAGGAGGTGATATGGACACTCTGCGGGAGTTCTGGTTTGGAGCACTGAAATCACTGAAAAACTTAAAGCATGTTTAAGTCTGTTATATCGCAGCAGAATTAGGGTATTCACTCCATTAAAGGAATATTAAGAAACTGCAAGTTACAGACATCCTGAGAGAAATCTTGTTTCCAAATATTAGGAGGAAAGTGGAAGTTTCAGGATGTACGAACAAGGCTGCTGAGTATTTATATAACCATTAGAAATTAGAGATTGGAAGGTCTTTATCTGAGGAGTCATCGTTTATTCGGTCAAGAAAAGTAAGGGCTCTAAAGTAGTCGACATGGTTTGTCTTTACTTGATGTATAAAAAGGCTAATCCACAGTGGGGAGCCGAGAGATGACCTCAAAGCTATGGGTTGCTCCCCCCAGTCTCATCACATCGGAGGAGAAATCCGAGAGTATTAATTGCGCTTGCGACTCAGCATTTGAGCAGTAAATGTCTCCAGTGCACTCTTGTGGACGTGTGGGCATTCGGAACGGGAGCAGCGGCTGGGAATATGGCGGGACATTCGTGAGCCTGAGGGAATTTTCGGTAAAGTGGACGGAGAGGAGAGGCCTGTCAAGAGTGCATGGTGCTGGAAAAGCACAGCAGGTCATGCAGCAATCGAGGAGCAGGACAAGGGACTTTTTGGTCAGGAGTCCTTCATCAAGAATGAGGCTTGGAGCCTCGGGTGTGGAGACATAAATTCGGGGTGGGGGTAAGGGGTAATGCAGCTGAAAGTGCAATAGATGGATGGAAATGGGGTTGAAAATGATAGGTCAGAGAGGGCGGTGTAGCAGAGAGGTGGGAATGAAGATTAACAGGATGGGCATGACATGTGGACGGTTCTGAGCTGTAAGATCGGAACTAGGGTAAGATGTGGGATGGGAAATTTGGAAAATGGTGAAGTCCACATCAATGCCCTGGGGTGAAGGTCCCTGAGGCTGAAGATTAGGCCTTGTTCCTTCGCGTGGCATCGTGATGGAGTAGCAGTAGAGGTGTCCCAAGCACTTCAATTATTCGGCAGAGTGGGAAATAGAGTTGAAATGTTTGACCGGGGGCGGAGGAGTTCATTGGTGCGGGTGCCATGGCGAAGATCTCTGAAGCACTCTGCCAGAAGGCGTCCGGTTTTCCTAGTGCAGAAGAGACCGCATTGTGAGCAACTGATACAGTAAATTACATCTGAGGAAGTTCTGGTGAAACGTTGATGGGTATGGAAGGCTTCTTGGGGTATTGGAAGGAGGTGAAGTGGGAGGGGTGGGCGCAGGTTTGACAATTTCTACGGTGGTAGGCGAAGCTACCAGGCGGGGAGGGTGGTTTGTTCCAAAGCGTGAACCTAATATGGTGGTTGTGGAGGAGACATTTTTTTGCGGAAAGCAGATAGTGGAGTGAAGGGAAAAACATCACTGGTGATGGGCTCCATTTGTAGATGGCAGAAATGTCGGCGGATGTTGCAACTTATGCAGAGGTTGGAGAGGGCTAGCAGTAAAACAATTGTGTAGGATTGCACGGGCAGGAAGGGGAGTGCAATAGTGAGATGACGAGGCAGGAATACTGCCAGATCCTGGTCATTTACTACAGAAAGCGATACTGCTTTAGATCCTGTTGGATTGCTAATAGTCTGTCGAGGGAAGGAGGAGGAGCAGCAATCAATCAAGATCGATGATCATGCTAGTTTCTGCTGGATAGGGGAAAGGCAAGAAGTGTTGAAAGATATGATCCAAATATACGGAAGCCCTGAGGTTATAAAGCCCCCTCTGTTTGGTTCAGGAAGAAAGTGCTGAAAAACTGTTGCTGGAAAAGCGCAGCAGGTCAGGCAGCATCCAAGGAGAAGGAGAATCGACGTTTCGGGCATGAGCCCTTCTTCAGGCTGATGCCCGAAACTTCGATTCTCCTTCTCCTTGGATGCTGCCTAAATTCCTGCGCTTTTCCAGCAACACATTTTCAGCTCTGATCTCCAACATCTGCAGTCCTCACTTTCACCTCAGGGAGAAGGTGAACATCCAATCGTCAAAGGGTGCATTCACACCATCAATGTGTGTATAACATAAGGGACATGGCACTCAAAGCAGACGGTTTGGTATCAGGCAGCAAGCACAGCAGTTGCATCCCAAAAGCTGTGATGTCAAGATGACTCAGGATTATTACTTCTCATTTCCCTTCCAAAGCATTGTCCTGATTCTACTCAAGTGAACGTGCCTTCCCCACATTTCCAGACACAACATTCCCCCACGCAACGACTGGCTTGATGAGAAAGTTTTTCTCTCAACAACATCCGTTGAAAATAATTATAAAACTGAGCCATCTCACTTATTGGCCTTTGAAAGAAAGGTAGACAGTGTTTTCATGGCTATTCTGTGCTGAGATTTCATAGTTTTGAAATCCTCGAACTAATCCTCTCTTGCCTTCCGCTCTCCCCTCCAAATTTAGCACTCCCATTTTCAAAACTCGCTTAACAGCGATCTGTGAACCCTCCACTGCAGACTCTCCAACACATTTTCAACAACGTGCTGCCCAGAACTGTACACAGGACACCCAGAAGAATGGACTGACGTAGACAGTAAGGGCGAGGCAATATCTAGTTTGATAACCAACCTGCACACAACGGCAGTGACGGTGATGTGTGAGTGATTATTGACAATTGTAAAAGCAGGCAAAAAGGACATAAATAAATAAATTTACAACAGGCAGAAAGACTCAACTCCAGGTGCTGTTCCTCAATGGAGTTTCGAAGCAAATGTATAATCACTTTTCATTCTGCCTCAATGTCATTGTGATAACTTGCCGTGCAATGCAATTTTAATTTTGCAGAATCTTGTTCGATCCAGCCATGCCACACATAAAAGCAAGTTTTCTGAAGGAAGGAAGAATGTACAAAATGCAGACATGTCAGGAAAATGCAGAACTGATTTGAGAGACATATACCATCCATAAAACTGTATGGTGTTGAGGACACTGTAAAGATAAGACGGGACTGGGAGGTGCCATGACATCGTAGAAAGAAGTACTGTAAATGACGCAAAGAGATCAAAAGGTCAAGTTGGCTGTGAGTTTGAAGCAATTCACCCACTCATCTGCACATGTGTTATCGACGTCATCGGTCACTATTTTCAACACTGGTTACCAATTTGGGTGAACTTTAAACCAGCGTCTTACCCTTTCGGTGAACACATTGGAATCACGGTGACAAGGTTGAGATGATGCACAGTTTTATGTCTGAGCTATTATAGGGTTGAATGCAATGACAAAAAAGGGAGGAGGGATCCGCTTTAAGTGCAGATAATTAGTCAGTCTGGTTATGGCCTTGGTTAATATCAGTCATCACAGGTTTGGGTTTGAGGAACATGGAAGGGAATGCTGCTTTTATGGGATCTCGGGTGTGGGGCAACTTGGCAGGAAGGCCGAATAAGTGGGAGAGGGTGAAGGAGTTCTCTATTCTTGGCTCCTGTTGCTGAAAGGTCAAGCTCAATGAATAGAGAATTGTTCAAAGGGTCTCAGAGGTATACCGCATCGAAACAGATGCTTCGGCCCATCATGTCAATGTGAACGTTGTTTATCAAATGGAAGCAATTCACTTTGCCTGTAGTTTGTCTATATCATTTTAATTTAATGACAGATGTTCTGTTGATTGGAAACGGTTAAAGTACCCTGTCAGGCTGCGGCCTATAAATATTCCATAATCGACTTAACGACTGGAAGTGAATTCGTGCAAATTTCCTTCACACTGGATGAATTTCCTATGGACGAATCTCAGGAGGAAAGTCTCCATTTTTCATCGATGCACCCTCCTATACGTCTACAGAGCAGCCAAGGACAGAATTGCAGTTCCTGTGAGCAAATCCACAAAGGTGACATTAATAGAAGCACAACACTCTCGTCAGCCACACAGAGCAAGCACCACGCTGTTTTCCTGGATAGGAGCAGCAATGGACTGCAGTCGTTGTTCTCAACTTTTAGACATTCATTGAACATGGTCACAATCGCTTTTGAAGCTGTATCTGTTTTAGAGTATTAAGCCTATAAGAACGTTGCTTCAAAGGAACATCATTTTCTATGTCTGCATGATGCATGATCAGTTCCCTGCTTTTTCACATTTGTCTATGCAGGTGATTGTTACAACTGTTTGAGCTCATTTCGATTTTCGTTTGAAGGTATATCAATAATTTAACCCAATGTTCAAGAAATTCTTCATTGTTCATTTCGAGTAATAGTTTAGAACGGTTTGAAATTGAACCCCTGTTTTCAGGTGTAACACGTTTCCCCTTATTCTTTTGATCTAGTTCGTGATTGAAACATTTTTGAGCATATTCACATGACACATTTTGAGAGCTGTATAGATGATTGGCCAATGAATTGAAAGCGATGTGTGTTTTGGGATTGGCAACCAATGACTACCAGTGTGCCTCAGGGATCAATGCTGGAAACTAAATTGTTACCAATTATAGACTAATAGAGGTGTACAGCATGGAAACAGAACCTTCGGTCCAACTCGTCCGTGCCGAACAGGTATGCCAACCTATTTCTTTCCCACCTGCCAGCACCTGGCTGATAATCCCCCAACCCCTTCCTATTTATATATCCATCCAAATTCCCCTTAAGTGGTGTAATTGTACCACGCTTCAAGCCTACCTCAGTCAGCTCATTCCATACACATACCACTCTCTGTGTGAAAACGTTGCCCTCTCTCGCCTTAAAACTATGCCCTCTAGTTCTGGACTTCCCGACACCAGGGAAAAGACTTTGCCTGTTTACCATATACATGTCCCTCATAATTTTGTAAACCTATTTAAGGTCACCTCTCAGCCTACGACGCTCCAGGGAAAACAGCCACTGCCTGTCCCGCCTCTCCCTACTGTTCAAATCCTCCAAACCTGGCAACACCCTTCTCAAACTTTTCTGATCTCTTTCAAGTTTCACAACATCTTTCCGATGGGAAGGAGATTATAATTGCAAGCAAGATTCCAACAGTGGCCTAACCAATATCCTTTACAGCCGCAACATGACTTCTAAACTACTTGACTCCGTACTCTGCCCAATAAAGGAAAGCATACCAAACGACTTCTTCACTATCCTATCTATCTCTGACTTCACTTCCAAGGAGCTCTGAACCTGCACTCCAAGGTCTCTTTGCTCAGCAGTACTCCCTATGATCTTACCATTAAGTGTGTAAGTCCTGCTAAGATTTGCTTTTGCAAAATGCAACACCTCGCATTTGTCTGAATTAACCACTATCTGCCACTTCTCAGATGACCCATGAGCTCGTCTGGTCAAGATCCTGTTGTAATCTGAGGTAACCCTCTTTGCTGTCTACTCGACCTATAATTTTGGCGTCGCCTGCTAACTTACTAACTGTACCTCTTATGCTCACATCCAAATCATTTATGTAAATGATAAAAAGCAGAGGACCCAGCACCAAACCTTGTGGCATTCCACTGGTTACAGGCCTCCAATCTGAGAAACAACCCTTCACCACCACCCTGTGTCTTCTAGCTTTCAGCCAGTTTTGTATCCAAATGGCTAGTTCTCCCTGTTTTCCGTGAGATCTAACCTTGCTAATCAGTCTCCCATGGGGAACATTGTTGAACGCCTTACTGAATTCCATATGTATCACATCTACAGCTCTGCGCTCATCAATCCTCTTTACTACTTCCACAATAAAATCAATCAATTTTGAGAGAGATGATTTCCCACGCACAAATCCATGTTGAGATATCCCTAATCAGTTCTTTCCTTTCCAAATACATTTATGTCCTGTCCCTCAGGATTCACTCCAATAACTTGCCCACCATCGACATCATGCTCACTTGTCTACAGTTCCCTGGATTGTCCTCACCACCCTTTGTAAACATGGGACCACGTTAGCCGACCTCCAGTCTTCTGGCACTTCACCTGTGACTATCGATGATCCAAATGTCTCAGCAAGAGGCCCAGCAATCACTTCTCTCGCTTCCCACAGAGTTCTTGGTGACACTTGATCAGCCCCTGGGGATTTATCGTTTCAAGACATCCAGCACTTCCTTCTCTGTCATATGGACATTTTGCAAGATGTCACCATCTATTTCCCTAGATTCTATATCTTTCATAGTTTGACCTACTGTGGTTTTCCCTACAGTCTATATCTTCCCTATCCTTTTCCACAGTAAACACTGATGAAAGATACTCATTTAGTTCATCACCCATTTTCTGCAGCTCCACACAAATGCCGCCTTGCTGATCATTGAGAGGGCCTATGCGCTCCCTTGTTACCATTTTGTCCTTAATATATTTGTAAAATCTGTTTGGATTCTACTTAATTCTATTTGGCAAGGCTATCTCATGTCCCCCTTTTGCCCTCCTGATTTCCCTGTTAATTGTACTGTTGTTTCCTTAATTCTTGTCTGAGGATTCACTCAATCTACCCTGTCTATACTTACATATGCTTCCTTCTTTTTTAAACATCAAACTCTCAATTTCTTTAGTCATCCAGAAGTTCCTATACGTACTAGCCTTTATTTTCAGCCAAACAGGAATATACTTTCTCTGGATTCTCGTTATCTCAATTCTGAAGGCTTCCCATTTTCCAGTTATCCCTTAAGCTGCGACAATCCGACCCCAATTAGCTTTCAAAATTTTTTGCCTAACACCGTCAAAATTGTCCATTCTCCAATTTAGAACTTCAACTTTTAGATCTGGTCTATCCTTTTCCACCATTACTTAAAATCGAATAGAAGTATGGTCGCTTGCCCCAAAGTGCTCCCTCAATGTCACATCAGTCACCTGTCCTGCCTTATTTCCCAAGAGTAGGTCAAGTTTTGCACCTTCTCTGGTACGTACATCCACATAGTGAATCAAAAAAATGTCTTTTAAGACTTAACAAATTCCCCTCCGTTTGAACCCTTAACACTATGGTAGTTCCAGTCTATGTTTGGAATGTTAATCCCCTACAATAACCAACCCTATAATTCTTACAGATAGCCGGGTTCTCCTGGCAAGTTTGTTTCTCAATTTCCCTTTGACTATCGATGATTTAGAATCGGCAGCCAAGTGCAGTGTGTCAATTTTCGCAGATGACACTACGAAGAGTGGTACAGTGAAGAATACAGAAGGATACTGACAGGATAACTAAGTGTGCAAGATTGTGGCAGGTGCATTACAACGCCAGTAAACACAAAGTCATCTATTTTTAAAGGAATAACAGTAATATAGACTATTATTTAAGTCGTGAAAAATTGCAGCACGTTGCGACGAAGAGGTACCTGGGTGTCGTTGTGTATGGCTCACAGAATATTGCTTGCAATTGCAGCAATTAAGAAAGGAAATGGAGAAGTTTCCTTAATTGGTAGTTGGATGGATATTCAAAACACCAAGATGATACTGCAGCTGTATCCGGGGAGATGTGGCCACACCTGAACGAATTGTGTACAGTTTCCATCTTCGTAATGTAATGGCATTGGACGGGACGCAGAGGAGGTTCACTACATTGATACTGGCTTCTGAAGACAGTCTTCCTCGCTGAGAGGATACTCTTTGGAATTTAGATAAATGGGCGGGGTGTCTCATAGTCACATACAAAGTTAGGAAGGGAATAGGTAAGATAAAAGCAAGGAGATTTTTCCACTAGGAAGTCATATTGAAAGGAGGTGGCACTGCCATTAAACAAAGGGAAGCAGATTCCAGACTGAGTTGAAGAAATGTTTCTTCACTTAAATGATTGTGAATCTGTAAATGTCCCGACCAAACGAAGCAGTTGAATCCGTCAGGTTTTCTGATTTTCAGCCAAATATAGATCGATATTGGAACACTGAAGATGATAAAGGTTATTGTGACTAAGCGAGTAACTTGAACTCTGCTGGTGAAAACATTAGCAGCGATTTCATTGAATGGTGTAGCAGGCTCGAGGTACCAAGGACCAAATCGTCAAGGACGAAGGTGAAGAGCCAGAGGCGGTTATGCATGTCGGCAAAAATGACGTCGGGAAAAAGAGGAGGAACACACTACAGCGGGACTTCGCAGAACGAGGAAGAAGGCTGAAAAGCAGCACGTCCAAGGTGGTTATCTTGGGTTTGCTTCCAGTTCCTCGGGCTGGTGAGGCCAGGAAAAGGGCGATAATGGACTTGAATTTGTGGCTGGAGAACTGGTGCAGGTAGCAAGGATTTAAATTATTGGAACACTGGGGTATGTTTTGTGGTAAGCATCAATTATACAAGAGCTACGGTTTGCACCTAAATACGTTAGGGATCAGCATTCTGGCAGGCAGGTTTGCTGCAGCAGCACAACTACGTAGCAGGTCGGGGGAACGAACTGGATGTTGAAGAATGAAATTGGAGGGAAAGTAAGAACAAGCGAAGTCATGAAAGGCAACTGTATCAATGAGGCAGAAAACTCATAAAGGGATCATGCTGTAAAGCTGAGTGAAATATAAGTTGATGGAAAGGGTGACGGCAGTAACAAATTTAAAGAAAAGTACTATACATGAATGCAGGAAGCATTAGAAATAAGATGGATTAGCTTGATGCTCTTTTGGAAATTGGCAGATACGATATTGTGGGGATAACTGAGACGTGGCTTCAAGTGGACAGGGCCTGGGATATGACTATTCAAGGCTACACGTGATATCCTAAGGACAGACTGACGGGCAAAAGGGGTGGGGTGGCTATGTTGGTAAGGGATGATATTCAGTCCCTCGCACAGAAGGACCGAGATTCAGGGAATGTAGATTCAGTGTGGATAGAGCTGAGAAATACTAAGGTAAAAATACCATCTTGGGAGTGATCTACAGGCCACCAAATAGTAGTCAGGATGACGGATGTAAGTTAAATCAGGATCTGAAATTGCCCTGTCGCAAAGATGTTCCTACAGTTATTATGGGGGATTTAAACATGCAGGCGACTGGGAGGATCAGGATGGTATTGGACCTCCATAAAGAGATTGCGTGTAGTGCCTCCGAGGTGGATTCTTAGAACAACGGGTGCCGGAGCCGTCCAGGGAGAAGGCAATTCTGGATCTGGTATTGTGCAACGAACCAGAATTGATCAGGGATCTCGAAGTGAAGGACCCATTCCGTAGTAGTGACCATAATATCATAAGCTTCAATCTGCAACTTGAGAGGGAGAGGGTACAAGCGGAAGTGCCAATATTTCTGTTGAATAAAGGGAACTATGGAGCTGTGAGGGAAGAGCTGGCCAAAGTTAAATGCTGCAATGACAGTGGAGGAACAATGGCGGAGATTTTTGTGTATAATGCAAAAGTTGCAGGAACAGTTCATTCCAAAAAGGAAGAAAGATCATAGAAGGAGGTGGGTGGCCGTCGCTGACGAAGGAAGTTAACGATCATATAAAGTCAAAACAGAAAAAGCATAACATAGAAAAGAAAACGGAGGATTGGGAAAATTTTCAAGAGCAACAGAGGATTACTAAGAAGGCAAAACGCAGACAAAAAATGAGGTACGAAGTTAAACTGGCCAATAATATAAAGGAGGATAGTAAGTTATTTTTAGACATGTGAAAGGCAAAAAAAAAGTGAAGACTAAAATTGGGCCCTTGAAAACAGAAACACGGGAATAGATTACGGGGAACAAAGAAATGGCAGAACAGTTGAATTGGTACTTCAGATCTGTGTTCACTGGGGAAGACACAAGCAATCTCCTTGAGGTAACAGTGGCTGAAGCACCTGGACTTAAGGGAAGTTATATTTGACAGGAATTGCTGTTGGAGAGACGATTCTGTCTGAAGGATGATCAGTCCCCGGTGCCTGATGGTCTACATCCCAGGGTACTGAAGGAGGTGGCTCGAGAAATCGTGGATGCATTGGTGATTATTTTCCAGAGTTCGATAGATTCGGGAGCAGTTCCTGCGGATTGGAGGGTGGCAAATATTTACCATTTTTTAAGAAAGGTGGGAGAGAGAAAGTAGGAAAGCATAGACGAGTTAGTCTGAACTCAGTGGTGGGAAAGACTCTGGAGTCTATTATGAAGGATGAAATTACGACACATCTGGACAGTAGTAACAGGATAGGTCAGAGTCATCGTGGATTTATGAAGGGGAAATCATGCTTGACTAATCTTCTGGAACTTTTTGAGGATGTAACTCTGAAGATGGACAAGGAAGGTCGAGTAGATGTAGTGTACCTGGACTTCCAAAAAGCTTTTTATAAAATACCACATAGGAGGTTAGTGAGCAGAATTAGGGCGCATGGTATTGGAGGAAAAGTACGAACATGGATTGAAAGTTGTTTGGCTGATAGGAAACAAAGAGTAGTGATGAACGGCTCCATATCAGAATGGCAGGCAGTAACCAGTGGGGTATTGCAGGGATCAGCACTGGGGCCGCAGCTTTTTACAATATATGTTAATGATATAGAAGATAGTATCAGTAATAACATTAGCAAATTTGCTGATGATACTAAGCTGGATGCCAGGGTGAAATGTGATGAGGATGTTAGGAGATTACACGGTGAACTGTTCATATGCATGGCAGATGCAATTTAATGTGGGTAAATGTATGGTTATCCACTTTCGTGACAAGAACAGGAAGGCAGATTACTACCTAAATGGCATCAATTTAGGTAATGGGACAGTACAGAGAGATCTGGGTGTTCTTGTACACCAGTCAATGAAGGTAAGCATGCGGGTAGAGCAGGTAGTGAAGAAGGCTAATAGTATGCTGGCCTTCATAACAAGAGGGATTGGGTATAGAAGCAAAGAAGTTCTTCTGCAGCTGTACAGGGCCCTGGTGAGACCACACCTGAAGTGCTGTGTACAGTTCTGGTCTCCAAATTTGAGGAAAGACATTTTGGCCATTGAGGGAGTGCAGCGTAGGTTCACGAGGTCAATTCCTGGAATGGCGGGATTACCTTACACTGAAAACTGGAGCGACTGGGCTTCTATATCCTTGAATTTAGAAGACTGCGTCTTCACTCAGAGAGTGGTGGCTTTGTGAATGCTCTGCCCCAGATGGCAGTGGAGGCTCAGCCTCTAGATTAATTTCAGAAAGAGTTGGATGGAGCTCTCAAGGATAGTAGAATCAAGGGTTGTGGAGATAAGGCAGGAACAGGATACTGATTAAGGATGATCAGCCATGATCATATTGAATGGTGGTTCAGGCTGGAAAGGCAGAATGGCCTACTCCTGCGACTAATGTCTATTGTCTATTGACCAGATAAACTACTTCTGCTTTTTATATGTGTTATATCTGTGTGTTGAACATCGAACATAGAACGTCACAGCACAATGCAGACACTTCAGCTTCCATGTTGTGTCGACCTGTGAAACCAATCCGAAGCTCATCTAAGCTACACTTCTCTATTTTCATCGATGTTTAAAAATTATCTTTTAAATTAACCGAAACTTGGCGAGACCCCGACTGTTGCAGGCAGCCCATTCCACGTCCCTGCGAATCTCTGAGTGAAGACACTACGTCTGACTTCTGCGCTATATCGATCAACCCTCATTTTAAAGCTTCGTCCCCTCATTTGAACAATAATAGAGACATAAAGGCATAGAGACGCACAGAATGGAAATAGACTCATTGATCCAAACCGTCCATGCCGACCAGATATCCCTACCCAATCTCGTCACACCTGCTAGCATCCGGCCCATACGCCCCCAAGCCCTTCCTATTCGTGTACCATCCAAATGCCTCTAAAATGATGCAATCGCACCAGCCTCCACCACTTTCTCTGGCAGCCCATTCCATACACATACTAATGCTCTTACCGTCCACCCAATCTAACCCTCTGATTACCTTATACATCTCAATAAGTCGCCTCTAATCTTTCTTCTCTCTGACGAAAACAGACACAAATCCCTCAGCCTTTCCTTGTAAGACCTTCCTTCCATCCGAAAAAACAACCTGGTAAATGTGGGCGGCACAGTGGCACAGTGGTTCGGTGTGGACTTGTTGCACTGAAGGGCCTGTTTCCACACTGTAAGTAATCTAATGCAATCTAATGTTCTCTGAACCCTTTCTGTAACTTCCTCATCCATCTTCTAACCAGACTGCAAGCAATACTGCAATTTGCAGCCTCACCAGAGTTCTGTATATCTGAAGCATCACCTCATGGCTCTGAAACGCCGTCTCCCTGTAATAAAAAAAAGCTACCACACCGTATACCTTCTTAACCTGGTTGGCGACGCCAATGGGTAAACGGTCATGGAAACTGTGATCTCTCTACTCATCTACACAACCAAGCATCGGACCATTAGCACAGTTACCTGCATTTGTGTTACTTCATCCTTCAGCACTATCCACAACTCGAACCACCACAGGGTCTTCCACAACTTCATTAACTCATGCCCTCATTTCGGTCATTCATGAAAAAAATGAAAATCAGTTGTTGCTGCAAAGCACACACGTAGCTGAACTCAATGATGAACATTTCCCATCAACCACATTCTGTGTCTCTTGCAGTTAGCCAATTTCTCAGTCAAACCGCCCAATCACTCTCAAAGCCTCGCCTCTGTATTTTATGCAATAGCCACGGTAGCGAATTTGCCAAACGCCTTTCTCAAATCCATATCCACCACATCAATCGCCTTACCATCATCCACCTTTTCGGTCACTTGCTCAAAGAACCCAATAAGTTTGGTGAGGCACAACCTGCACTTCACAAAATCGTATTGCCTGTCACTTATCAATTTAATAATTTCTCGATGATTGTAAATAATATCTCTTACAATCCTTTCCAAGATTTTACTCACAACCGAAATAAGGCCCACTGCTCTATAATGGTCATGGTTGTCTCTATTTCCCTTCTGAACAAGGGACCAACATTTGCAACCCTCCAATCTTTTGGCACTAATTCTACAGACAATGACGACATAAAGATCATAGTCAAAGGCTCTGCAATCTCCTTCCTGGATACGCAGGGAATTCTGGAATCAATCCCACTCGGTCCAGCGGACATGCTGGCTTTCAATTGATCTAAACTTGTTAACACCTTCTCCTTGAAAATCTCAATCCCTTCTTGTCTATGAGACTGTATCACACTTTCCTCCATGACAACATGTTTCCTGAGGAGACATATTCATTTCGCTTTTCGCCTCTCTCCTTTGCCTCCAGCTACAACTTCCTACTGCTATCCATGATTGACCCTATTCTTATTGTCGCCATTCTTTAAACCGATATACCAATACTAAACCTTATACTTTTTCTTTATCGAATCTGTCAACGACATCTCATGTCCCATCTTGGCTCTTCTTACTTTTCTGATTCCGTATTTCCTCGCTAATATTTACTCTCAAGCGCTAGAACTGTGCCTTCACGTCTCATTGTAAAATAAACTTTCTCATTCCTCTTGACAGCATCTTCAACTCCTTTAAAAAGCACGGCTCCCTCTCTGTACAGCTTCCTCTCTGATGTAATGTTCTTAGGAAATAACATATTTTTTCCTTCGATTGACTGTTCTTATTTAATTAGAAGCCTCGCTCAATTTTATATCACATTTAATAAGGAAGACTACCGATTGGTCTTTAATGATCCCTCTCCCAGTTGGTGCACCACTAACTCTTCATCTCCACGAGTAAAACACAGGAACAGGAGAAGACCATTCAAATCATGGAACCTCTCTCACTTTTCAACAGTATCATTTGCTGCCTAGCAGCACATGTTTGCACTTTGGCCTCATTTCTCCTTTAACGACGCAAATTCTCTCATATTTCAATCTGAAAATTTATGGAGGGTCTACGTGCTTTGTGCACGTCAATTCCATAGCATCTTCACACCCTTCTTTTCTGTTTGTGTGCGTGTTTGTGTGTGTGTTTCTGTGTTAGTGTGAGTGAGTGTGTATGTGCTGGTGCATCTCTGTGGGTATATGGCATGCGTGAGTGTCCATGTTTGTGCGAGTGTGTGTGTGTGACTGAGAGTGTAAGGAAGAAGCTGCATGTCAGTTGGATTCAGAGTGTGTGCACGAATGAGTTGTGTATGAGTGTGTAAGTGTGAGTTGTGTGTGTCTGCGAGTGTGTGTATGTGAGTGCATGTGAGAGAGTATGGGTTTAAGGAGAGGACGTGAGAGCGTGCGTATGTGACAGATAGTATGTGTGTGTGTATGTGTGTGTGTGTCTGTATGCGCGTGCGCGTGTGTTTTTGTGTGTGTGTGTGTGTGTGTGTGTGTGTGTGAGTGTGTTGGGGAGTTGTGGTTGGGGGTAATCTGTACCAAAAGGCTCAGCGGCTAAACTCTCAGGCTCTTTCTCAGCAGGAAACTGCAATGGGATGACTGAACCTCTCGTCCGCACTCTGTGACTGTTGCAGAGCTTGAGGAGAGAAAGTTCCTTGGAATTTTCAGTTGTCTGAAAGGGAAGGAGCAGAGAACAGTCCAAAAGTGAAGGAGCAGAGCGCAATTTGCCCCACTGATTCTCTGCATTCCATTAATTGAATTAAGAGATCACCTTCTCTCTCTCTCTTTCTCTCTCCCTCTCTCTCTCTTTCTCTGACGTACACAGAGTTGTGAAATAGGAGGACTGCAATTGCTGGCCATCAGAGTCAAATAGTGTGGTGAATGACCACTCTGTCATACTCACCCCACACAGATCGTAAGTGCCTGGAATCTTCACGGCTTTAGTGATCAATTTCATGTGCTCTTTGACAAAATCCTCGCACTGTCAGAACCAAGATGTGGACAAGAGAGAAAACTGTTCAGCTAATTACATGGAGATGCATTTGAATATTCGAATTAAACCAGTCTCCGCCACTTCCACGACTAGTTCGCTGTATACACGTACCGCCCTTTGTATGGAAAGGCTACCCCTCTCTTCTCATTTATGTCTATTGCCACTCACCTTAACATTACACTGTTTGATTTTTAGACCATCCCACTGATCGAGATAATAACGGCGATTTGTTTCATCTCTGCGACTTATGATTTACTACATTTCTTTATGGTACCCACTCATCCTCATAAACTCCAGGAAAAAAAAACTTCCCAACGTCTCCAGCCTCACGTTATAACTCATACCTTCCAGAATCGGTAACAGCCTTGTAAATCTTTCCTTGCTCCTTTTCAAATTTATTATTACGAAAAGTGGTCTCTCCGATGTCTCACACAGCTCTAACATGACATCTTATCTCCTGCGCTCAATGCTCTGACCGATGTAGGGACGTGCACGAAAATGACATTTACATCACCTTGTCTACCTGTGATGTCACTTCAAGTAAATATGTACCTGCACCCCTTGGTCTGTCTGTTGGACAGCATTCCCCAGGCTCTAGCATAAACTGTGTAAGACCACCCTGGGTTGTCTTGCCAACACCTCACGTCCCAACCTGTTTAGCGTTTGCTCATTAATCAATACCTCCATACTAAAGGATCATCCTGGTGTATTTTCCTGGAAATGCTTTCAAGCAAACGATATATTTCCTTAAATAAGCTCATTTTCCTCCCGTTATGTTTCTTCCAGAACCTTCCATCTCATTCTTACTGAAACGCACCATCAAATTGGACTCATGCGGGAGCGAGTTGCAGACTTCCTGCTGCAGTGTTTCCATGTCTACGCCTTCCCTCCATTGCGACTGGAGCTTAAGGGAGATGTTCTCACACAGTTAACATGACATTGTTGACCAATCTAAAAGTCAGAGACATGGGAGAGATTCTGATTAAATAGGGAATGTTTCCCTGCAGACAATGAATGAACAGATTTCATACTTTAATTGAGTGTGGAGTGAGGGCGACTGACATTTTTTAAAAAAGAGATCCAGACTAAAGAGCACAAAAGTGGTTCTCTCGCTGTGTATCTTCGGGAGTGCGTGTAATTTCAAGATCCGTGGAGAAGATACAGTGGACTTGCTCTAGAAACTCAGCAATTCTGGAAGCAGCTGTGGAGTCAGAGCATGTACGCTCAATGTTTCAGATCCACGATACAATCTTTAGAACACATTTCCTCCTACACAGAGCAATCGAGTCATTTTACACGCATTTCTAAAAACTCTTCCATCAAGACATGCATCAGTGAGTGTTGGCCGTGACTCGTTAATCAGATTAACCGAATTGGGACTGATAGACAGAGAATTAGGATTGATAAGGGCAACACTGGGCAGCAAAGTCCTGCATAAAGATTTCAGAAGTAGTTTTCGCCTTTATCTCTCTCTGTATCCTTCTCTTCCGAGCTAACGTTAAATGTAAGCTTGGCGGTGGAAAAAATCACATATTTTCTTGTTGACTGTAGAGAATTGAGTTGGAGGATCCAGAACGTTAGGACAATCCAGGATTCCCCTTAGTCACCATCTGAATAATCACAATGTCTTGTGATGATTCTCAGTATGGGACTCTCAGACCTGAATGGTCAGGATTCTTTGTGCCATTTGAACTGATGTGTTTCTTGTCTCTCCTGCATAAGGACATTACTGGCTACAGGAGCTGTGGCTGCCTAAGACTCAACAGATTCTCACCTGGAATATGCTTCCAGAGAGACTGTTCAGGTCATAATGAGACTTTGCTTTGCTGAAATGCTGTTGGTAAAACGGCGCCATAAGGAGACATATTATCGCTCCCGGACGTGGAATCAGAATAGCTGTCAGGCACAGTTCTCATAACCCCTTATGTCGAAAGAAACACAAGAGTGCTTGTCACTATTGATTGCATTGTCGACAGTTTTGACAAGGTTTCATATCAATGACATATGTCTGAGTTATGAACTGTGAACTCAGCTTTCTGTCCCTGCGGATGATACGAGACCGGATTATTTTATAAAGCAGTTTTGGTTCTTTTTAATGCCGAACAGTGTAAAGAGAGCCCATTTGGTGCGTCACATCTGCCGTAGTGCATCCCACACTTTCCCTGTCACCCTGCATTTTCAGAAAATAGACATAATCTGCACATCCTTGGACTCTCAGAGGAAACCGTAGCACCTAGGAAACCCACGCTAACACAGGGGGGAGTCCATGCGATCAGTCGCCGATGGTGAAATTGAAACCATTCCCTGAAGCTGTCCTATAACAGTACTAATCATCGGGCCGCCCTGCATTGACGACTTTCAGAATCCACAGTACATTACCTCGTGGGCAATGCAGGGTTCGGTTGTGGAGTGGATCACATGCCCTGTCCCATTCTGACATGGCCTCCGATCACTCACTTCCTCAGAACAAGGGCAATTTTGTCGATAGTCCCGCTTAAATCGATGAGTTTCAATCAAGTCTAAATCGATTTCTCTTACCACGTAACCGAGGAATCTTCACCGGGTTATGAACTCTCGCAGAATTTCGCATTATATGAATACAAACATCGAAGCATCTTATAGAACCGATAAATTAATGCAGCTTTCCCATTGCTGTCACTGAGCAGGGAACATTTCAGATTACACTTTGAGCAGCAAAGGAGGAGTGAATCCCCATCAGCATCAGAGCAGTGGGAAGCCACAACCGCTGTTTTTCACAGCGTTTGCTAGACACCTACTCAGCGTTCCTCTTCTGTGTCAAGGTACTATAGAGGAAAAGTTTACAAAGAAGTCCGCATCTTACCTGGAGATAAGCAGAAAAGGAGGAGGAGCACAAAGAGCGCCATCACTGTTTTCTGACTATCGAAACCACATGAAATCCTGCTTTTATATAACAGGAAATAGCCCTGAACAACGGGTTCACTGTCCAATGATAGATTAGCTACCATAGTAAAACAGGTGAGCGCCCAATAGGAGCGCTGCTTTGTGTCCATGACAACCATCCCTGACCCCAACAGATTGATCTATGCTTTGCTGGGTTGAACATTGCGCCACATTTCCTCACTGCTTAGAGATTAAGATCATAAATCCTCGAAGAAAGAGAGAGAGAATCAGAGTTCCCGTTTGCATATGGTGTGCATTTCCCACAAGGGGCGTACCCTGTGCCAATTAAAGACCAGTCAACGATCCCATCCAGGAGGTCACTTGCGGATCTGAAGGCAGGGAGGTGACTGACCCCGAGAACTGACTGTTCCTACAATCAGTGACTGGCAATGATTTGGGTTTGGAGATTTAGTACATTGAAGGAAACACCGTGGACCCATCTTTATTTCGCATACGTAAAAACATTCGATCAGATGGAGAGCAAACATTATCCTACTGAGAAGGAGAAATCGGAGGTACACTTGGTTACAGCTCTCCCATTTTTTTCGTACCTTTCCCAGCCATCTCACAACTCTAACCTCACAAACAAGTGATATATATTTTTCCATACATTTCCCAACTCTAAACTCATAAAGGACGAATCTCTGACTCGGGACAGCCATAATTCGTGCTGTATATTCAAAATCATCTGTGAATCTGATTTGCAAATTTCCCCCTCCATGTTTACTTATTTGCAGCACGTGACACCGATAAAAGTGAAATCTTTTCCAATTGCAAACAGAGAAAACGTTCTGAAAAAGAATGGAAATGTTCAAATTTTGCTGACTCACTTGTGAAGTCGTTATATTCCGTTGCTGCCAGGTTAACCATAACGTGGACTGAGGCAGTTTCTGAAAGCGAAAATGGAACTGCAATAAAGTTGCTATTTTGTCAGAGGATCTCAAAATATAACTCCTGGCTAGGGCTAAATGATGCACATTGCCTGCTGCAAGTCGCAAATATCTAACACAAAAGGCCAAGCTGAATGTAACTTCTCAGCTCAGACAAATGATGGAGGGGGAACTCAGGAAAGCAGCAATGAACTATGTTAATTCTTGGAAAAAGAGAAGAGCAGTACAATCGTTAACAACAACAGATCCGATAGGAACGTTCATGTGTTTCTTTCGCTTTCTGTTCAACCAGGGGAATTATGAGTCTGTGAACTTCAGTGCCACAGAAAGCGATTGGATTTGAAATTTTACGCATTATTGTGTACAAACAACACATAGATATAGAGGATAATAGAAAGAGAAGGTATAAGCGCTTAATTGTGGGCGTGGAACATCATGAATGGAGACGCTTGAGAAGCTGCCCATCCGGTGTTTGAGTTGCATAAACACAATGCGTTGCATTTTGGTAAAACAACCGAGGGCAAGACTTATAAAAACATACATGGGGCTTTGGGAAGTGTCGTAGGATGGAGAAACAAGGGTACGGGTGGATATTTTTTCCTGGAGAAATGTGTGACGTCCTGGCCATCGTCCATTAGTGGGTATAGGATTAAGGTTGAGAGTTTTCCAAAGCGATTTACCAGGAGTTTGCTGGACATGGAGTGTTTGAGTAGCAAAGAGAGGATGGGAGCTTTTTCACTGGAGCCTATGAGATTGTGGGGCGACCTTGAAAAACTCTTTAAATAATGAGGTGCACAGATAAGATAAATGGCAGGTAACCTTTGCAAATGGTGGGTGATTTGAATGCGAAGAGTGTTTTTAAAGTGAGTGGAGGAAATATGCAAAAAAACATGAGGGGTATTCTTTTTAAACAGCAAGTGTTTCAAGGGAGAAATAACTTCCAAATGAAGTCTTAGATATGGGTACAGGTACAACGTTTGGAAGACCTGCGGATCGATACATGAATAAGTAAAGTTTCAAAGGACTCTGAA
The DNA here is from genome assembly GCF_020745735.1 of Hemiscyllium ocellatum. Taxonomy (NCBI): domain Eukaryota; kingdom Metazoa; phylum Chordata; class Chondrichthyes; order Orectolobiformes; family Hemiscylliidae; genus Hemiscyllium; species Hemiscyllium ocellatum. The sequence continues at coordinate 5,972,369 of NC_083408.1, forward strand.
CAAGATTGGTCAGGTGGGAATGGTTTAGTTTTGGATTATGGTTGCAATGGACTAGTTGGGCTCAAGGTTCTGTTTCTGTTCTGCATGACTTGATGCCTTACACAGATTTTGAGAGACCTTTGAAAGAGATGCCATAAGGGGAGCCTTGTTCAGTGTGGCCGTTTCTACCCTGAGGTGTTGCTTTGTTGCATTTGACTGTCACTGAAATTTTGTGGAAGAGAAACCGGCAATCGCAGCTCTTCAGAGTGGCTACCGATATTGTTAGGGAATGAATTACCAGAGGTAACCCAGGCGTTTCAGATCTCTGGTACAGAGTCTGACCGCGTTGCTCAGTACGGAAGGGGTGGGGGGTGGGAAATCAGAGCATCATTTATAAACGACTCCATAGCTGGGAGACAGATAGAAGTTTCTGCAGAAAGGAGAGAGACCTTAAAATGGATATGCTGTCTCCAAGGTGCCAAGGTTCAGGTTTACTCCGATCGTGTTTTTGGAATTCTTACTCGGGAGGGGGCACGATCTCAGGTCTTCTTCCACATAGCCACCAACGATATAGGGAGGAAAAGGAACAACTAGATTATGACGTGTGAATTTGCAACATGAGGTCGGATCTGGAATTTCGATGTTATGACCATTTCAGAGATGTGAATAGAGCAGGGTCAGCAATGAATGTTGCAGGTTCCAGTGTCAGAATAGGGATGCGAGGAGAAAGAGCGAAGTGTGGCATTATTTGTCAAGCACAGCATTAGGGTAGCTGAACGGACATTTGATGAACACTCGACTACCGATATCTGTGGGCTAAGAACTGAAACAGAAAAGAACAGGTTGGGAGTATCTGTGAGCCAGCGAAGATTTCCAGTGACGTACTGGAAACGATTGCAAAGATGATTCTGGATAGCAGGGAAAGGAACATGTTACTTGTTATTGGGGACTTTAAATTTCAAAATGTTGACTGGAAACTTTGTAATTCGAGCAATTCAGGTCGTTCACTTTTAGTCCAATGCATGCATGAGGGATTCCTGACACAGCATCTGGACAGGCCAACAGGATGTGAGGGTAAATTGGATTTGGTATTAGGAAATTAACCAGGTATTAGTTGTGCAGATAGATGAGCACTTTGGTTGCAAATGATTGCAATTCGGTTCAGAAATAAAAGAATAACTGCGTAAGCTTAGGGTCAGTGAAGGACAGCAGTGAAAGTTTTGCATGGAGTCTGAGGAGACAGGAGTGGCGCCAAATTAATATTTTCCGTCAGTATTCAAACTGGAAAAATACAATGTTGTCGAGGAGAATACTGCAATATAGGCTATTGAGGTTCATAAGGCAGGCCAGGCGAGCTCAAATCTTTGGGTGCTCCTCCTATACTATGGGATTAAAAGCAGAAACAATACCATGTCTTCGGACCCAACAATGAAACAGGTGGCGTCTCCAGTCCCAGCTCTTCAGAGCACAGGTTTGCTTAACGGGAGCTGGGGCTGAGAATACAGTTAGTTACCGGTGAGGCCGACTGAATCAGTGATAATACAAATCGGTGATAGGGATGAGGCTATGAGGACAGACAGAAGGATCGGAATTCCCGGGTAGCAAGGGAGATGGTTGTCCTCTTGACAGAGAGAGGGGACTCAGCAGGAACACTACCCCACTGTGGACATTCCCCAGAGAAACAGAGAAAACATTTTAACTTTTATGGATGACAAGTGAGCCTTCGGGATGAAGGCGGTACTAACAGACAATTGATTGAAACCCGTTGACTCCGCTGCAGAGGGAAATGGGGAAATGCGTGGGAAATACAGTCGTGAACCAATTGTAAGGGGAGGAGAACGGGTTTCCGAACTTTCCTCCAAAGTGCAAGAGGATGTGCGGTTTTCTCTGTGTTAGGTGACAGGATCTCTCAGAGTGGCTATATGGGATTCTGCCAGAATGTGGGTGAGCAGTGGACGAATATTCAATGGTCGTCGGGCACATTGGCACCAACAATATGTGTGAAAAACAAGGGTGGGGACCTAGAGGCAGAGAGCAGCGTGTTGGGAAGCAAGTGCAACAGTGTGATCTCAAATGCAGTGATCTTAGGATGATGTGAAGTGCCACGTGCCCATTAGTGTAGAAACAGAAAGGTATATCGGACAAAGATATGGCCAAAGAGAAGGCGCGATAAGAAGAAAGATGGAGTGGACGAGGTTCTAATTGTGGGCACCATTTCATTCAGAGGAGGAATCATTCCACACTGGACCTCCACAACTGGGCAGGCACTGAAATCATTGGGGTCGTGTGGCGGTGTGTTGCTCATTCAACCGGCATATATATGGACTGTTTTGCTCAGATGACCGTGTGCACAGTGTTCACAAACATGTTAAGAATGGCCACGAAAGCAAAAGGACAGGATTTCAGAGGAAACAGGACATTTCGCTCTATAAATGCTGGAAGCAGTTCTGAAGAGTTCCAACTTATAATCCCCTGGTTAAATATGGACTGCGATTAACAATGCCAATTTATCATGTGAGTTTAGCAGGTCACTGCTGTTTATTCCGTGTCAGTCCAACGATCTGGAGACATCGAGGCCATTACCTTTGGTTTCAGTCTAGATGGAGCTGAAACGACGGGAACCATTGCCTGCAAATCTGTTTCTGAGTGAGGCTGCTTGCTGGGGCAGTGCAGCTGGCGTGGGCTGCGGTGGTCTGCATCTGCCTGTGCACATAAGCAATGCAATAACACTCAGCGTGCGTGCCCTAGTAAGGCACCGCGGTATTAAAACTCTCTCACTCAGCGTTAAGTCATTCGCATGAGGAACAGCAAATTGAGCAAATTGTCGAACAGAATTGCTAAGAGATTTTTGATAATCCCTATCCATTTGCAATGTCGTCTGTTTGCGAAAGGAATTACATTTCTAATAAGCAATGAGATCCAGAGGACAAGGTGAAAATATTCATGGGAAATGCGACTGCGTGAATTCACATTGACAACGATAACATCAAATTCGTCCAAATATCCTCCACCCCCACGGCCCCTCATTCTGTTGGAAAAGCTGCCATTTTGTTTTCCACGTGAAATGGACAAACTTGTATTCTTCCTAAAAAGTGTTAGTGCCTTGACAATGCATCTCCGAAAATCATTGAGAGCAGATATTTGAAAGGTAAGATTGAAAATGACAGAGCGTCGTCCAAACTCAGGATGACGTTAGAGCTAGCAACACTGTGTCAGAAACAAGAACATATTTTAAGACAATCTTGGCCAATTTTTAAACTTTTGGATCTAATGCGTTCAGTTTTCCAAATATTGGCTGGATACCTGAAATGTTTGCTCCAAATAAATGACTATTATTGCGAGCCAATGTTTCAGTCACACTTTTTTATTACTTTTCTGTGCGTTGAAATTACTCCATAGAAGACGGCATCCCATTACCAAAAGGCACTCTTTAGGACAAGTGTCTAACAATTGACGTATGTTAGGCTTCCTCAGAGACAGCACTCAGAGAGGAAAGAACCTCTCACACTTTAATTGTATCTGTGAGCCAATAATACCTGGCTGAATCATATTAACTAATATTCTATAAAGTTCACCTGGCTGACCTAGTTTAAATCCCTCGAAAACAATTGCCATTCGTAATTCAAACCTAGAAATGCCTCATAATCATCACACGTGGAAAAAAATCCATTTCAGTTGCATTGATTGTCTCACTTGCAGTTGTACCACCAGAAAGAGCAACTCAACTTTTAACTGGGAACAAAGAGAAAGACGGAGAGAGAGGGAGAGAACTGGGGGAGGGAGATGCAGACAAAGAGAGAGAATTGGAGAGAAAGAGAGAGAGGGTGTGACTTGTAGATTTCACAACAACAACAGCTACAGATAGCTGAAACTAAAACTGTGATTTTGTGGGATACCTCACACATCTGGCTTCTTCTCTTGCATCAAAATAAATACAAGGGCTCCTAAACGTTTTGTTTTTGTAGGCTTCAGGTAGACCACTCGCCAATTCTGTCACATCTTCCATCTGTTTCAGAAAAAAAAAGCATGAGTGCACCTGTCAAAGCCATAGCATCTCCCCATTCAATGATGGTTAAGGAACAGATATTTGTTTTGGAAAATGAGACTGACGATTGCTTAGGGCGGATCCTGACGACGATGTTCTGAAAAATCTACTGTCGTTGCTATTGTAGACAATAGAGAGTATGAGTTTGGAAGGCGCTGTCTAAACAATATTGACAATTCTCTCAACTATTTCCGGCTGCGACTTGTGCACAGGCATTCGATGAAGAGGAATTTTAAGTCTTTCCAAATAAGACAGATACTTTGCCACGGATGCTATGAGACTTCTTGAGTATTATTGAGAAAGCATTCCACCTAGTAAGCTTTGCTGATTGTGCTTTGAAGATACTTGGATTCCCTTCTTGGGCGACTGTCTATGTAGAGATTGCACATTCCCTCCGTGTCTGCTGGGGTTTCCACTGAGTGGTCCAGTTCCTTCCACAATCCAAAGATGTGGTGGTTAAGTGATTTGGCCTTGCTGAATTGCCCATCTTGTCAGGTGCGTTAGACAGGTGTAATTATTGGGTACAGGAATGAGTCTGAGCGGGTTACACTTTGGACGGTCGGTGTGGACTTGTTGGACCGAAAGTCCTGTTTCCGTGCTGTTGGGAATCCAATCTAATAACTATGTACTGGTTCTCTTGCCAAAACTGTTTTGCCAGCATGTTGTTGCAATGTCTGCTTCAGAAACAGTGGTTAAACAGCTTTGAGACCCTTGAGTTGTTGTCTTTTGTTGAATTACACAAATGCAGCATATAGGGGTGGACGCAGGCTCACCTGGAAACAGGTTTGAGTTTTCCCGTCACTTTAAGTTGGGGTGGGATTTGTAAAGAGGTAGAAGCTCATAGACACAGATCTGTCCCTTTTGCTGAAAAAAAAACTTGTGTACTCTCTCTGCTGCTCCAGAGTTTAATTTTTTTGGATTTTTCTTTTCTCAATGACTGAAAATAGGAGGTTAAAAATACGAATCTGTGTTTATGGAAGAAAGAAAAAAACATCAAATACTGGGAAAAAAACAGCAGGGTTGACATCATCTCGAGAGACTAACCAGAGTCAACGTTGCGTGCACAGTCACACTTCTTCGGAAACCATGGTTTTTGGTGGTGCTGCTACATTTTAACAGTTAAGGATTAAAAGTTGAACAAAGTATACGTTTGGTCAGCCATTTAATGGAGTGGAAGTGATGCCAATTTAACATTCTTTGCTGTATGTTAACTTTATTTTTAAAGAAGAATGTGTGTTTTGGTTAAAGCCTAGTAGCTTGAAGAAATCAATCACATCTGGAACACTGCACCTTTAGCATGCCTTTAGATAAATGAAGTTTAGGGTCGGGGGTATCTTCTTGAAAAGTTGTGAACGGCGCTTGTCCAGTTCATAACAATTCCCACAGCTGTCACTGGACTAGATTCTGAAGTTTCAATGTAATCAAATCTGCATCAGACAAAAGGTTGAAAATCAGAATGAGAAACTACAAGGGTGTTGGAATCCGTTTTACTCTGTGAGTGACTTCTCTGCATTTGGTAAATACAACAGTAACATTTTTTAAAGAAATACAAAAGGTGCGGACTGTCTGTAAAATATAAAAATTAAACAAACTCGGCAATTCTGGTTGCATCTGTGTAGAAAAAAGCAGAGGTAACGTATCGAGTCCAGTGATTCTTCATCAGAAACGTCATTGAAATAAGTGAAGCTACCCTTCATTGTTAGGGATCCCTCCTTAACGAACTCCGCGATGTGCGTTTTGGTCGGAGTGTTGACATCAATTTGTGATTTTATTTCTTGAGCAGTTACAACATGTTTTTGAAACCGGTATCATAGCAGCTGATGTAATGATTTTTGCTCAAGTAAGTTCAACGAATACCAATGATGAGATGCACAGCCATGTTAGTGAGGATGTATTTCAATTGTATTCCAGGGCCCACTTGAATGGATCAGTTCAGAGGATCTTGTTGAACTATTAAGTCCAGACTAATTAAAACAGCTTCTTATATAAGAAATGGAACATGCAGCAATTAGTGAGTGAGAGTGCAGTCACTAGCCGATTCTAGCAGCTGTTCAGATCCCTGGTTATCTCCTTTGTAAACTGCTGACGTAAAACATCGCTGTTAGCTCTGTATGTTTGTGATAGCAGTCCAAATTGATTTTTCTCACAACTCCTTGTGCTTAAAAATTGAGCAAAGTGAGTTACTCTGTGTACAGTGTTACATTGCTGTAGCTTGTGTTGTTTCCGCAATGAGTTTGCTTTGTTAATTTCTAGCATTCAGTCGTAGTTTAACAAAACGGGGCATGTATATTTCAAAAATGGGGTACTTTTTGTTCTCGCGGGGGTAGTTGTGAGTCTTCAGAATTCTGAGAATCACAAGTTAATAAATGAGATTTTTAATGAAAAGAAACCATGACGGCAGAGCTAGTTCCTTGATGACCAATGAAGTGAAAGAAAAGCAGGGATACGCAGAAATATTCAGGAATGTCGATATGAGGATAAAGGTGTGTGAGCTCTGAAAATATCAATTAGCAATGCAGGCTCTAAGGGATAAATGAGCAACTTATGTCTTTTTGATTGCATCTTCAAATGGTTAAAGAATTGTGATTTTCCTTGAGTGCTTTTGTTGAGAAAAAGGCTTCCGGTCAAGAGATGGGAGTGGACAGTCATCAATTCTTACCAGGTTTTACTTGTGAGGCTGGCGATCAGAATAAGTATAATCAAATACCTTTCGTGTGAAGCCAGGTCGTTCGCCCACAGAATCCACATCAATCTTCCAAAGAATGTACAATCCAGTTACTGAAAACCTGTAGCTCGCACTTCACATGGCTAACACATCGACACTGCACATCCCTGAATATTATCGGCTATTTCCCAAGTATAACCTACGTTCTGTGCACATCTTTGTACTGTGACAGCTCTCAGAGGAAATCCACGCAGACACAGAGAGAATGTGGTCACCTGAGGATAAAAGTGAAACGACGTGTCTTGCACAGTGAAGCAGCTATGTTAACCCTTGAGTCACTGTGCCTTGGAAAATCGTTTGATTTTTTTTCAGGAGGAAAACAGTGTTTTCCATCCCTATAATACGTAGAGGAAGCTGGAAATCGCATCACCCTACTCTGAGGCTTATGTTTATTCGGATTTAACAATATTGACTATCAATCTGGTTTTGTATAGTATTGTGCATAACTGAGCCTAAAACAGTTGGGCGTTAGATTTTAATTAAGGGGACACAAAGATCAGAGATTATTGTAAGTTAGAAAGAGAATAACATCGAGCACATGCAGGCACAGAAGTTGATCAGGAAGAAGTTAGCACAGGTACAGATGTGGGGAGAGTGAGCATGATCGGTAACAGATTAGGAGAGATCAATGGATGAAGGGATCACACAGAGTGAAGAAAGACACAGGAGGAAGCAACTGTGGGTTTGAAAGTAGACTGTGTTTTGCAGAGTTGAGATTGAGACGCAAAATGGCAATTGGGAGTGTCTGAGAGAGAATGACAACGAGGGATAGAGAACAAATTAGAGAGATTGAAAGGGATGAAAAAGTATTGAGGTGGATGGGAGAAGCTGTGAAACTAACAGATCATGCACAATAATTCACGGGAGAAGCTGATTTTTGTTTCTTGACAGAATTCTGTCTTATTGAGCCATATTGCAAGTTGGCCACACTTGATGAAACTATGTTACTTTCAGTATAACAGTTTCTTCCACAAACCTGTTACCATTCCGAAATTCTAAACCGCATTTGTGTTCAGTGTTGGATCAATATCTTCATAACCCAGTGTTTTGAAACTAAGCATAAAAAGGCCTTTCTCACAGAAATCGAAAAAGCACAAGTCTGATGGGCTGGAATGTAATTTAATTGTATAAAAATCGGAATTTTAATTGTATAAAAATGGAATCCCTACAGTGTGGAAACAGGCCACTTGGCCTCACAACTCTACACTTGAAACTTCGAAGAGTATCCCATTCAGATCCATATCCCCACCCGATCACTCTGCATTTCGCCTGACGATTGCACCTTAATTACACATCCCAGAACACTATGGATAATTTCGCTTGGTCAATTCAGCTGACGTGCACGTCTTCTGAATGTTGGAGGAAACTTACTCCCACATATGAAGAACGTGCAAACGCCACACCGGCTGTCGTCCGAGGCTGCAACTAAACGTGGTTCTCTCGTGCTGTGAGGAAGCAGAGCTAACAACTTAGCCACCAGTCCACTGAGCTAACATTGCGTTGAACTATGAGCAAATGTGAAGGAAAACTGCCAGAAGCACAGTTGTCGTATTCTCAGCATTTCTATATGTCCATAGGTTATAATCCATTCGTAGTCGATAAATTTGAATTTAATGATTAAATAAACTCGCATAATGGCAGGTTTTCTCCCTGTTTCATTTCATGGAAGAAATCAGTCGACCTACGTGTGACATCAGAAGAGAGAAAAAAGAACTGCTGATGGTGAAATTCAAGGCAGACAAGCAGAAGGCTTGGAAAACAAGGCAAGTCAGGCAGCATCAGAAGGTGAAGATATCAACGTTTCGGGTGTAACCTTCCTTCAGTCCTGGAGATGGGTGCAAGTGTCTTCATAGATTAAGTGGGGTAGTGGTTGAGGATGGTAGTGTGGTGTGTTCAGGAGACGTGAAATCAAATAGAGAGTAAGGCCTGGTTGGTTGATGGGAACAATTCATTTGTTTAGTTTCTGGAAGAAATGCTTGTTTAGAGGAATGGAAGAGAGGGAGAGGGGAGAGGCTGGGGATAGGAAAGGAAAGTATTTGAAATTAGAGAACTCAATGTTGCGTGTCAAGGCTATATTCTCCTCAAGAAGAGGATAACCTGCGGTTTGCCACAACCTGCAGTCAGATACGCTGTGGCAAAGAAGGAGGCTAAGGATAGTCATGCTGGAAAAGTAATTACAACAGTCAACAACTCGGAGGTCAGGACGACTCCTGCAGGCCAGGCTGAGATTCTTTGTGAAACGTGGACTCAGTTTACGTTTGCTCTCGTTCATGACGAGTAGACCTCATCGGGATCACTGGATACCGTAAACTAGATCTGAGGAGGAGCAGATGAACATCAGTTTCACCTGGAAAGACGGTTTGGGACCCGGGATGGAGGTGAGTCAGTGTAGTTTGCCAATAGGTTTTGCATAACTTTAGTCGTATGGGGAGGTATCTTTGCTTCGGGAGCATTTACGGGCCAATGTTACCAAACATTTGGGGACTGAAACGATACTTGATGTGCTCATGAGGGGTTGGGAGAGCAAGGTATTCTTGGTGTTGTGGTTCAATTAGAGTTGTCAGAAATGTTTAAGGATGATGTATTGGATGTAATTATTGGTCAGCCATTGGGTGAGCGCAAGGGTGAACTTGTCTTGATTATGTGTAAAGGGGTTTTGAGAGAAGTGCAGTGGAGAATGGAGGAGGTGCGCTCGAGGGCTGTCTGAATGACAGGGCAGAGAAACACGTTGATTAAGATGGGTGGACATCTATGATGCTTGAGAATGGATTGTCTCATCATCCAAGCAGATGCAGTATCGGCTGAAGTATTGTGTTAATGCTGTGGACTGCTTGACAGTTATTGGCAGGGAAAAGATGCCGTTCAGGTAGAGATGAGAGGCTGTGGGTTTTCTAGCACTCATCCGCGTGGAGATTGCACCCGACATAGAAATGGAGATGTCAAGACAGAGGAGGGTGATGTTCGGCATGGACCAAGTGTGACTCCTTTAAGGTGCCTCATTGTTAACTGCCCTGGAGCATTTGAGGGTGAGTGATAAAATACTGACATATTATACTATTCAATGCATGAACTATTAATAGAATACTTCCATTCTAGCTTCACTTATTTAGAACTACCTAAATTTGTCTTCACGTGAGTTTCATAACCATTGCTCTTTTGAGGAACCAACGTTATTTTCAAAGTTAGAAATCACACAACATCAAGCTATAATTCAACAGGTCCATTCTAATTATTAGATGTTCTTTTCGTATTAATGTATGATAATCCATATCATGATTAGCGTATCTTCTGCATTTGTCTTTATAGAGAACGATGACAAAAGATAATTTCATACTCGACTTCAATTTTTAAATATTAACATGTTAAAAGTTTTATGAAGTGCTTTCTATCGTGATGAAAGCTACTGTACTGGATTGAAGAATGTTTTTATACAAGACTCTGTTTATGACTCTGTCAGTTTATGTTGAGATGACTGTAATGTCCCTTGGCATCTGTTGCTGCATGTCTGTGATCTTGTCTTTTCTGTCTGAGCTTGCGATCTTTCTCTGTCTTACTTCCTAAATCCACGCCTCAATATTCATGGCTCTCAATTACAGGAATACGAAATAGGGAAGAGTTGTGTAAGTTGTGTTTAGTAGTCACCAAGGAATTTTTTTGCAATTTTTCATTTTCCATCTCTCTGCTCCCTATTATGCTTTGATGTTTTTTTCAGTTTAACCATTTTGTGCTCTGGCATCAAGTTGGATGATCTTTATCTACTCAAATTAATCTGTTCTAACATTGCTTAGGCTACTTAGAGACTTCAGAGTGGTAGCCCCAGTCCCTTAAAATTACATAAAGATGGTTTAAAATTAAGGGTTATCTTTTTAAGACAAGGAAAAAAAATAACTCTTTGAGATAAATACTTTAAATATAAAAATAAGGATTAACGTGGAAGTCATTATTCAGTTGACAGTTATATATTGTACAATCGCTCGAGTGTCAAGGAAGAATTTTTAAAGTCTCAGCATTTAGTAACTTTTGGACAAAGCTTTGAATGGGTCTTTTTGATCTTATGTAGAAGGAAGTGTTCTTTGCGTGCTCCGGTTTCCTCCCACAGTCCAAAGAAAAGTGCAGATTAGGTAAATTAGCGATGCTAAATTGCCCGTAGTGTAAGGTGAAGGGGTAAATGTAGGGGAATGCGTCCGGTTGGGTTGATCTTCGGAGGGTTGGTATGGGCTTGTTTGTCCGAGGGGCCTGATTCCATATTGTAAGTAATCTAATCTTATCTAATCTCACCTAACAGGTCCATTTGGAAGCACTAGCTTTAGGAGAACTGCTTCTTCATCAGGTAGCTGTGGTGTTTCATACGTCTTAGAAAATATTGATTCAATTCCCACATTTCTCATGAATTCTGCCTGAGCAGAGCACATTCTCTCATTCTACTTAACATGTCGCAAGGATTTTTTTGCGGTCACACTTCACCAGCTTTCAAACTGGTGCCAGATCCGAAATTGTACATTGGATACTCGAATTGACAAAACTTATTGCCAGTTGCATACTTCACTGCATTTTACTTCAACCATTCATGTGGATGCCACGCATGTTTTTATTATATTACGGCATTGAGTAAATAAATGATAAGTTTTTTTTTATCAAAGTAAATTGTACAGAAATAGTGAGAAATGGAGGAAAACGATGAAAATTTCATCGTTAATTGCGACTTTGACTCTGCTTACGATCCAAGTATATTTTCTCTAGTTCGGTTAACCTCAGTTTAAACTTTACCCTGTCCCGCTGAAAGTGTGCTCTGATACTGTCGGATAGCCTTATTTATAAAACATTTGAACCCTTCCTGACATCACTGCACCTGAGTTCGGCCATTCAAATGGATCTCGTGCTTTTCCTTCTCAATTACGATATTGAGTAAATCCATGAGAAGTGATTTCCCATTTCTACCAAAGGAAATTGAATAGAAATACAGAGCAAAATTTTGCTTTCCTCATTGAAAATGTGCTGGCAACGGTCAAAAAAATCCGTCGAGACATGTTAATTGCGTCGTTGTCTTTGTACCTGAGGAGAAAGCTCTGTGATTTTTTTTGAGTTCTTCAGTTAACCACACTTCCGTTGTCATCCTCTCCCCCGCAGCAAATGTTCTTTCTTCAAAAGCATTCTTCACAATCGCTTGGTCATTCGCACTGGAGTTATATTGTGTTGGATAGATGCAAATTATTTCCGAGATTCATGCCTGCTCATCTCACGTGTTTGTTCTCTAAAGACCACTTTGAAATTTGCAGCCAGCGTTGTTTCACTGGTTCACTGTGGTTTTCTCCTCTGATATGTTTTTCTGGCCATTTGCTATGAAAAGCTTAAAACAATGCACTACACTGAAAAGCAAAACACTGACTTTGGTTCTAACAACAGTGAAGGTACTGGGGTGTTTGGAACCTCATCATCGAGGCTTTACACAGGAACCTAGATTTATTATTGGTATTGGTCCATGGAAATGCCGTTTGAAACTCTGCTTAATTGCTAACACGTCATGGTCCGCATTCATCATATTTCATTTCTCCCACCTGTTCTTGTTTTGCTGCTCAATATTCTGGCAGTCGCAATATAGTGACTACTAGAGAATGTCACGGGTTCCAGGACAGCACCATTGGAGAGAATCACAAAGACAGAGAAATGGTAAAGCGAAGGAGATTCATCATTTTACTCTTTAGTAAATCTGATACTTTCATGGTTTCATTGGCTACTGGGCTTGTTTATTATATATATATATATATATATAGATATATATAGATATATAAATATATATATGCGTGTGTGTGTGTGTCTGTGTGTGTACGAACTGAAGGCATTGATTTTCATACCTCTGCTCTGATCACTACATGATAACAGAACGCGCATCTGCCAAGATACAGCTCCTCAGCATATTTGCCAATACTTTCTTTTACGTGTAATACAGCATCAATTCTGAAATGAGCTCACTCACACTGAAAAATATCCAGGCGAATGCATTGCAAAATTATAATGGCTTCTGCCTATTTCGAGCGACTGTGGACTTGTTCCTGGCACAAATATGCTGACGACAACACTACACCAATATCCAGGACAGAATAAGCTTCAATGTGCAAGTGAATTTACATTTCTCCTCAGTCATCAAAGGATGTAATGCCTTGCTGAATGACAAGTATGAGGCTGTGAATTCTTCGAACGGACAAGCTGTGAATTGAGTAAAAAGTGAGGTCTGCAGATGCTGGAGATCAGAGCTCAAAATGTATTGCTGGTTAAAGCGCAGCAGGTCAGGCAGCCTCCAAGGAATAGGAAATTCGAAGTTTCGGGCCAAAGCCCTTCATCAGGAATGAGGAAAGTGTGTCCAGCAGGCGAAGATAAAAGGTAGGGAGGAGGGACTTGGGGGAGGGGCGATGGAGATGTGATAGGTGGAAGGAGGTCAAGGTGAGGGTGATAGGCCGGAGTGGGGTGGGGCGGAGAGGTCAGGAAGAAAATTGCAAGTTAGGAGGGCGGTGCTGAGTTCGAGGGAATCGACTGAGACCAGGTGGGGGAGGGCAAATGAGGAAACTGGAGAAATCTGAGTTCATCCATTGTGTTTGTAGGGTTCCCAGGCGGAAGATGAGGCGCTCTTCCTCCAACCGTCGTGTTGTTATGTTCTGGCGATGGAGGAGTCCAAGGACCTGCATGTCCTTGTTGGAGTGGGAGGGAGAGTTAAAGTGTTGAGCTACGGGGTGGTTGGGTTGGTTGGTCCAGGCGTCCCAGAGGTGTTCCCTGAAGCTTTCTGCAAGTAGGCTGAACCCCAAGGGATCCTTCCATATCCTTCTATCCAAGGCCTCATGGGATCTTTCCGTATCCGCCACAAATTCACCTGCACCTCCACACACATCATCTATTGCATCCGCTGCACCCGATGTGGCCTCCTCTATATTGGGGAGACGGGCCGCCTACATGGTTCGTACACAACATGGTTTGTTGATGGAAGATGAGGTCGTGGTTGTTTGGGGGCTGTAGGAGGAGGTGTCCGTGAGATGGCACCAGGCTTCAACTGTTTAGAATTCAGTGCACCAAACAAACACAACTTCCCGTCCCGTGGGTGGATGATGAGTTTGGGCTTGGAGTGAAGGGAACTGAGGACGGAGCATTGTGAGAGTGAGAGGTTGGAGTGAAGTGGACAGATTGAGGTGGTCAATGAAAAGTTGGCAGTTGCTGCTGAAGCAACAGAGCAGCACAGAGTATCAAGTGGATGAAGTATTTTGGAGGTAGTAAAAGGGATCTTCGGATGTTAGATGGGACTCCTGATGGAAAAAATAAGCACCGAGTCAGTGGCGGCAGAAGCAAAATATGATGTTTAACTGCTGTTGAAATCCTTCATCCAGGAACGTAGATGGCGCCTGACTTCAACTGAGGATTGAATGTTCATCCTCTGTAAGTGGAAAGTGTGAGGGATGGGTAAAAACACTCACCCAGGATGAGATTAAGGAACTGGCACAGAGTTGGAGTTGGAAGTTGGGGCAAAGGCTGTCATCAAACGAAGTGCCATGTTGTTTGGAGGGCAGAAGTGCAGCATTCGGTGACATGCTCGGGATTGAAAGTGTCCTTACCCATGAATTCGTGGGTCTTCAGCGGCGTTTGCGTTGATTGACTTCAATGGCAGTGGAACTGTCTTTGGGAGCAGCAACAACTGGGAAGGAAATGGCGTTACGATTAGCTTTGGAAGTGATTTCAGCAGTGAGGGCAAAACTGACTTAGAATTGTATCATGGTTTCTGCAGTGTGATTGAGTTTGTTTCCCAAAAAGCCCTCCCGATTGAAACTAAGGCTGCTCCTATTGCACAACCTTGCCACATCGTTATTAAAACTCTGCTCCTCTGTCACACGTTACATGCCCTTTCAATTCTTGGAAGACTGCCCTCTTACATCACTGTATGCCCTTTCCCAGTCTTAGTCTTATTCCTTCCCAGCCAATTCTGCAACTGCAAACTACTTGAACGTCAGTCTTCTCTTCATGTATGTTGCAGTTTGACTCTCCTTATGCATCATTCCATCAGTCTCCTTAAATTTGTAAATAATTTGGTGTATCAGTTATGACAAGAATCCGCTCCAGTGCTTTATACCTCACAATACGACTCTTCCGTCCTCCAGAACACACAAGATTTCATTGCAGAGACAGGTTGCTTGATCCATCGGGTCTGTAGCGTTAATGGTGCAGTTCGAAATAAGTCGTATTTGTCCATACATTGTTCATTTGCCTCTACAACCACGCTCACGCGCGTCATCCACTCTTCAATTGTCGGTTGAACTGCTCCTTAAATACTGAGACCACATCTGTTTCTACCTCTCCCCGGAAGCGACGTCCACATACCTACCAATCTCTGTGCCAAAAAATCTTTTCCTTTCGCATCTCCTATAAACTTGTCCCTTTCCACCTTAATCATTGTATTTGATACTTCTCGTCTCGGATAAAAAATTGACAATGTCCAAATCTCTCAAAATCGTACGGATTGTTATCAGTTCGCCCGTCAGCTTCCGACTTCCAACGAAGATAATCCAAATTTCTCAAACCTCTACTTATAAATGTTCCATTACCTTCCAAGAAACGACCTGGCATACTTCGATTACACTCGTTCCAAAGCACTCAGATCGTTCTTCTACTGTGGTGACCACAACTGTACTCAATGTCACATTTACCAACTTACTAAAGTATTATGGAGCCAAGTTTTATTCTGAGTTCCTTAACCTGATGAAGGTAAGTAAGTTGTACACCTTTGACACCTCGTTACGCTATAGTAATTTATCTTTGAAGGAGCTACGGACTTCCAACCAAAGACTCTCCATTTGTCATTAGTCCTCTGAGTCATGCCATTTGTTCATACTGTCTTCTTGCAATCAATGTCCTGAAGTGCATCTGCTCACACTGATCATGTTCCAACTGCCATTTCTACACCTATCTTCATATACACAGACATACAAATTTATAATGTAGAAATCCCAGGACTGATCCTTGCAAATCACCATTGGTTGCAGATTTCCAGTCAGAAAAAAACCCACTACAACTATCCTTTCTTCCTCTGACCAAGCCAACGTTCCACACTTGTTAATTCATTGGCATGCCATGTGAGTTAATCGTATGTTCCAGCACACCATGCTTGTTAGAAGTTTTAGGAAAACCACCTCAGATTATATTATGGAAGTTACTCTGGAAGTTATTTAGTTAACTTAGTGATGTAATGCATACCCGGCATAATATTACAGGGCACTAGTCCCCGATAATGGTCGTGTACTGCAATAGACTAGCTATTTCACTGGTAGGTAAGTTAATGCTGAAAATGATGGTGGAATAATGTGATCGCTTATTTGTAATGTACGGAAACAGTGTTGCAGACAATGATTAGTTCAGAAATGCAACGCAAGCCTATGTGATTGGTTATGTTAATTTTATCCGAAAAGCCTAGAAACAACAACTCTATAAACTGCAGTGGAACTAAGGTTTAGTGGGCAATCAGGTAGCAATTATGTGATTGCCACAGCTTTTCTTTGCCAATTAAAGTTTAACTAGTTGAGGGATTGTCTGCTTTTCCAGGCTTTTTTTTTACAGAATATTGAGTGATTCTTCCACAGCCATCTTGGCATGTCCAATGGGGCTGGGAAGGGACGTTTACCTTTAAAAAGAGGCTGCAGCATCCGAGGTTTAGCGAGAGCTCTCCTGAGACGGGCAGAATAAAAGTGTTGGCCACACACAAAAGAAAGGGTAAACATTTCGCTGCTAATCTGGGCTATATTTTGTAAAATAAGGGAGGTTCCCAGGAACACAAAAGTGTATAGAAAGCGTCTGGTGGGTCTCTCTGATCCAAATAACCAAAAGGTGGATGGTAAATCAAAGGTTGAGGATGTTCAGGAAAATGGCAATGGGGGTTGATTAGGATCCGAGTCAAAATTCCACGTCGTGTAAATAACTGCTGTGGATTCCGCCTGAAATAGTGAAGGAAAATAAATAAAAACAAAACAGAAAGAAAGGGAGTATCTGGGGACAGAATGGACAGAACCGGTGAGGACTGTTTTATTGTTCATATTATTAAAGTTCAATTAAATTGAAAGCCGGCAGATTGGAAGTCGATGATTAGAAGTAATATAGTAGAGAACAGCAAGTTTTCTAAAGTGTTACTGGATTGTTAATTTTTTTTCTTAAAGTGGCCTGGATGATAATCAGACTGAAGCTCTAGCTCGCAGAAAAACTGTGTGTGTGTGTGTGTGTGTGTGTGTGTGTGTGTGTGTGTGTGTGTGTGTGTGTGTGTGTGTGTGTGTGTGTGTGTGTGTGTGTGTGTGTGTGTTCGAGAGAGAGAAAGATTCTCGAGTTCAACCATTGTGGTCTGCTTTGTACGCACAATTTATTCTTGTGGTCAAATGTTTATGTCTTGTTCCCCAAGCTCGAGATGCAGGAGTGATTTGATTTTGTTTTGCACTGTAGAAATTTAAGATCAAGCTTTTCTTAAAACCTAGTTCAAAGAAGTATCAGTGATTACAGTATTGTTCAGACGCACTCCTCGAATTGTACAGGCAGAACGAATGAGAATAGATTGTCTTTATTAATTAGTTGAAACTTAGGGAGTTTCAAGACTGTTAAACCAATAAGAGACGGTTGCGAGTTGTAGAGTTATGGAATATTCACAACAATTGACGAGATGCTACCGGACATGTAAGGCATAAGGGAGTAAATTGTGTGATTACAGGCAATCGATCAACTTGATTGGAATATATCTCAAGTTGAACAAAGGGACTGAAGTGAAATCCTGCGTTTTTTCAGGATTAAGAAAAGATATCGTAAAAAATTCGAAAAAGTGCGTAAAACGAACTCAAGATTTACTAACTAAATGGTCGAAAGAGGTTACTTTTGATGAAAATTTCTGCGATGAAATGAAAGAATTAATTAGAAATTCCAGACCAAAGGAAAAATGTTTCTGAGGGCCGTTTTGGGGGTACTTGTGTACTTACATTTGGTGTTGTAAATGTCACTCCTTTTCGTGTCCGTGTGATACATGATGAGCTCGTTATGAAATTTCTGTTTGTTCCCTTGGCCAGTACCTGGGGGCTGTGTGGCCTCGAAAGCGGCTGTGTCCAACTCTTCCGTTTGGTAGGGATGGCAACTGCACGCGTGTGATGCTCTTTTGCCTCTCCACGGGCTCAGTTTGATGTTCTGCCCCACCGACTTTGCTCCGCCCAAAATGGGAGTGTGTCCCTGATCCTGCGGTGCCTGTTGAAGGTATTGGTCAGTCACAATGTGTTCAAGGTCAGTCGCTTACCCTGCCATTGGTATTAGCAAGAATACTGAGTGGACTAATCATATCTATTACAATTAGCAGTGATTTATTTAATACTCTGATGATGCCCTCTCTGCTTTCGTTGATTAATTGGATGTGACCAGTCAGACGGCATAGCTGGATAGGTAGGCCTTGGACTGTTTGTTAGTTTCGAAAGGTGTGTCCAGTTCTGGGGACATTGCTGGCCTGGAGGGATCCTTTCTTCGGTCTATGGATAGACTTCAGAACTTACAGAAGCAGCTTAAGGAGAATGCAGGGTGCGGCCACCGGGTCTATTGTCTGGTTGAATA
Source organism: Hemiscyllium ocellatum (assembly GCF_020745735.1). Taxonomy (NCBI): domain Eukaryota; kingdom Metazoa; phylum Chordata; class Chondrichthyes; order Orectolobiformes; family Hemiscylliidae; genus Hemiscyllium; species Hemiscyllium ocellatum. Next base: position 5,990,716 of record NC_083408.1, read on the forward strand.
CTATTTTGAGTGAATTGGCGACTTTGTTCGGTAAGATTGTGATTGTTGCGGGTGTCATGTTGCTTGATGTTCTATTTGTCTTTTGCTATGATCTACCTCAATTTTTATATTTTTAACGTGTGACAAATCTCTGTTGTTCCAGTGGACTTTGGCTCAGCCCCACCTTCCGCTCTGGATCCGCAGCTTAACTACTATGATCTGATGTCTGGTGCAGTGCTGAAGCTTTGCTCCGATGGAGAGGCCTGATTGCATGTGTTGCATGCACATTTAGATTGTTTTAGACTTTGTTTTTCCTCTTCCAATGCGAGTGGTGTGAGCTTTTGGCCTGTGCTTCCCGTTGCAGAAGGATAATCCTTTGAGTTCTAATCCCTGGAAATTATTGTTGCCCGCTTTTGGGACAGTGCAATCGATTTGGCCTTTGTGCATCCAGCATCCTTGTATTCTTTCTCTGTATGAATGTTGTTGATCTCAAAGAGGTAAATGCATGGATGTTAATTTGGCAGTTATGTGCTAACTTTGTGTTGTAATGAATGCACAGGATCATTTTACAGAGCAGCAGTAACCAATAATGGTAGTTCACATTGGCATAGACTAATTCAATCACCGCGAGATGAGCTCGTACTGAAGGCGATTGTACTTTAATTTGGCAGGTTAAGTTTAATGTAGCGAACTTGTGTGGCAGAGGATTATTAGGTGAGGAAAACAAAGCTAGCCAGTATGACTGGGTATGCTACTGCTATCAGATAAGCGCAGGAACAAAAACTGCATGAAGTACAGAGAAACAGAAGGCTCTTGGTCAGATAGTGAAGCGATTTTCTAGCTGTCACAGCTTTGATTTCACATGATTAAAGTTTAATTTCGTGAATGATTTTCTGTGTCTCCTGGTATTTTTTAATGGAACGTTGAGTGATTTTTCCACAACAGTGCACCGTGGAACCCATACGACTTCATCTTCTCCATCAGTCTACCATGGGGAACCTAATCAAATGTTTCACTGAAATCAATGTAAATGACATATACAGCCCTTCCCTCTTTTATCAACTTTGTCACTTCTTTAAAAACGTCGACGAAGTTCGGAAGACATGACATTCCCAGCTCGAAAGTAAATTGCCTATCAATGCTAAGACCATTTTATTTCAAGTGGGAATAGATTCTATCACTCACTATCTTCTCCAGCAGTTTCCCTATCACTGACGTAGTTTCACGGGTCTATAGTTAACTGGATTACCCCTGAGAGCTTTCTTAAACAAGGAGACAACATTACCAATTTTCAAGTCTTGCGTATCCCCACCCCTGTTCAAGGATGCTGCAAAGATATCTGTTAAGACCCCAGCTATTTCTTCCATTGCATCCCTCAGGAAACTGGGATAGATGTCCATTCGGACATGGATATTTGACCACTTTAATGCCTTTCAGAATATTCAATACTTCCTCCCTACTTGTGCTGACTTTACTGAGAGTAATCATATATATATCTTCTCAACATCCTTCCTGCCCCTCTCCGCGATGAATACCGATGTAAAGTACTCATGAAGAAACTCACTCGTTTTCTCTGACTCCACAACTTTTCTCCTTTGTCCTTGAGTGCGCCAACCCTTTCTCTTGTTACCCGCTTGTTCCTTTTAGATGAAGGAAAGGCTATGGAATTTTACTTAAATCAGCTCGCTAAAGTTAGTTCATGACCCATTTTAAACCCATAAATTACTCGTTTCAGTTTGGTGCTACATTCCTGATATTTTTACAAAGCTTGGTCTGTCTTCAGTCTTCTCAAACTTACGTACATTTCTATTTCCTCTAAGCTAGTCTCACAAGTTCATCTGTCATTCTTGGTTCCCTAAACTTGTCATTTCTATCCATCATTTTGTTTGAAAGAGCCAGATTGATGAGTATAAGGATTCTCTAAAATTCGAGATTGTCAGCACACGGCAGGAGACCAAACCATATCATCATGAAATGTCACAATTGGAAGCAAAGTATTCGAACAAATGCCCACTGTTGTTCATATTGGAAAAGAAAGTTTGAAAAAAAATATTCTCAGAGCATCATGTATCTTTCAGCGGTTCATGTAATTGCACACATTGTTAAATATTGATTATTACTTTATTGCAGTTAACATATTCATGGTAGTCTATTAACACACTTTTTTTTTCTATGTGTTTTATTAACATGCAAAAAAAAACAAAGAAAAGACAAAAATAAGTCCCGATTTAAAGGGTGGAATATAACAAGATTAGAAAATTCTGTATATGTTTTGAAATGTTTCATTTTTCATTGTAAAAGTTTTCATTTTCTTTTGGAAAACCAAACAGTTTAGCTTTAAACGAGAAGTTTTGCCTTCATTCCAGAGAATCCAACATAAGCTCTTCTCTGGAAAAAGGCACTTTTTCTTCGAGAAATGTTTTGAAGAGGGGTCAGTTAATTGAGTTGTTTAGCTAAATGTTTGATTTTTACTTAATCTTACATGTTTGATATGTGTATGTGTGTGTGTGTATATGCATATCTATACATTTAAACATTATTGTCTGTCGCTGGTGAAAGGTATCATATAAAATCCTGCTTTTTGAAATAATGTTATTAAGACCATCAAAGAAAGTAGAGAAAGAGATGGCTCGAACAGTTTGGAAAGTTATTATCCAGCAATATCAGTCAGAAAGTTGGAGACACAGGAAAGATAAGAAGATAGTTGAAGTGCATCGGCTGGCTATTCCTTCCTCAAACAGATATTCAATTATTGGGACGTATGCAGAGGTAGTCTCTCCGAAGAAAATGGAAGAACCATCAGTTATTGAACACTTGGAACGATTTTAATATTTGGAAGCGTTTGACAAGATTTGATAGAATTGTTGCCACAGGGGATTTCTCTGACAGGGGCAAAACACGGGATTCTGTGGCAGTAAGTGTAAATTCAGGATAGCTTGTTGCTGTCCCGTTATTCGGTTAAAAAAAGTCTCTAAATATTTGAAGCATCTTGTTAAACATGAGATTGAGAAGCCTAAAATTATGGCACATATTGGTAGGAATGTCATTTTTAGGGAAAATAATAAATAGTACAGAGTAAATTTAAGAGTGGTGGGAGAAGACTTTTAAAAAGAAGTCAAAAGTGGTAATTTCTTGTTTGGTTCCAACTCTAAACTCAACCAAGGGAAGGAAAAAAAAAACGTAAGGAAGTAAAAAGAACAATTGCAGACGATTGATTGTTCAGGGATATAAGAATTTTTACAAAATGTTTGTTTTTTGGAATAGAAAAGACCAAAAAGGATTGGTCGAATCTAAACTGGAGAGCAACCAATATCTGAGAAAGGTAATTTGCTCATTCTTTCAAGGGAAACGTTACATCTGTAGAGAATGAAACAGGAGTTATTCTAAGGAGCATTATAAATGGTAGGATGATTGGAGAAGATAAGGAATTTGATGAAAGCACATCAATTAGAGGGGAAAAAAACAGACGAGAAAGTCAGAGAACATAGCAAGTCTGAAGAACTAAATTGCATTCATTTCATTTCAAGAGTCCTACAGGGAAGGCTGATGATCTCAGGCAGGTTTAAGAACATGGGATTGGGACATAATAGCTATTAGCAAAACCTGAATGAAAAATGTTCAAGAGTGGCAAATCAATGTTCCAGGCATAAGGTGCCATAAAAAGGATAGAAAATGAGACATGTGGTGGCTGGATGGGTTTAGAGTGCTTGCTGGAGGGCTGCAATTATGATTAGATTAGATTAGATTAAATTAGATTAGATTAGATTAGATTCCCCAGAGTGTGGAAACAGACCGTTCGACCCAGCAAGTGCACACCAACCCTCCAAAGAGTAACCCACCCAGATCATTTCCCTCTGACTAATGCATCTAACACTACTGGCAATTTTGTATGGCCTATTCACCTGACCTGCACATCTTTGGGCTGTGGGAAGAAACCGAAGCACTCAGAGGATGATGAGGGAATAAAATGTTGCATTAACGATGGAAGATATGAAAGTAAAGATCACGCTGAAGAGATTGAACAATATGCGCATTTGTGACAAATCGTCCAGTGAAATATATTGGTAGAAATTTAAAACAAGAAAGGAAAGAATACGTCAATGGGTTTGCATGATATGTTCCCCGACATTAAAAAGAAATTGAGGAACAAATATGTAGGGAGGTCGCAGATGTACATAAAGACATTAAGGTTTTCATAATGATGAATGTTAATTTTCCAAAAATTGACTGGGACTACCGTAGTGTGAACGTTTTGTGGTGAACATTTTGTTAAATGTTTTGAAGAAAATTGTCTTTGTCAATGCGTGGATGCTTCTCGAGAGAAGGAGCAAAACTACATCGTCTTCACTATAATAGGCAGCGCAGGTGACTGACGTAAAAGTGAGAGAGCACTTTGCGTATTGAAGTCATAATTCTATGCCTTTCAAAATGGTTATGGAACAGAATAAGCCAATTAACATTATATTCTTAATTGGAGTACCACAAATTTTGAAGGCATCTGCCAAGGACATTCCAAATTTGATTGATGTACACTGTTAAAAGGTAAAAAGAAAGTCGGACAAGTGGGAGACACTCAACAGTGTGACGACGAGAGTTGCAAGGCATTATGTTCTTTTTAGAGTGAACGGTAAACCTGGGAACATTAATGAACAATGGATGAAAAAAAGTTATTGCGGTTCTACTCAAGAATGAAGGCGAATCTTACTTCATATAAAATACTTATATAATTCAATTTAATTTATTAATCAAGATAAAGTGTGGGGGGCATTATTGAGATAAATATCAGGAAGGCAAAAAAGGATATAAGGTAGTATGAGCTGAAACGGTTAAGAGTAATCTAAACGTATTGTTCAAATACGTTAAGAGCAAGAGGGTAACGATCAGCTTGAGCTATATCTCCTATTTCAGAACCTATTGACCCATTTGAACAAAACTCTTTTGTAATCTTCGAAAACCTTCTTCACTGTCTACTTTGCCATCAATTGTGTTGCCATCCACAACATTACTAAGCGTAGCTTCTATACTCTCATTTAATTCATTTGTACAACTGACAAACTATGAAAACCTAGAACCAGCCTTTGTGAAAACTGCTGATCCCAGTCTTTTTTTTTCCTGAAAGCAAACGCCCAGCATTACTGTCTGCCACATGCCATAGCACCAACTGAAAGTGGGACACAGAACCTCATCAGTCTGGCTGTATCAGAGCAGAGAAAAAAAAACACGGAATTACGTTTTGAATCCAAAGTGATTTTTTTCAGAGAAACATCATATCCAACTCAGTATATTAACTCTGCTTCTCACTCCAGATCCTGTCTCATCTGTTGTATTTCCCCACCATTTTGTGCTTTTATTTCAGATTTCCATTATCTCTAATATTATGCTTTTCTTGAGAGGTCTAGATGTTGAATCTGGTTATATTTGGACAATATGCTTCATTTCTCTTCCCATGACCGGTGCAAGTAACAATTTCATTACACTGGCGTCTGTTCCTTCCAAAAAATAACTTTCCGTTTCTGCTATTTTCAATGCGCGAATCCCAACCAATTGATTTTGATTTGAAAGGTATTTTGGATACAGGGACACTCTATGATGTAATAGGAATACATTATAATTTATGTCATCTTCTGTGATCTTTTTGAATAGGCTTGTATCCACAGGCGATGAAAGTTTTTAATGCATTTCTCGAATAATTACAGCAAAGATGCTGATCATGGAACCCACCATCTCTGTACGAGCTCGGAATGAGCTTTATCACTTCTGTAACTCTGCTGTAATTCCCTGTCGCAGGACACATTTTGTTACCTATGTCTGTTTTTAATTCTGAATATAAAATCCAGATATAAATAATTTTATCAGCCTGTATAACCTGTGATTAAACAGTCCATATTTAAAATATAATTCTGTACATCAAATCAAATATTTTCCAATTCTAGTCACATTACCGCTCATCATTCTAGTTCCCAAAGGTGATCTGTTGTCTTGCTTTGCATTGCATTTCATTCCATTTTCCATAAAGTGCGATGGTTCAATATTCGTGACTGGGAGATATTGGTATACTCAGCTTACGTCTCCTCAGCTACTGGCCCACTTCTTTCTGTCTCCTAACCAATATTATATTCATTCCACTCCTGACTCATTTATCCATGGGATTTAATGGACAAGGTTATTGTACGTTGTTATGGACCAGGCCCGCCTCCTTAAAACATTTTAAAGAAAGTAGCTTAGACCGAAAAGTCGCAATTTTTTTTAATGTGCCATGCATATTCCCAACGTGTATTTGCTGGCCCGACTGCCAAGTTTTAAATAGTTGGAATTTATTTACAAAATCACGGATGAAACACAAAGAACAGAAAATAGAATAACGGATAACATATCCTATCTGAGCTTGACAGACTGTCAAGACATAACGGTGCTCCAAACTACTTGCACCATTCCCAATAAACAAACCCCTTAGAACAAGGAATAAAATGGCACAAAATATTTACAGCTTATGACGTCATAAAGGCAGAAGGAGGGGAAAAACATCCTGTTTTAACTGTGAACCAGACTCAACTAACCCCCTAACTGAACTGACCTGTTCATTCATAGAGCAGTCCACTCTAACTTGGTTATACCAGTTTCTTTTTCTAGTCATCTTCCTGAAGTATTACCTGTTAGGTATAAACAAAATGGTCCCAATGAACAATTCAAATTTCAGACATGTTGGCACCTTGTGTCGTTCAGAACACCTATGAAAAAGGTCGAGGACACCATAACGTTGTAAAAGGACCAGCTTTGGTACACATCCCCCACTAAGACATTGATCACCAATATCTAAAGAAGGCTTGATTCCTCGAAACCTTCCCCCAAAAGTTGCTTAGTATAGTAAAACACACACATACTCTCTGAATGTAAACATGCAAACATGTACAACAAACGTCGGAATAAGATTGTCGTCCTCCCACCACTGAATGCATTCATTACTCATTTGCGTCACGATGATAAGTCAGCAATCAAGTCAGCAAAAATAGTGGAGGTTCCCAGAAACACAAAAGTTCATAGAAAGCTTCTGGTGGGTCTCTCTGATCCAAATAACCAAAAGGTGGATGGTAAATCAAAGGTTGAGGATGTTCAGGAAAATGGTGCTGGGGGTTGATTAGGATCGAGTCAAAATTCCACGTCGTGTAAATAACTGCTGTGGATTCCGCCGTGAAATAGTGAAGGAAAATAAATAAAAACAAAACAGAAAGAAAGGGAGTATCTGGGGACAGAATGGGCAGAACTGGTGAGGACTGTTTTATTGTTCATATTATTAAACTTCAATTAAATTGAAAGCCGGCAGATTGGAAGTAGATATTAGAAGTAAAATAGTAGAGAACAGCAAGTTTTCTAAAGTGTTACTGGATTGTTAATTTTTTTTTCTTAAAGTGGCCTGGATGATAATCAGACTGAAGCTCTAGCTCGCAGAAAAAGTGTGTGTGTGTGTGTGTGTGTGTGTGTGTGTGTGTGTGTGTGTGTGTGTGTGTGTGTGTGTGTGTGTGTGTGTGTGTTCGGGAGAGAGAAAGATTCTCGAGTTCAACCATTGTGGTCTGCTTTGAACGCACAATTTATTCTTGTGGTCAAATGTTTACGTCTTGTTCCCCAAGCTCGAGATGCAGGAGTGATTTGATTTTGTTTTGCACTGTAGAAATTTAAGATCAAGCTTTTCTTAAAACCTAGTTCAAAGAAGTATCAGTGATTACAGCATTGTTCAGACGCACTCCTCGAATTGTACAGGCAGAACGAATGAGAATAGATTGTCTTTATTAATTAGTTGAAACTTAGGGAGTTTCAAGACTGTTAAACCAATAAGAGACGGTTGCGAGTTGTAGAGTTATGGAACATTCACAACAATTGACGAGATGCTACCGGACATGTAAGGCATAAGGGAGTAAATTGTGTGATTACAGGCAATCGATCAACTTGATTGGAATATATCTCAAGTTGAACAAAGGGACTGAAGTGAAATCCTGCGTTTTTTCAGGATTAAGAAAAGATATCGTAAAAAATTCGAAAAAATGCGTAAAACGAACTCAAGATTTACTCACTAAATGGTCTAAAGAGGTTACTTTTGATGAAAATTTCTGCGATGAAATGAAAGAATTAATTAGAAATTCCAGACCAAAGGAAAAATGTTTCTGAGGGCCGTTTTGGGGGTACTTGTGTACTTACATTTGGTGTTGTAAATGTCACTCCTTTTCGTGTCCGTGTGATACATGATGAGCTCGTTATGAAATTTCTGTTTGTTCCCTTGGCCAGTACCTGGTGGCTGTGTGGCCTCGAAGGCGGCTGTGTCCAACTCTTCCGTTTGGTAGGGATTTTTTTTTCCTTTTTTCAACACTGAATGCATTCATTACTCATTTGCGTCACGATGATAAGTCAGCAATCATGTTTTCACGAACTGCCACTTGCAAATTTTCAAATCAAATGTCAGTTATGCAGACTCCACCTGAACAAACTTGCATTTTGTCTTTAAATTACTCCACGAACTTTAATGAGTTATGATCAATTTATTAAAATGTCCCAGATGCGTTGCTTGTAAAATAGACATTGAACTGTTACAATGTTAGCAGTAAGCTAAACGTCTCTTTCTCAGCTGTCCAGTACTTCTGATGATGAACGTTCTACTTCCTGGAGAAATAGTTAACATGGTCTTTTTATCTTTTTATCGTCTAACTTCAAGAGTAACCATCGGCACCCACATCAATCGCATCGATAGCCGAATTGAAAATCTTTATGTAATCAAGTGTGGTTAATACCAGGGCAGTTTTTAACACAGCTTTCAGGCTGTCAAATCCCTTTTAACAGTCCGCTGTCCAATCTCTTGCCTTTCCTGAGCAACTCAGTGAGTGGAGCATCCATACTACAAAAATTCGACAAAAAGTTTCGATAAAATTCACCCTCTCCCAGGAACCATAGTACAGCTCTGTTTAACGATGGCGTGGGAAAGTCCCCAATTACTTTCCTTTTCGCATCTCATGGGGCCATTTGTCCGCGTGCAATAACATATCCCAGGAAGGTGACTTGGGCTATGGCAAAATCAGTTTTAGGCAAAAGTGACGGCTGCAGAATTTGGAAATCAGAGTCTAGATAAGAGTGATGCTAGAAATTCACAGCCGGTCAGACAGCATCTGAGGAGCATGACAATCGATATTTCAGGCAAAAGCCAATCATCATTTAAGGGCTTTTGCCTGAAACGTAGATTTTCCAGCTCCTCGGATGCTGCCTGACTGTCTGTGCATTTTAAGCACCACTCTAATCCAAATTCAGCTTTATTCAGGTTTATCACCAAGCCGGCCTTCTGAAATCGATTGAACTCGGCTATACTGTGAACAAGTTGAAAACATATTACACTACAAAGAAAGAACTGGAGGAACAGGTGTTCGTCACTGCCCAGCAGAGTACGGAATCAAATTCAGATGATTTGGATTTAATGGACCTCAAAACAGACTTTAAAATGAAGCAGTCCATAAGGAGTTGGATAGATTAGAAAACTGACAGTCTCAGGAGCATAGAAAAGTGTTGAAAGATGTTTTGTTACTCCAGTGTCAGGGCACATGCAAGAATCACATGGGGAGGACGAAAGCAATTGGACATGAAGTAGGCGTAAGGAATACTGCTGCGATAAAGCAGCATCCCTCTTGACGTAATCATCTTAAAGCCTAACAGATCAAGATGCAGGTGAACACCATGCTCGACGAGAACATCACTGAACCAAGCCAGAGGGCGTAGAGTTCGCTGATTGTCTAAGTTACCAAACCGGATGATTTGTGTTGGATTCCATGCGGATTATGAAATGGTCAACGCCATTACAAAATCCAACTCATATCCAATTCCTAGATTGGAGCATTGCAGCCAGGAAGTCGGACAAATCATTTACATCACCAGGTCAGGCAGAATGCGTGGCTACTGGCAGGTACCATCCTCAAAGTTGGTGAACAAATTTCTGCGTTTGTAACTCCATATCGGCTATGTCAGTTTAAAGTGATGCACTTTTGAATGAAGAACAAGCCCGCCACACCCAAAGACACTTGTACAGAGTTGTGGCCGGATGACAAATTGTGCAATCTATTTGGACGACGTAGTGATCCTTAGCAATTCAAGGACTGATCACAAGGGTCAGTTGGCAGAGCTCCTTGAACGACCACGAGAAGCAAAACTGGTGACAAACATAATAAAAGAGAATTCGCGAAAGCAGAGGTGATGTTCTTGGGATGTAACATCGGTCATGGAAGGTTGACCACACTCCGGAACGTAAAGACGAAGGCTTTTGAGGAATTTCTATGATGAACCTCGAAGAAAGAGTTTCTTCAATTCTTCAGACGCAGCAGACTATATCAGAAGTCTGTTGCAAACTATATTAGTGTAGTGGCATCGATCAACGATTTGCTGAAGAAGAACACAGTGTTTCGGTGGACAGTAACATGCCACGAGGCCGTCGACCATTTGAAGTCGATATTAACCACCAAACCAGTATTATCTACACCAAACGTCTCAAAAATGTTTAAAGTCGCCATCGAAGGTCGTGACGTTAGCGTTGGAGGTGTACTCCTACAGGAAAAATGAGCATGGGATTGAACTGCCAGTTGATAACTTTTCAAAGAAAATCTTCATCTACCAGAGGAAATGATCCACAATCTTAAAAAAAACTATTGAGCTTGGTACTGGCGTTACTAATTTAATGTATATGCTACGATCAATGGGTCAGAGACGGTTATGCACACTGACCATAATCCGCGAAAACGTTGTATATATGTAATAATATGAGACTATTTCGTTGGCTTCTTATGGTATAGACTTTCAATTTAAAAATCGTACATGTTGCGGGTCAGAAGAATGTATTCACAGACACGTTATCGCAGATTTAACTGATGGCGTTCACATGAGATTTGACTTTATTTAACATTTTATAGGAAAACATATATAGAAATAAGCTAAGTCGAAATTGTATGAAATTTATCGGTCTGTTAGGGTAAAGTATTTAAAAATTAAAATGAAAACCTATCTTCATGATGATGGTTCATTGTTTCCTGTACAGGCGAGGTATTTTAAACATATCAGTGCACGTTTAAGAGATTTGAAACAGCAGAACAACCAGGCACTGCAACAAGTGTTCTCAATAAGACAACAATGTAATACTGGTTCGAACAATTTATTCATTGCCTGGAGACATAAACAGTTCGAGTTTGGCCACTCAGTTTAAATATTAATTTGAAAAAAATATAAATTTTCATTCAAATTTTAATTGCGTCTTTTGAAAGTCTTTAACAAAAATAAGGGCCCAATCAGATGATCTGGGGTATGAGACGGGGGACATTGAACAGTTGAGAGGAGGACTGCCAAGATCTTGCATGTAAAAATCTTCTTGAAAAAAGATATATCTGTAAAGTAACTTTTCAATCCGTGATCCTTGACACAGAATCTCCGAATAGGGAAGAAGAAGAGACAGGAAGATGCGATGACAAGAACCTACAGCTGCCTGGTTTTGAGAAAAGAAGTGCTGTTTTGTAAACGTAACTGGGAGTTTTACCTGAATAGTGTTATCGAATGGAACGCCAAAATGCGTAATAGAAATACATTGTCAATCGTGGTTTGTTAATTAATCTCTCTTTTACTTTAGAAATGAATTGCTAATTTTTTACTTTGTGTCGTACTTGACCGATTTAATCGTTGCAGATTCCTGTACGGCATAAATCGTTTCTGTGTTGCTGGTTTTATTGTAAGCTGGAGGGTTTACGCTGTGTCATAACGAGTCTAAACAAATTTGGCAATGCGAGTGTGCATTTGTGCAGTTCATAGAGTGCACTGGAGATTTGCACCATTCATGACCGGGATGAAGTGATTCCCCTCGCCTTGATCTGAATCTCCAAACGCAGAATACCATGCAAACTCTGCCGTAGTTGACAGGATTCAAAACTGCGTGGGAATACCCTAAAGGATTTCAAGTCCATCGCCTTAACCACTCGGCTACAACGACAAACGGGCACTCAATGTTTTTATTTCAAGGTCTCTGTCTCTGAGAAGCTTATCAGTCACGTATCATTGTTTGGGTTATTTGAATTCAAAAACCACAGCTTTCAAATCGATGAAATGTCGGGACAAAGTGGGTCTGGGTGTTCCACCGCGATAGGTGGAATCGATATTCAGCTTAAACGAAGGCGAAAATTGTAGGAAAATACTCAGCAGGTGGAGCAAGATCTGGGCTGGGAAAAGGTGATTCAAAGTTTCAGAACTTCTTCAGAACTCTGTTTTCTCCCAGTACTACTGACAAACCTGGTGACATTCCCCAGAATTTTCTTTTTTTTCAGATTCCCAACATCCTCAGTCCTTTACATTAGCCATTAAAAGGATACAGAAATTCCTTTGCGATTCTGGATAAGATTCCTGTTTGGGGAACATTTTCCTGACCACATTATAAACCCGGAGCTGTGCAGGAGAGAAAACTAATGAAGTATGAGCAGTGAGAGATCCGACCCTGGAACATCCCTAACCACCAACCGTTCAGTTAATGGATGAACGTGTTGACCAATTACGCAACAGAGACGGGTGAACTGACTCGTCGCACCATCCAAAAACAGGCTTTTCACGAATTCAAACTTCAGCCTACCCTTTTCGAAGTGATTGTTGTCCTGTATCAGTTTTACTTTTGCAAAATATATCCTGGGACATTTCACTGTCGTGAAATGGCAACAATCCTCTGCCCTCTGCGAACACATCCACGTCACAACAACCAACTTTTCTACAACAGGAGTCCTGCTCTCTTCGAGGCTTTTTCGTAACTTATTTGTACCCGAGTATTCCCTTGGTCTTGTAGCCGTGGCGATGATTGAATTCCTGACGCGCAGGAAGGAAAATCCTTTAAATGTCTCAGATGGGTTCATGTCCAGAGAACAACAGAGTCAACGTCGCGACCTCTTGAAGACTGGCTGTGTTAAGTGGAGCAATCCACCCTTCGTTCACCTCTGATTTCGCTTCCCAAAGAGATTATAAAGTTTTCCAAAGCTGGAGACATACGTTTACTGTTATTTTTCCTTGTTTTCTTTAACCTAACAACTGGCGATATTTTCCCAAAATCTCTTCGCAATCCTCCGCCTTGCATTTTGTCGAGAAATTGTTGAGTTTGGGATTCTTCTCTTTGGAACTAAGAAGGTTAACTGGAGATTTTTATGGTCTGTTTATAATGATGGGGGAGAGCGCAGTGCGGATGGGTGGGTTGATGTTCTGGAGGAAATGTTGCCAACGATCAGGGGCAGTTTCCAGAGGACTGGGACGAAATATATTGAAAGAAAAACTAAATTTGCGAAGAGTTTATAGAGCCTAATCTTAGGGGAACAGTTAATCATTTAAGACACTGATGAGCAGGACATTCTGTCTTTCAGAGAGTAGCAAATCTGCAGAATTCTTTCCAATGAAGGGCTGTCAAGGCTGAGTATAATCAAGGCTGAGACGGCCGCCCAATTACTCACTTTGGGAATCAAAAAGAATGGGGATAAGGCGGAAACGTGCCGTTAATAATTAACCAAATCAGACATGACCTCATTAAAACGTGGAGCTGACCTGATGGGACGAATGGCTTCCATCTGTTCCAATATCTTATCTATCATTTGGAAACTGCGAGAGACAATTGTGAAGAAAGAAATTGCAGGACGTTGAGAAAAGATGATTGGAGTCAAACTGAGTCAACATCATTTGTTGAACGGAAAAACACACTTGACAACTTTGCCAGAGTTCTTTGATCATATTGCAAGCAGAGTTGATCAAATGTTTGTAGGCATTCCATAAGAGACCGTATCAAAAGCCATTGCACAAGGTCGGAGTTCACAGTGAAATGTTTAAAAAAGGCCAGGATTGTCCGTTATAGATTTAATGGAAGACACAGTATCTGGATTATTTCGTATTTTTCAAGTTGTAAAAATGTAATTAGTAAAGTGCTGCAATGGTCAGTCATAGAACTTCAATGATTTATATCTGCCTTAATGACTTGATGGAATTGGCAGAGTGAAATGTGCCCAGTTTTACTGACGATACACAATAGGTGGGAGAACATTTTGCAATGAGGACAGTGGAATCTGGAAATGGTTAGTGATAGGTTGAGTGGGTAGGCAAGCAATAGGTGCACGGAGGAGGTTGCAAAGTTGATCGTTTGGAGGGGAGGGTGATGCATATGGGTGGGAAGGAAATGGGACAGATGGGACAGGTCATAAGGACGGTGCTGGGCTGGAAGTTTTGAAGTGAGGTCAGGTGGAGGGAGGGGAAATGTGGAAACTGGTGTAATACTAATTGATGCCATGGGGTTGGAGGTCCCCGATGTGGAGATTTAGCTTTTGAACATAGAACAATGAAACAATTCAGCGCAGCACAGGCCCTTTGGCTTTCGATGTTGTGCCGACCTGTGAACTAATCAAAGCTCATCCCCCTGTATTATCCCATCATCATCCATGTGTTAATCCAAGGATTGTTTAAATCTCCATAATTTAACTGAGTTAACGATATTAACAGGCAGGGCATTCCACACCCTTACTTCTCTCTGAGCAAAGAACCTGCCTCTGACATCTGGCTTAAAACTATAAGCCATCAATTTGTAGCTAGAACCACTCGTATAAGCTGACATCATCTTCCTAAGAAAAATACTTCCACAGTCTACCCGATCTAATCTTCTTATCATCTTGTAACTCCCTGGAGTAGTTTTGATCGCTGAGCTGTAGATTTGCTTCAAACCAACAGCTCAGAGAGCAGACCTGCACTCTAAACCCCAACCTGACCTGCACATCTTCACAAACCTTGCAAAGACCTTGTAACTCTGTATCAAATCCGCTCTCAGACTTCTTTCCAATGAGAACAGATTTTCCTGATAAGACTTTCCTCCAGAACAGGCAATACCTTGTTAAATCTCGACTGCAACTTTTCCAGTGCTTCCACATTCTTCCTGGAATGGGGCGACCAGGCAGTTCAAAATATTCCAAGTTGAGCCGTACTAGTGTTTTGTATCGTTGCAGCATGACATTATGCTCAGGAACTCAATCCTCTACCAATAAAACCGAGAAGGACGTACTCTTTCGCAGTAGCACAGTGGTTCGTACTGCTGCATCACGACACCAGCGACCCGGGTTCAATTCCTCCTTCAAGCGACTGTCTGTGTGGAAAGTATGCATTCTCTGTGTGGGTTTCTGCCCAGTGCTCTGTTTTCCCCTCACAATCCAAAAAATGTGCCAGTTAGATAAAGGGGTAAGTGTAGAAAAATGGGTCTGGGTGGGTCGCGCCTCGGAAGGTCGATTTATACTTGTTGGGCCGCAAGGCCTGTTTTCACACGGTAAGTAATCCAAAAAAAAAATACCTGGCTGGAAACTATGTACATGGACTCCAAGGTCACTCTGCGCATCCACATCACCAAGAATCTTTCCATTAACTTAATATTCTGCCTTCCTGTTATTGTTCCCAAAGTGAATCACCTCACATTTAGCTGCATTGAACTTTACTTGCCTCCTCTAAGACCAATTTTGCAAGATATCCCAGCTCCCGTGCAACCTGCAACATTTTTCAACGCTGCCCACTACTCCACCTCCTTTAGTGTTATCTGCAAGCTTACTAACCCACCCACCTATGCCTGCGTCTTACTCATTTATGAAAATGACAAACAGCAGTGGTCCCAAAACAGATCGTTGTGCCAGACCACTCGTTACCAGATTCCAGGCTGAATATTCTTCATTAGCCACCACTTGCTGCCTTCTCACAGAAAGCCAGTTTCTAATCCAAACTGCGAAATCATCGTCAATACCATGCCTCTGCATTTTCTCCAACAGCCTAACATGTAGAATCTTATCAAAGGCTTTACAGACGTCATGTACACCACGTCAAGTGCCCTACCCTCATCCACATGTTTGGTCACCTTCTCCAAAATCTCACGAATCCATGTTGACCCTCTTAAATCAAGTTGTTGCTGGCTGAATGATTATACATCCTATCTCTCATACTCAGTTCCATATGCTTTCCTACAAGAAAGGTAAAGCTCACTGGTCCATGATTACTTGGGTCATCTGTATTACCCTTCTTCAACAAGGGAACAACTTTTGCTGTCTCCAATCTTCGTGTGCTATTCCTGTAGACAATATCGAAATAAAGATCAAAGGCAAAGGCTCTGCAATCTCCCACCTGGCTTCCCAGGGAATCCTTGGATAGATCCCAGCTGACCCAGGGGACTTACTTATTTTCGCACCTTCCAGAATTGTTAACAAATCCTCCTTGTAAACCACATTTACAAGTCTAGTAGCCTGTATCTCAGATTCTCCTCTACACCATATTAGTCTGAAACTAATATGAATACTAACGAAAAATATTCGTTTGGCGCCTTCCTACCTCCTCTGACTCCACACACAATTCATTACTCCTATTTTTGACTAGTCCTCATCTTACTCTCGTCGTTCTTTGATTCCTCATATACATGTCTAAAGCCTTCTAAGATTCGATCCGCAAGCGACTTCTCATGTCCTCTCCTGTCTCTTCTGGACTCTCTGTACAAGTCGTTCCTCACTAACTTGTAACTCTCAATCGCCCTAACTGAGCCTTCAAGTCAAATCCTAACATATGCCTCCTACTTTCTCTTGACATGAGTTTTAAGTTCTTCAGTAAACCACGGCTGCTTCGCTCGACAACTTCCTTCATAACTGACAGGTACATATTCATCAAGTACATGCAGTATCAGTTCCTTTAATAAACTCCACATTTCAATTGTGCTCATTCCATCCGTTTCCTTCCACATCCAGTGCAAACTAAATCTTGCCAAATTTCATCTTAATTGCCTTTCCCTCAGATACACCTTTTTCCCTGCAGTACATAACTATCCTTTTTGATTGCTTAAGTAAACATACAGAACTGTGTTCACGATCACTAAATTGCTCACCTACCTTCACATATAACACGGGGCAATCCATTACCCAGTAACAAATCCAATGTGGCCTGCGACTATTAATAAAAGGTAGTCTGGCCGCAGGTTATGGACATGTGTTGAGGATGAGGCAGGATTTATCAAAGTTGATAGGGACAAAGAGATTTTCTGCTCACCTCCCTCTGTTTCCCTCACTTGCAGGAGACTGCTATTATCATTTGGCGCAGCAATTCACAGATGATATCTTTGGTTGCTTCGAAACTTCTCAACACGGTGCAAGTGAGTAAAATAGTACACTAGAACCAGGCTCCAATGAGGGAGCCAAGAAAGCATGCATTGTCAGAGGGCCAGAACTGACGGAACGGCGCTATCTCCTTCCAGTGCAAAAGGTCAATGCTGAAAAGGCAGGCGCTTATGGAGATTCAGTGTTGTGAGAGATGACGCTGTCAGAGCATCAGAACTGAGAATGCAGAAACTCTCAGATGGTCAGTGCTGAAGGATCAGTTACTGTAATAGGCTAAATTCTAAGGGAGTGGGCACATTCAGAGGGTTAGTGTTGTGGGAGCAGGCACTGTTGGAGTGTTAGGACTGAGTGAGAGGGTACTGTCACAGGTCAAATGCTGAATAAGTGCCATCGGCGCCCGTTCAGTGTTTGGAGAGTGGGTGCTGTTGGAGGATCAGTGCTGAGGGAACATATTTAATTTATTTCATGCTAATATTTCCAGAAACAAATAAAATGGCAGCTGGATATGCAAACTGTTCATCAAAACATTCAATGGCAAGTCCGAACATAAATAAATTATCTAAAACCTCTCTCGTATTTGGGACATCGTGCCTATTTTTGTCACACATACGCTGCCTGTCTGGTCACATACATCATCCCTGTTATAGTCTCTCACAACCTCCCCATGTATTTCATACATTCTCCCACTCTCCATCTTACACACCCTCCATGACTTTGTCACACACATCTTCACCGCATGGGACAAACTCGAAGTCTGTCAGTACTGGAGTAGACTTCAGTTTACCCACTTCCAGGGATATGATTGTGTAAAAATGGTTAGGAGTTGGAGGAATCCAAATTCCACTGACTCACCCCCCCAATCCCACCTCCCAGTCTGAACTGGGATAATATTGCAGCGAGACATGACCGAGAAAGAGAGAGAGAGAGACAGAGACAGAGAGAGACAGAGGGGGAGAGAGTGAGTCATAGAAATTGAATGCACAGAATCAGATCCTTCAGTCCAACTTGTCCACACTGATAGTATATCATTCATAACTCTCATCTCATCTGTCAGCATTTGGCCTATATCTCTTCCTACTTATTTACCAATCCCGATGCAGTATAAACTTTTTTACTTGTACCAGCCTCTACCCCTCCCTCTGGTAGATCATTCCACTCTTGCACCACTCTGTAGGAAAAATGCTGTGTGTGTGGAAAAGGACACTCTCAGGCGTCCACGCTGCTGAGGCACCTGTGGGTTCACACCGGTGAGAAGCCATTCGTTCATTCCTTGTGTTGGAAATGACTCAAACAATCATCCGATCTGCTGTGACATTTTGGCAGCCATGCAGATGATAAATGTTTTATAACACTGACTATACCTGTTAATTTTATTCAATGGTAAGTAAACGTATTGGTGAGTGCAGGATACAGAAAGAGACAGGAGCGACAGAGATGAAATGCTTCAATCCTTCACTAAATCTATACCACGTACAGGTTGATTTCTGTTTCTTCCTTCACCATGATTACTTTTTTTTAATGTAGGAGGATAAATTAGGGACAAAAGTAATTCCTTAACTTAACCATGCGGTAAAATAATGCAGGAAGCACTCAGTTAATTTTCATCTGTTAACGTGTATTTTGGCAAGCTTAATAAATTAGATAAAAACATTTCCTCACAATCAGTGACCATCAAATGTTCACTGAAGCTTATTGGATGGGGCATCGTGGAGGTTGGTGTCCAGTGAACTTCCTTAGGGATTGGTTAGGGGAGGTCTGTCTTTGCGATGTTTATAAATATGTTGGATGAGGAAGAAGAAAGGTGAGGTAGTAATTTTGCCGATGACATGGAGGTTGGTGGAGTTGTCAATAGTGTATTCGGCTGTTGTGGATTGCAATGAAACATTGCGAGTTTGCAGAACTGGTCTGATATGTGGCAGATGGAGATAAACCAGAAAAAGTGTGGAGTCGTTCACTTTTGAAGTGCGACTGTCAATGTAGAATACAGGGTTAAAGGATTCCAGGCAGTGTGGAGGAGCAGAGGGATCTTGGGTCATACTGGCTCTCTTTGGAGTAAGATTCAGGCGTTGGTCTATCCCAATAACCCTACAAGTTAAAATCTACCAAGGAGCTTCCAGTTAGACAAACAAAGTTATG
This sequence comes from Hemiscyllium ocellatum, assembly GCF_020745735.1. Lineage (NCBI taxonomy): Eukaryota > Metazoa > Chordata > Chondrichthyes > Orectolobiformes > Hemiscylliidae > Hemiscyllium > Hemiscyllium ocellatum. Next base: position 6,009,975 of record NC_083408.1, read on the forward strand.
AAATAGTAGTTCAAAGTGACAATCAAAATGAAAGAACTTGTTTCTTGTGTACTTTAGGAGAGCCTTTGAATGAGGTATCCACCCAGGTTGCAATTAAAGTCGAGAAAGGTGAGATGATTTGAACAAGTTGATATGCCTCCTTGGAGATATTTCGATTGTTTGCCAATAAATTATGTTTTAGGAAGCTACATTTGATAATCTCGTCACGCCCAATCAGAGCAGAACGACGGAGACAGCTGTTGTGACTGACATTCATTTTAATAAATGCACCTGTAATTTCTGACATACCAGGATGTTTAACTTTCAGTAAATGTGCTGATATGATGTGTTATATATGAAATAAAGAACGTGTGAATTCACAGTGAACCTGCACTGGAATGGGTCCCAGATACATGTTACTCTTTGAGGAAAAGCCGGACATCAAACGATTTATGTGCCGGACAATCCCGCTGCATTTTGACATCATCAATACAGTGACACATTCTCCCGTAAGGAACTATTTTTAACCAATCAGAAGACAGTTAATTCTCGCGGGGAATGGGCAGGAGTGCAGCGAGGATAAACAGGAAGGGTCGACACACTAAGATTGGTATGATTAAGAACTGTTTACATTTCGAACACAACTGAATGAAAGGGATGACAAATTTTACACCAATGTTTAATCTGTTGCTTGAAATCCATGCATCTGTGTCTGAGTATTTTATAAACTCACGGCACTCCTCAGGAGAAGGACGGGTCGAGTGGATCTGACCGCAGCAGTTGAAGATGGGGATTTTTAACATCAACTGATCTTAAGTTACTAAATGTTTTCTTTTCTCTTTCTTGCACAGTGAAATCTTGTGGGAATCAATAGTAATGTGGAGATTTTTTTGATACGTGGGAAACTTCAGCTAACTCTTGCTAATGCACAGTTGATCAGTTATAACCCTGTAAATGAAGGTACGGAATCGAGATAACAGCTACATATTAAAAATGTCATAATTAAAACAATATATTAAAAGCAGCATCTGCAATCAAGAACAAGGTCAGATGTCGTGCCTGAGATTTGTGGGCGGACAGAGCGTGAAATACACAAATAAAATGAAGCTGACACTCAAAATACAGCTTCAATGACGTAGTTGAAAGGGAGAACTGCAGATGCTGGAGATTAGTCAGGAGCGTATTCCTCAAAAAGGACAGCAGTTCAGGCATCTTCCGACAAGCAGGAAAATCGAAGTTTCAGCAAAAGCCCTTCTTTATTGTTGAGGGTTTGAGACTCGCGAGAGGAGAGATTAAATGGCAGGGGCGTGGGGCTGGGGGAATGCAGCTGAGAGTGCAAAAGGTAAATGGAAGTGGGGGAAATGCTGATAAGTCAGAGGGAAGCAGGATGGACAGGGAGGACAAGCCATGAGTGCGGTGCTGAGGTGGAAGTTTGGAACTGGGATTAGATGGGGGGAGGGGATATGGGGAACCTGGTGAAATTTATATTGATGCCACGGGCCTGGTGGTTCCCGAGGCTGAAGACTAGGTGTATTTTCTCAAAAGTCAGGTGGAAAGGGAATGGCGATGGAGGAGGTCCAGGAGTGGCATGTCCTCGGTGGAGTTGGAGGGTAGTTGAAGTTTTTGGCCATGAAGTGTTTGGTGCAGGAGTCCTGAAGCGCTCTTCGCGTCAGCATGTGGTCTTCGAAACACAGATGAGAATGCATCTGGAGCAATGGATACAGTAACGGAAATGTACGGAAATGGCGGTAAAAGTCTGATGATGTGGAAGGCAGTTTTGTGGCTTTAGACCCTGGTTGGCGGGATGTGTGGGCGTTGGTTTTGCAATTCCTGTGGTGGCAAAAGAAACGGCCAAAATCTCTGGTTTTGCATTCCGTTTGTAGGTGGCATAAATGGCCAAGGTTGTACGTTATCTGCAGAGGTAGCTGGGGGTGGAGTGTGATAACCAGGGAATCCCTGCACTTTTTTGGGGTTGGATGGGGGTGTTTCGAATGTGAAGGTACAGGAAATGGACGAGATGTTTGGGAGGGCTTCATCAACCAGGTAGGAGGGGAAATTACGGTCTTTGCGAAGGTGACCATCTGATGTAATCTGTGATGAACTAGTCATACAGTCGTAGAATCATAGAGATATCCAGCAAGGAAACTAGCCCTTCGGTCAAAGCTGCCCATGCTGTCCAGATATCTCAAAGCAATCTAGTTCACCTCCCAGCAGCCAGCCCATAACCTTCCTAACCCATCCTATTCATATACTCAACAAAGTGCATTTTGCATGTTGCAATTGTGCCATCCTCCACTACTTCCTCTGGAAGCTGATTCCATACACGTACATACCTCTGCATGAAAACGTTGCCACTGAGATTTCTCTTATATCGTTCATCTCTCACCCTAAATTTATGCCCTCTAATTCTGGACTCTCACACGTCATGGAAAATACTTTGGCTATTTTTCCGATCCATGACCCTCCTAACTTTGTAAACCTCCTTAAGCTCATCCCTCAGCCTCCAACGCTCGAAGAAAAATTGCCCCAGCCAGTTCAGCCTCTCCCTGTAGCTCAAATCCTCCAACCCTGGCGACACCCTTGTAAATCCTTTTTGGACCCTTTCAATTTCACCGCATGAATTAGATAGGAAGGAAACCAGAATTTCATGCAATATTCCGAAAGGTGACTAAGCAAGGTCCGGGACAGCCGCAAAATTTTCGCAATGTTCTGAACAATAAAGCAAAGGATACCAAACGCATTGTTCACTATCCTATCTAGCAGCAACTACTCTTTCAAGGAGCTATGAACCTGCACTCCGTGGTCTCTTTGTTCATCAACACTCCCTATGTCCTGACCGTTTAGTGGAAAAGTCCTGCTGAGGTTTGCTTTCCCAAAATGCAGCATCTCGCATTTACCTTAATTAATCTCCACCTGCCCCTTCTCAGCCGATTGGCCCATCTGACAAAGATCCTGTTGTAATCTGTGGTAACATTCCTTGCTGTCCAAGACACCTCCAATGTTGATGTCATCTGCAAGCTTACTGATTATGCCTCACATGCTCGCATCCATATCATTTATAAAAATGACACAAAATCGAGGACCCAGTACTGATCTTATTGGCACTCCACTGGTCACAGACCTCCAGTCTGAAAAGCAACCCTCCGCCACCACACTCTTCCTTCTACCGTTCAGCCAGTTCAATATTCAAATGGTTAGTTCTCCCTCTATTCGTTTAGATCTAACCTTGCTCATCAGTCTCCCGTGGGGAAACTTGTCGAATGCTTGAGTGAGGTCCATATAGATGACATCTATCGCTGTGCCCTCATGAATCCATTTAGTTATTGTTATGGAAAATTATCCATTTAGTGTGGAATTTGAAAGAGAATGATTTTCGAACATTTAATGCTGTGCTGAGCTTTGTAAACAATACTTTGGTGAGGTTTGCAGCCAGATTCTCGCTGTTTCATTTTTGTAAACATTCAACTGGATCTTGCGGGGGTCGGACACAGTGAAAGCAGAAAAACTGTTATGTCCAAGACCAGGAAATGAGATAATAACAACTTGAGTTTTCCCAGTCGTTGCCCTTGAGTGTGAGATAAGAAACAATATAAGACAAGTATCTGAACAATGCTCCGATAACCATTACAATGAGGCATTGAGATGTAAGTACTGGTGTCAATTCTGCTGAATTTAAATAGAGCTCCTTTCTTTGCCCTTGCTAAGAGTTGAGTCAAGTCAATTTAATTTCCACGACAGTAAACTTGGGGTATCGTCCTGTTACCAGGCGACTGAGTGGGATTCTGAAGATTCCTAGGAGGCGTAGCCGCCAGCGCCATGGAAGTGTTTTTCTTCATATCGAGCGCTGAATTGGCCCTTTTGTGTGAGAGGATCACGAATCTGTCGATCACACAAGCGCCGGCATTTGAGTCGAATACGGTCACGGTAAGAGTCGTGACTTAAGTAATCCTGCATAGAGACTCATTCTAAGAGAATAAATAAAGCAGGAACAGGGTTCAGTGAACTCTCGCGTGGCATTAGAGCAAAACCCAAGGGAAGGGAATAGCCGTCTCTGGAGTGTTTCAGAGACAGCACATTTAAGGGTGGTATTAGACTTGGAGCCACCACTGGCTGAGTTGGACTCAGCAAAGGCGTACTGGATGCGTGGTTTCTTGGTTTACTTGTCCAATGCGAGAGGGGACCTCCGGAGGTAAGAAAGCAAGTCAAAGGGAAAAGATAACGGTACCACGTGAGACAGAGAGAGAGAGATGAACACCTTTTCAGTTATTCTAAAAATGTGCTCCGACAAGAGCAAACAAAAGGACAGTCTACACAGTACTTGATAGGGCCAACCAAAAATGCAATACATGCTAAATAATTACGTCACAGAGTGTGTAAAGCAGTTAGAATTGTGGATCAAGGATCCTGAGGGAGGAAGTTTTAGTAAATGACAGGTGGAAATATTGAGGTCGATGTTGGAGGAGAGAGAAGGAGAAAAGGACGGGAAACATAGAACCTGTGAATTGGAGTGCTTATAACATGAGTCTGATATCAGAGAAAGGAGATCTCAAGAAGGCGATAGATCAAATACACGTACAAACACCAGCACACATGCAGACGCGAGCGTAAAATAGCCTAACGACGCTGAACAGGGTCTTAATTAAGTTTCATATTCTGATCTTTTTGACTGGCCTCCGGAACCAACAGCCCCCATACGAGATCCGCCTGGTGAAGGTTCCACGTCAGCGGCCACCTCCTCATGGTCTGCGCAATCACCAGTCGCACGCCATACCTGCAACCAGTTGAAGGAATAAGCCCAAAAGAAGGACTTACACTCCAAGATGGAAAGGCATCCAGATGCTGGAATCTGAAACCAAAAGAGAAAATGCTGGAAAATCTCAGCAGGTCTGGCACCATTTGCAAGGAGAGAAAAGAGCTGACGTTTCGAGTCGAAAGAGCCTTTGTTAAAGATAACAAAAAGGGGAGAATTAGGGAGCTATTTACACCAGGCTGAGAGAAGGTGAGTTTAGGCTCCAGATGCAAAGGTGATAATGACAGTGCACGAAGAGATTAAAGGGAGATTAGGAGCCGCGAATGACCAAGTTTTAAGCCAGTGCTCTATGACAAAATATGTGGAGGGTCGGTGAAGCAGAGGCAAAATAGAAAACAGGGGAGAAGGGTAGCAAAGCGGGAAGAGGAGAGGAAAAATGCAATGACAGAGTGGAAAGCGACAGAAAATGAGACAATCAAGAAATAAGAGGAACAGAACAGTGAAAAATAAACACAAATAAAACGATAAATAAAATAATTGAAATAAGATTATCTGAGGTTATTTGAATTTAACAACTTCAGACAATTTTACTACATTATTTTATTTATTTTTTTACCAATTCACTTGCAATATCATAGAGCCATTAGATATGGACAGCACTGATGACATTGTCTTCGGTAGAACTCGTCCTTCCGAAGAGATATCCTCAACTGATCCAGCCATGATTACATACACTTGACCCATGTCTCTCTGAACCCTTCCTATTCAAATACACGTCCAAATTCCTTAAAAGTATTGGAATTGTACCAGCCATCACCAGCTCGTCTGGCAACTTATTTTCCGACATGCACCATCCTCTGCGTGAAGCCGTTGCTCCTCACTGCCTTTCGAATTCTTACCCTCCCACACCAGATTTGCACTGCCCCACCTGAGCGAAAGGAACTTATCTACTTACCTGATTCATTCCCCTCATGAGTGAAAAACCTCCATAAGATCAGCTCCCAGCCTCTGACGCGCCCCGCAAAATAGTGAGAGATTGTTCAGCCTGTAAATGTTTGCATCTTTTCCATTTTCAGATGTTGGATATAGCATGCTGCCTGAAGCAGTCATCTTAGCAGCTGACAAACGGTGCAAGAAGGCGTGATAACTTGCTAAATATGCTGTCAAACGAAGATTGCATAAGCAACATGAGTCATTGAGCAAAACGTGCATTTGATTTCTGCGCTATTGCTGACTCTAAAGCAACTGCGTCCTTCGGGAGCAGAAAGAATCCCACTGTTAGGTTACAACTCAAATGCTTTTGGCATGAGGTTCGCAGTAGTTTAACAGAAGCACATAACGCTGACGCCAATAGGTCTGTGAGTTTCCAGAAGCACAGTGAGCAATCGTTGAAGGTACGTTTCTCAAGATGATATTTGTCAACGTGACAAGCTGCAGGTGAGCTGGTGGCATTGTGATTGAAATTGCATGCGTCCGGACATTGCGCTTCATTTTGGATATTAGTGCAAATGGTTAACTCGAGTGTGCGCATTCGGAAAAGTCAATGCTTTTTTCGTTGAAAAGCTTTGCAACGAAAGGAAATACTTCAGACTATCGTACGATCGATAACAAGTCAGAAAATGAGTATCCGCTGTGGTTGTGAGCACCGGCAATATAGGTGTTTGCTTTCAGCGTGTGGTTGCATTGGTCAGTTAGCTCAGCCGGATAGCCTTTCGAAATAGTGAGAGAGTGTTCAGCCTGTAAAGGTTTGCACCTTTTCTATTTTCAAATGTAGGACATAGCATGCAGTCTGAATCAGTCATCTTAGCAGCTGATCTGTCACTGACAAACGCTGCAGGAAGGCGTGATAACTTTCAAAATATGCTGTTAAACGAAGATTGCATAAGCAACATGAGTCATTGAGTAAAACGTGCAAGTGAGTTCTGCGCTGTTGCTGACACCAAAGCAACTGCATCATTCGGGAGCAGAAACAATCCATGGATATCCAATTTGAGGTGGTTAATGTCTCAGCGGCAGTTGCAAATGAAGAGATCGAAGGCAGGTAATAGGATAGCACGGGGTGTCCTGGAGGATGGAGTGCATTGGAGGTAGGCAAAGGGAACCTTGGAGGTTGGCGGGAGTCTAAATTGTGAAAGTAAGCTCAGAGGCGACAGAAGAAATGTTCGACGTCACGGCGTGTATTAAATTCATTGATGCGTGGACGGAGGGGGATAAAGTTGAGGCCTTTGCTGAGGAATGATCATTCATCCTCCTTCAGGGTGAGGTCAGAGAGAATGGTGAAAACTCCCCAAGACTGGGAGCTGGGATCTGGCGTGATGTAGAGCTTGGGGAAGAGACCGAGCCTGTAACTGGAGAGTGTGTGGTGTTCGGGCGAATGGGGGTGGAGTCATGATCGGGGTGGTGTTCCCCTCAGGGTTCTGGGACAAGGATGCTGACAGTGGGAACTGGGTGGGTGTCAGCAGAATTCAGGTGATTGGCGTTGATGGGGGTAGAAGTGATGGCAAACACGGCAGTGGATGCCACGGAAGTCACAGAGTGTATGACGTCAGCGATGATGTGAGGGGGAAGTGATGTCACTTGTGGTGTATGAGGAATTGTGAGGGGGTGAAATGGCATTTACTTTATTTTAGCCAATAATTTCCTGTCACAAATCTGTTTGACAATGTCGTATTTTAATTAAACTCAGTCCCTTACTGTTTCTTTCTTTTGGTCTTCATCCACATCTCCATGGTGTTCCAATATTTCACCCTTTCTCTTTGGACTTACGAATTTCCATTCACCTCAAACCTGCTCCCTCCTCATCTGTGTCCTTTTATAGCACACTGCATAATCTTGATAAAAGATGAGCCTATCCCAATAAAATAGCTCAGTCTTCTCTGAGTACTGGGAGCAGTGCTCACTGGTCAGAACCACTTCTGCCGATGCTATCGTGTGTTGCTGACACATTCCTGCACTCTGCTGATATCACTTAGTTTCTCTCCATGTGATATCCCTCACTGTGTGGGTCTAATTGCTGCCTCTGTCAGTGTCTCTCGCTCTTGCAGGTACTCCAGATACTGAGCCAACAGCATTCTCCACTCCAGAGGGAAGCAACAGCACAGGCCATGGATGTAGATTTGAATTTTCCAGAGCTCTGTTGGACTCAGTGCCATTCTCAATGTGAAACATTCATTGCATTAGTCTAATTTCCCATTCTGTCTATTTCTCTGTCTCCTGTAGGTATTCTTGATGTCCCTGACTCAGCAGAATTTCCAATTCCTTTCTCGTCCATCACCAGATTGAAGACGGTTGGTCAGCCGGAGAGAGATGGAGAGTGATATCTGGAGCCTTCAGTAAATCCTGCAGCCGGTAAGATCACTCACACAGTAAACAGCACAGGGAGGAGTTCATGGGCTTTAATTCAGAACCTGAGGGCATGAATTGGGAACAATGCTGGGCAAGGAATCTTACAAAAATCTCAGGCTTCATTATCACCATCTTGTCTGTAAATTCATCTGTTCCACAGAATCCTCCTTTTGTCGGTCAGTTTCTCCACTGTCTGTTTCATAGATACCACCTTACCCTATCTCTATTAGCCCCTACAACACTGTTTATTCCTGTCAGCTCCTCCTACCAGTACAATTCTCCACGTTTCTGCCATTGCCTTTAATCCTGGATTCTGTCACATCTCTCCTTAACGGAAGAAAAACAACTCTTCAGTTCCTGAAGCCATGCCGGTCAGTGTCGTCCTTTCCAGACCTGAAAAACCTCCCTGTCTTTGTTACTTTTTTGAACTCATACTACCTTCATGATCTCTGTAACCTTCCATCACAACAACAAAACAGCTCTGTACCTGAGTAACCTCCTCCAGCTGTTAGACTCCTCCTTGTCTCTGGGCAGAAAGCAGAGTGACCCTGCTTCTCTCATAAATTAGTTTCTGCATTTCTAATGATGACTATGAACACTTCTTGTCTCTAAAACACACTCAGTCTCTGTAAACTCTGTTGGTCCCGATTGATCTAATTTCCTTCGGTAACTACAAACCTTTATATCTTTAATTTCCTCTAGACGCGACCACACAGTTTATTTCTATAGCCTCCATGAGTGATAGAGTGATAGAGATGTACAGCACGGATATAGACCCTTCGGTCCAACCCGTCCATGCCGACCAGATATTCCAAACCAATCTAGTCCCACCTGCCAGAAGCCAGCCCATATTCCTCCAAACCCTTCCCATTCATATACCCTTCCAAACGCCTCTTAAATGTTGCAATTGTACCATTCTCCACCACTTCCTCTGGTAGCTCGTTCCATACATGTACCATTCTCTGCGTGAAAAAGTTGCCCCTTAGGTCTGTTTTATATCTTTCCACTCTCAAACTAAGTCTATACCCTCTAGTTCTGGGACTCTCTGACCCCAGGGAAAAGACTTTTATCATATTCATGCCCCTTATAATTTGGTAAAACTCTTTCAGGTCACCCCTCAGCCTCTGAAGCTCCAGGGAAAACTGACCCAGCCTGTTCAGCTTCTCCCTCTAGCTCAAATCCTTCAACTCTGGCAACATCCTTGTAAATCTTATTTGAACCCTTTCAAGTTTCACAAAATCTTTCTGACAGGAAGGAGACCGGAAGGGGACAAAATATTCCAACCGTGGCCTTACCAATATCCTGTGCAGCCGCAACATGACCTCCCAACTCCTGTACTCAATACTGTGACCAATAAAGGAAAGCATACCAAATTCCGCCTTCACTATCCTATCTACCTGCGACTCCAGTTTACAGGAGCTATGAACTTGGACTCCAAGGTCTCTGTGGTCGGCAACACTCCCTAGGACCTGAGCATTACGTGTATAAGTCCTGCTAAGATTTGCTTTCCCAAAATGCAGCACCACGCAATTATCTGACTTAAACTCCATCGTCCACTTAGCCCATTGGCCCATCTGGTCCAGATCCTGTTGTAACCCTCTTCGCTATCCACTACACCTCCAATCTTGGTGTCATCTGTCATCGCATACAACGTATCATCCGCCGCCATTTCCGCCACCTCCAAACGGACCCCACCACCAAGGATATATTTCCCTCCCCTCCCCTATCAGCGTTCCGCAAGGACCACTCCCTTCGTGACTCCCTCGTCAGATCCACACCACCCACCAACCCAACCTCCACCCCCGGCACCTTCCCCTGCAACCGCAGGAAATGTAAAACTTGCGCCCACACCTCCACACTCACTTCCCTCCAAGGCCCCAAGGGATCCTTCCATATCCGCCACAAGTTCACCTGTACCTCCACTCACATCATCTATTGCATCCGCTGCACCCGATGTGGCCTCCTCTATATTGGGGAGACAGGCCGCTTACTTGCAGAACGCTTCAGAGAACACCTCCGGGCCGCCCGAACCAACCAACCCAATAACCCCGTGGCTCAACACTTTAACTCCCCCTCTCACTCCACCGAGGACATGCAGGTCCTTGGACTCCTCCACCGGCAGAACACAACTACACGACGGCTGGAGGAGGAGCGCCTCATCTTCCGCCTGGGAACCCTCCAACCACAAGGTATGAATTCAGATTTCTCCAGTTTCCTCATTTGCCCTCCCCCCACCTTGTCTCAGTCGGTTCCCTCAACTCAGCACCGCCCACCTAACCTGCAATCCTCTTCCTGACCTCTCCGCCCCCACCCCACTCTGGCCTATCACCCTCACCTTGACCTCCTTCCACCTATCCCACCTCCATCGCCCCTCCCCCTAGTCCCTCCTCCCTACCTTTTATCTTAGCCTGCTTGGCTCTCTCTCTCCTATTTCTGATGAAGGGCTTATGCTCGAAACGTCGAATTCTCTATTCCTGAGATGCTGCCTAACCTGCTGCGCTTTGACCAGCAACACACTTGCAGCTGTGATCTCCAGCATCTGCAGACCTCATTTTTTACTCGTCATCTGTAAACTTACTAACTATATCTCTTAGGCTCACATCCAAATCATTTTTGTAAATGACGAAAAGTAGAGGGCCCAGCAGTGATTCTTGTGGCATTGCACTGGTCTTAGGACTCCAGTCTGAAAAACAAGCCTCCACCACCATTCTCTGTCTTTTACCTTTGAGACAGTTCTGTATCCAAATGGCTAGTTCTCTCTGTATTACATGAGTTCTAATCTTGCTTATCAGTCTCCCATGGGGAACCTTGTTGAATGCCTCAGTGAAGTCCATATAGATCACATCTATCATCTGCCCTCCTCAATCTTCTTTGTTACTTCTTCAAAAAAACTCAATCAAGTTCATGAGACATGATTTCCCACGCACAAAGCCATGTCGACTATTCTGAATCAGTCCTTGCCTTTCCAAATACATGTGCATCTTGTCCCTCAGGATTCCCTCCAACAACTTGCCCACCACTGAGTTCAGGCTCACTGGTCTATAATTCCCTGGCTTGTCTTTACGACCCTTCTTCAACAGTGGCACCACTTTTGCCAACCTCCAGTTTTCTGGCACCTCATCTGTGACTATTGATGATACAAATATCTCAGCAAGAGACCCAGCAATCACCTCTCTAGCTTCCCACAGAGTTCCCGGGTACACCTGTTCATTTCCTGGAGATTTATTCGCCTTATCTGTTTCAAGACATCCAGCACTTCCTCCCTTGTAAGTTGGACGTTTTGCAAGATGTCACCATTCATTTCCATACAGTCTCTATCTTCCATATGCTTTTCCACAGTAAATACTGATGCAAAATATTCATTTAGTATCTCCTCCATTTTCTGCGGCTCCACACAAAGGCCGCCTTTCTGATCTTTGTTGGGCCCTATTCTCTCCCTAGTTACCCTTTTTTCATTAATATATTTGTAAAAACCATTTGAATTCTCCTTTATTCTATTTGTCAGACCTATCTCATGTCCGCGTTTTGCCCTCCTGAATTCCCCTTAAGTATACTCCTACTTCCTTTATACTCTTCTAAGGATTTACTCGATCTATCCTGTCTATACCTACCATAGGATTCCTTCTTTTTTTCTGAACCAAACACTCAATTTCTTTAGTCATCCAAAATTCCCTATATTTACCAGCCTTCCCTTTCACCCTGAGAAGAACATACTTTCTCTGGACTCTTTTATCTCATTTCTGAAGGCTTCCCATTTTCCAGGTGTCCATTTACCTGCGAACATCTGCCTCCAATCAATTTTCAAAAGATCTTGCCTAATTCCGTCAAAATTGGCCTTTATCCAACTTAGAACATCAACTGTTAGATCTGGGCTATCCTTTTCCATCATTGTTTTAAAATAAATTGAATTATGGTCGCTGGCCCCAAAGTGATCCCCCACTGACACCTCACTCACCTGCCCTGCTTTATTTCCTAAGAATAGGTCAGGTTTTGCACCTTCTCTAATAGGTATATCTACATACTGAGTCAGAAAATTGTCTTGTACACACTTAAGAAATTCCTCTCCATCTAAACCTTTAACACGGTGGTAGTCCCAGTCAATGTTTGGAAAGGTAAAATCCCCTACCACATCTACCCTATTATTCTTACAGATAGCTGAGTTCTCCTTACAAGTTTGTTTGGGAAATTCCCTTTGACTATTGGGGTGTCTTTAATACAATCTTAATAAGGTGATCATCCCTTTCTCATTTCTCAGTTCCACTCAAATAACTTCCCTGGATGTATGTCTGGGAATATCCTCCCTCAGCACAGCTGTAATGCTATCCCCTATCAAAAATGCCACTCCCCTTCTATCCTTCCTGTAGCATTTGTATCCAGGAACATTAAGCTTCCAGTCCTGCCCATCCCTGAGCTATGTTTCTGCAATTGCTATGTGACCCCAGTCCCATGTTCCTAACCATGCCCTGAGTTAATCCGCCTTCCCTCTTAGGCCCCTTGCATTCAAATAAATGCAGCTTAATTTATTAGTCCTACCTTGTACATGCCTGTTGGCTCACTTCTGTTCTCAACTGTACCCATTTCAGATCGAGCTCCCAAAATCCTCCCTGTGATTGTTACCACGTCCCATCCATGTATTCCTCCAAACCCCTGTAAAGCCCTCCCATTCCTAAGACCCTCCCTGTTCCAGCTTCCACAACCCTCCCTATCTCCGGAAGACACCCCGCTCCCACCCGTCCCAGTTACTACAGCCAGCTCTATCACTAAATGCCAGTAGTCACTATAATATCAGAGTAAGTGTGAAAGCAGGAATACTGTACTGTGTTAGATGATCAGTGCTGATCATATTGAATGGTGGGACTGACTGTGTGGTCAAATGGTCGATACCTGCTCGTCGTTCCTGTGCTTCTCTATAAATGTGCTATTTTTTATAACCTCCTTCAGTTCTCACAGCCCTCCCTATCTCCATGTATTCCTTCAGTCCCCACGACTCTTCCTATTTATGTCACCTGAATCATTCCCCACAAACCTCCCTAACTCCATAACCTCCAATATACCCCACGACCCTCCCTATCTCCATAATCTCATCCAGACCCGACGACCCTCCCATTCAGAGTAACCTCCTTCAGTCCCCATGATCCTCCTGATCTGTGCAACCTCCTTCAGGTCCAACAGATCTCTTTGGCCTCTTTCAGGCCCCACATCACTCCCTATCTCCATAATGTTCTTCAGTCACCACGAACCTCCCGATTTCCAAAGCCTCTATGACCCGTTGACCCTGTAAGCTACCTTTTTCAGATTGAGAAACACGAACTCCCACAACCCTTTCTGCTGTCAGTCTGAAACCAAACCGTGTTAGCCTGACAGTAAGTCGGGAGCTGGAATGTGTTAGAAAGGATATGTCAATATACAACAACTGGAACCTTAGAAACGAATTTAATAATAAGAGAATGTGGTTTTGAGCCTGTTGGATTGTATTTTTATCGGTGTGAGTATAAATGGAAAAATAGATACGTGTGTAGGAGTGTTTGTGCCGAGGATACGGTTTATTTGAATTTTCAGAAATCTTTACACAAGTTTCAATAAGGGCTGAGGAGTAACTTGGTAGAGAATATGGCACCTTAACTATCAGGAGGTGGGTGAGATATTAGAAATTTAGATAAATTCTACACAGAATTTACTGTGTAGGAAGACATGGAAGCTCGGGAACATAAATAGTGATGTCTTGGAAAAAATCGTAAGGAGATTAGGTTACATTACTTACAGCATGGAAACAGGCTCTTCGGCCCAACAAGTCCACATCAACCCGCCGAAGCGGCTCGCCAAAACACCTAACCTAACACTACAGGCAATTTAGCATGGCCAATTCACCTGACCCGCACATTTTTGGATTGTGGGAGGAAACCGAAACACCCAGAGGAAACCCACACAGACACTGTGCAAACTCCACACAGTCAGTTGCCTGAGGCAGGACTTGAACCCGGGTCTCTGTGCCACAGTGGCACACACTAACCCTCAACAGAGAAGAAACAAATGCAAGAATCTTAAAATAATTAATGGTAGATCAATCCTCAGTAGCTCATTCGATCTATCCTAGAATATTGTGGGAAGCTAGGGAAGAGATTGCAGTGTCCCTAACAGAGATATTTATGTTATCAACAGACACAGTGAATTACCGGAAGACTGCAGGGCTGCTAATTCAGCTGTTCCATCACTTAAAGGTTGCAGGGAAACACCAGGAAATTACAACCCCGTGAACCCAGTGCTGGGTAAGTTGTCGGTGGAGATTCTGAGGGAAAGGAGCTACATATATTTGGAAAGGCATGGGCTGCTTAGCGATAGCCAGCATGGCTTTGCGAGTGGGAAACCATGTTTCACAAACTGGACTGACTCTTTGAGGAGATGGCCAAGAGATCGATGAAGTTAGAACAGTCAACGTTGTCGACATGGACTTCAGCAAAGCATTTGACACGTTTCCAAGGGATGTAGAACATCTAGTCAAGAGGAAGAAGGAAGCTAAATTAACGTTGAGGAACCAAGGATCAGAAGCAGGGCTCTAGCGAGGTGCATGGGCCAGCACGGTGGCTCAGTGGGTCGCACTGCAGCCTCACAGCACCAGGGACGTGATTTCGATTCCAGCCACAAGCGACTGTCTGCGTGGAGTTTGCACATTCTCTCCATGTCTGCTTCGGTTTCCACGCAACGTCTAAAGATGAGCAGGTTATGTGATTCAACCATACGTTTTTCAAGAAATGGAATAAAGATAATCCTGGAACTGTAGACCTGTCAGTCTTCAGTCTGTGATGTGCAGATTTTTGGAGAGGACGCTGAGAGGCAGGATTCATGATTCCTTGGAAAACCATAGTTTGATTACAGAGAGTCAGCATGGCTTTGTAAGGGACAGGTCATGCCTCACAAATCTTATTGAATCCTTTGAGAATGTGACAAAATACATTTTTGGCTCATTGAAAAAGTACAGAGCGTGGGATGCAGGGAAACCTGTCCGTCTGGATACAGAATTCCTGGCCCATAGAAGACAGAGAGTGATGACAGATGGAAAACATTCAGCCTGGAGCTCGGTGACGAGTGGTTTTCTACAGGGAGAGCTTACAGGACCTCTGCTCTTTATGACTTTACGAATGACTTGGATGTGTGATTGGAAGAGTGGGATAGAAACTTTGCCAATGAGACGAAGGTTGGTGGAGTGGTCAATAGTGTGGAGGTCTGTTGGAGGTTTCAACGGGACATTGACGAGATGTAGAGCTGGCCTGAGAAGTGGCAGATGAAGTCAAATCTGGAAAAGTATGAAGTGATTCATTCTTCAGAATATGGGGAAAAAGACAGAATACTGGATAGTGTGGAGGAACAGATGGATCTTGGAATTCATGACCAGCGATCTGTCAAAGTTGCCACCCAAGCTGAAAATGTTGTTAAGAAGGAATATGTTTTATTGGCTTTCATTAGCTGAGGGATTGAGTTTTAAAGCCATGAGGTTATGCTGCGGTTCTAGAGAGCCCTGTTTAGACGCCACTTAGAATATTATGTTCAGTTCAGATCCCCTCATTACAGGAAGGATTTGGTAGCTTTAGAGAAAGTGAAGAGGAGACTTACCAGGATGCTGCCTGGACTGGAGAGCATGTCTTATGAAGAAAGGTTGAGTGAGCTTAGGCTGTTCTCATTGGAGTGAAGAAGGGTTGAGGGGCGAATTGGTAGAGGTGAATAAGAGGTTATGAGGCTAAGATAGAGTGAATAGTGAGAGACCTCTTTATCCCATGACATGCATGGTACAAGGGGACATAATTTTAAGGTGATTGGACGATGGGTATGGGGAGATTTCAGATCGAGGTTCTTTACACAGAGCGTGGTCGATGGGTGTAACGGGACATTTAATAGAATCTTGGTTAGGCACATGGATGATAGTAGAATGAAGGTTATTTAGGTTAGTTTGATCTTACTGTCGGGTAAAAGGTTGGCATGGCATCATGGCCGAAGGGTCTTGTGCAGTACTGTTCTGTGTTCGATGTTCTGTATGGTAAACTGGGTAATAAGCTGGGTAATAAATTCCTGAAGAAGGGCTCATGCTCGAAACGACGACTCTCCTGCTCCTTGGATGCTGCCTGACCTGCTGCGGTTTTCCAGCAACACATTTTCAGTCCTGATCTCCAGCATCTGCAGTCCTCACTTTCTCCTAATAAGCTCAGACCAGTGTAAAAGGATATGGCATTCAGGAGGAGCTAGTCAACTGGATACAAAATTGGCTTGATGGTAGGAGACAGAGGGTGATGGGAGACGTGTCGTTTTTCTCTGACTGGAGGCATGTGACCAGCGGTGTAGTGGGCCCAATATTGTTTGTCATTTGGATACATGGTTTGGGTGGGAATATTGGTTTCCTGGTAAGTAAGTGTTTTGGGTGATACTGAAATTGGTTGTAAAACGGACAGTGAAGAAGGCTGTCTGTGGCTTAACAGGATGAACAGTACTGCTGGGATAGTGGGCTGAAGAATAGCAGATGGAGTTTAATTAGATAAATGCAAAATGTTCCATTTTGGTAAAATAACCCAGAGTTGGACTTGTAACGTTAATGTTCGGGCCCTGGGTTATGTTGTCAGTCAGAGACTCATGGATGCAGGTACACAGTTCTTTGAACGTGGTGTCACAGGTAGACAGGCTGGTGAAACAGGCATTTGGGATGGTTACCTTCATTGGGAAGAGCATTGAGAGTAAGAGTTGGGATTCAAACTGCTGCCTGAACCGCTGTGCTTTTCCAGTACCACGATTATCTAGACTCTGGTTTCCAAAATCTGCTGCCCTTGTTTTTACCATGTTGTGCCTGTACAAGACACTGGTGAGGTCACCGTAAAAGCATTGCTGGTATTTAGGAAGAACTCATCAGGTTCACTTACCTCCTTTAGTGAAGCACATCTGACATTCTAACCTGGTCTGGCTAACATGTGACTCCAGACCCACAGCAATGTGGCTGACTCTGTGCTACCTCTGGGCAATTCGCAGTGGCACAAAGAATGCTGGTCCAATCAGTGACGTCCACATCCCATTAATGAATACTTTAAAATACATGTGTCCCTCCCTATCTCTGCAAACCCCTCCATCGCTAGCAATCCGTACTGGCTTTGTGACAACGTTCAGGCCCGGACCACCCTCTGTAACACTCTCATCACCTGCAGCAGCTTCACTTCTCTCTGTTCCTGTCGTATCATTAAATCATGATCATGATTCCCATTCAAATTGCCCTCCTCCTACTAGCAGACCCTTTGTAATCCCTTTAACACTTACTCCTCAAATATTCTCTTACTTCAGGATTTTAAGTACTTTTTGGTGATGGTCTTAGCCTCATAATCTAACATGATCCATTTTGTCCTGAGTGAGGGACGGGTGCGAAGTTCTTGCTGAGGTTTTATCTGTTTCAATGGGATGTCTTTTTGTTGAGTATTTATCACTGTCCCTCAAATGTTTTCCATTATTCATTTACAGAGACATTTTTCCGTTTGTTTAGCTTGTTTATCTTGGTCAGTTGTCCTCTCAACCTCGTCTAACTGGCTATTTTTGTTTCTAGTTGTAATTTGTCCTTTCTGTGATTCAATTTAAAAGTTTAAATTCTTTTAAATGCACTTTATCACAATTTCCCAGAGGATCTCGCCAGGTGACATGACTCAGTCACTAAGTTCCATCACACAACGGTCGATCTGACATAGTTACATCCCTAGCCAGTTGCACAATGTGTTATTTAAAGAAACACTGAAAAAAAAAACTCCCAACCCCTCTTCCAATATCACTGTTGTCAGTGTGATTGACAAGATTATACGAAAATTGAAGGTTCCTTTGTTAACAATTCCAATGAGTTCCTGTTTAATGCAGTGTTGAGCAATTGAATACTGTTCGTTGGCTAATACTGCTCTGCTGCCTGTGTCCTTGACAAGTAGTAGCCAGTATTTATATTCAGATTGACTCTACAACATGATCTATGGTGAAATGCTTTCGCCTTTGTTATCTATTATTGTTAGTGTTCCCCATTTTGCCTGAGTTTGCACAAGATTGTGAACCATTGAATATTTTTGTTCACCCTGTATCCAGATCTCTCTGTTGTCTAAATCTTTTATCTGAGTCTTAACTCCATCTACCTTATTCCAGCGACGTCGTCTATTCAAAATAAAACATAACTCACTCTTTCCCACAATTTTCCGTCACGAATCTATTCACTGATGTACAATTTTACTTAAACTCTGTCCCATTCTGTTCTTCGCTGCTTGTCTTCTACCACATTCCCATGCTATTGCGATGCTACACCTTTTCTCTTTAGATTTCGACAGCTCCTTTCACCTGAACCCTGTCCCTGCATCTTCTCTGTCAGTTGAAAGCTCTGTCCACAAACCTACCAATATGATTTGCAAGGACACTGGTCCCAGCAGGGTTCCGGTGGGACCATCCGAATAGATTATTTTTTTAAATCAGTTATGAGTTGTAGGTATCTCTGGTTGACCAGCCTTTATTGCCCAGCCCGAGCTGCCCTTGAGCAGAGTAACTTGCGCGGCCATTTCAGTGCGTAATTGAGAGGCAAACTCTTTGTTGTGGGTACGTCATGCAGACCACGTGAGGATGGGCAGATGTCCTTCTCGAAAGGACATTCTGTTTGGGTTTATTGTACATCAGCAGTGGTCTCACGCTTATTTGTGAATTGTTAATGACTATTTTTAAAATTATTGATTTCAAATGCCATTATTTGTGATGCTGGAATTCCAGCCTGCATCCCTTGAACATTAGCTGAGGTTTGGGATACATGCTCTAGCAATAATACCACGAGGCCATCATTTCATCTGCTCACAGGTTGGTCATTCCTGATCGGATATACCAGTGCATCATGAAGCAAAACCTGTTCTCACACCACAATTATGTATTCCTGATATCTTCCAGGACTCTGGTGATATCACTTAGTATCTCACTCTTGCTCTTGCTCTCGCTTTCTCTCTCTCTCTCTCGCTTTCTCTCTCTCTCTCTCTCTCTCTCTCTCTCTCTCTGTCTGTCTCTCTCTCTCAGATTTTCCAGTTCTCTTTGTCTTCAATAATTTGTAATCCTATAACAGTTCCAATCTCTGTAACCTCCTCCTAGCCCAATACCCCTCCACATACTTGAAATGTACTGCATTCCAGACTACCATCCCTTTCGCTGTAACTTGCTTCAGTGATTACAACATTCCTTGTCTCGGTAGTCTCCTCCTTCAATAAATGGAGACAGAGGCATGCAGCACGGAAACTGTTCCTTCAACCCAATTAGTCCATGCTGACCAGAGTCCATGAACGAGTTTCGTTTCCCTGCATTTGACCCGTATTCCTTCAAACCTTCTCCTCCCAATGTACCTGCCCAACGGTCACATGTTGTAATTGTACTTTTCTCTACCATTTCCCCTGGAAGCCAATTCCATAACTGCACCATCCTCTGTGTAGAGAAGTTTCTCCTAAAATCTCTTTTAAGTATTTACTCTCCCATCTCATATTAATGCCCAGTAGAACACAGAACATGACAACGCAATGCAGCCCCTTCGGCCTTCGACTTTGCGCCAATCTGAAACCAATCGAACCAACACCATTCTAATTCTTGTCCATATGCCAACCAAAAGGCCGTTTAAATGCCTTTAAAGTTGGCTGCAACTATTCTGAATAATGAACCTGCCGCTGGCATCTATCACATATCTATTTATTAATATTTATATCTGCCTCAATTTAAAGCTATCTCCCGTCGTGCTAAGCATCGCCATCCAAGAGAAAAGGCTCTCACTGTCCAACCCATCTCTCCTCCTGATTATCTTATCTATCTCAATTAATTGACCTCAAAAACATTCTCTTGAACAAAAACAGCTTACATCCCTCAGCCTTACCTCATAAGACCTTCCCTCCGTACCAGCTAACTTCCTAGTAAATCTCCTCTGAATCATTTCCTAAGCTTACACATCCATCCTGGAATGCAATGACCTGAACAAATGTGAGCAGAGGTTTTTTTCCAGCTGCAACATGATCTAATGGTTCTGAAACTCAATCCCTCTACCAATACAAGCTCACACACTGAATGGTATCTTAAGCTTGGGTGGCAACTTTCACTGATCGATGTACATGGACATAGAGATCCATCTGCTCATCTACACTACCAACAATCTTACCATTATCACTGTACTCTGTGTTCCTGTTACTCCCTTCAGAGTGAATCGCCTCAAACCTTTCCACATTAAAGTCCATTTGCGAACTGTCATTCCAGCTGTGCAGCTTATCTATGCCTTTCTGTAACCTACAACATCTTTCGTCACTATCCACATCTCTACCAACCTTCGTGTCTTCTGCAAATTTACTGACTCATCCTTCAATGCCCTCATTCAGGTCATTCATATAAATGACAGCAATAGTATACCCAACACACATCATGGCAGTATCTAATAGTAACTGAACTCCAGGATCAATCTTTCTCATCAACCACTACCCTCTGTCTTCTTTCAGTGAGCCAATTTCTGACCCAAACTGCTTAATCACCCACAATCCCATGCCTCCGTATTATCGGCAATAGCCTAACATGTGGAACCTTAACAAACGTCTTCCTGAAATGCATATACACCACATCAACTGCTTTACCGTCATCCATCTCTGTCTTTGTTCTCCTTCTTAAAGACCTCAATAAGATTTGTGAGGCAGGACCTACGCTTCACAAAATCGTGTTGACTATCCCTAATCAACTTACTCATCTACAGATGAACATAAACCCTATCCCTTACAAGCCTTTCCAACACATTACCCAGAATCAAATTAAGGCTCACACGTCGATAACTACCAGGATGGTCTCCAGTACCCTGCTTGGGGTGGCACGGTGGCGCAGCATTTAGCACTGCTGCCTCACAGCACCAGAGACCCAGCTTCAATTCCTGCCTCAGCCAACTATCTGTGTGGAGTTTGCACATTCTCCCCGTGTCTGTGTGGGTTTCATCTAAATGTTCCAGTTTCCTCCCACAGTCCAAAATGTGCAGGTTAGGTGAATTGGCCATGCTAAATTGCCAATGGTGTTAGATGAAGGGACAAATGTAAGGGGATAGGTCTGGGTGTGTTGCTCATCAGAGGGTCGGTGTGGACTTGTTGGTCCGAAGGTCCTGTTTCCACACTATAGTAATCTATTCTAGTGGGACAACACTTGCTCTCCTTCAGCCTTCTGGCACTATTCCTGTATACAATGACGTAAGAAACATCAAAGCCAAAGGCATGGCAATCTCCTTCCTGGATTCCCAGAGAATCCGAGGATAAATCACATCCAGCCCTGGGGACTTATCTATTTTTCGACTTTGCAGAATTGCTAACACCTCCTACTTCAGCACTTCGATCCAATCTAGTTATGGACTCCACTACTCTGGGGTACAGACATTGGCTAATCACCTTACCTATATTCCTCATGGACAATGACACAGATATTTCTGCTCGGGTCCCTGCCACTACTTTGCCACAATGTACTGGGATACAGATGTTCAGGACCTAGTGCTTTCTCTACCTTTGTGTGCTAAGATCTCCAGCACCACCTCTTCTGTCAAGGCAACTCTTTTCAAGCCAACACTGTGTCTTTAACTGACTTGTACGCAGTAATTTCTGACATAAATGTTCAATTAGGGTCTCGCCCATCTTCTGTGATTCCACTCATGGATGGCCTTGTTGATATTTGCGGGACCCTAGTGTCTCTCTAGTTGTTTTTCTTTTGTACTTGTGTGCTGTATAATTTCCTTGCATTCTCCTTAACGTAAAATGCCAATTCTATCTCATTTCTCTATGTTGCTTTCCAACTTATCCAGCCTCTCAGTTTCTGTCAAACCCTCCAGTATCAGTAACATTTTCATCAATCTTTGCTCCATTCACAGTGTCAGGTTATGCTTCCTAAAGCATGAGGATCAGAATTCTATGCAGTACTCCAACTGGGGACCCAGCAATGCCTTATACAGCCATTTCATGATGGACCAACTGATGTAGTCTTTGCTGTGACCTATGAGAGTAAGTCTGCTAAATTCCCTTCCCCACCCTGTGCACGTGTGATGCCACATCCAAAGAACAATATAACTGTACTCCTTGGTCTCTCTCTCTCTGTTCGCCAGCACTGCCCAGGGTCCGACCATTCAATGTGTTAGTCCTGCCTAGTTTGTTTTAACAAAATCCAGCATCTGAATTCAACTCCATCTTTCAGTCCTTGGCCCATTGGCTGTTGTTCGAGATCCCCCACGATAACGGTATTCCCTGCGCACTATAACCCGTGTTCTATCCGGACGTTCATCAAAAACTTACTAACAATGACTCCTATGCTCTTACCGAAATAATTTCTGTAAATGATGCATAACAGTGGATCTAGTACTGTTCCTTATTGCACACCGCTAGTGATAGGCCCGTAGTCTGCACAACAAGCCTCTCCCACCACCTTCTGTCTCCTACTGTAAAGCCAATTTTGTATCCAGTTGGATAGCTCTCCCTGCTCCCATGTGATCTAAACTTACTACCCAGTGTTCCACCCTAAACCCTGTCCAAGGCCTTGCTGTGGTCAGTATAGACAATGTCTCCTGTTCTGTCATCATCTATCTTCTTAGTCACCTCTTCAACAAACTCAGTCAAGTTTGTGAGACACTACTTGAACAGGCTTCGAGCTCATCCCCCATGGCTGTCATTGATATGAATACCTCTTTAAGGGGCACTTCTTCCTGAGTTTCCCCAATGTCCTCAGATATACATGATTAGCTCCAATGATGTGTCTATTTTTTACGCATTTTAAAATCTCCAGCAACATTTGTTCTGATATGCGGAGTCTTTTAAAGACTTTATTTCCCTGACTTCCCCAGTCTTTAAGTTCTGATGTGAAATTTTCGTTAAGGATCTCACCCATCTTTTGTGGTTCCACATATGGATTATCCCATTGATCTTCAAGGGGACACATTCTGTGCCTAGTTAATCTTCAATCGTTAGTATTCATGCAGAATCCCTTTGGATTTTCCTCAGCATTACCAGCCAAAGTTTTCTCAGGTCTCCTGTTTGCCCTCCTGCTCTCCCTCTTCAGTGTATTACTGTACCCACAATGTGCTTTGAGGAATCCAGCTGGCCATATATGACACGGACCGCCTTTTTCTTGACCAGAACCTCAATATCTCCAGTCATCCAGAATTTTCCATTACACTAACAGAAATATCCTTACCCTGAACTCTTGTTTTATCTTTCTATGGAAAGCTTTCCACCTGCCTGAAGTCCATTTACCTGCAAATAATCTCCATACTCAACTATTAAAAGTTCCGGACCAATACCTTCTGGATTGGGGCAGGCCAATTTTGATGTTTCACTTGTGGACCAGGCCTGTCCTTTTCCATAATTGTTTTCAAACTAATATAGTTGTGGTCACTTTGTCAAAGTGCTCCACCACTAACATTTCAGTCCCTTTCCTACATTGTTTCCCAAGGGGAAGTCAGATTTTGCCCTTTTGTCCAGGGGGAGGTCAAATAACCTATGATAATTGTGCACATCAGTACACATGACATAGATACAGTTCGTTGGGTTCTGGTCAAGTGAGTATTGGGAGTTAGGTCAGAAGTTAAAAAGCAGGACTACAAGGGTACTGAGCTCCAGATTACTCCCAGTGTTACTCGCCAGTGAATACGGAAATGGAAAGATAAGCCAATGAATGAGTGCCTCAGGAGCTGGTGGAGGGAGAAGGGTTTTTATGTCTTGGATCATTCAGATCTCTTCTGCAATAGAGGTGACCTGGACAAGGGGGCCAGGTTAGACTTGAACCAGAGGGGTACTAGCAACCTGGGAGGGAGATTTACTAGTGTTACCTGGGAGGGCTTAATCTGGCTTGCCAAGGGAGTGGAATTCCATAAAAGAGAGAAATCATCGGCCAGAGGAAATTACACCAGCCTCCGAGAGCAAGTTCCTATTCAGGATATCCAGGGGCACAGTATAGGGAGGGAAAAGACTTCTGGTTTAAAGGACATTTTTTTTCAATACACGAGGCCTGACAGGTAAGGCAGACGAGCTCAGAGCATGGATTGGCTCTGGGGACTGGGATATTATAGCCATAACAGAAACACGGCTGAGAGAAGGGGACAGGAGACAGAAGTTAGAGGGCGTGACAGAGGACAAGTAAGTGAGGAGGGGCAGCTGCCTTATTGAAAAGGGAGGACATAACAACAGTGCTTAGAGTGGATGCTCTTTTGGGCTGATCAAATGAGGTCATATGGTTGGAAGTTAGAAGTAAAAAGGGGATGGTCATTCTGCTGGGATTGTGTTCTGGACGCCCAAATAGCCAGTGGGTACTAGAGGAGCAGAAGTGAAGTGAGATTGCAGGCACCTATAGTAATAATTGAATAGTATTGGTTGGAGATTTTAACCTCCCCTGTATTGACTGGACCACCCAGAGTGTAAGACTCCTATATGGTGTGGAATTTGTCAAATGGGTACAAGAAAATTTCCTAGATTAATATGGAGAGAGCCCCACTCTACTCAGGCACCTGAAAACGAGACCTCCCCTCAGAAAACGCGTTCAGGCAAGTGATGGAAGTGTCAGTCGGTGAGCACTTTGGGTCCAATGACCACAACTGTCCTCGTTTGAACATAGTTATGGAAAAAGATCATGCAGGACCACAGAGTAAGGTCTTAATCTGGAGCAGGGCCAATTTTGGGGTTATTTGGCAGGATCGAGCAGAGGTCGATTGGGTGAATTAAAATCACACAACACCAGGTTATAGTCCAAAGATTTAATTCAAAGCATCAGCTTTCGAAGTCCAGGTGATCATTATGAAAGATGAAAACTTAAACTAAATTTGTTGGTATTACATTCGATCACACTGCAATCCTGTTGCTATAGATTCTGTGCCTGTTTATTGTGCATGTCAACCACGTGATGAAGCAGTACTTTGAAACTCAGTGCCTCCAAATAAACCCGCTGGACTGTAAGCTGGTGTTGTATGAGTTTTAATGTTGTCCATCCCAATCCAACACCAGCTCCTCCACATCATGCACCCATCCACTGGGTGAGTGTGTTTGAAGGAAAAGGAATGACTAGCAAATGGGAGGCTTTTAAAAGTGTGAGCTCAAGAATCCAGTATGTCCCGATGAGAGTGAAGGGAAACACTGGCGGGTTTAGGGATCCCTGGCTGAAGGGGGATATTGAGGCTCTGTTCAAGATAAAGAAGGCGGCACACGTTGTCTTCAATGCTTCGTATCTACGTAATCTCTTCCAGTTCTAAAGACACGATCACTCGGTGGAGACTCAACAATCCTCTCAGGTCCCTGCAGCACTCCCGATCTGTATAACCCCTGAAAGCCTGTGATTCTCCCGATCCTGTTCTCACAAGACTCACTCTCTGTGTAAAATCATCTCATCGCTAACACCCACCCTTTCAATGGAAGCCCCTTGTGTATCTCCATCCGTTTACTCATCTCCATAACCTTCTCCTGCTCTCACACCCCTTCCTGTTTAAACTCACCGTCCCCGACAACCCTTTCCACTTTGACCATTCTGGAAATGGTTACTAATGCTCCCTTACCTGTGAAACTGTGTCCAACCAAAATTAATAACCTTCTGGAAAATCTGTCAGACTCCACACCCTTCATAACTACATAATCTGAAAAAGTAAAACTTCCTATATCTATAAACATCTTCAGTCAGGACTACCCTCCATATCTCTGTTTGGTCCTCCAGTTTATACAACCACTTTATCTATGTCATCTGCTCCATTCACCGAAAATCCTCACTGTCTGTATAAACCACTCCATCCTACTAACACCCTTCTCCCTTTAAACTGCTCCATCCATCCCAACCTCTCCATCTTCATGAACACATTTAGACTGTACAGCTCTCCACATTTCTGTGACATCCTGTGGCCCCATTGGCACCCTGTGAAACCACGTCCAGTCCCAACAATCCTCCCAGTCTGGGTCGCCTTCTCCAGATCAGACTATTGCTGTCTCTATTACCTCCGACAATCCTAGTAAACCCTTCCTAATGTATCTATTCATTCAGATTCTATCCTATCCAGCCTCCTGAAACCTCTTCCTGCCATTGTAACCCTCCCTATTTAAAACACAGAAAGTCCAGCAAAGTACAGGCCTTTCAGCTCTTATTAGATCAATCTAACCTGCCGACCATTGAAAGAACAAAGAAAATCACAGCACAGGAACAGCTTCTTCAGCCCGCTAAGCCTCCGCTGATCCAGATTCTCTGTCTAACCCCATCCCCTATTTTGTGAGGATCTGCTCCGTGCCCATTCATGCATCTGTCTGGATACATCTTACCTGACATTATCATTCCTGCCTGTACCTCCTCCGCTGGCAAAGTGTTCCAGGCCCCCATCACTCTCAGCTTAAAGATCCTTCCAGGCAGATGTGCCCTAAACCTTTCCCCGTCACTGTGAACTCGTGACCCCGAGTAATTGAGTTACGCACTCTGGTGAAAAAAATGCTTCTTGCTATCCAACTTGTCCATACATCCCACGATTTTGCAGACCTCAATCAGGTCCCCAGTCAACCTTCATCTTTCTAATGAAAATAATCCAAAACTATTCAATCTCTCCTTATTGCTAGCGCCCTCTATACCAGGCAACATTCTGGTGAATGTCCTCTTCACTCTCTCCAAAGCATGCACATCCTTCAGGTAATGTGGAGACCAGAACTGTACGTAATATTCTAAACCAAAGTCCTATGCAACTGTAACATGACCTGCCAACTGCTGTACTCAATACCACATCCAATGAAGGAAAGCATGCCGTATGCCGCCTTGACCACTTTACTGACCTGCATTACCACCTACAAGGAACAATGGACCTGAATACCCAGATCTTAATTTTCCCCAGGACCTTCCCATTTACTATATAGTTCATTTTTGAATTGGATCTTCCGAAATGCATTACCTCGCATTTGCCCGGATTGAAATCCATCTGCCATTTCTCTGCCCGCCTCTCCAATCTATCTATATTCTGCTGTATTATCTGACGTTCCCCTTCACTGTCTGCTACTCCACCAATCTTAGTGTCATCTGCAAACTTGCTAATCAAGGAACTGTTACCTTCCTCCAAATCATTGATATGTATCACAAGCAACAGTGGGCCCTGCATGGATCCCTGTGAAATACCATTGGTCACAGGTTTTCATTTTGAGAAATGAATTTTGCTATCAGTCATGTGCCTATCCGAAAGTTACTAAAATGTCCCTAATGTATCTGACTCTACCAACCACACGAGCAGTCCACTCCACTCATCCAGCACACTCTGTATGAAGAAGCTACCTCTGACATCTCCTCTCAATCTTCCTCTAAATACCTTACAATTTTGTCTCCTAGTTATAGCCATTTTGGCAATGGGAAAAATCTCGGTCCACCCACCCTATGTATGCCTCTTATCTTCTCGTACACCTCTGCCAAGTCACTTCTCATCCTTTTTCATTCCAAATAGAAAAGCCCTGGCTCCTTCAAACTTTCTTCGTTAGACCTGCCCTCCAATCCAGGCAGAATCTTGATAAATCTCCTCTCCACCCTCTTCCAAACGTCCACATTTTTCCTGTAATGAGGCAACCAGAACAGAACACAATATTCCAATTGTGGTCTAATCACTGACTGTATCGAGCTGCAGCATGACCTCACAGCCCTTAAACTCAAGCCCCATGCAAACGAAAGCCGACACATGATTGACTTTCGTAACAACCCTAACAGCCTGGGTGGCAAATTTGAAGTGTCTCTGGACGTTGACCCCAAGATTTTTCTGTTACTCCTCACTGTCAAGAATCCTGCATTAACCCTGTAAAATTGTTTTGCTGAATCCTTCAATCTTAAACTCTCTCTAATTTGGTATTTTCCTCCAGTCCCCACTACACTCTTAAACTGTGAAACCTCTTGCAGTCCCTACAGTCCTCCTTAGCTCTGTAACCTCTGTCAGCATGTACGTAGTACTTGTGTAATTTAGGAAATGGTATAGAAATCCATTGGGGCTTGCCCACACAGGTTCGAATCCTGCGCAACAGGGTGGTGGGGTTGATTGATGCAGATGTCCGGAGATGTTCTCTAAAGTGCTCTGTGAGATGGTGTCCCGTGTCCTCAATGTAGAGGAAATGAGAGGACAGATCGCCTTCTCACTACGTGCATTAGAAAACATCTCCAGGACACCTGAAAATCCACCCATCGTCCCGTTGCCAAAGATTTCAACTCCCCCTCCCACTCAAAAGAGAGCATGTAGGTCCACGGCCTCCTCCATCGCCATTCCCTCACCACCCGACACGTGGAGGAAGAACGTCTTGTCTTCTTACTTGGGAGCCCTCAACCCCATGGCATCAATGTGGACTTCATCAGTTTCCTCACTTCCCCTTCCCCCTTCCCCCAGATCCAACATTCCAGCTCAGCACCGCCCTATGACCTGACCCATCTGTCAATCTTCCTTCCCACCTATCCGTTCCACCCTCCTCTCTGAGCTAACCCTCTTACCCCCATCTCTAACCACCTATTACACTCTCAGCCAACCCCACCCCGCTCCTGCTTATCGGTTCACCCCCGAGGCTTCCAGCCTCATTACTGGTGAAGGTCTCCAGCCCGAAACGCAAATTTTCCTGCTCCTCGGATGCTGCCTGACCTGCTGTTTTTTTTCCAGCAAACGCACTCTCCACTCTGATCTCCAGCATTTGCAGACCTCACTGTCTCCTCTTTATCAGATGAGTCAATGGAGTGAGGAATGGCTGATGGAGTTTAATTTAGATAAATGAAAGGTGCCTCATTTTGGAAAATAAAATCCTCACAGGACTTATACACTTAATGGAAAGGTCTTCGAGAGTGTTGCTGAACAAAGAGACCTTGGAGTACAGGTTCATATTACCTTGAGAGTGGAGTCGCAGGTAGATAGGATCGTGAAGAAGGTGTTTGGTATGCTTTCCTTTATTGGTCAGAGTATCGTGTATAAGAGTTGGGAGGTCATTTTGCGACTGTATAGGGCATTGGTGAGGCCACTGTTGGAATATTACGTGCAACTCTGCTCTCGTTCCTATCGGGAGGATGGTGTGAAACTTCGGAGGGTTCAGTAAAGATTTACAAAAATGTTGCCAGGGTTGGAGGTTTTGAGCTATAAGGAGAGGCTGAATCGACTGGGGCTGTCTTCTCTGGATTGTCAGAGGCTGAAGGGTGACCTTACAGAGATTTATAAAGTCAGGTCCTTTCCCTGGGTTGGGGAAGTCCAGAACTAGAGGGCATAAGTTCAGGGCGGAGAGGTGAAAGATTTGAAAGGGACATAAGGGTCTACTTTTTCACGCCAAGGGTACTGAGAAACTTAATTTATCTACAGATAGACTGGGTTACTGGTGGTGCAGGGTCATGAGGGGCAAGTATTCAAGAGAGATGCACTGTTGGACTAGACACATACTCCTACATGTAATCCAGGAACACTTGGTCTTTGGGAAAGAGGTGGAGCAAGTGGATCCAATGTCAGTAGGGGAAGGTTTTGGGGCACAGCGATCATTGTATTGTAAAGTTCAGGATGATAGTACAGATGATATGCAATAATTGAGATTGAGAGCAGCTTTCAATGTGGAAAGAATGAAGCTGGGAACTTTTTAACGACGCCAGTGAAATGGTAGCTTTAAATAGTGTGACCCAGGTCAGATGGAGCTGGGATTATGGAGATGGGGCTGCAGTGTGACCACGACAGACCTGGATAATCACAGGTTTTCCACATTTCTAAAAGAAGGATAAGTAGGACAACACAGTGAAGTAGCATTGTATATAAAGGATGGGATCAGTATTATTGTGATGCTAATCAATTCACACACTGCTCCTCCCTGCCCACTCCCCTCATCCCTGCGTATTGATCCGATTAGATGTTGGTAACCTTCAAAACTTCAGAAAATAGCACATTATAGAGGAGATCACTCTGTCCACTGTCTGCATTGGACAAGATGTAACGTTGTTGTTTGAAGCCCCAGTTCTGCCTCCACAGAGAATACAGGACTTCAGGTGCAGAACCCGGCAGCTTTTAAAAATGTTTTGAGAGTTTGTGCCTCTCCTCCACTTCCATGTGTGATTCCCAGTTCCCGACCATACTCTGGATGAAATAACGACTTTCCTCACCACTTCTCTAATCTTCAAACCAATTAGATTAAATATTCGCCACTGGTAACTGAACTCTCCAACAGGTACAAGGTGTTCTCTCCCTTTCTACCCAGGCCCCTTGACAGTATGTGCACCTCAATCAAATCTCCTCTCAGCATCCTCCGTTCAAATCTTTCCCCATAACTGCACTTCCACTGTCACAAGGTGAAGAATCTCCTCTGTACCCTCTCCAGTCCAATCCTATCCTTCCATGTGATGGGGTGATCAGAACTGCACACAGTCCCCAAGCTGTGACTGAACTCATGATTTATACAATTCCAGCAGGCGCCTCCTGCTCTGAAATTCTGCCCTTTGGCTGTCAGAGGAAATGGTGCCATTTTCTCCATTAACGAGATTATTAGCGTTTGCAGCTACCTTCATTTGTCTGTCCACACTCATTTAATGTACATTCCTCTCTGTTGTTGATGTCCCCACATGCCTTGCCTTGCACTTCTCTGGGTTGTTTGTTCCATTCATCTGAATCCTATAGTTTGTTTTAAAACTGTCTGCCATGGGATCTCTCGTTAAATCCAAGTAGGTCACATGCAGTTACAGGTTAGTGCCTCAAACCGACACAGTCAGAATAATTACACGTGATCTTCATTGAACAAATCCAGACCGACTGTCCTGGAGTCCCTGGGACTTCCTCAATGACCGTTTATTCACTGTCTCAAAATTCCAACCGCGACCTCTTCAGTCAGTTCCTTGCTTCACATTAAACAAAGTTGTGGTATTAGCCATTCTCCTTTCCTCCGGCACCATTCCTGCATCCAGTAAAGTTTGGATAATGTGGGTAACTATAAGGCAGGGGTTTTTCCTCGGCTCTGTTTAACCGTCTGGAACATTGTGTTCGATCTTTTTAATGAATTGAATCTCCTGTGTTTTGCTTTCCAATATGTCACACTGCATTCCTACTTTGATTCAGACAGACAAAGACCGAAACCACCTTATGATTTGGTCAAGTCTCATTTTAGTCGTGTTTATGGAGGGTTTCTCTCCACAAAGTAAAGTGCATTTTCTCATGACACCATCCCCAATCTGCCTCATTAACTACCTTCCCTGACCACGGGGTCTTCCTCTCATCTGATACTAACAGGATGATATTTCCCTTCATCAGAACAACTATCCACTGCCTGGATATCCCAGAATTCAGCAACCTACCTGTTCCAGGAGCCATCTTTAAAAAGTCATTACACTTTTGGATGGTCACTACGAAACTGCCCTGGACATGGCAGAGGAGGTAAAACTGGGGCTTCACTTCAAGACCAAGCCCCGGAGGTTCGGGTTGATGATATGTTACACAAACGGAACATTATCTTCCTCCAGGACTGGCAGTGGAGGCCATGAAACCAGACCCTGCCAGCTTGGTCCGAGGCTGACCACTGGGTCAGTGACGTGCCAGCCTTCTGAGTGAATGCCGAGCGGTGTAGGAAGGAGGTCAGTGGCCTTCTCAACTCCACCAGGGTAAGTGCCATCATCTGCACTTCGCGACCTCTCCCTCACTCTCTCTCTGTTACTGCACCCACCTCCTACCAAGACTCTTGTTCTTCCACCCTCACACATGTAACTGCATGTGACTTACCAACCTCCCTGCATGCAGCACCATCTTTCAGTCTCTCCAACCTAATCTCTGCCCCTCGAGCCAACTCTGCGTTGGTGTCTGTGCTGCCTACTCACTCAGGACACCTCGCCACCTTTCTCTCAGCTGTCCCAGCACTAACAGCTGTAGCAAACACTTTGACATCCCTTAATCCCAGAAAGAACCATCCCACAATAGGAGACAAAGAGCCAAGAGGGATAGGATTTTCCCCAACATTCAGCTCCTCACCTCATCACAGGGGAAGGATCCTGACCCTAACAACCATGAAAGGTTAACTGAACGTGGCCAAACTCCTGGACTGGATCTGAGACTCCTTCTGACTCACTGATGGGCACCGTGACGGAACATGGACAATGATATCAAGCTTCCTGGGTTTGTGTCTGTGCTAAACACCAAGACAATACAGTGGGTGGATGAGCCTGTTCGCTCTCGCTGAGGGGTAACACTGCTGAAGGCAGGGTGAGGCAAGGCAATAATTCTGTGTGAATTCAAGTCAATTCAAACTGAGTGTGTACAAACACTGAATGAGCATCCCAGAGGGACAGCCCGTGAGCTTGGTGTGTGACCCGGAGCAAAGTGTCCTTGCGGCAGCATTGAGTGAATGCAAACACTGAGTGAGCAGCCCAGAGGGACAGTCCATGAGCTGGGTGTGTCCCTGAGCAGAGTGTCCTTGCAGCAGCACTGCAGTGAGAGTTGTCAGTGCACCCTGAGCTGCAGCATTGAAGTACAGACACGTACTGTCAGTGGTTCGGGGATGTGCTGGGATGACATGGTGAGCCTGGCATGTGACAGATGCCATTATTGGAGGGTGTGGAGTGCATGCAATATCTGTCAGTGCATTGTCCCCCGAGACGTTGGTGGCCAAGATAGAAGGCTACAGGAGCGAGGGGCGTGGTGGAGTCACCAGTTACCAGTTTGGAAATTCATGTCAAATTCTCCATATTGAGTTTCCCTCCTGTGGGAGGGAGGGTGTGAAACTGCAAGTTGTTGGGGAGAGATCCACTGAATGTGGCTGTTGATCATCAGTAATCATTCAGTCAAGATCTTGCCACTGCCGTGCTCAAATCCTGTTTGAAAGAACAGTCCAGCACAGGAACAGGCCCTTCAGCCCAGAAAGCCCGCACTGACACATGATGTCGTTCTAAAGTTAACAAAGGTTTTGATCCGACACCCTTTATATCATTCTGTTCCCTACTTACTCATACTTGTGCCAAGATCCCTCTTAAACCTTGCTTATTAGCTTCTT
Source organism: Hemiscyllium ocellatum (assembly GCF_020745735.1). Classification (NCBI taxonomy): domain Eukaryota; kingdom Metazoa; phylum Chordata; class Chondrichthyes; order Orectolobiformes; family Hemiscylliidae; genus Hemiscyllium; species Hemiscyllium ocellatum. The sequence goes on from NC_083408.1 coordinate 6,043,017, forward strand.
CCCCTTTATCACTGCATTCCAGACACTTGCACATTCTGTCTGGAAAAGCAAAATAAAACTTGCCGATCATATCTCCTAAATTTTCTCCCTTTTACCTAAACCTACGGTGCTGAGTAATTGATATTTCTACTCTTGGGAAAAAAAAATCCTCTAACTGTCCTTCTATCTATTCCCCGATAATTTTATACATATCTATCAGGTATCCCTATAGCCAATGATGCCCAGGTGCAAACAAACCATGTTTGTGGCATTTCTCCTTCTGGCTAGTACCCTCCAAACCAGACAGCATGCTAGTAAAATCTTTCCATACCCTCTTCAACACTTCAACATCGTTCTGCTGGTGTGGCAACCATTGCCGTACACGACAATCTAAGTGTGTCCGAACTAAGTTTCTCTGCAGCTGCAATATGACCTGGTAATTTTCATAGTATATGCTCCGATGCATGTCTGCAAGTTTACCATCAGTCTTCTTGATGACTCTATCCACCGTGTAACCATTTTCAGGGAACTGTGGAGCTGTACACCTAGATTTCTTCGGATGTTGATGCGGCCAGTAGTTTTTCCATCCACTTTTTACTTCTCTCCTGCATTAGACCTTCTAAAACGCATCACATCACAACTGTCCAGATAAAGTTACATCTGCGTTTTCTCTGTCCATGTCTGTAGCTGACCTACATCCTGCTGTATTCTCTGGCAATCATCCTCACAATCTGCAACTCTGCCAATCTATTCACAGATCTCCAGTCACAAAAACACTGTTCCACCACTACTCTGTCTTCTATGACCAAGCAGTTCTCTCTCCATCTTCCTAACTGACCGCTGATCCAATTTCCCTTCACCTTCTATATGAGCCCGTCATAAGGAACCATATCAAAGGCCTTGCTAAGATCAAAACGGTCAACATTCAGCTCCTGCTGATGGCCCATTGCACCTCATAGTTGCATCATCATTTGTTACTCAATCTGTTTAAAGTCTGTCCCATTAGGAGTCCATATCATAGTGAGGAGGGTCTGCAAAATGTGAAGATAGCCCTTGCTCCCCATAAGGAATGTGCAGTCACCATTCTTACCGGTATATGAAATCGAGAGGTGTATCTCTAGCAGGCAGATCAGCGATCATGTGGTCAATTACATGTTTCCCTTTTACTGATTCCCTTATAACCTGCCAAAGTGCAGTGTAACAGCCACAGGATTCAGCATCAATGCTGAGCACCGTACTGACTATATATCAAGCAGCTGCCTCCTCTGCCAGAGAGGGTGGTGAAGTTGTCAGAGACATTGTCCTGTTCGCAGAATCCTGCGTTACAGGCAATATCTGACTGTTCTTTTTTATTAGTCCGTGGGAAATATTCAACAGGTCATGTTTACATTTTATATAATGAAGTGTTAATATCACTTTGTTTCTCACGTATTTTAAAATAAACCAAACATCAATATTTTTCAGTTGAAAACAATTGAAGTGAACAATAACTGAAATACCAGAGCGCACACTTAACTTATGCAATTCAGTGACTGTATAGTAAACAGCTGATTCATGTTCAGATCAGTGTACACATCATCTTGCAGGCAGCAAAGCTGTTGGAAATGACTTTGAGGAAAAACCTGAATTCAGACAAACTCTTGCTGGCCCTCACCATGACTTCTAAAACACTGGCCATCTCCACAATCTGGCCGGAGAGCTTTGAAAATGGAGCTGGGGAGTTACTCTCTCAATCCCTCACAATAGACTGGTTAGAGACATACCTGAACAACAGGGAGGTGTGTGTGGGCCAGACTGGTCAATGGACTAGCACATGGCGCTGGTCCAGGCGCAGTTCAATATTTATAACAACAACCTGTAAACAGCCATGTATTGCAAGCATATCTCTTCTTGTGTGCCACCTAAACTCTGTAATTATGAGTCTTGGACCCGATCCTGAATGAATGTGTTGTAAAGATGATGGACTCCTGCAGCACATAGCATCTGACATTGAATCCCTTATAAACCATATCCAGTGTATGTTAGCTCCACAATGTCAGTATTGAAACAGAATTGTGCAGCTCCATTGATGACTGGTATCAGCCCAGCCCAACATCTTTGTGTGTGACTTGAACTGGAAATCTCTGTGTAAATGTTTGCAGCATTGTTCTAACCATTATCAGCAAAGTCTCTTTACTGAAGGTCTGACATCCTTTCATAATATGAACTTCTAGATTGTCCAATAAGCACAAAATCCACCCACTTATCCCGTTCACTTTTACAATAACAATATGATGAAAACAGTGTACAACTCACAGTAAGGAACATTGAAATGATGAGTCTCATTCCCAAACCCAACACCACGTTATTATTAAATACAAGGACTTTGAAAATATACAGTTATTTTACCTTATATTAATATTGTGAACTAATAGTCGACTCCCCTGTGCTTCAGATGCTGCCTGAACGGCTGTGCTTTCTCAGAACCACCATTTTTTGACTTTGATATCCAGCATCTACAGTCCTCACTTTCTCGCTGCTAATACTCATTCATAATCATTTTTGTGGTAACAATATCACTGTGTGTTAAAACATGTTAGTCAGATATGAGCATGTTTTGAATTGCTTATGCCTGTCTCAGAGCTCAGTAACGTTGGATGTGAATGTCATTGTCCGTGTGTTGCTCGGTAAGTAGGCCATGCCGCTGAGAGAATGACAGATTACCCCTTCAGCTGTTCACAACAAGCAAGTTACGGACTAAACCCAACAAGCCTGAACTCACAAAACCCAAAGCACAGCGTCCAACATTTGGCAGGTCTGGATAGTATTTTCATGTTAATTTATTCATGGAATGTGATTGGGATGGTATTTATTGCCCGTCCCTTCTTTCCTTGAGAAGGTGAGGGTGAGCTGTCACATTGACCCGCTGCAGTCCACGTGCTGTAGGTAGGCTTACAATACCATTCGGGAGGAACTTGAAGCAGTGGCACTGAAGGAACAGCCATATGTTTCCCAATCAGGGTGGTAGGTGGCTTGGAACAGAACGCGAACATTGTGGGGATCCCATGTATCTCCTTCCCTTGTACTTCTTAATAGTCGGGGATTCAGAGGTAACTTGTAAGGAGCCTTGGTAAATTTCTGCAGATACCATGTAGATGGCAGGCATTGCTGCTACTGAGTGTCAGTGGGTGAGGGGTGAAGCTGCACTCACAGGCAAATGGGGATATTTAATCACACACTCATTCAACATATGTTTTATAGATGGTGGACAGGCTATCAGAAATTTTGAGTTAAGTTATTCCTGCAGGATTTCTAGCCCCTGACATATTATTGTAGCCAATGAATTTATATGTGTCAAAATGTGGCGCTGGAAAAGCACAACAGGCCAGGCATCATCTGAGGTACAAGAGAGTCAACGTTTTAGCATAAGCCCTTCGCAGGAATGGTTAATGAAACTATATGGTTAACGGTAATCCCATGGGTATTGTTAGGTGGGTGTTCAGCGATGGTGGTGGCATTGACCGTTAAAGGATATGGTTCAGTTCTGTATTGTTAGAGGTAATTGTTGTCTGGCACGTGTGTAATGGAAATGGTGCTTGTCACAGTTAAGCACACGCCTGCATATTTCCAGGTCCTTGTTGCATTTGGATAAGGACTGCTTCAGTATTTGAATAAGTCATTAATGGTGTTGAACATTGTTCAATCATTGGCAAACATCCCCAGTTGTGGTTTTATAGTCATTTATGAAGCAACTAAAAATCATTGGGCTGAAGCAGAGAGCACTCTTACAGCTCACTGATATTGTCCCTCTCTCTGAGTTAGGAAGCTGGCTTCTAGTTCTACCTGCACCAGAGGTGTCTACCAACAGATCTGAATGAAAAGAATATTACAATATCTACCCCAAGGAGCTGAGTGAGGACTTGGTAAACTCAATTAGTTGGATGGCTACTTTGTAATGCAGATTAATGCCAACAGTGTGGGATCAATTCTGCACTGGCTGAGGTGACTGTAAAGGACTGTCCTACCCACTTCTCCCTTGCTTGAGGCATGATGACTATCCAGTTAAACTACCGCCAGTCGTCTCTGTCTAACAAAAGAGCATCCATATCATCCTGTTGGGGTATGGTGCCCTACCTTTCCATTTCTGGTCTACAGGTTTACTCAGAAACCCCTCCGCTTGGGAACTGCTGCGGTGCTGTCTTGGAGCTCAGATGACTGCTCCGCACCAACCCCAGCCATCTTCCTTTGGACCAGGTATAACTTCAGCCAGTGCAGATGATTCCTATTTGCTGCAGTTTTGCCGTTAATCCTGGATACGACACTTGGTCAAATGCAGTTATGATGATGTTAAGTGCAATCACTGTCGCCTCACGTCTAGATTTCAGCTGTGTGTTTGCTTGTTGTACATCGTTAAAACAGGCTTCAATGATCCCAAGAGATGTGTGGCCCTGGCAGAGCCCAGATTGAATTTTTGTGAGCAGATTGGTGTTGAGGAAGTGCTACTTGATCCCACTGTAGACGGCGTCACTTTATTAATGATAGTGATTGGAGCAATGCGTCAGCCATTGATTGTCTGATGTTTTGTCTGTGTGTGTACAGGGGACACCCAGATAGTTTCCCAAATTGTCAGGCAGGTGCTAGTGTTTTATCCCTGCAGAAACAGCTTGAATGCAATGTTATCATGACCACAGCCTTTGCATTATCCAGTCCCTTCACTCGTTTGTAGATACCACACACAGAGAATCGATTTAGCTGAAGACTCCTATCTAGAGGAGACTAAAATATGTCATGCCATCGATACCACTGTCTGAACAGTGTTATGAATGTTTCAGCCTTATCTTTCCTAATATTGCGCTGGCTCTTCCATCACTGAGGAAGTTGATATTTGATGGACAACACAATTCACTCTGATTGCATGTGACAGGATTGCAGAGATTAGATCGAATTTATTGATGCTGCTCTTGGCAGGACCTCCTGTATTCTCCATTGAACAAGGGTTTATCCCCTAGCCTGATAGTCAGGATAAAGTGGAGCATGGTTCAGGCGGTGACAGTGAAAATTGTGCTGCAGTACAATTCTGCTGCTTTTGGTAATGATCTGTACCACCTCACACAGGTCAGTGCTGAGTTCTAGATCTTTTCAAAATCTGTCCCGACACACACACGCACACATAAAAGTGGGACATGTCTCCAGGAATACTGTGTGCGGTAGTCACCGTTCCCAATATTGTCATCCATCCATGTGTCTGCAGCCAGTAGGTTGGTGAAGATGAGATCAAGTATGTTTCTCCCTCTGTCGTTCCCCCCGACCAGGTGTAGACTCAGTGAAGCTGTTATGTCCTTTTGGACCGACCATCTAGATCTGCATTGCTGCTGCTTAGCCAGAATTGGTGGTGGGTTTGCAATGGCGCACCCAGTATGCATTCTCCAGCTCTGTCACTCTCTCAGTGCATCTTCCAAAGGTTGTTCAATGTGGAAGGACACATCTGAGGGAAGGGAGTCAGCAGGAGGTTTCCGTGTCAGTGTTTGATCTGACTGCGTGAGGTTTTGTTATGTCACATTGTTGCTTGAGCAGTCTGGAGGACATCTCTCTCAATTCTGGCATAAGCTCCAATACATGAGAAAAGAGGAGTTTGCAGGGACTACAGGGCCTTTTATTTTTATTACAGTCAGCAGAAGGGCTTCTTGTCTGTGTATGACACTGACTCTTTGGCTGTTGTGATTGGACACTCCAAGGTCTCATTCCTTCAATTACTTTCTGTCCCTTGTCTGTCCATTCATCAACGAACCTATCACTGCAAATATCTGCAGAATCTTCCTCCTCCCTATCTCTTTAAACTCATCCAACTCTATACATCTCCCTGTATCTGTAACGTCTTCCAAAACCTACACCCCTCACCATCTCACTAAACACCTCCAAACCTTACACCCCTCCCAGTCTCTCTAGCCTATTGCAGCCCAATACCCCACCTATCTCAGTAACCTCCTCCAAACCTTACCCTATCACCATCTCTAAACTCCTTCAAATGCTACACCTCCCTACTTCTGTAACTTCCTCCAACCCCTGTACCCCTCCCTATCGCTCTCACCTACTCCAGTCCCCATAAAACTCCCTATCTCTGCAAACCCCTCCAAACCCAGATCCTTCCTTATCTCTCTAAACTCGTCCAAATCCTATTCCACTCCCTGGCTCTCTTAGCTCCTCAAAACAGAGACTATTCCTAACTCTCTAACCTCCTACAAACCATGCAACCCTCCTTATCTCTCTGACATCCTCCAAATCCTACACCCATCCCTGTCTCTCTAACCTTCTTCAAATCTGACATCCCTTCTCACCTCTCTAACCTGGTACAAACGCTAAAACCTCCCTATCTCTCTGACCTACTCCAAACACAATACACCTCCCTATCTCTCCAATGCTCTTCACCTCATCCCTATTGCTGCTACCGACCTAAACCCAGATCCCTCCCTATCTCTCTAACCACCTGCAAAAACTACACCACTCCCTACCTCTCTAACCTCCTTCAAATCCAATACCACACTCCATCTCTCTAATAATTTCCAACTCCTTCACCTCTCCCTAACTCTGCAACCTGCTCCAAACTCAGATCCCCCAATATCTCTCTAAACTCCTCCAAAATTTGCACCCCTCGTTATCTCTCTCACCACTTCCAAACCTTATATCTCTCCCTATCTATCTAACCTCCTCCACCATCTACATAACTTCCTTTATCTTTGACTTACTTCATCCCCTACAACGTACCTATCTCTCCAAGCTGCTCTCAAATATGTCCTATCGCTGTAACCTTGTCCAGCCACGCCCCGCTCCCTACTCCTGTAAACCTCATCCAACCACTAGACTCTCATGATCTCTGTAACCTCCTCCTGCATTTCCATACCGCCCATAAGTCTGGCATTCTCTCGTACATCTACTTTTTATTATGTATATAACCTCCATGAATACGTTTATTTTAGTGATGGAAATTGATAGGTACATGCCACAGGCAAATAGTTATCTTGGGGGAAGGGCAATTGTGACATGATTAGGCATGGCTTATGATGCATATAATGGGGTAGCGAAATACAGGGGATGGGGGTAATTGAAATATTTTGGGAAGGATTATAAGAGATATGATTTATAATCATCGAGCAAGCAACAATTTGATTGCAAATAGTCAACATGGTCATGTCTCTCAAACCTCATTGAAGTTTTTAAGAAGGTAACCAAGCATGTGTAAGAGGGTAAGGCAGTTAATGTGGTGTACATGGACTTCAGTCAAGCCTATGATAAGATTCCACATGGTAGGCTGTTGTAGAAAATGCAGAGGCATGGGATTGAGGGTGATTTAGCAGTTTGGATTAGAAACTGGCTTTCTGTAAAAGGCAGCGAGTGGTGGTTGATGGAAAATATTCAGCATGGAGTCCAGTTACTATGGTGCGCCACAAGGATCTGTTTTGGGATCACGAATGTTTGTCATTTTTATAAATGACTTAGATGCAGGCATAGGTGGATGTGTTAGTAAGTCTACAGATGACACGAACGTTGGAGGAGTAGTGAACAGTGTGGAAATATTTTGCGGGTTGTAGGGGCACTTGGGCACTTGCAGAATTAGGCTGACAGGTGGCAAATGGAGTTTCAATGCAGCTAAATATGAAATGATTCCTTTTGGGAAGAATACCAGGAAGGCAGAATACTTCGTCAATGGAAAGATTCTTGGTAATGTGAATGTTCAGATGGATCTTGGTTTCCATGTACATAGATCCCTGAAAGTTGCTACCCAGGTTGGTCGTGCTGTTAGGGAGTCATACAGTATGTTAGGTTTTATTGGTAGAGGTACTGACTTTTGGAGCCTTAATGTAATGCTGCAACTATGCAAACTGCTAGTGTAGCCACACTTGGAATATTGTGTGCACTTCTGGTCGCCCCATTACAGGAAGGGTCCGGAAGCATGGGAAAAGGTGCAGTGGAGATTTACCATGATGTTGCCTGGTCCGGAGGGAAGGCCTTATGAGGAAAGGCTGAGAAACTTGGGTCTGTTCGCATTGGAGAGAAGAAGGTTAAGAGGGGATTTGATAGAGACATACAAGGCATACACAGATTTTCCTCCGATACCTTCTATGTCATTCTATTCCCTACTTACTCATACTTGTGCCAAGATCCCTCTTAAACCTTGCTATATTGTCTTCTTCCCCTCGATCAGTGCATTCCAGGCACTTTCTCATTCTGTCAGGAACAGCAAAAAAAAACTTATCTATCACATCTCCTGAACTTCCTCCCTTTTACCTAAAACCTACGGTCCTGAGTAATTGATATTTCTAGCCTGGGGTAAAAAAGCCTCTAACTGTCCTTCTATCTATGCCTCTGATAATTTTGTAAATATTTATCAGGTAGCCCCATAGTCATTGATGCCCATGTACAAACCAACCATGTTTGTTCAATTTCTCCTTCTCTCTAATACCCCGCAAACCAGACAACATGCTAGTAACACCTTTCCATACCCTCTCCAACACATCAACATCGTGTGCCAACCAGTACTGTACATATTCTAAGTTTCTCTGCAGCTGCAATATGACCTGTTAATTTTCATACTGCATGTTCTGATGCATGTCTGCAAGTTTGCCTTCAGTCTTCTTGATCACCCTCTCCACCCGTGTTACCAATTTCAGGAAACTGTGGAACCGTACACCAGGATGCCTTCGGATGTTGATGCAATCAGTTATTTTCCCATTCACCTGATAGTTCTGTCCTGCATTAGACGTTCTAAAACGGTTCACGTCACAACTGTCCACACAAAGTTACATTAGTGTTTTCTCTGTCTAAGTCTGCAGCTGACCTATATCATGCTGTATTCTCTGGCAATCATCCTCACAATCTGTAACTCCGCCAATCTATTTACAGATCTCCAGTCGCAAAAACACTGATCCACCACTACTCTGTCTTCTATGACCAAGCAGTTCTTTATCCATCTTACGTTGATCCCATTCCATTTCACCTTCTGTTTGAGCCTGCCATAAGGAACTATATCAAAGGCCTTGCTTAGGTCCAAATGACCAACATCAAGCCTCATATCGTCATCAATCAATTTTGTCACTTCCTCAATATAATCAATCAGCTTTGTGAGACATGATCCTCCCCACAAAACTGTGTTGCCTGTTGCTAGTCAGTCCATATTAAAGTACTGTTGGAGCTGCACTCATTCAGACAAGTGATTATTCCATTATATTCCTGACATGAACTTTGGAGGTAAATTAGATTCCCTACAGTGTGGAAACAGGCCCTTCGGCCAAAACAAGTCCACAGCAACACTCCGAGGAGAAGCCCACCCACACCAATTCCTTCTGATGATAACAATTAACAAATTATTATTGCCAATACACCAGGCCTGCACATCTTTGGACTGTACGAGGAAACCCACGCAGACGCAGGGGGCGGGGGAGGAGGGAATGGGCAAACTCCACACAGACAGTGAACCTAGAAACTTGGCGTTGTGAGGTAGTGGTACGAAACACGGAGCCACCGTGCCACACTCGGAGGTCCTGTTAGAGTGGGAGGTATGTCGGTCCGTGATGGTAACTCTACAGAAGGAAGTTATGTCGGGCCATGACGGTTACTGTACAGTGGGAGGTATGTCGGGCCATAATGGTTTTTGTACAGTGGGGAGTATGTCGGCCGTGATGGTTACTGTTTCTTTGGAGATACGTCGGGATGTGATGGTTACTGTACAGTGGGAAGTATGTCGGGCAGTGATGGTTTCTGTACAGCAGGAGGTATGTCAGTCCATGACAGTTACTGTACAGTGGGAGGTATTTCGCGCCGTGATAGCTACTGTATAATGGGAGGTATGTCGGGGCGTGACGGTTACAGTTCAGTGGGTGGGATGTCGGGCCGTGACAGTTACTGTACGGTGGGAGTTATGTCGGGCAGTGATGGTTACTGTATAGTGGGAGGTATGTCGGGTCGTGATGGTTACTGTACGGTGGGAGGTATTTCGGGCCGTCATGTTTACTGTACAGTGGAAGGTATGTCGGACCGTGATGGTTACTGCACAGTGGGCAGTATGCCGGGCTGTGACGGTTACTGTGCAGCGTGAGGTATGTCGGGCCCTGATGGTTACAGTACAGAGGGAGGTCTGTAGGTTCTTAACGGTTACTGTACAGTGTGAGGTATGTCGGGCCCACAACTTGGTCACTGCTAAATCATTCCCGAGAATAAACTGGATTCCTAGAAATGATAATCTGTCAGTCGCTCCCACGGTTACTTCCCCAGGCTTGAGTCGGCATTCCAACCTGATCTTATGTAGAGGAAAGCTAAATTTCTGTCCATCTACCCCACAAATTACGACACTCTCAGGTAACAGTTCAGAAAGACTGCAAATTTGCTCATCTTTTACTGTCAGAAACTGGATAGATCCTGTATCTCTCAAAATTATAACTACTCCTTCTCCTCCTATTGTTTCTGATTAAACTTTACTCACAGATGCGAATACTTTGTAGAGATCAGGTATGAACTCTATTCCCAGCCTCTGCCTAGGCTGTGCACTAACGTGCAGCTCCTCGGCTTTTGTTGGCCCTTCCTTTAATACACTTACTAATGCCACTGGCTTAGTTTCTTTTACCACATCTTCTCCCATAGTGCCTTTCCTAACAAGTTGCACTGCGACCTGATGTATCCCACCTTATGGCAGTGAAACACCTTTTCTCAGTGCCTTTTTTAAACCAACGGCACTGTAACTTTCTGTGTCCCACTCTAATGCAGTGAAAGCACTTAAGGCCTTTCACCACCTTTAGATCCCCTTGGGAATCGTCTTTAATCTGTGCTAAACTCTTATTCTCTTCTGTTTCTTTCATAGTGTATCATCTCCACTTCTCCCAAATTCGATCCTTGATAGGACGAAATCCTGGCTGGAAGCTTGTCGTACGCAGCAACATGTATTCATGTGCTAATTATTCTGCCCTTAATTTCTGAACTTCCCGTTCCTCCACGTGAATTCGTATCATCTCTGTTAGTGAATGTTTCAAATTCTTCAGCAGAATAATCTCCATTAGAGCCCCATAGGTCATATCTATCTTTAAAGCAATCATCCATCTGTCAAAAAGCCTGTGTTTAATTATTTCAAATTTAACATAAGAGTGACCTGATTACTTCTTTATGTTTATGCCCTGCTGTCTACATGATTCTGGTACCCATTCGTGAGCACTTAAAAGAGCTTGTTTGACGTCTTGAGAATCTCTTGACCCCTCATCTAACAGCGGAGAAAATACCTCACTAGCCCTGCCTACCAGTTTAGTTCGAAAAGCATTATCCATAAATCCTTAGACCACTCCATATGCCTAGCCAATTCTTCAAATGAGATAAACAAGGCTTCAGCATCTTTCATTAAAATGTTGCAGAGTATTGACATAGTTGCATTCAACACTACCGTCTATTTTAATCATCATCTTTTTAATGTGACTTACGCTGACTCAATCACAACTTCTCAAGTTCACATTCTCTCTCTTTTTTGTCAGCTAAGAACCTTCCTCTTCTCTTTTTTCTCTCTCTCTATTGCACTTGTCTGTGCTTCTGACACACCTTAGTGTTTGAGAAATTGCCGGACAATTTCAGATTTACTTTTGTCCTTGGTTATTTCCAAATCTAACGTCTTTGCTAATTCTAAAAGTTTGGCCTTTATCTTTCCTTCTAAGATTTCGTGGCAAATTTGAGAATCATCTTCAACCCCCTCTTAACATTTTTAGCAACCATTTCTCTCATTTCTAATTAAAACAAACACAAGTCATCGGAATTAAGCAAGTTGTCTCACTAACGTTTCTTTAAAGATCTCAGACACGAACTGCAAATATTTAAATAAACTTTATTTTCTTTTCATCCCTCAAATCTGTTCAAATCTGCTCAAATCTCAGACTGAGTCTGTCTAAACCTGTTTATATCGTGGACGAAAGCCCCCAAGCTGTTACGACACAGGGTTAACCCCTCTCCTAATTTAAACCAGCCACACAGAAAAAGTTCACCTCATGCCATAACCTGTTAAATTTCAAGACGCAAAGAGCCATTTACAGAGTTCACAATTTAAAATAAAATTAATAATTTTGTTACTTAAGTCCAACAGAGAATCATAAAACAAACAAATATTTAGAACTCCATTCGGTTAAATTTATCTTTGACCTCCCCATGTACAAAACTGTTTCGATAAATCAAAACAAAAATTAAGGCTTACAAAAACTTATCACGTTTCAAAACCAGTCCGCGTTGTCGATTCTCCTTTGTGGACTTTTCTCTGTAGAGTTTTCTCTCGGTTGCCATCGATGTTCTGCTGTACAAACCTCTTATAGACAGGTACCTTTCAGAAAGAACTTCAGTTCACACTGTATTTTTCTGGACGTCCTTGTCAGTTCTCCCCATAAATGTTCAAAATGCCCAGTTTTGTACCTCTAAACATAGGACCGTTTCATTGATTATGAAGTTATCAAGTATTTCAAACTCAATTTGATTTCAGTGTGTTGGGGCAAAATTTACACTGGCCGAATTTGAATTGATTTTGGTTTCGTGGCAACTCAGCTATTGGTTTCACTGTCAAATGTTGCATTTAACTTCTTTCAGAACACTTTGTGCCAGCTTCCAGTCGCTCTTAAATGTAACATATATCTCTACACCTTCATAACAATAACTTTTATCTGCCTTGCATAGCTTTCCATAAATGTGACCAAATTAGTAAGTTCATATTTTTTTTTCTGTTCCAAAAAGCCACATTTTCTCTCATCCTTCCTTTACCTAAATCCTTCTTTGCAGTTGTCATTCCAATTACTTACATTTTTCCTGCTATTCTTCGAAAAGGAATTACATTGTGCCGATGTGTGTGTGTGCACGCTCTTGCATGTGTGTGTGTGTATGTGTGTATGCATGTGTGTATAAATGTATGTATGCTTTTTGTGAATAATTCTCTGTAACTGTACTGAGATGAAAGAATGAGATGTTATCACATTCCTGTATGAAAGAGTAAATATGCAACATTTCCAAGCTTTCTGATATCAAAAAAGATGTAAAAACATCATTTACTCATGGATTGGGAAAGTGAACAAATGATGTTCATGGACAGAATAGCAGTAATGTAATGAACAGGGATCATTCAACGACCAAATAATTAGATTTGTCTGAAGAGTTTAAACATTTCTTTTTAATTCTGTGTTGCACATGTTTTTATCGACATGCACTCAACATCGGTGACAAAACCAGAGATTTCTGGAAATGCTCAGTTGTTCTGTTATTATTTCTTGTGAGAAAGCAGATTCAGCATAATCCAGAGGAATGGGTCTGGGTTGTTTGTGCTTTTACAATAGTGTTCAGCGATATGCCGCTTTGGTGCATTAGTCGGGAGTAAATGCAGAGTTACAGAGGAGGGGAGTGGGTCAGTAAGGGGTAATCTTCAAAGGGTCAGCGTGGACGTGCTGTTTGAAATGGCCTGTTTTCCCACCGTAGGGATTCTATCATTCTATGATTTCTTCATAAAAAGGGTGGTCAGTGCTATGATCAAGAATGTCTCCGAGCATGCCCAGTGGGAGGGTAAACAGCCAGCGGTCGTGGTTCACATTGACACCAATGACATAGATAAGAAGAGTGACAAGTTGAAAGATCCTGCAAAGAAACTTACGGGAGTTAGGAGAGAGTTTAAAAGCCAGATCTCCAGGATTATATTCTTGGGATTACTCCCCGGGCATCTGGAAGTGAGACAAGGAAGAGGAAGATAGTCGAGTTGAATATGAAGCAAAGAGCTAGTTTGGGAGGAGGGGTTCTGATGTTTGGATGATTCGGGGGATCGCGTTCAGGGCAGGTGGGAACTGAACAAAAAAGAAAGTGTGCACTTAAACTGGAGTGGCCCAAACATCCTGGAAGGGAGGTGTGATCATGCAGATATAAGCTAATGATAGAGGAGGATGGGAACCAAAGCAACAGGTCATAAAATGAACAGAAAGTAAAGGTTTGTCAAATAAACGTGCAGAGCCATTTTAATGACCATGCTGAGGGAACTAATCACAACAACTTTAAAAACGCGAGTTGAACGTTGGAGTAAATGACAGGCTAACTATTATCAGGGATCACTAAATAACGAAGGAGCGCCTGTGCACACAATTACTAAAAGAAAAAAGATAAATCCATAGAACTTACGTTAAAACGTGTTTTAACTAGATGGGTGCAGTATTTGGAATAAAATGAATGAGCTGATAGCGCAAACAGGAAAAAATAGGCATGGCATGTTGGGCCTGACTGAAATGTGGTTACATGAAGGTCAGGACTGGGGTGTTAAATGTCCAAGGCTACTTAGTACTCAAACAAGAAGGAACAGCATGTGGAGTGCCTGTATTGGTTAAGAATTATATCAAGGCTGCATTAAGAAATTATATTTGCAAATGGGACAAAACTAATGAATCAGTCTGGTTTGAAATAAAACACATTCAAAGAAACCTATTGGTAGGCCATTTCCAGTCCACAAGCTACCCCACCCCCTCCCCCACGACAAATTACTTTCAAAGTACGGAATAGCATGAACTAGGAAATAACGATGGCTTGAGACAAGAGCACAAGAATGATTATGGGAATATGAGCATGCAAATTGACTGGATTATCAATTTGGTAACGGGAGCCTCAAAGAACGATTCATCAAATTATATGATGGATTATTTCTTTGATTAACATGTAAGGGAACCAACCTGAGAACTGGCTTTCGTCTTATATAATGAGGAAGGAGAGATGAATCGCATTGTCGTATAGGATCATTTTAGAAAGAGTGACCACAATATGTTTGAGTTTTACATTCAGACTGTAACAACAAAGACAGAGTCACATAGGGGAGGTTTAGTGTCAGACAATGATAATTTTACTGGCCTCAGGAAGGGCTTGGCCTGAGTGGACCTGTCAAAAAGATTAAAGTGCAAGACATTTGAAGAACAGTGGCAACTACTTAGGGAGATAGTCAAACCCCCTCAAATAAATTGTAATCCTGAGTGGAAGAGGAATTGTGAAAAGGTGAAAAGCAATCCATGTCTTAACAAGGAAGTCAACAGTAAAGTGAAGGTTCTTGTCTGGTAGTATTATCGCTGACTGCTCATCCAGATAATGTTCTGGGGACATGGGCTCAAATATCGCCACGGCAGATGATGGAATTTAAATCCACTATGAACCTGGAATTAAGAGTCTATTGATGGTAACGAATCCATTGCTCATTGTTAGAAACACCCATATGTTTCATGAATGTCCTTTAGGACTGGAAAACACCATCCTTACCTGGTCTGACCTACGTGTGACTTCAAACCCGCACAAATCTGGTTGACGCTAAACTGCCTTCTAGGCAATTAGGGACAGACAATGAGTGCTGTCTAACCAGCGACACCCACATCCTTTAATGAATTAAACAAAAACACTAACTGTCAGCAAACGGCTACGAAAAACATAATCAAAATGGCTATGAAAGAAAACATAAGCAATGGTAAAGAACACTTCTCTGAGAAGTCAAAAAGTTTAAAATGCTGAAAGCAAATGTTAGCCTTTGAGATGCTGAAAATTGCGAGCTAAGAATGGGAAACCCAGAAATGGCAGGGGCAAAACCATCACTTTCTGTTTTCACAGTGCAAGATAATCTCATCCCAAAATTTAAAACAACTGCAAAGAATCATGATGGAAGTACGATGACGAGGAAGATATTAAATACATTGATGGGATTATAGGCAGGTCAGACCCTCGGCCTGCAGTATATCAAATTGAAGGATGTAACAGCAGAGATAGTGAATGTGTTAGTTAGGATATTCAAAAAATCCTTGAATTCTGGAACGGTACTGATGTATTGGAAAATTAATCATGTAGTCCTCGTTCCCAAAACAGGAGATAGGCAAAAATTCACAAACTGTAGGCCAGTGAGTTTAACCTCTGGAGTGGGGAAGTTTCTTCAGTCAACCGTAAAGTATGAAATAACTGAACACTCGGATAAACAAAGATGAATTCACCAGTGTCAGCACAGTTTCATGATGGGCAGGTTGTGCTTGACAGACCTGCTGGAGTTCTTTGAAAATGTAACCAGCAAGGTGGATAATGGGGATGCAGCAATTGCTGTACATCTGAACTTCAGAAGGCATTTGACAAGGTGCTGCATAAAGGACTGATCTAGTCGTTCAGATCTGAGGGGTTAAGGGTAGAGTTTGAATTGGATAGAAGATTGACTGACTAACAGAAAGCAGTGCATCGGGATAAATGGTCTTTCCCTGCCGAACTGAAATTGGTGAGGTGCTGCAGGGTTCAGTTCTCAGACCTCAATTGTTTACAGTCTGCCCAAATTACCCGGAAGGAGAAACAGATTGTAGCGACTAAATTCACAGATGGTATTCAACTAGGTGGCAAAACAGGCTGCAATGAGGAGCGAAACAGTTTACAGATGAATAATGGTAGGGTTAGAAATGGGGCAGATTGCTATATATGGCAGATGGTGTTTAATGTGCTTAACTGCACAGTTGAGTGTCCAACCGCCTCTAATAGTTTCTATTTTCTCGTGTTTAACCTTGTACAGTTCGTTGGATTTATTTACCGTTGGTGGCTGGGATCACAGGAGTCGAGAGGTTTGGTTGGGGGAGATGCAGGTTGCTCTGTGTGTCCGGAACAAGATATCAATGTGGACAAAATACCGCAGTCAGGCCTTATTGATTCCCACAGCTGGCCTGGCAACCAGGTGGCCTATCCCTGTTCTTACCTCCCAATGTTAAATTGTCTGGAGTAATCCACATCAAAATGTTACAGTCAGACAGACAGTCAGTAAATAATATGCTCAGTTCATAATAAAGGGACAAACGACCACTTAGATCAGAAGTAAAGACTTGGCAATTCTTTTGAGATTTCATGATTATTTGCTGCAACTGCAGGCTGGAACTGGGTGATGGTTCAGCATTGTTGCAAATTTATAGGTTAGATATTGAGTAAAAATGTTGTTATCAATTCTGTTAGAAAGTGACCATAATCTATATCTTATGAAAACTCTGTTGAAGGTAATTGTGGGAGAATACAAACATTGAATTGGTTAGAAAAGGAAGATGTAAAGTGGATATAAGTCATAGAACATAGATCGTAGAACAATACAGCGCAGTCCAGGCCCTTCGGCCCTCGATGTTGCACCGACCTGTCATACCAATCTGAAGCCCACCTAACCTACACTATTCCAGGTACGTCGATATGCTTGCCCAATGACGATTTAAACGTCCTTAAAGCTGGCTAATCTGCTACCGTTGGAGGCCAAGCATTCCATAACCTTAATACTCTCTGAGTAAAGAAATTACCTCTGACGTCTGTCCTATATCTATCAATCCTTAATTTATATCTATGCACCCTCGTGCTCGCCGTCATCATACTTGGAAAACGGCTGCCTGTGTCCACCCTATCTAACTCTCTGATTATCTTGTATGTCTCTATTACATCATCTCTGAACCTTCTTCTCTCCAACGAAAATAACCTCAAGTTGCTCAGCCTTTCTTTGTAAGACCTACCCTCCATACCATACAACATCCTAGTAAATCTCCTCTGCATCCTTCACAACGCTCCTCATAATGTGGTGAGCAGAACGGTACGCAATACTCCAAGTGTGGCAGTGCTCGAGTTCTATTCAGCTGTCTCATAACCTCATGGTTGCGCAATTCGATACCTCTATTATTAAAAGCTAAAACACTGTATGCCCTCTTAACAACCCTGTCAACCTGGGTGGCAACTTTCAAGGAACTTTGTACGTGGACATGGAGATCTCTCTACTCATCTACACGACCAAGAATCTTACCATTAGTCCATTACTTTGCATTCCGTTTACTCGAACCAAGGTGAATCATCTCACATTTGTCCACACTAAACTCCATTTGCCACCTCTCAGCCCAGTTCTGCGGCTTATCTATGTCTCTATGGAACCTACAACATCCTTCGTCAGTATCCACAACTCCACCGACCTTAGTGTCATCTGGAAATTGACTAACCCACCCCTCTACGCCCTCATCTAGGTCACTTATAAAAATGATGAACAGCAGTGGACCCAACACCGATCCTTGCGGTACACCACTAGCAACTGGACTCCAGGATGAACATTTTCCATCAACCACCACCCTCTGTCTTCTTTCAGCAAGCCAATTACTGGACCAATTTGCTATACCTCTCAATCCCATTAATCCGCGTTTTGTACGATAGCCTACTGTGGGGAACCTTATTGAACGCCTTCCTGAAATCCATATACACCACATTAACCGGTTTGCTTTCATTTTTTCCTGTCTAGTCACCTTCTCAAAGAACTCAATAAGGTTTGTGACGCACGACCTACCCTTCACAACACCGTGCTGACTATCCCTAATCAAATTATTCTTTTCTCGATGATTATAACTCAAAGCACTTATAACCTTTTCCAACACTTTAACCAACAACTGAAGTAAGGCTCACTGGTTTATAATTACCTGGGTTGTCTCAATTAACCTTCTTGAACAGGGGAACAACATTCGCTATCGTCGAGTCTTCTGGCACTATTCCTGTAGACAATGACGATTTAACCTTCAATGCCAAAGGCTCGGAATCTCCTCCCTGGCTTTTTCCATAGGTTGTTGGGATTAATTCCATCCGGCCCAGGGAACCTATCTATTTTCACACTCTGCAGGATTTCGAAAACCTCTTCCTTGTGAATCTCAATCACACCTAGTCTAGTAGCCTGTACCTCTGTATTTTCCTCGACAACATTGTCGTTTTCTAGAGTGAATACTGTCGAAAAATATTCATTTAGTGCTTCCCCTATTTCCTCTGACTCCACACAAAACTTCCCACTACGATCCTTGATTGGCCCTAATCTTACTCTAGTTATTCTTTTATTCCTTAAATACCTATAGAAAGCCTTAAGGTTTACCCTGATCCCATCCACCAACAACTTCTCATGTCTCCTCCTGGCTCTTCTGAGCTCTCTCTTCAGGTCTTTCCTGGCTACCTTGTAACCCTCAAGCGCCCTAACTGAGCCTTTGCATCTCATCCGAACAGAAGCCTTATTCTTCCTCTTGACCAGAGATTCCACTCCCTTCGTAAACCGTGGCTCCTGCGCACTACAGCTTCGTTCCTGCCTGACAGGTACATACTTATCTCGGACACTCAGGAGCATTTCCTTCAATAAGCTCCACTTTTCTAATGTATCAATCCCCGGCAGTTTCCTTCCCCGTCCTATGCTTCCTAAATCTTGCCCAATCGCATCGTAATTGCCTTTCTCCCGGGTGTAAATCTTGCCCAGTGGTATGCACCTATCCCTTTCTATCACTAAAGTAAACATAACAGAATTGTGATCGCTATCATCAAAGTGCTCACCTACGTCCATCTCCAACACCTGGCCGGGCACATCACCCAGTACCAAATCTAATGTGGCTTTGCCCCTTGTTGGGCTGTCTACATACAGTGCCAAGAAGCCCTCCTGCACACACTGGACAAGAACTGACCCATCTACATTATTCATACTGTCGTGTTCCCAGTCAGTATTTGGAAAGTTGAAGTCCCCCATGACAACTACCCTGTCTCTCTCACTCCTATCCAGAATCATCTTTACTATCCTGTCCTCTACATCTCTGGAACTATTCGGAGGCCTATAGAAAACTCCCAACAGGATGACATCTCAATTTCTGTTTGTAACCTCAGCTCATTCTACCTTAGTTAACGATTCTCCAAACATCCTTTCTGCAACTATAATACTGTCCTTAACTCACAATGCCAAACCTCCCCTCTTTTACCATCTTCTCTGTTCTTACTGAAACATCTATATCCTGGAACCTGCAACTGCCATTCCTGTCCCTGCTCTAACCATGTCACCGAAATGCCCACAGCATTGAAGTCCCAGGTACCAACCCAAGCTACAAGTTCACCTAATTCCGGATGCTTCTGGCGTTGAAGTAGACATACTTCAAACCAACTTCTTGCTTGCCGGTGCCATCTTGCATCCCTGAAACTTGATTCGGACGTCCCTACTCTCAATCTTTTCTATACTCGAACTACAATTTTGGTTCCCATCCGCCTGCTGGATTAGTTTAAACCCACCCGAATAGCCTTAGCGAATGCCACCCCCTCCCCCCCAGGATATCGGTATCCCTCTGGTTTAGATGAAGACCATCATGCTTGTGGAGGTCCTACCTACCCTTGAAAGAGGCCCAATTATCCAAAAATTCCAAACCCTCCCTCCTGCGCCATCCCTGTAGCCACGTGATCAATTCCTCTCTATCCCCGTTCCCCACCTTATTAGCACGTGGTTCGGGCAACAAACCAGAGACAACGACTCTGTTCCTCCGAGCTTTAAGCTTGCATCCTAACTCCCTGAATTTCTGCCTTAAATTCCCATTTCGTTTCATATCTATGTCGTTGGTGCCGATGTTGACCACGACTTAGGGCTGCTCCCCCTCCCTAAAAACACGATCAGAGATATCATGAAACCCGGTACCTGGGAGGCAACACACCAATCGTGAGTCTCTCTCTTCCCCACAGAACCTCCTATCTGTACCCCTAAGTATGGAGTACCCAATGGCTATTGCTCTGCTCCTCTTCCCCGTTCCCTTCTGAGCCGCATAGACAGACTCTGTGCCAGAGCCCTGTGCCTCATTGCTTTCCCCTGGTAAGCCCCCCCCCGCCCCCAACAGTATCCAAAATGGTGTACTTATGTTTGAGGTGGATGACCACAGGGTATCCTTGCACTGCCTGCCGGTTACCTTTCCATCGCCTGACTGTAACCCATTTGCATTTTTCTTGTACCTGAGGAGTGACTACCTTCCTGCAACTCTTCGGAATAACTGCAGATGTCTCCAGAATGATCCGAAGTTCATGCAGCTCCAGCTCCAATTCCCAAATCCTGTTTTCGAGGAGCTGGAGTTGGGTGCACTTCCTGCAGATGTAGTCAGCAGGGGCACGAATGATGACCCTTACCTCCCACATTCTGCAGGAGGAACATTCAACTGCCCTTACCTCCATTCCCATGATTCTAAATTCCCAAAGAATCTGTTGAAAAATAAGGAATTTTAAAAAACCCCGCTACCTTACCAATCCGGTGCACAGAAGTATTTATTTGGTCAGAGGAGGAGATGGGTGGGAGACACTACCCGTGTAGTGTTTGGAGTAACGCAACCACACAAATATATGACTTTCCAGACGTCGTTCCGTCCTCCCTCACACCTCTCAGCAAATGGAGACCCGAGTCCCGAGATAAGTCCATTTTATTTCTTTATATAGGTTTAGGCATGCCGAGGAACGGGCAAATATTCGTCTTTGGATCATGTTAGGAAAATATGTCTGTGTCAGTGCACAATGATGTGTGGAATGGAACAAAAATAGTGTATTATTTCAATGAATTCAGTTCAATGAATTATTTCCTTATTATTGAGCCTTCAAGTAAGGGGAACAGCAACTGTTTGTTTTCCTTGTCTAGACCTCTCATGTTGTTAAACACCTCCAGTTGGAGTGATGAGGATGAAAATTCAACTAAATTCTGTATCTCGACTCACAGCAGAAGATAAAATCATACCGTCACGTCTGCATTGAACTGGAGAAAAATTACATCATATTATAAAAAACATTTTCAAAAAATGTTCTGAGCAGCATGGATCTCATAGCTTCTCCTGGGATTGCAGGCAGTTAAATATTTAATGTAGTCTTTTTGCAGTTGATATTATAGTTTATTAATCTAACATAATTATTTCTATTTTGTTTTATTAACATTCAAAAACAAACAAAACAGCAAAAAACCTCACAATTTTCTTTCAAACGAAACGAAGCAAAAAAAAAGTTTTTTTAAGGGTGGTTTATAAAAAAAGAAAACTCTATTTATGTTTTAAAATGTCTATTTTATTACACTGCAGAAGTTTTTTTTGTTTTGTAAAATTAATTAAAATAAGGAGGTGCACCTTCCTTCTGGAGAGCCCTACACATTTTTAGCTGTGGGGAAGATTATATTTAGATTAGATTAGATTACTTACAGTGTGGAAACAGGCCCTTCGGCTCAATATGACCACACCAACCCACCGAAGCGCAACCCACCCATACCCTACATTTACCCCTTACCTATAACTACGGGCAATTTAGCATGGCCAATTCACCTGACCCGCACATTTTTGGACTGTGGGAGGGAACCCACGCAGACACGGGGAGAACACGCAAACTCCACACAGTCAGTCGCCTGAGTCAGGAATTGAACCCGGGTCTCAGCACTGTGAGACAGCAGTGCTAACCACTGTGCCACGGTGGTTTCTTCTCAGGCTTTATTGAAGAGGAATATTTTTATTCATTTATTTAGCTCCATTGTTGATTTGTTTAATTTTTCTATGTTTGATACGTATATGTATACATTCTTTCGATGTTAACATTATTGTCTGTAGGTAATGATAGGTAATAGAAGATGTCGCAAAAATTCTGCTTTTCGGCATAATGTTAAGGTCACATATAAGGCATAGACTGGATGGCTGGAAGAATTTGAAAAAAATATTATCCAGCATATCAGTTATATAGATGTGTGGCTCTTTGGAAAGATTACAAAGTAGCTCAAATGTCTCCGGTGGCTATTCCTCTATCAAAAAGTTTTTCAGGTTTTAGAACAGCTGAAGCGTATTCTCTCTGAGAAAAATGGATGAGCAATAAATTATTGGACACTTGGAATGATTCTTATGTTCAGCAGCGTTTAAGAAGATTTAGTAGAATTATTGCTTCAATGGACTTCTCTCTTAGAGGCATTAACAGAAGATTATATGGCAGTGGCCGTTAATGCAGGAGGGTTTGATGATTTCCCTGTGCTAAGATACAGAACGTCTCGAAACACTTCAAGCACGTTGTTCAAGGTGAGATTGATTAGCCAAACATTATTGTAGATGGGGGCAGGAATGATATTTTTTGGGAAAGATTAAAGCAGTACAGAGTGGACTTAAGAGGTGAGGTAGAGTATTAATAATAAAACCTTTAAAGCAATAATTTCTTATTTACTCCCAATGCAAAACCCAACTGGGAAGAAACAAAAGGTGAATGGAGAAAAAAACAACAGCTGAAGAGCTACTGTGTTGATGAAGGATTTCGATTTTTGGAAAATTGGGATCTATTTTAGAATAGAAGTGACCGGTTAAGAAAGGATTGGTCTAATCTAAACTGGAAAGCAACCAGTATATTAGCAGGGAGATTTGCTCCTTCTATCTAGGGAGACTTTATGTTAATAGAGTTAACAAGGGGGATATTCCAAGTAGAATTACAAATGGTAGGATGGGTGAAGATGTTTATGAATGTGAGAAGAGCACAACAATTAGAAAAGATCGAAGAGAGAGTCAAAAGTATATCATAATTGTGAAGCACGACATTGCATTTATTTCAATGTGAGTGGTCTCAAAGGGGAGGCTGATGAACTCGGGGCATGTTAATGAACATGGGATCGGGACATCATATATATTACAGAAAATTGGTGGAGAGATGTTCAATTCGGAAATGTAGTGCTGTGAAAGCACAGCAGGTCAGGCAGAATGTGAGGAGTAGGACAATCAACGTTTTGGGCAAAAGCCCATGAACAGGAATGAGCTGATGAAAGGCTTTTGTTTGAAGCATCGATTTTCCTGCTCCTTGGACGCTGTCTGACCTGCTGTGCTTTTCCAGCACCACTCTCTCAACTCTAACTTCCAGAATCTGCAGACCTCACTTTCGCCTGAGAGACGTTCAAGACTGGCAATTCAATTTTCCAGCTATTTAGTGTCATAGAAAGGGTGGAAAATATATGCAGAGGACAGGGAGGGGGCGGTCTGCCATTTTTGATTCAGGAATAAATTACTGCTGGAACTGGGGGAGATATTTCGGAAAAATATCCAGTTAAAATATGCTGGCAGTATTAAAAATAAAAAAAAACCCTTTGAACAGATTGCGCTAAATGCTCTTTTGTGTGAAAAACAGTCCTGTGAATGTATATTGATCGAAAGTAAAAAGAAGAAAGGAAAGAACACCTTGATTGTATTGTACCATATGTTCTCCAACAGTAAGAAAGAAATTGACAAACAAACATGTCGGGAGATCTCGGATATATATAAGCTTAATAAGGTTGTAAAAATGGGGGATTTTAATTTTCTTAAAATTAAGTGGGACTAGCACAGCGTTAAAGGGTTGGATGGTGAAGCATTTGTCAAGAATGTTCACGAAAATGTTCTTCATCAATATCCAGATGATTATAACAGAGACGGAGCAAAACTAGGCCTTCTGTTGTGCAATAGGCAGGGTAAGTAACTGCAGTAAATGTGAGGGAATATTTTGAGCATTGCAATCATAATTCTATTAGTTTCATAATGGTTATGGAAAAGAATAAGACTTTCATTTTTTTTAATTGGAGTACCATAAATTGTAATGTCATGGGACAAGGATTTACCAAGTTTAATTGGAGTAGATTGCTCGCAGGTGAAACGATGTCTGACAAGTGGGAGGCATTCAACAGTGTGGCGATGGGAGTTGAGAAGCATTATGTTCCTGTTAAAGTGAATGGAAGATTAAGGAGCAATGGACAACTACAGTTATTGACCTTTTACTCAAGAATCAAAGAAAACCTTACTATAGATATAGGCAACTTTATTCAATTTTATCTCTTAGTGAAAATAAAGAATGTGGGGCAGTATTTCGAGAGAAATCAAGAAATAAAAAAGGCGACATGAGATAGCACGGGCAGATAAGGTTAAGAATAATCCTAAAATATTGTGCAAATACATTAACAGCAAGAGGGTAACTGTATAGAAAGGTGACCCTCTCAAAGATCATGAAGGATATCGATGTTTTGAACCCAGTAGATGGGGAATAAAACCATCCATTCCTGGTGCAACAGACAGCAAGAAACACACACTATTGTCTGCACCTCGCATTCATCCAGCTTGAACTCTATCTGATATCTGTCAGTCTATTGACCCATTTCATCAAGATTCTTTTCTTCTCTTATGAAACATTCTTCACTGCCCACTGTGCCACCCGTTTTGGTGTCATCCACAAACTTACAAACCATGCCTTCGATATTCTCACGCAAATCATTCACATAAATGACAAACAAAGAAAATTCAGAACCAACCCCTGTGGAACACTGCTGGGGCACAAGGCTTCGGTTCGAAAAGCAATCGCCCACCATTACTCTGTTTCCTGCCATTGCACCAATTAAAAGTGCTGGAGAGAAACCCCACTGTTCAGGCAGTATCAGAGCAGAGAAAAATGGAATTAACTTTTTTTGAGTCCAACATATCTTGTTCAAGATAGGGTCATATAATACTTAGCATGTTAACTCTGTTTCTCTGCCCAGATCCTGTTTAATCTGTTGCATTTCTCCATCATTTTGCATTTGTATTTCAGATTTCCACTATCTCTAATATTTTGCTTTTTCTTGATTGATCTGAATGTTGGTTATATTTCGTCAACATGCTCCATTCCTGTTCCTGTCACTTGTGTCAGTGACCACAAGTATTGCAATGTAGTCTGTATCTTCTTTATGTTCTGAAAATAAATGCGCGGATCTCATCAATGTGATTTTGATTTAAAAGGCATTTTAAATACAGATACACTTGATGAAATGTAGGACTAGTGTATGAATTGTGATATTGTCTGTGTGTTTTATGACTAGACATGTCTCCACAGTGTCTGAACATTTTCAATACTTTTCTCTGAATAATAAAACAAAGATGGTTGTCATGCAGCCCATCATCTCTGTACCAGCTTAGTTTGAGCTGTGTCTTCGCTCTTACTCTGCTGCAACTCACTGTAACCCAACACATTTTGTAAACTGTGTCTATTTTTATTTCTGTGTATCCCATCCCGATATAAACAATCTTAACAACCTGTATAACCTGTGATTCAACAGTTTACATCTAAAATATAATTACGTATATCACATTTAAAATTGTCCTATTCCATTCACATTGTCGTTCAGCATTCCATGCAACAAAGGTCATCTGTTATCTTACTCCGCATTGCATTTCATTCAATTTGTCAGAAACAGTGATGGCAGAATAGTAGTAACTGTGAGATATTACTGCACACCCTTTAGGTCTCCTCAGCCACTGGCTGCAGCCTTTTCTGTCTCATAGCCATTATGATACTCATTTCATCCCTTACTCATTAGTTCATGAATTTTAATTATCAAGGTTATTGTACATTGTTATGGGCAAGGCCCGACCACTCAAAACATTCTTAAGCACGTAGCTCAGTCCGTAATGTTGCCATTTGTTGAAGGTAAGTGCAAAGTGGATATTCCCAGAGTGAATTAGTTGGTCCGACTGCCGACTTTTAAACATGATTTTGTAAAAATATGGAATGCAACACAACGAACCGAAAATGCCATACTTGAATGATTCATCCTATCTAAAACTGACAGGCGACCTCGAATTAAGGATGTTGATCCAAATTACTTGCAAGAATCCATTAAACAAACCCCTGAGTACAGAGAGTAAAAATCTCACAAAAGAGCTTGTAGTTTACGAAGTCAGAGGATTGAAGGATGGGGAGAGCGTCCAGTTTCAACAGTGACCCTGACTCAACTAACCCTCAAAATTAACTGACCTGTGCAGCAGGAGAGCTGCCGAAATCCTCTTGATTACACCAGTTTTCATAAAAATCTTGAAAGGCTTCTGCCCAAGGCATTATCTGTTATGCAAAACACTAAGGACCTCAATGAAGCATTCAATATTGAGACATGTTGGAACATTGGGTCGTTCAGAACCTCTCTGAAAAAAAAATCAAGGACAACATAAACTTGTAAAGATACTACCTGTGTGACATCTCCCCCAATATAAAACTGAACCTTCAATATCCAAGAGAGCTTCAATTTTCTAAACTCTCAAAAATCGTAGCTCGTACTCTGAAATTCGCATGTGCATTCGTTTACTATAAACATGCAAACATGCACAACTACATCCAGATTCAGTGTGTGGTACTTCCATCTTTGAGTATCTCCATTTGTCACGCAAGTCTCAACAAAGCAGAGAAAATCATGTTTTCAAGACCTGCCACGTGCACAATTTTTGAATTGAGTGACTGTAACAACAGGTTCCAACTAACAGTCCCGCAGTTTTGTCCTAAAATTTCTCAGAAAGACTTCATTGAGTTATGATCAGTATAAATGGTTATCTCTGATACGTTACTGTTAATTTAAATACTGAAATGTTGTCATACCAACACAAAGCTCGCAGTCTCTTTCTCAACTGTTGAATATTTCTACTAATGAGCATTCAACTTCTTGGAGGAATACCCAGTAGTTCTCTCTGTCTTCTCGTCATCTTAATACAGGAACCCAGCACCAATCTCCACATCAATCGCATTTAAATCCATCTTGAATGGTTTTGCATAATCAAGTGTGTCTAATTGTGGGTAGTGGTAAATACATATTTCAAATGTCTCAAATGCCTTCTGACCATTTTCTGTCCACTGAAACCTCTTGCCTTTCTTTAACAATTCAGTGTGTGGAGCAGTCACACTGTGAAAATGAGGCACAAACATTCGATTAATTCAACTTAATCCCAGGAACTGCTCCTTTTGTCAACAGAATGCGAAATTCCCAAATTACCGTCAGTTTTAAATCTCATGGCACAATTTATCTAAGTCCAATAGCATGGCAAAGGAAGGTGAATTTTGCTTTGGCAAATTCACTTTTCGCTAGGTTTACCACCAAGCCTGGCTTCCGATGTCGATCGAACAAGTCTGATAGATGCTGTAGTATTCCTTCCATGAGTCACTAAAAATCACAAGGTCATCGATGTAAACCACAGGTTGGATAATCCGGCAACGTATTGGTTAGTCTCTGAAATGGGGCTGGCACATTTTCATGCCAAATGTAAGTTGTTTGTCACACATTTTCAACACAGTCTTCCAACCGTGGAACTGGGTATACATCAACCTTTTTAACTGCATTGACGTTACGATAGTCCACACATAATCGTTGGGTACTATTTAGGTTTGGCACCATAACTATGGGTGATTTCCAGTCACTGTAACGCACGTTGGTTATGCCATCTTAGTGCTTGCATTCAATCTCCTTCTGAGCCTGTGCCAACTTTATGGAGGATTATGCCTGTAATGATGTTGTTTAATCATAACTTCCTACAGCTACATTATGCACAATTAGGTGAGTACTTCCAAATTAATATCTGCGTAATTCCACGTGATAGTAATAAGTCTTTATGATCATTTCAATTTTTCTCATGAAGGTAAATCAATAAATCATCGCAATTTCAGACAAGTATCTCATTGTCCACTTTAATTTGAGGAATTCCGATTCAGAATCCTCTGAAATTGATTCTCACTTCTGTGCCGTAATCATTATCACCTTGTCCTCTGGCTTTCCTTCCGCATCAAAGTAAATTTTGAGCATATTCACTTGAGATATGCTGTGAGATTCCTTTCTTTCTGGAGTCCCTATGAAGTGGCTATCCTCGCTTGATATCCGTTGAATTTTATAAGGTCCACAAACTTTGCTTTGCAAGGTTCACCTATAACTGAAAGTAACAGTAATACCTTATCCTCGATCACAAATATGCATTTTTTTGATTTCCTGTTCGCTTCCTGCTTTATTGCATGCTGCAATACTTTTAAATGCTGTCCAGCGAACTGCCCAGCACTATTAATAGTTCCCAAATGTTTGAGACCTAGTCCAAATGTGTGGCCTTTGAATTCCGATTTATTATTTTCTCCTTAATCAATATTAATGGTACTCTCACGTAATGCCCAAAAAAATTTCAAATGGATTGAATTTGCTCTGTTAATTTGGTGCATCTCTGATCACAAAAAGCGCAAATGGAATTCCCTTACCCTAATCACCTGAATAATCCTGATCTTACGGAATCAACGTAGTCTATAATGTTTATTGCCACCTTTCTGGCGCTCCCTGCAATTTTGGGTGGTATGCAGTCGATTTGAACTGCTTTATTCCTAAGACATCATAGTGAACAAATTAGATGTGAATTTTGAACCTTGACCTCACTATATCTCTATTGGTCGTCCGTGTCTTGTTTTTAAAAAGAGTAATTCCTTTGCAATTCTTTTAGCTGTGATACTGCATCTTGGGATGGCCTCCGAAAATCTAGTCGATACATCCAATATTGTTAACAAATACTGGTGCCAACCTTTTTGTTTGACGTCGGGGACCTAGCCAATCAATTAAGACTCTTGTAAAAGATTCTTCAAATGCAGGATTAGTTAAGAAAGGTGCATGTTTCATTATTGCTTGTGTTTTTTCCAATTACCTGACATGTATAACACGTCTGACAAAATTCAACTACATTCTGTTGCAGTCCAGGCCAGTAAAAGTGTCTCTGTGTTTCAGCCTGTGTTTTCCTCACTCGTAAATGACTTCAAGGTGATAGCCCATGCGCCATTCACATCACCTTTTTTCTGTATCCCATTGGCAATACGATTTGATGAACTTCTGCACAATTATCATCTCCTTGAGTATGTGATAGTCTCGAATTTCCTCATTTGGATATCATTATTAGGGTAATAATACTCAGGTATACATTAAAATTTCATAACGTATGTGCTTTTTGATAAAACTGCTTTAACCTTTTATCTTTCTGCTGTAACTCAATAAGTTTAAATGAACTGAAATATTTGCATGATTCCCTGTTTGCTCAATAGTTTTTTTTATCACAACCATGTGATGGAATAAAGTCTCTGTTAATGCCACTTCAGCTTCCTTATCTTGACATTTTTGATATCTCCTGTTTCAACTGGTGACATTGGGGCTTTTTTACCCACAGTCAGTAAACTTCCATGATAAGACTCCTGCATTGCTTCAGTTGCCTGCGTCTCCATTGACTTTCAACCAGAGGAGGCAGCACTGCTACCAGTGAATCAGCTGTAGATTTTGCAAGGATAGATTGTATTCCTGGAGTTGAGTGTTTGTCCAATATTCCAACCACAATTTCCCCACACTTTTCTGGACACTCTATCCTCACTTTACATCATTATGCGCTTTTTTTCTCAGGGTGAATCCCCTTTAGTAGTACCTATTCTGGAATCAGTCCTTCCGGAGTAAATATGTCATGATCTTTCAGCATCATGGACTAAGAGGATCCTGTGTCCCTTAATATTGCGTCCTCTTTACATGCTCTAAGTCTGTAAACTTTCCCTGTGCAGGTATATTTTCTAAGCAGATCTGCCATTTCCTCTTTAACAAACCTCTGATCAGCTTACACACTCTGATGCAGCTTTCTTGCTTCCGCTGTGCTTCCTGTTACCACTCCAACAAAACTTCCAAGCTTATCCTGTTTTGCTGCATCTGTATGCTTTTTTTTCCTGAACCCACCAACACAGTGATTTCATGTGACATAATTTATTGCAATGAAAACACCGGATCTTTTTTACTTCTTTGTTTCCTTCAAGTGTTTCCCTTTTAGCCTTTGCAACGTTATCCTTATGACCTTCTTCCAGATCTACTTTCCCTCCCACGTGACGATTTCTCTTTGCCTCAGTTTCTATCTCTCATGGACTGAAATTGATTCTAGACGCCAAACCATGTTTTGTGGAACAATTCATAATCATCAGCCACTGAAGCTGCCAGCCTTGCCGTTTTAACTCTCTGCTTTTCCAAATGTGTTAGCACTATGTCAGGCAGTGAATGTTTGAACTCGTCCAAAGTAATTGTCTCTCTCAGAGCATTGTAAATCTCTTTTCCAGTTATCAAAATTACTTTGTTTGATCCTTTCAAACTCAATATATATTTGATTACGATCCCTCCTTATATTCATGAAACGTTGTCTGTCAGATTCTGGCACAAGCTCATATACACTTTCTTTACCTCCTCATACAACCCAGATCCCTCATCTGTTAGTGTTGTGTTGTGAATACTTGCCAAACTCAATCTACAAGTTTTGTTTGGATCAACAAAACTCACATGGTCACTGGCCACTGCAATTGTTTGGCCACTTTTTCAAATGAAATGGAAAAGGTATTCATCTCCTACTCATCAAATTTAGGCAAGGCGTGAATATAATTAAAACGTTTCTTACCTGGCTTTTGACTACCATGGGTTTGCTCATCCTCACTCTGTTCTTCACAAAGGTCAACTTAAGTCTTCATCCCCATCCTTTTAAGCTGACTTTCCATTCCAAGTGTCCATCACTGAAGCACAAACCCTCCCAATTTTTCTTTCTCTCCTGCTAAGGACATTAATTGGTTTTTTTTCCAATGCTAAACCTGTTCATTGTGTTTCTTTCTCTTCTGATTTTAGCCGTAACTCAAACAGCTTCCTTTTCGCTTTTAACTCAAGTTGCTTCATTTGCAATTGAAGTTTGATCATCTCTACAGATCGTGATGGAGTTTCCAGCAAATTGGAATGCTGAGATACTGCTGCAATCAACTTATCTTTCCTCACATTTCGAGGTATTTTCAACGCAACCTTGTCCACTAATTCCAGCAGCTTGGAGTCATGTGCGTTCTGTTAAAAATCCAAAGGACACTCCTTCCACCTCCAAAACATCCTTGCTTCCTGCAAGAACCATTGCTATCTAAAGCTCTGTGTCCCCTTTCAAATAAAACAATATTAACTTTCAACACATTGTTTTATTAGAGCAACGAGAAGAATGTTCAGGCAGATCTACACTTCCTGTGTATGGTCAGGGCAAATATTCCCACTGAGGATCTATTGGCTGACGTTTGTTCCAGTTGACTAGAGATCAGAACTTTAACTACACGTAGATTGCGTATTTTGTGGGCGGCTGTGTTGGGTGGGGGAGGGGGTGTGCGGTGTTCAGGTGGTTACAGCATTGCATACGGCCAATACAGCAGAATCATCTAGCCTGTGATAAGGAAACATCCATCATTCTCGCTCACAACTAACTTCACGAGAACAATTGGTGATGGGAGATGTGATCAATAGTCACCAATGTCACCATTCAATTAAGTCCAATTGTTATTTGTACCACACTGAAAGGTGTTAACTGGATCTGTTTGTTCAGTGACTGTGATTGATGTTAGTCTCCATGGATCCTAATGAAGTCGCTGGATGGTTTCCCTTTTCTATTAGTAAGGGGCTTCTTGTAATGATTTATCCCATTGTAGCAGCAGATGCATCACCTGCAACACTAACAGGAATCAACAGTTGCAGAGACGGTGAGAGGAGAGGTCAGAATCTGAGAGTAGACTGGAATGTTCTAACAATGGATCAGAATCTGAGGATCCGAGGTTGGAATGCTGTAACAATGGACAGGAGTTTATCCTCGGGTCTTTTCTATGTTTTCAGGAATTGGAACAGATTACCACTTCGGATATACGGTGTACTGCTGATTATTCAGGCCGGTTACTATCCCATGCTTGCTATTGTTGGTGTTCCTGGTAAGTCTCCCCATCTCTATCTACTTATTAATCCCAGAAGCCATGGGGAACTTCATTGCTATTTCTGTTCACTATACTTGGCTAAATTGGAAACTACTGGCTTCAGTTTCAAATGCAAGTCCATTCATTACCACAAATTTCAAAACCGCCCACATCCCCGCCCTCACATACATCTGAGGACAAGACTGTTCACAATCCGGAAGCATTTTTTGCCCTGAATTGATGTATGTCTTCACATTCTCTCCATCATTAAACTGACCCACTACCAGTTCCATGGTATCCCCATTCCCCAGCTTGACGTTTGTGAAGTTGTTAAATACGCCATTGTACATGCCTTGGAAAAGTTAAGACTTCATGGTTAAAGCTCTCTTCTAATCACTCTTTCCATTACAATGTTTCCATCATGACCTTGTTCTTGTCTCTAAAGTAAATTTATGTCAGATACACTGTGTCAAAATAGTAATGTCACCGCTTACGTCATTCAGTGGTCCAGGTTGTATATTAAAGACATTGTTTCAAATCCTATCTCAGATGATGAAAGAACTTAAACACGAATGACGAGAACTTCACTAATATAACACCACTAGAATTTTGTTGTTTAGTTAACCTATTTCCCTGATGTCCTTTCGTAAAGAAATCTAACATTATTATCTGGTCTGGATAAAGATGGCGTCAGGTCCACAGCAATGTGCTTTGCTCTATACTGCTTTAAGGAATTGCCTCACAGTAAACGGCATTTAGTGAGGTCAACAAACGGGTCGTTAACAGTGATGCAGACATCCTATCTAATGACAACACTAAACATTGGGAAATAAGAATGATGCGAGAGATCAGGAGAATGAGAAAGTGCCTGAGAAAGTGAGCAGATTTGGCAGCCTCGGGTCGAGAGAAAAATGGAATTGACATTTCGAGTCCAATGACCATCCATCAGAAGTGCACACAACTGGGAAATAGTGTGATTGATTTTGGAGATAGGGATGTCTGTTGTGAAGGGGAGAAGGAGGTAGTTGAACAGATAGACAAAGAGAGACATAAAGAGAAAGAAGCAAATAGAGGATTTGTTGACCAGATAGAATGGAAATATAAATCAAGATTAATCTTATTTATTTTTCTCCTGTTGCCATATTAATGAAAATCCTGTCCATGTACATATCAAGGTCACTGTTTGAAGTGAGTTATGTCCCTTTGTCTTCCTTTCCTAAGAGCAATCATCTTTTTAAAAAAAATCATTAACGGGATGTTGGACAGCATGCAATTCCCTTTCCACCTTTCCTTGAGAAGCTGTTGGTGAGCTGCCTTCCTAACCACTGCAGTCCGTGGGCTGTAAATATTCAATGCTGCTTATCATGACACGGTTCTGTCCCCCTTAGTCCAAGAATTCCCCATCTACGTTCGGGACACCACCCACACCCTCCACCTCCTCCATGATTTTCGCTTCGGCGGTCCCCAACGC
This sequence comes from Hemiscyllium ocellatum, assembly GCF_020745735.1. Classification (NCBI taxonomy): domain Eukaryota; kingdom Metazoa; phylum Chordata; class Chondrichthyes; order Orectolobiformes; family Hemiscylliidae; genus Hemiscyllium; species Hemiscyllium ocellatum. Next base: position 6,076,750 of record NC_083408.1, read on the forward strand.
CTTATCTTCACGACGGTCATCCAGTCCCTGTACACCTCCATCCCCCATCACAAAGGACTCAAAGCCCTCCGCTTCTTCCTTTCCCGTCGTACCAACCAGTACTCTTCCACTGACACCCTCCTTCGACTGACTGAACTGGTCCTCAGCCTTAACAACTTCTCTTTCCAATCCTCCCACTTCCTCTAAACTAAAAAAGTCGCCCATGGGCACCCGCATGGGCCCCAGCTATGCCTGTCTCTTCGTAGGACATGTGGAACAGCCCATCTTCCGCAACTACACTGGCATCAGCCCCCCACCTTTTTCTCCGCTACATCGATGACTGTATCGGCGCTGCCTCGTGCTCCCACAAGGAGGTTGAACAGTTCATCCACTTTGCCAACACCTTCCACCCGGACCTCAAATTCACCTGGACCGTCTCAGACTCCTCCCTCCCCTTCCTAGACCTTTCCATTTCTATCTCGGCCTACCAAATCAACACAGAAATCTACTATAAACCGACTGACTCTCACAGCTACCTAGACTACACCTCCTCCTACCCTGCTCCCTGTAAAAACGCAATCCCATATTCCCAATTCCTTCGTCAACGCTGCATCTGCTCTCAGGAGGATCCGTTCCAATACCGTACAGCCCAGATGGCCTCCTTCTTCAAGGAACGCAGAGTTCCCCCAGATGTGATCGACCATGCCCTCCACCGCATCTCCTCCACTTCCCGCTCCTCCGCCCTTGAGCCCCGCCCCTCCAACCGCCACCAGGACAGAACCCTGCTGGTTCTCACCTACCACCCCACCAACCTCAGCATACAGCGTATCATCCGCCAACATTTCCATCACCTCCAAAAGGACCCCACCACCAGAGATATATTTCCCTCCCCTCCCCTATCAGCGTTCCGAAAAGACCACTTGCTCCGTGACTCCCTCGTCAGGTCCACACTGCCCACCAATCCAACCTCCACTCCCGGCAGCTTCCCCTGCAACCGCAAGAAATGCAACACTTGCGCCCACACCTCCTCCCTTACTTCTCTCCATGGCCCCAAGGGATCCCTCCATATCGGCCATAAATTCACCTGCACCTCCACACACATCATCTATTGCATCCACTGCACCCGATGTGGCCTCCTCTATATTGGGGAGACTGGCTGTCTACTTGCGGAACGCTTCAGGGAACACCTCAGGGACGCCCGGACCAACCAAACCAACCACCCCGTGGCTCAACACTTTAACTCCCCCTCCCACTCCACCAAGGACATGCAGGTCCGTGGACTCCTCCAGCACCACAATATAACAACTCGACGGTTGGAGGAAGAGCGCCTCATCTTCGCCTGGGAACCATCCAACCACAAGGGATGAACTCAAATTTCTCCAGTTTCCTCATTTCCCCTCTCCCGACCTTGTCTCAGTCGATTCCCTCGAACTCAGCACCACCCTCCTAACCTGCAATCTTCTTCCTGACCTCTCCGCCCCCACCCTACTCCGGCCTATCACCCTCACCTTGACCTTCGTCCACCTATCACATCCGCCAAGTCCCTCCTCCCTACTTTTTATCTTAGCCTGCTGGACAAACTTTCCTCATTCCTGATGAACGGCTTATGCCCGAAACGTCGAATTTCCTGTTCCTTAGATGCTGCCTGACCTGCTGCGTTTTTCCAGCAACACATTTTCAGCTCTGATCTCCAGCATCTGCAGACCTCACTTTTTCCTGTAAATATTCAATGCTTAGTTCTGTCTGGTTTAGTTCCTTTGAGACTTTATAATGAGTGATATAACTGTGTGGTTGGGCTTGGACATTTCAAATGGCAATCGAGAGTTAACAACATTGCTATAGGTCTGGAGCCACATGTAAGCCTGGTCAGCTGAAGATGATAGATTTCACTCCTTGAAGGGCATCAGTGTGCCAGGTAGGTTTTTCTGATATTTGTTTCATTGTTTCTTAATTCGTGATATTTTATTGAACTCAAATGCCAATATTTGCTGTGTTGGGAATTGAATCTTTGTTCTGGGTCATTTCCTGGTTCGCTGCATTAATAACCGGGAAATAATGCAGCTAGATTATCGCCTGCTAAGGATCTCCAAACATCTCCAATGACTGTAGTGATGTTGCTGTTGGCTTGGCTGTGCTAGAAATATTGCGTTTCACAAGGCAAAGAAATGATTTGGCAAAACATACCATCCTTCTCATTTTGTATTTATGAGAAAATGAGATGATGGGAAGTGGTCTTGGTGAAAACGAGCCGAATGCCCTCGGTCACGAGTTACTGACAGAATTCATACAGAGCAACAAGTAATCAGCACAAGATATCGTATAATGTCCTTCATTGAAACATGATTCAAATATAGGCATGAAGTCACCTCCCTGCTGTTATAGAGAGATATTGAGACAGCACGTGGGGCAATGTGAACAGATTTTCTATCCATTATAAGGAATGATCTCCTTGCCACAGTGAGATTGTGTAAAGGAGTTTGACCAGACTAATCACTGCAGTGATGGTACCATGAGGAGAGTGTGAAGGAAATGAGTATTTAATCTATAATGCTGCAAAAGATTAAAAAGTGATTGCATTAAAACTTGAGCGTTTTGAACCAGGACTCATTATTCCAATGACAAAACAATGATAGCGTGAAATGTAACGTGTTTTCCTGCAGAATATGTTTTCAGATGTGTGCAGATACGTTGATAGGAAAGGTTTAGCAGGGTATGGGTCAAGTGCAGAGAAATGGAGTTAACATGAATGGCCAATTTGTTTGGCATAGTCAAATTTGGACTAAAGGGCCTGTCTCCCTGCTTTTAAACTCTCTGACTCTATGATAGTTTACACTCTCTGTGGAGACCCCATGTCGGTTGTGAGAGAGTTGCCGATTCTAAATGAAGTCTCACAATCTCAATATACAGTTGGAGAGAGACCCTGTACTAAGCATCATGTTGTTCACAAACATGTCAGCAGCTACACTCTGATAGAGTTGGCCATTACCAAAAGTTTCTTAATCCATGCAGAAGACGAGCCTGTCTTCTCAGAGAGTGTAAATGCCTCCTTGTGACTTGGGACAAGCCATCCGGTGTGCTCCTGTCTATCAGCAAACAACATTAATGTAACACATGTGTAGCATTAGCAATGGAGCCAGGAGGAACAATTTGGGGCAGTCTGCCTGTGCAGTCTCTGCTTCATTGGTTTGTCGTGTTGCTGCATCAATGACATCCTCCTATTTCGATGTAACAGTTTGGAGGGACTGAATGGTCTCTTCTTTGCGTGTCTCAGCGTCTAGAAGGGTTACATGTCCACCTCCTCATCTCAGGGATGAAGTTCATTATTGGGTGACTCATGGTTGCTGCTAACTAGCGTCTTGTGCTGACTAGACTCCTTATCGTCCTGTGTAATAATAGACAAACAGGAGGCTGGAAGAACACATCAAGCCAGGCAGTATCAGAATGTCGAGAAGTCAATATTTCTGGTGTAACCGTTCTTCAGGATTGGGGGTAGTGGTGGGGGAGCTACAGACAAAAAGAGAAGGAAATAGTCGGGAGTGGGGAGAGCAAGGGAAGGGGAATTGTAATGGGTAGTGACTGGGAGGGCACTTCTGTCCCTTTGGGCTCGGCCGTGTTCGTTGGTAAAATGTGCCCTTAGTTTATGTTTGATCTCCCCAATGTAGGGAAGACCACATCGGAAGCACATGATGCAGTACACTAGGTTGGAATGGAGGCAGGTGAATCTCTGTTTCACCTGGAAGGACTGTTTGGGGCGCTGGATGGAGGTGAGGGAGATTGTGTGCCAGCAGGTGATGCATCTTTTCCGTTTGCAGAGGCAGTTGTCAGTCGGGGTTGGAGGGTTTGGTGGCGAGTGTGGCACGAACCAAGGATTAGCGAAGGGAATGGTCCTTGTGGAAGATGTGCCGGGTGTTGGGATCCAACCTAGTTTACTGTATCTGGTGGTCCCGATGTGGTCTTCTCTACATCGGTGTTCCCAAGCGTAAACGAAGGGGGTGTTTTGCTAAGCATCTCAGCTCGGCCCATAATGGCTGAACTGACATCCCAGTCACTGCCTATTTCAATTTCCCCTCCCACACCCTTTCCAACGTGGCCATCCTTGACTTCCTCCATTGCCACAATGGAACAAACCGCAAATTGGAGTAACAACACTTCACCCTCTGCCTGGTCAGCCTACAGCCCAGGGGACTCAGCATTGAGTTTTCCAATTCCAAATAAACTCCCATCCAATCACCCAAAAACATTTCCAGCCCCTCCTTCTCCCTTCCATTTCACTGATAAGCCCTTCTTCCATCTCCCACCTGGATTCATTCCTCCCATCGAACAACCCAATCATAAAACTCTACTTTTTTTTCACCTATCCCCACCTCACCATCCTGTCTAATCCTCCGCCACCCCACCTGTTTAAATGTAGACCCCGTACCACTCCTCCCCCCACACTCCCAGTCCTGAAGAATACTTTTACTCAAGTCGTTGACTTCTCACCTCCTGAAGCCGCCTCTCTTGTTGTGTTGTTCGGGCGTCCTGACTGTATACTTTGAATTCCAATATTTGCAGATTTTTTTTAATCTTCTTGTGTAAGAAACAACAGAGAGTGAATGGGCTGTGTCTCTTCTTATCGAATACTTTCGATGGGCTGAATGGCTTTGTCGCCAGCTTGAGATATTGAATGAACTCCTCTTTATATACTGTGGAAATGTTCAGGGTCCAAAAGTGCTGACATACGAATGGTACCTGCACGTTTACAGCATGAGCTTGAATATTGTCCAGGTTTTGATGCTTTATGTGATCTTCACTGAACATCTCCACTTCCGATCGAATGACGAAGGAAAGACATTGATGAAGCAGCTGAAGATATTTGTGCTGAGGAAACTACACTGAGGATCACCCACAGAGATATCCAGGGACTGAGAGGATTGATGCCCACCAGCACATTGTGTTCTGAATGGCACAACCAGTGGAGAGTTTCCAGCTGTTTCCTATCAATTTCAATCTTGTTCCGACCCTTTGAAACTTTGCTCAATCAAATCTTGATGTAATGTCACTTCCAGTTACACTGACGCTATGTTCATATATTTTGTTCATTTCAATAGGCCAAGGTATATGAGTGGGGGGTCTTTCCTTCTCTCAGAGGATAGTGCTTGTTGGGGACTCTCTATCCCAGACAGTTGTACCCCTGAAATATTTGGGAGGGGGTGAGGAGGGTGTCAATTGATATTGAGAGTGTCGAGTGCTACAAAGATTTGGGTATGAAAGAGAAATTGCTGCCAAGAGCAGATCAGACCTGACCTTACTGAAAGGAAGGGCAGATTTGAGGAACTCAATCGCCTCGTGTTATTCCAGCATTCCCTAGAGTCCAGTCAGTTTGTGGTCTCTTCCATGTCATGTCTTACTGACCTGAAGTAGCTGAATGGACTGATCATGTCGCTGCATAACAGGACACTGGTGCTTCATGATGTATTCTCAGTGCAATTGTATAGGTTTTGTGGGCTGCTTGGCCTCCTCCTGTAACTATACATCAGACTCCCGTGGTTGAAAAGCCTTATCTTGTCTGGTGCAATTGAAATCCATATTGATTAAATCTACCACCATAGCAGAAAGTGAGCACTGCAGATGCTGGAGATCAGAGTCGACAAGTGTGGTACTGGAAAAGCATGGCAGTTCAGGCACCATCCAAAGAACAGTATACTCGATGTTTCGGACATTCCTGATGAAAGGCTTATGCAAGAAATATCAATTATCTTGTTCCTGCCTGACCTGCTGTTCTTTTTCCAGAGCCGCACTTTTTGACATCTACCGCCCCGACCTAACACCTTTCCTGGTCACATCATCAAATAAATTACAGAAATTTTTCAAGCATGATCTCCCACGCACAACGCCATTCTTAATATTCCTAATGAAACCCTGTCTTTCCAAATTAATGTACATATTATCCTTCAGAATTTTTTCAAGTAATGTACCTAACACAGATGTTAAACTTACTGCTCCATAGTTTCAAGGATTCTTTTTCCAGTCCTTCTTAAGTAAGTGCGCAATATTTGATATCTTCCAGCCTTCCAGGATCTCAGCTGTGTTAATGATGATAAAAATCGTCAGCCAGGTCTCCCGCAAATGTTTCTCCAGCCCCTTACAGTCCTCTTGGATATATTTGGTAAGCAACGTGAGATTTATCCAACCTCCAGCATTCCAGTACTTCCAGTACCTCCTATACTGAGACATGGACTGTCCCTAAGAAATCACCACGAACTTCGCCCAAGTTCCTAAGTATTCATGTCTTTCTCCATGTTAAACACAGAGAAGAAATATAAATTAATAGCCTCGTTTATCTCTTACGGTTCCACACATACATGTCACTTTGGTCTTTGAGGGTTCCTATTTTCTGACTAGTTATTGTTTTTCCTTTAATATACTGAAAGTACCATTTTGGATTCATCTTAATGTTCCCATCCAAGGCTCTTTCATGTGCCTTTTCGCCCTACTGATTTCCTTCTTCAGTAAATTCCTGCATATCTTATATACCTCCAGAGATTCACTTGATCTCAGCTGCCTGTAATGGATCTGCTTTTTTCCGGTCAAAGTGTAAATATCTCTTGTCTCCCAGGGTTCCCCATTCCTGCCAACATTTCTTTCAGCCCCACAGTAACAAATAGACCTTGATCTCCAGTATTGCACGTTCAAAGGATTCCCACCTGCTAGAGGTCCCTTTGCCGGCAATGAACTGTTCCAACAAAACCTTGCAAACTCCTACCTAATTCCATCTAAATTCGTCTTGCCCCAATTAAGAACTTGAAGCTGTGGACCAGTTTTGTCTCTCTCCATAAATACGTGAACATTAATGGAACTATGGCCATTGGTTCCAAAGTGCTCCCCCAATATCAGCTCCGTCACCTGTTCTGACTAATTTCCTAAAAGTAGGTCGAATTTTGCCCATTCACGAGTAGGCCCAACTGTTTGAGGAAATTTTCCTGGCGCAATTAATGGATTCCACGTCACCAAACCCCTTAATTCTCGGGCAGTCCCAGTCAATCTTATAAAAATCAAAATCCTCAATTATGACAATCCTTTTGCTTTTGCATGTCCCACCATTCTGCAAGTATATTAGTTAATCTAATTCCTGGTGATTATTTTTGGGCCTATAGAAAAACTCCTATACCATCACCATACCTGTTCCTATTTATTAGCTCCATCCACAAATCCTCGCTGTTTGACCCTTCAGTTATTTCATCTCTGATTACTGCTATGGTATTCCCCTTAATCAGAAATGCAACTCCTTCTCCCTCTTTCCACGTTCCATGTCCTGCCTAAAGCTATTCTCTGGCACATTAGTCCTGTCCCTTCCTTAACTATATTTCTGTAATGCCCTTCACATCCCAGTCCCACATAGCTATTCATGCTCTGAGTTCTTCGGCCTTACCTGTAAGTGCTCTTGCATTGTAATAAATTCAATTTAATAAAAAGAGGCATTCTTGTTCCGTGTTGTGCTCCAGCCTGACTTGTCTTTTCAATTTTTTGTTTCTGATTACTGTATCTCCATCCAGCGTCGTGCTTGCCTCCCTGCTTTTGAGGATCTCACCCCGTGCCAATCTCGTTTAAACCCTCCCTTGGAGCACGATCAAGATATTGGTCCCCCCTCCAGTACATGTGCCACCTGTCCCTCTTCAACAGGTCAACTCTGGCACAGAAAAGACCCCAATGTTCTAAAAATCTGAGTGCCTTCCCCCTGCAACAATTCTTTAGTTATGCATGTATCTGCCATATCCTTCTATTCTTACTTTCATGAGCTCATGAAACTGCAAGTAATCAGGAGATTACCCCTTCGAGGTCTTGGTTTTTAATTTTTCTCCTAACTCTGTGTAATCACTCTGGAGAACCGCAATCCCATGTCTTCGTGTATCTTTGTGATGCCAACGGGCACAATGACTTCTTCCTGCTCTGCCTCCACCTTGAAAAAGTTCTGCAGCCTCTCAGAGACTTCCTGGATCCTGGCACCTGGGACGCAACACAACTTCCTGGATTCCGTTTGAGGCCCCAGAATCTCCAATCTGTCCCTCCAACAGTCGACTTTCGTATCTCTAAGAGCCTGTTTAAATTTACATTTTCCCGTTGTATCCCAGAGCCAGTGGCAGTGCCACCAACCTGGCTACTGCTGCTTTCCCTTGAACGGTCTTTCCAACCAGCAGTATCTCAAATAGTATACTTATTTTTGAGGTGAATGGCCACAAGGGCTAGCTGCATTGTCTGCCTACTCCCTTTACCATTCCGAACCTACTCTCTGCCTGGAACACGACAGAGAGCAAGGACTGGCTGTTGGATTAAATTATGTTTATTGAAATGCAACATGGATTACAGGTAAGACTGATGAACTCAAGGCATGGATCTTTATGTGGGACTGGGCCATTATAGTCATTACAGAAACATGGCCGGGATGGGTCTTGGGCGAACCATCACACTAAAGCACTTGCATATGAAGTTCGCAGCATCTCCGATAATCCTGAGTGCATCCAGCTCCAGCTCTCAAAGATGATCTCCCAGGAACTGCAGCTGAGGTGCACTTTCAAGACGTGTAGTCAACAGGGACGGTGGAAATCCTCTGAGCTCACACATCCCACAAGAGGAACGTGCAGCTGACCTAACTGTCATTTGACTGCTGTAATAGTAAATTAAAAGGACTTCATTTCAGCTTGCCTGTCCTTTTTATTCTGAGCTGCTGCTGTCTGAAGCTACTCCTTACTCTGCTCCCAACTGCGTTTTCTCTACTCCTCCATCTTTGCTTTTGTTTAGGGAAGAAGGGAGACACTACAGTAATGCAACGTTTGCGCCTTAAACACTCCTTGACAGCAAGCCCATGACGACCTGGTCTCAAGAACACGTCTTTACTTGGACATAGAGGGTGTCTTGCTGAGTCTTCCTCCTGCTGGTGCTGACTGTGCTAGGCAAATATTCACCCCAACAACCAATCCGCGTTGTCGCAGTCCCCTGGTCCTTTCTGTCTATTAATATTGTATTTATGAAATCCTTGAATCCGTCGATTACATTCCAAAGTGTGTCTCATTCCAAAGGGAGAGACGTTACGTTCCAGTGAATGCAGGGCTGTTGTAAAAAGAATTGCATTAGACTTTGGAACAAAATTCTGGCTGTCTGCGCACTGAGTCTACTTTTCTGTTCAATTCCGTTATATTTATTCTGATCATCCCCCATTCTACTTTATTGCATTTTCCCTATAACCAACAATTGTTAAAAAATCAGTCTGTCTCAGCCTTCCAGATGCATAATTATCTAGCCTCAACAGCCCTCAGAATTTTCTACAATTATTTACGTCTCACTGTTGGGAGACTTGGTGGTCTTTAATCCCATATCTTATTTCTAGCACTCTGTGTGAGAGTTGTGCCAACATTAGATTTTATAGTGTCCCATCACGTCTTTGCTGTGGCCAGAGACAAGAGAAAAAATAAAATAATGTCAGAGCCTGTACTCTTCTCCCTCATCTTCCACATCAGCCTATGTTACAGCTCACCCAAATCTGGGGATTTGCCCACTCTTTTCCCTGCATAAACTTCCAATTCTTCCTTGGCTTCTCTATCAATTCGTTCAAGGGGCACATTGTCTCTCTCCCTGAATCCAGGAACTGCTTCTCTCAACTGAAGACCGATATGAAGCCCACGTTTAACATATCCTGTGGCTCCATGCACAGGCTTCCGCCTTGGTCTCTAATACTCCCCTTTCTTTCTGCTGTTACCCTCTTCCTCTTAATAAACTGATACAATATGTTTGGATTCTTGTTAATCTTACCCACTAATGTTTTATCACGATCCCCCTTCTGCTTTTCTACTGAACTTTTAAGATTATACTGACACTGTCTATATTCATGGCGCGCATCCATTGACCTGCTCACTTTGTACCTACTTTAAGCTTCTCTTCCATTTTTAATTCTGTTGTGATTTTTTTTTTGTTGACACCCGTGGTTCTCTGGGCTTGTTTTCCAAATATTCATCTTTCGTGTAACACGTTGGGCGGACACTCTCATTAATTCCATTTTGATCAATGATCCCCCAACCCTCCCGGAACACGGTGTTCTGTTACAGTGTCGCCCAGATGCCACTGCACTTTGGCCAGATACCGTCATATCTTTTTCATAAAATCGGTCTCCCCAATCCAAAATCCTTTTATTTACTAGATAGTGCGTTGTTTTTACTCTTTTCCTTACCACACATAAAATGTATGATATCACGGTTACTAGCCATATTATTCTCTCCCAACCCTGCCTGCAATATCCTGACTGGCTTCATTCCCCACAGTGAGGCACATCTCTGCCCCACCCATTGTTGCTCACAATGTGGTATTCTTTACGTTGGGGAGATAGGATCTCTACTCTCAGAGCACTTCAGAGAACATCTCTGGGACACCCGCACTAAGCAACCCACTGCCCCGTGGCCGAACGCTTCAACTCACCCTCCCACTTTGCTGAGGACATGCAGGTCCAGGGCTTCATCCATTGCCACTCCCTTACCATCTCATCTTCGAACTTGGGACACTCTAACTCCATGGCATAAATGTGGATTTCACCAATCTCCACATTTCCCCTCCTCCCACCTTATCACAGTTCCAAATTTCCAGCTTAGTACCGCCCTCATGACTCATCCCATCGTTTTATTCAAAGTAGGAAAATGTTTTTTTTAGATTCCCTACAGAGTGGAAACAGGCCCATTGGCCCAACAAGTCCGTACCCAACCTTCGAAGAGTAACCCATTTCACTCTGATTAATGCACTTATTACTATGGGCAATTTAACATTGCCAATTCACCTGACCTGGACAACTTTGAAATGTGGGAGAAAACCGGAAAACGTGGAGGAAATCCATGTAGACACGTGGGAGAATGTGCAAACTCCCCACAGAGAGTCGCCTGAGGGTGTAATCGAAATTGATCCCGCTCACTGTGAGGCAGTAGTGCTCACCATTGAAACACCAAAGCCACCTGTTCATCTTCCTTCCCATCTATCCGCTCCACCCTCCCCTCTGATGTATTACCATTCACCACACCTCCATCCAACTATCGCCCTCTCAGTTTCCCCAGCCCCAAACCCTCCCATTTATCACTCCACCCTCAAGGATTCGATTCGTTTTGCTGAAGAAGGGCTTTTGCACAAAATGTCGCTTTTCCTGCTCCTTGGATGCTGCCTGAACTGCTGTGCCTTTCCAGCTCCAGCCTCACGACTCTTAATTCCAGCATCTGCTGTTTTCGCTTTTGCGTTGTTAACATCTCCACACAGCGTCTGTCCAGGTCGCAGATGTATGGAGTCTGAGAGGTAGGCCATATGTCTTCACAGTAAGTAAATAGTATGGTGTGCTTCTGACTCACTATGTCCACACATCTGCTCTCTGGGCCAGGGTCTGACTGGAAGTGAATTTGTAAAGCATGATTGCTAGCCAGTCAATGATGTCTAATTTGGACAGCATTTGCATTTACATAGAGAACAATGACAGCTTGGTGGCTAATTTCCACCCGGCCCAAGGTGGATTCCAAATGATTTGTTGTGAAATAATGCTTGCATGACTACCCTGAATCACGTGATCGAAATCTGGATAAATTGAGGTGCAGGCCGGGTTTTCGTTAAGTGCCACGGGCAGCTGTGAGGTTCAGTAACAATCTGCCTGAATTCACATCCTTTTAAATCTATATTTTCAATGAAGCTTATGATTGCAAGCTTGCAAAAAACTTATGGTGAGTTTAGTGATTCAAATATCATCGGATATTTGCTATGTTTCATGAAATGCGCAAAAAAAAAGATGTGAAGTAGGATTATTCAACAAAACAATAACTGCGTCATCTCTGAAAACAATGAACTTAATGTTATATTTATGGAACAAAAATACAACCTCCTGTCAACATTTAATGATTAAAAAATAAAGAATGCACATTTTATTTTATTTCGAACAAAGAATATGCTGTCTGACTATAGACGTGATGACAATTACATACTCATTGTCGGTATTCAAACAAATACATTGTCACACCAACATTTGGAAAGTGCTTGGCTTCTGGCCGATTATATATTCAGACTGAGAAAATAATTGAACAATCAGATAGAAAAAGCGTTCATACATATTTAAATAACAATCAGTTTAATTTCTCACTTAAATATACGAGCTTCATCTATTTCCCAACAATTTAGAAATGACAATAATTCAACATGCACTGTGAATATTAACGTGAATAAATGATTTGTGACATTGCGTTGCAGCGAACAATAATTTGAAATCTTACATTTTTGAAAGAAGAATAAATGGCATTTAATGCTAAATTTGGTTAATGAAAAAAAAAACGATGAACAGGTTTCCGTATGAGAGAAAAGTCAAACATTTACATCGTGCTTTGTGCCAAAGCAAAGAAATATTTGTATTAGTAATTGGGAGACAACATGTAAAATATTTATGTGCTGAGTAATAATTCGAGTTCCTCATCAAGCTGACATCGCAATGCTTGCATTTTAAATGGTTATACTGCAGCAAAGATGATCAGATATTTGCCACAATTTACAACAGGAAATAATCAGATACTGATGTTGACTTACAACTGTACATGATAGAGTACATAACTTTAATGGACAGAAGGAGGTTATTGGGCCACTGTGTATGCATCAGCTCCAGAAATGTCTCCCAAACTCCTCCCATTTACCACCCAGTCTCTCTAGCCCTTTACATTCGTAACTTACAAACATATATCCACTTCCCTTTTGAATCTTCATTCGCAAATCTCCCAGACAGAGCATTCTAAATTTTAACAAATATCTCATTAAAGAAGTTTTTCCTTATCTCGCTCCTAGCTCTTGTGCTGACAATCTTGAAACTAGGACTCCTAGACGCTGTAATGCCAACGGACAGAAACAGAATATTTGTATTTTAACTTGACATTTTTTGCATAATTTTGAGCACTGCAATAAGTTCACAGCTTTGTCCTTTCTGCTAAATGAAGAGTAACCCTAATTGCACGCATCCTAATTCGTTCATTCCAGTTGTCATTCTGATTATTTATAAAGTTGCTGATATTCTTCTTCAAAGGAATGTGGTGTGCGTTTGTCTGTGTGTCTCTCTGTGTGTGCGCGCTTATGTGTGTCTGGGTGTGCATTTGTGTGTATACGTCTGTCTGTGTGTGCAGGTGTGTGTGTGACAGAGAGAAAGAGAGAGAGAGAACAATCCACTGGAATGTCTGAATTACTCCCAGTTCCACGAGGAAAAGAGGTAATGATTAGAAATGCGGTATAGTTTAACATGTGGTTAAAGAACTAGTGCAGGGGTGAGGGTTTCAATTTTTGGATCATTAGGTTCTCTTCCAGGGCAAGTGAGAGCTTTCAAAAATGGACAGGTTGCACCTTTACTGGAGGAGCACTAACATCATTGTGGGGAGGTTTGCGAGTGGAAATTGGGTGGATTTAAACTAATAAACCAGGAACCAAAGTAGCAGGTCACAACCTGAGCATAAGGTAGAGGTGAATAGGACAAGAGGCATGGCCAGGCTCATGACCATGGTGAAGGACGGATCATGTCAATTCAAAATGTGAGTTAGAGATTGGAATGAATTATAGAGATGAGGCGCATAATTATTAGGGATTAGCAAATAAGGTTAGACAGTGTAGGGGATGTGAGGTAGTGAAGTGTGTGAGACCAGGAAGCTAGTGTACAAAAAGTATTACAAGGGAAAGACAAACGAATAAAACTCATTTAAAACTTTGTATCTAAAAACACAAAGCATTTGGAAAAAAAACATTGCTGACTTGACAACAGGTATAGAGACAAATGGGTATGATCTGGTGAGGATTACTTAAAGGGAGATCAGGACTGTGCAGTGACATGTCCATGGGCACTCACTATTCCGGAAGGTTAGACAAGGAGGAGCAAGAGGTGGAATTGATGTATTGGTTAAGGATGACATCAAGGCTGTATTAGGAAATAATATTCACACGAGGGAACGACATGTAAATCAGTCCAGAAATAAACAAAAGGCAAGAGAAGAAACCTCTTGGGAAGAGTAAAGTTCAGCCACTGTTCACCCGAAACATTTCTGCATTTGGAAATAAAGATGGCTGTTGACAAGGGCTCAACGGTGGGATGAACATGCATATTGACTCAAAGGTACCCTCGAAGAACAATTCGTAGACTGTAAGAAGGGTAGTTTTTGAGAGAAACATGTCATGGATTCAACCAGAGAATGGGTTAATTCAGAATTGATATTATGTGACAAGGAAGGATTGATAAATGATTTTGCAGTTAATGATCTTCTTGGAAGCAGTGACTGCAACATGATGTAGTTTCAAACTCAGTTTGAACGCATAAGGACAGATGCACATATGACGGTTTTCGTGTTGAGCAATGATACTTATATTGGGCCAAGGAAGGAGGTGGCTTGGGTGGACTGGCCAGGAAAAACAAACACAAAACTGTCAAGGGCAGGACAGATAAAAAGAATGGTAAAGACACAAGGAGATACTAAATAATCTCTAAAGTAAATTGGTGAGAGGAAGAGGAATTGTGCAATGGAGAGAAGTCATCCATGATTTGACACAGAAATCAATAATATCCTGAGGGAAAAGTCTTGGGCAAATCATATTATACAAGTCAGTCACACTCTGGAAGACTGGGCAAGGCAGTGGATTGGTGGTGTTATCGCTTAACTGTTAAGCGAGAGACCCAGCTAATGTTCTGATGACCTGGATTTGAATTCTGTCATGGGAGATGGTAGAGCTTGAATTCAAATGTGGAATTAAGATACTGATGGTGATCATGAATCAATTGTACGGGAAATTTCATCTGCTTCACTAATGTCCTTTAAGGAAGTAATTTCCATCCTTACCAAATACTCATCACTCTCTGGCTGAAGACATTTCTCCTTATCTCCAATATAAAAGGTCTTTCCTGAACTATGATACCATGCCTTTGTGCCCTTTCCCTCCTAACAATGGAAGCATCTTTCTGACATATTTTCTGTCCAGGCATTTAGTATTTTGTATGATTCAGTGAGATTCCCTCATCGTTCTCAACTTCAGCGAGATTAATCCCAGAGACCTCATATGTTCGGCTTTTCATTCCTGAGGCCATTCCTGTGAACTGCCTCTGAACACGCTCGAGGGGCAGTATATCCTTCCTGACATATGGGGTCCGAAACATCACACAATGATCCAAACGTGGTCTGATTAGAGACTTATAGGGTCTTAGAATTACATCCATGCTTTTCTACATAAGCCCTCTCAAAATAAATGTCATCATTTTATTCGCCTTTCTGACCAGTCTTGCCACCTGAAACACTGAAATTATAATGGACAATAACTAATTACCATGGAGTTACAAAAATGAACAATGATTAAAGCATGCTGGGAAATGGATCCCGGCCTTGAGTGAACTCTCTGTGCTAATCCACATGCTGCAGAATCCAGACAGGCTGCGGCTACGCACAGACAGTTTGAAAACAAACTTGACAGCTCCAGACCCTGCAATACAACCCTTGGGTGATCAATGTGCCACCCTCTGGTTGGCTCTGTTTGATCAGGGTAATTCATCATGGTTATTCTGTTGACAAATCCTCCATAATCTCCCAAAATAAGGTGAAGACTCTGAAGAATGAGAATCACCACAAAACCCATCTTAGTGCAGTAAATCGAGAATAACCACCAAAACAGAAGATACCTCCAAGTCCATCGTAACAAGGAGAAATCAGCACGTGGAGCCCAGCAACGTTCTGTTGGCGTGGTATACAATCATACAAAACTAAGTTAAAGCAAAAGGTAGTTTGCCATGTGTTTTGTTACATTATAGTAAAAATTATTGATCTAATATTAATTGTGTCAATAAACAGATGTTGTTTATGAGTCGACTCACAGTTCTTTTGGTGAATATAAAATTTTAAAACACGCTTTGTCGTGACAGAAACATTTCCAAAAAAATTGAGTTTTCCTTGAGACAACCTTTAACTAGAACTTCCGAAGTCTCTTTACACTTCAGACCGAAGAATCTTCCCGCACTTAGAAAACAGTCCATGCCTGTATTATTCTTACCTCACATTAACTCCCATTGTACTCCATCTGCCACTTCTTTGCCCAATCTCCTAACGTGTCTAAACCCTTCTGCAGCCTCTCCATTTCCGCAATGCTACCTGTCTCTCCACCTATGTTTCTAGCAACCTATGTCTTTGACGAAATATTCTGTTTGCATTATGGAAGAATATAAACATGTAAACCTGCTTGAGATTCCACAGATAATTTCAAATGTTTGTATTTTTCATAATATAAACCGAATGTTTGGTCAAAGTCATAGGCTGTTGCCACATTCCAATGGAATTGACAATGTAATATTTTTCCTTTACTTGTTTTTATTTGAAAATGAAGATAACCCGAGTTAATAAAATGATATAAGTGGGTTAAATGAACAACAAATATTGGTGTACGGAGAATAGAATGGAAAATGTGTCTGTGTTCTGATATGTTGGAAGTTTAATGGAAACGCACAAATTACTTAAATGGAGATATTCGATTGAGGCACAGGCGAATCAGGCACCTGGATCACACAAAAAAAGGTCGTGTACATCAAGGTTTTAGAAAGACCAGACAAATGTTGAAACTTTTTTGAAACAGAATTCATTCAGAAGTAGGAAAACTTTTCTACAGTTTTAGAGGGTACTGGGGTGACCACATTCAAAGAGCTGTGGCCATAATGACATGCAAAGCAGTCCAGAGAAGATTCACTCAACTGACTCCTGTGAAGAATTGTATTTCAGGAGGAAATATTGACCAGGCAGGTCCTGGATCTCCTGGAGTTCAGCTGGACAATATGTGATCTTGCTTAACCTCAGAATATTCCTAATAATCTTTTTAAGTTGAATTCAGAAATAATATTTCAGTTTGTATGAGAGATTACAATAAGTGGATGGAAAGTAAAACTGAAGAATATCTCATTTCATAAAATGTGGGTTGTTTCAGCTCTTTCAACGTGTTGTGTATTTGTGAAACTCTCTTCCCAGAGAGCGATGAAGGCTAGGACATTGAATATTCATAAGGGAGAGGCAGGCACATTCCAGACTAAGAATGACACGCTCACATTGTAAGGGCAAAGAAGGAACACTTCCGCCTGATGCTAGTTTCTACTTTTTTGTTGTCTCCAGCTACCGAAAAATTAGGAAATCATTCTCATGAACAGATTGATGTGCACAACTTTCCAAATGTGTTTTTTTTAAAAGTGAAAACTCCTTTGAAACTGTTTAGAAATTAGATAATGTCGAATAGATGTCTTAATAGTCCAGCTTCTTTTCAGTTGTTGTGAGGCGAGTTTCGTTAGCACAGCCACCGATCTGTTGCCTATGTCTAATTTTCACTCATAATGTGTTAGTGAACCCCAGTAGTCCTCGTGGTGCAGGAACACTGACATTTTAGTTTCAGAGAGATTTACAGGATTCTGATCAAGTGACAGTGAAGGGACACTGGTTTTGAATCAAGTAAGGATGCCGTGTGTCCTTGGAGATTATATTCTTCACCATTTGATACTCACAAGCTATGGAAATGGTGAGACTATTTTCTGTTTTCAAGAATGAAAAGGTAGAGTCATATGACGCACAAACAGGCCATTCAGCGCAACGTGTCTACACCAGCTAGAAAACACCAAACTACACTAATGGACGTTGACTCAAGGCGCATGGCTGACTCTGCTTTGGCATTTTATGCTCATTCTGCTGCTGATTAAAACTACATTAACTTGTGTTATTCGTGACCTGGGCTGTCATTTGGCCTTTTATTTCAATGTATTCAAGAAATGGTTTCTGCAAATGCATCACACTACTTCAAAGTCTGCAACCAGCTCATTAGATCAATAAACATGGTTATGTTGTTCAATTATTGTGAGGAAATTGGATTTTTCAAAAAATCATTTGGGATGTTAATGGAGCTAGTCCAACATTAATTGCTGATGAGAAGTTCCAGTACAGTTGGTGTTGGTCCATCCAAGTGGCTGTTTGGAGGGAGTGCCAGCTGTGAATCTTTTTTGCCAGTTTACCTGGGAGTAAGTATCACTGGTGGTGGACGTCGTGTTAAACAAGCCGCTGTGCTGTGATGAACAACTGGCAGAAAAACGCTGGAAAACTGACTCTTTGTCAAAGAGAATATGTGGCAAGGAATTTATTTCTCTGCAGAGAAATAACAACCTTACAACTAGTAGTCGATGATATTGGTGTCCTTAAACTAATGGTGTCAAACAGCTGGAATAATGTTGGTGGGCTTATTGAACGAAACTTACACTGAGCATATGAATTAGCTTGGATATTTTCAGAGTTGGATTGCTGTCTTTGCTTTAGTAAGTGCTGATGTTCCATGGGATGATGCTGATTTGTAATCTCCCTACTTAGGGAGCACAGTTCGATGGAACAAACCAACAATTACCATTGGGTAGTGCTTCACAATATTTCATGGAATCGTATAATAAAGAAGATGCATATCAAATCTGGCACCATCAAGTGCTGATACAAGTGTTTTGCCAAGTTTGTAAGGTTTCCTTCCTCAACCACCCTCACAGGCAATGCATTCCAGAAGCATATCACCCTCTGAGTTCAAAACAGTATTCACAAATCCTCACTTAATCTCTTGTCTTTCACATTAAACGTCTATCCCTTTGTATTTAACCGTTTGACGAAGGTCAAACAGCTGCTGTTTGTTCACTCTGTCTATACCTCTCATGTTGTTATACACCTCTATCGGGTTCACACCATAACCTTCTCTGCTCCAAAGTAAAGTAAAAGCAAATCTAGCCTATCTTCATGGCATGCGTACTCTCTTGTGTTGTTTTTCTTTCAAAATGCAGCATCTCACATATTGCAGTGTTAAGTTTTTCGGTCATTAATCTGGCCATCTGAAAAATCCGGTTGTACCGTCTTGTAACCTAACATTTACATCCTCACTGTGAATCACCGGAATACTCCATGTATCAGCCACAACATTGTTTATCACGCTCTTACCCCCATTCCCATCTCCTACATTCATACCATCAACGTGTATGAATATCAGAAACAAAGCTTGATTTTCAACCTGTTCTACAGTCGTTGTTGCAGAGGAAGAATTGATAATTCCAGTCGATAGTTTTCCCTCTTTTGGTAAATTTGCAGCATGATGCAGGAGAGGGCTTTTATTAGGGAGCCACGAATAGTATTTTGGACATGGAACTGAATTCTGGGTTTATACTCCGGCCCTCTGCATGTATTATTCATCAGGCTTGTACATCATTATTCTTGGACTCGCTTTTGGCACTGTGCACTGCAGCATTTCCATCTTATGTGGGCCTGCAGATCATTCTTTATAGCGTTCACTGTAATCCCGTCAGAGTACAGGGAACATTTTTAATCTGCAGGATGGACGCAGGCTCATTCATGAAGTTAGTTTGAAAGAACTAAGGTGATCAGGATAAAGATTCAATTAAATTCTGCATCATACGCATGCAGTAGAAATTCAAATCACATTCGCATTTCTACAGTGAATTGGAAGCAAATTCATAGAAGAAAACACTCACCGTTCTGGATATTTTTTAGTGACATAAAATGACATAATGTTGAGATAATAAATTGGAGAGAAAAAAAATGTCTGCCATTGATGGAGATACACAAATGTGGAGTGGATGTACAATATGAACAAGAATCCTGTTAATAAAAGAAGTATAAGAAATTTTTTTCCTAATATTCGAAGGAAACCATATCCCAATTTTCCTTAACAGTGATGTTGATTGTCCATCAATCTCAGTTTTCCAACTGCATGGTATTGCCTGCCACAGATGGTCCTTCTGACAGACTATCTCCTCGCCTTCCTACTCTTTCCTTACCCACCTACTTCCCTTGCATTGCCCCTTCTGCTGTGCCATACCTTTCCACTGACCATCTCCGTTCACACTTGTTGTACTGTGTATCACACCACTTTCATATTACTCCCAATTTCCCTGACTCTCCATTTCCCTTGTTGCTCTCACACTAAATGCTAAAAATTGCTGACTTCTATGCTACTACATGTCATCAGTGAATGGTGCGTTTGAAATGATCACTATCCAACAGCAACAGAAAATAGCATGTTTGCCACTGTCTGATGCTCCGTGAACAGGATGGTTTTGTTAACTATTGGTACAGAGTGGAGTTTCTTCTTGTCCCTCTATCACAGCACAACCAAACAGCCTCATCACCAACAGAAGAAACATCTTGGGACAGAATTGGAAGTCCATGTATCAATTTTCTTTTGTATATTATGAGGATATTGTTCAAAAAAACAGTATTTTTGTCTTATGGTCCTTGATCTTTCAACTGATCTTGCAATATCATTTGAGGTGAGATAAGAGAGACTTCCCTTCAAATCGAAGCAGGACTTGACTGAGCGTGGAATCAAGGACCCTGAGCAAAACTGTGATTAATGGGAATTTGAGAACATTCTGCACTGGTAATGGGAACAATGGGAAAACAATCTCTACAAGTTATCTTCCAAGTTACATGCCATCCTGACGAGGAACTAATTTGCTGTTGCTTCACTACCAGTTGTTAAAACATCTTGGAATGTGGCTACAAACAGCTGTGTGTACGAGTATCACTAGGACAGAAGACATTCAGATAGGCTGCTCTATGTCGCCTTTTCCAGAGTGATTGTGTTTGACACGTAAAATCTGCCCATGCCCGTGGATAACTATGCCCTGTATCAACGTATCTTATGTTTCCACAGTTTCGTCTAAAGTTTCAGAAATGTAAGACCTTGCTGAATGAGAATGACCCTTGTGACACCAGGAGCATAAGATGACATTAAGGTAATGATTGGTATCATTAATTCAATTGGTTACTAATAGAGGATTGATCATGTGATTCGTGGCCACTGAATTCAACATCCTCATGATGATTTATGACAAGGAAAATGTTATTAATATTTAGGGGTCTATCAAATAAAAACCTTTTACATTTTCATTCATTAACCATAACCAATACATGAGAGTTAACTGAAATGGCAGCTTCACTGTTCCCTTTCATATGAGAAAAATACGCACATTCCTAAAGAGAAAGGAAGTTGGAAGTGCTGGAAAACTTCAGCAAGTCTAGCAGCATCTGAGCAGAAAGATTATTAACGTTCTGAGACCAATATGACTTTTTTCAGAACACAGTTCATGTTCATCTCAATATGTTAACTCTCTTTCACTTTCAAGATACTAACTCATCAGCTGTGTTTCAACAACATTTTCCACTTGCATTTGAGATTTCCAAGTTCCTTCGTATACGCTAGCGCAGTGACATATTTGGATTGGTGGCACGGTGGCTCAGTGGTTAGCACAGCTGTCTCGAAGCACCTGGGTAGCTACACTCAATGCCACCCTTGGGCCACTGTCTGTATTGAGCTTTCATATTCTTCCCGTGTCTGCAGGTGTTTCGTCCAGGTGATTCTGATTCCTCCCAACTGACCATGAAAAATTGTCCATCTGCAGCTACTTCCTTTATATATGGGAGATAAAGGAATCGTGTAGGAGGTGGACCTGGGTCCAATGTTCTTCAGAGGATCAGTGTCAGCTCGATGGGCCGAATGTTTTATTTTAACACTTTAAAATTGTATATCATTGCGGCAACAAAGGCGGTGGTTACTGGGGTCAACATCTCTGCATCAGCACGTAATGAGCTATATTTATACTGATGTTGCACTGTATTCTTCCCATGGCCCAGCACATTGTGTTATCCATGTCATGGTTTTTGATTCTGAATATTCTGTGTTTAGAAGAGCCAGGAGGGGACATGAGAAGTCGTTGGTAGATTGGGTCAAGGAAAACCCGAAGGCTTTTGATAACTATATCAGGAATAAAAAGATGACTAGAGTAAGATTAGGGCCTATCAAATGTAATAGTGGGTAGTTGTGTTTGGAGTCAGAGGAGATAGGGAAAGAGCTAAGTGATTTTTTTCATCAGTATTCACACTAGTAAATAAACAATGTTGTCGAGGAGAATCCTGAGATACAGGTCAGTAGATTAGATAGGATAAAGGTTCACACGGAAGAGGTTTCAGCAATTATAGAAAGTGTAAAAATAGATAACACCGCTGTGCTGGATGGGATTTACCCTAGGATTCTCTGGGAAGACAGGGAGGAGATTGCAGAGCATTTAGCTTTGATCCTTATGTTATTGTCTACAGGAATAGTGCAGTAGGCTGGAGGATAGCAAATATTGTTACCTTATTCATGAAGGGGAGTAGAGTCTAATTCTCGACCAGTTAGTGTTACTTTGGTTATGGGTAAAGTATTGAAATTGTTAAAGAGATAGGGATTATACTGACCTAGAAAGCCAGAATTTGATTAGGTATAGTCAACACGGTTTTGGTGAAGGGTAGATTGTGCCTCAGAAACCTTATTGAATTTTTTGAGAAGGTGACCAAACAGGTGGATGCAGATTAAACGGTTGATATAGTGTATGTGACATTCAGTAAAGCATTTGGTAAGGTTCCCCACGATAGGCTATTGCAAAAAAAAACATGGAAGCATGGGATTGAAGGTAATTTAACAGTTTGCATCAGGAATTGGCCAGCTGAAAGAAGACAGAAGGTGGTAGCTGATGGGAATTGTTCATCCTGGAGTTCAGTTACAAGTGGCGTACCGCAAGGATCTGTTTTGGCCCACTGCTTTTTGACATTTTTATGAACGATCTGGATGATGGAGTAGAAGGATGGGTTCGTAAATTTGTAGATGACACTGAGGTCTTGCGAATTGTGATTAGTGCCAAGCGATGCTGTGGGTTACAGCAGGACAGAGATAATTTGGAGGCTGGACTGTGAGGTGGCAATTGGAATGCAATGCGGCAAAATGTCAGGTGATTCACTTTGGATGGAGAAAAAGGAATGCAGACTATTGGACTCTTTGTAAGACTCTTGGTAGTGTAGATGAGGAGAGATTCCTCAGTGTCCATGTACATAGGTCCCTGAAAGTTGCTACCCAGTTTGATAGGATTGTTCAGAAGGCATATGGTGTGTTTGGTTTTATTAGTAGAGGGATTGAGTTTCGGAACAATTGGGTCATGTTGCAGCTGTACAAAACCCAGGTGCAGCCGCACTTGCACTGTTGAATACAGTTCTGGTCACCTCATTTATGGAAGGATGTGGAATCTTTGGAAAGGTTTCAGAGGAGCTTTACTAGGCTGTTGCCTGGTTGGACGTCTAATGAGGAAAGGCTGAGGGACTTGCGGCTGTCTTAATTTGAGAGAATGTTAAGAGGTAACTTAATTCAGGCGTATTATATAATCAAAGATTAGATAGACTGGATAGCGAGAGCGTGTTTCTTGGATGGCAATGGCTAGCACGAGGATACAAAGATTTAAATTGAGATGTAAAGGATACAGGGCAGATGCCAGAGGTCGTTTCTTTACTCAAAGAGTAGCGGTGTGTGGAACTCACTGCCTGCAACAGAAGTTGACTCGCCAAATTTAAGGACAGGTAAGTGGTCATTGGATAGGTATATGGATGAAAAATCGAGTACTGTAGGTTAGTTGGGCTTCAGATTGGTTTCATAGGTTGGCACAACATTGAGGGCAGAACTGCGCTGTAATGTACTGTGTTCTATATGTGCACAATCCTGTAGAACTGTATATGCACTGATTACATACTTATGCAGCATACAATTCTTTCCATTTGACATTGTCGTGTTCACATTGATCAAATGCAAGTAGTGTGGAAACGGGTCCTTGGAAGAGTAACCTACACTGACCGATTCTTCAACCCCGATATTAACCCCTCACTAACGTGCCTAACCTACACATCGGTGAACACAATGAGAAGATTAGCTTCGCCAATTCACCTAATCTGCACATCTTTGAACTGTGGGATGAAATAAGCATAGACTTGGGGAGAATATGCAAACTCCACAGAGAATCACCTGAGGCTGCAATCGAACCAGATCCGGAGCACTGTGAAAGTTTAGCACTAATCCCTGACCCGCAGAGATACATCAGCAATCAGCATTCTATCTCAGTTTCGTTGCTGTGTTTTGCATTTCATTCTGTCTACCAGGAAGCGTGATGGTGATTGGGGAATTATCGTTGTCTTCCCCTCAAATGTCCACAACCACTGCTCCCATTCCTTTCTGTCTCCTAACTAATATTATTTTCATACTGTCCCAGGCTCATTAATCCATGGGTTTTAATGAACAAGGTCGTTGTACATGCCATTTTTTTTTCTATTTGGAATGAAGTAAAAAAAATGTAAATCTCACTGTTTTAAAGCGGATAAAACAGCAATAAAGATGCTTGCCAGTTTAAAAAAAATCCTGAGGCGCAACTTGTGTGTTGACATTACAACATTACTTCAGACAGCAGTCAGGGTCATTACCGCACCTATCCAAGCTTCCTCTCTAAGGCCAGGGCAACGCTGCCCAGGGACAATCTTTTGGATGGCAGTTGTTCTAGCGGAGGAGAGAAGAGCACAATAACAACAACTTGATTGTGTGATTTTTGGGGCTGCAAGCCATTACAACATTGTACATGAACAACACAGCAGAATCATCTAACCTGCGAAAAGAAAACATCCATCAGTTCCCCCCCACCATCACGCCCGCCGCGCCACTGACTGCATGAGTGAATGGAGATGAGACCAATACCTACTGATGTTGACATCCAATCCAGTCTAGTTGTTAATGTGAGCTGAAAGGCTGTATTGAATGGGGTGACCTGGAACTGTTCGTTCAGT
Source organism: Hemiscyllium ocellatum (assembly GCF_020745735.1). Lineage (NCBI taxonomy): Eukaryota > Metazoa > Chordata > Chondrichthyes > Orectolobiformes > Hemiscylliidae > Hemiscyllium > Hemiscyllium ocellatum. The sequence continues at coordinate 6,101,424 of NC_083408.1, forward strand.
AACTCTGATTGATGTCAGTCTCCATGGACTCTAACTGTGTCAATAGAGGCTTTCTCTCTCCTATTAGTAAGTTACATATTTCGGTGCTTTTTCCCATGGTAGCAGCAGATACATCACCTTCAACACTAACGGAGTCAGTAGATACAGAGACAGGGAGATGACATATCAGAATCTGAGAACAACATATTGGAATGTTCCAGTAATGGATCATAACCTGAGAACATTACACTGGAATGTTACAACAATGGATCAGAATCTGAGAACAATAGACTAGAATGTAACAACAATGGACAGGAGTTTAACCGATGGTCATTTCTTGTTTTCGTGGTCTGGGTCAATATTACCATTGCAAATATTCGATGTACCGATGATTATTCAGGCAGGTTATTATTCCACCCTCGCTATTGTTGGTTTACCTGGTAGGTTATTCAATTTCTATCTATTGATTAATTACATAAATCATGTTGAACTTCATTGCTTTTTTGTTATCTATATCTGGCAAAGACAGAAACTATTGTACTTAGATCATTATAAATTCCATTCATTATCCACAAATTTCAGACCCCTCCCTCACAAACATCTGAAACAAAACTGTGACGACCCTTTTTGCGTTGAACTGATGTATGTCTTGGTAATGTCTCCATCACCAAATCTGCCCACTACCAGCTTCATAATACCTTGAGTCTCCACCACTGTGCCCGTGCTGTTGCTGAATAAAACATTACCTATGCCTCGCTAAAGGTCAGACTTTAGAGTTGCAGTTGTCTTCTGGCCATTGCTCCAGTTACGAATAAATCGATCACAAACTTGCAATATCTTTAACGTAAATTAATGATAGGGACACCGTGTCAGAGTAGTAATGTCGCTGGATGTGTAATTCAGAGGCACAGGTTAGAATGCTATAGATACTGTTTCAAATCCTATCACAGCTGATCGCAGAACTTAAATTCAACTGATAAGAATAGAAATAAAAACAAATGCACGAACTGTAACCAGGAGCATTTTGTCTAAAAATCTATGTGTTTCACTAATGTCCTTTGGTAAAGAAATCTAACATCGGTATTTGGTCTGGATTGAGAGTAACTTCAGGCCAGAACACTGTGCTTGGCTCTGTACTGCCTTGTGGAGTGGTCACAGTTAAGGGCAATTAATGATGGTCATGAAATACTGCCCTTCACAGTGATGCTGACATCGCATGAATTACCAAAAAGAAACATTAACTCAAACAAAGAAAACTACTGAAGATCTGAAACAAAAATACACAAAGTTATGGGGAAATGGAACAGGTTTGGCAGCTTCTGTTGAGAGAAAAAATAGAGTTAACGTTTTCAATTCACTCACCAAGCATCAGATCTGAAAGCAGCTGGGAAATAGTGCAATTTCTGTTGGTGGAGTGAGTTGAATGTATGGAGGAATAGAGAGATAGAGAAAAAGATTAAAGAAAAACAATTGTTGATAATCAGCTAGGATGGAAATAACATTGGATATTAATCTTGTCGATTTTTCATTTTTTCCCATATTCCTGAGTGTCATGCCCATGTAGATATCTATCCAAGTCCCTTTTTAAGACGAAATATGACCCCTCTGTCCCTCTTCCCTGAGTGTGGTCATCTTCTTTCATTCATTAATTCGACATGGGTGTAACTGGCTGGGCCAGTATATATTTCCCTTTCCGGATTGCCCAAGAGAAGGCGTTGGTGAATTGCCTTCTTGAACCATAGCAGTCCACATGCTGTATGCTGCCACTGCTGAGATTTGTTTGGTTTCATTTCTTTGAGTCCTTGTGGTGATATAACTAAATGCCTGGCTTCGCCATTTCAAAGGGCAATTGAGAGTCAATCACATTGCTTTGAGTCTGGTGTCACATGTAGGCCTCACCATGTGAAGATAACAGATTTCCTTCCACCATGGACACAAGTGGGCCAGGTGTTTGCTTTTATTCGAGAATTGACAATCTCTCATTAAATTGTGAATCCAAATACTCCATTGAATTCAAATTCCACCATCTGTTGAGGCGGGATTCAAGTCCAGGTCTGACTCATAACCTGGGTCGTTGGATTAATAGTCTGGAGATAATAGCTCTAGACCATCGCGTCCCCAGGATATACACTGATAATTGTAGTGTTGCTGTTATTGTGACTGACGTCCAGAAAATTGACGTGCAGTTACATTGTCAACTACTTCCATGGAGAACAGAACCGGTAATATTTAAGGTCACAAGGACTGTGCAGAGCTGCAATGGATTGTCAGCCTGGAATAGAAATTGAGGCGAGAAAGTCATTTGTTATCTCTGAGTAGGTGTGACGTATATACAGAAATATGACTTTACCACATCACGGGAAAGTCAGACGAGGTTCCCTGGATGGTTTTCTTGGGTTTGTGTTATCAGCTGCTGCAATTATTTAGGGAAACCTGAGGGTCTGATGTCCCCACTCTGGGCAAGGTTTCGGCACTGCACTTTGGAGAGAGTCTGGGTCTACAGAGACTGCATAGGAAGGAGCAGGACACTGCATTATGCTTTCTGAGATGTTCACAAATATTTCTCAATGTTGTACCTTTGCCTTGTGCAAAGGGTGAAGCCAGTTAATGACAACAATGACGTCACAGAGCTGTGAAACCGCCATCAGCATAAATTGTAGTCTTAAACCAGGGAGTGGACAGTACTCAAAATGTCCACCAACTGTTTTGATTCTGGAACTTTCCAGGCAGGAGTGGGTGAAGTATGCATTTTGCCAGAGTGCGATCCTCTCATGTACTCACAAGGTGACAGAGGCCGAGGTGAATATGTCGGTTCTGTCTCCACAGAGGAAGGAACAGAAAAATCTTCCCGAAGTGTTAGGGAATACGGTGACTGGCGAAAATGTGGAACTGCAAGAAGTTAGAATTATTAAAGAGGAAGCACTGGGGCAAAACAAACAAAGCTCATTGCATTGAATATTGGTAATTTGCTGGACTAAATGAGTTATGAATTTAGAGTGCTACAGAGTTATGGCTGGAGAGTTGTGCTTGCCGGGTAGCTCTTTCGGGAGCAGGTACAGACACGATGGGTCAGTGGCCTAAATCTGTACTGTCAATTCCTTAACTATATGAGGGAGGGCAAAGTATGTCAAAGCCTTTTATGTTATGGAAAGGATCCTGCAGACTTGGAAGTAGCTATTGTGACCACAGACATTTAAAACAGGAGCGAGATGGAAAACAGCATACCAACTGATGAATAAATTGATGTCAATTGTGAAGAAAAATTTTAGAAATTTTTAGAAATTCATAACAAGATCTTTGGAGAATAATCATGTGATTCGCGGCGTCAGCCTAGATTTTAGAAAGGGAAATCGTTTTTGATAAACCACTTGGATTTTCAGGATGTTGATTGACATCAACAATTGAGAACCAATGGGAAGAGTGTATTTGTATATTCAGGAGGCTTTTGACAGGTGAGTGAAGAATATTAGATTCCTTGTGTAAGGGGTCGATAAGCTATAATGATTGACACTTGTATAATGGGGAGAATACAGAGAGTAAGATTCTGCTCTGGACTAAAGGTCATTGCTCATAGGGTATCCCATATATCAGTGCTTGGAGCACAGCTGTTCACAAGGCAAAGAAATGATTTGAATGTGAGCAACAAATAAAGTTCTTTACATTTTGTATTTATTAGAAAATGAGAGGTTGGGAAGTTATCACGTATACAATTCGCACTAAAATGTAAGAAATCAGGACAGTAACTGGTACGTTGCCCTTCATTATAAAATGATTCAAGTGTTGGAGTAAATTCATCATCCTGCAGTTGTACTGTTGCTTGTACAGTATTTCGGCCACTGATTGCAGATTCTCTCTCCATTGTGAGAAATGATGACATTTCGACTGAGATAGTGCACCAGACTTATTCCTGGGATGGATGGTACCATGAGAAAAGTGTGAGGAAAATGAGTGTTTAATACGTGGCGCTGAGAGGAAATAACATGCATTTATTATTAAACTTGAAGTTTAGGGACTACCATTAATTTTGTCAAGAAACACACAGTGATCATGTGAAAAATTACAGTTTTTCCATGATATTTGATTCCCAACAGTTCACATACCTGCCCGAAGCCTCCATGTTGGTTGAGAGGCAGCTCCAGGCTCTGAATGAACTCTCACTGTCTCAATATGCAGTTGGGGTGTGAACCTCCACTGTTCACAAATCTGTCTGCAGCCACAATACCTTAATCCGGAAAGAGTTAGCCATTCCGACCAGGTTGTAACCTCCATCGAAATACCAGTCTGTCTTCTCGGAGATAGAAGATTTTTCCTTGAGACTTGGCACAAACCAGCCACTTTCCCTTCTCACTTTCAGTAAACCAAGTTTAAAGTAACACGTGTACCACTGGCAATGGATCCAGGAGGAACAACTTAGAGCAGTTTATCTGTGTAGACTCTGCTTCACTGTCTGTCATGTTGGGGTATCAATGTCATCTTCCTATTTCGGTATAGTTGACTTGACAGGCTGAGTACCCTCTTCCTGGTCACATGGAAGAGACTCAAAGACCTGATTTGGAAACTCCTGGTTCCTGTTTAACACCTCGATGTGCTGACTACACTCCTTCCCTCCTCGTGTGATAGGCAGGAGGAAGTGAATGGGCTCTCCCTGTTCGTATTCAATAGCTTCAGTGGGTTGAAGATATTCCGTTGAAACCAGCTTGAGGTGCTGAATGAGCTCCTGTTATTTACCTGTGGAAGTCTAGAAAGAGACATTTCTAGTAAGACTGTTACAAGAATGTTACCTTCACTTTAACAACACAGTTTGGATGCTATCCAGGTCTTGCTGCACATGGACACGGACTGCTTCAGCAGTGGGCAGGTGCCAAATTATTCTTAATATTGTGTGATATTCAGAGAATGTCTCCATTTCTAACCGTAAGATGTGGGAAAGACATTGAAACAGCTGAAGAAAGCTACCTTGAGGATGCAGGCAGAGATGTCCTGTGACTGAAATGATTGATCCACACCAACCATAAATATCTTCCCTTTGCCTCCGAATGCCTTTAACCAATGGGGAGTTTGCAATTCATTCCTATAACATTCAATTCTGTTCTGGGTTCCTTGATACTGTCCACAGTTAAATCCTGCCTTGATATCAGGGTCAGTCACTTTACCACTTATGATATAATTTATTCAAGGTAATAGGTCACGGTGTGTTTGTGAGGAGTGTTTCCTTCTCATAGAGTGGATTGACTATCGGGACTTTTGTATTCCAGAGAAGGAGGGGAGGTAGATCACTAAGATATTTGGAAGGGGACACAATAGATATATGAGGCATCAGAATGTTGAGGGCTGCGGGGATTGAGCATAACAGAGGGGGTGTGGCTTTTGCAGATCAGCTATGATCATATTGAAGGGAAAGACAGGCCTGAAGAGCTGAATGATGTATTCACGGATCTGATGTTGTCTCATTCTGTTATTGGGAAGTTATTTTCCTGAAAATTCTGTTATTGGATGTTGCAGTCAGGGAGACCAGAGGAGTTTGTGGCCATCTCTGGGTGAGGTATGGACGCTGTATTTACAGTGAATCTGAATCGGCAACATGACCAAGAAATGAAGACAGTTCTATAAAGACAGAGGAGTGAGATGCTTCACACCATCACCCAAACTTTCTTTTCCCAAGAATATTTTCCAACGCTATGTCACACTGTGCGTGACAGTGTTCATCTGCTGAATGGACTCCGCTCTTTCGGTGCACCAGGTTACTGGGGTAAATGGCCTCCGACTGTTCCTGTGTATCATGTTTGACAGTTTCAGAGGAACCTAGGAACATGGGACCAAGGAGAAGAGTTGGTCATTAGACACTTTGAACCTTCTCCACCAGACACCAATATTGTGGCTGATCAGGTTGTAGTCTCAGCCTCTCTTTCCTGTCTGTAGTTTATTGACCTTTACCATCCAATGTCGAAGTAACATGGCTTAAAATAAAAACAAACACACAGGCACCACAAACTGCTGGGGAAGAGCATTCCCACTCAAACAACTCTGTGAATTTCTCCTCAACCCTGTTCACACTGGGTTTGGAGAGGTCTCTGTTTTATTTTCTACTCCAGCTCCTCCATTGGTCATGCCACGTTTTAAATGTAACTACGTTGGTGATATGGCCAATGATATAGTTCTCAGACTAGGTCAGTTTCTTTGCTAGGCACAAGTCAGGTAGATATCTTTAATTTGGTATAGCAATTCACCAAAGATAACTTACTCAAGCTAAGATGGAAAGATACATGGCAGGCAGATGGGCAAATATGTACGTTAATATTTATCTTTCAATCTATACTGAGACACAGTTTGTACACACAGAAACATACGCATACACAGACACATACACTGAGACAGTCACAGTGTCACACACACTAGTGCACACAGACACACACATACACATGCATGAAGACAAACAGAATAAAACTCTGCAGAATATCAGCTTGAAATATATTTTCGTAGCATAAGTTAAATTCAAGACAAAAGGAAATATTAAATTGTATTCTGCCACTGAGGTCATTCTGCTCACACAAATTGCTGGCAATCGAATTCCTTTTTTGGAACAGTTGGATTTGGCTAAATTCCCTTTGATTCAGGCAGTGTGGAGATTCCAATGAATCCTCAACTGGAAAGCTTCACGAGTGCTAAAGATGACTGATGAGTTTTCACCTCTTATACGTTGCTGTGAGAAGGAACAAGGTAAGAGAGGAAGAAATCAAGACTTTTCTAACAGGTTGCATCTTCTCCAACTTTGAGCGGAAATATACAATAATGTTACTTGACCACCTAATTGGGCCACATGATGCCTCGTTGAACATGCTCGGGACTGTCCGAATCCGTCCCTGTTCCCTGCTCCATGTAGGAGCAATTTATAAGCTGTCATTTGAAGATGCGTTTATATGTGTCCCTGTAACTTTGTCCAATAAATTCATGTATTTGCACTATCTGTGTTAAAATGATTACACTTTTCTCTTAAATTTGAATCTGGTATAGTTTCCTATACCAGAGGAAATGTTCATCAACCAAGCACCTGATACACTGTCCCCAAGATCTTATACGATTCAATATGAAAATCTCTCATTCTCTACCCTGAAGTGCTCTGGTAGAGGTTTATAAAATCATGAGGGGCATGGAAATGGTGAATAACCAAGGACATTTTCTGCGATTGGGGAATTTGAAAACTAGAGCACACAGTTTGAAGGTGAGAGGGAAAGCTTTAAAAGAGATAAAAGAGGTAACCTTTTCTCGGAGTGTATGGAATGAACTACCAAAGGAAGTGTTGGAAGCTGGGAAAACTACAACATTTAAAAGCCATTTGGAGGGGTACTTGAATAGGAAGCGTTGAGAGAGATATGGGCCATGTGCTGGCAAATGAGACGATGTTAACAGAGGACATCTGGTTGTCATGGACAAAGTGATCCGAAAGGTCTGTTTCTTTGCTGTATGACAGAATAAGGCCTTCTTTCCAGGAACAAATACAGAGAAACATCTAACAGAGCTTCAAAATCAATTGAGTATATTTGTTTGGCAATTTAAGGAATCATCACTGCACACAATGCATAAAGTGTGGCCGCGGAAAGCTCATGTACATCTGCATTAAAATGTGCTAATAATCTTTGCATGCAGTAGAATCATTCCTTATACTTTGCCGTTGCACCACTGAGTTGTGTAAACTCTCTCCTTTAAAATAGTTTACTGTTTTTTTACCCTTTTATCACAGCATATACTTCATTATCCCAGGTTATACCGTTTCTATTATAGGTTTATGCATTAACGTCTCTTGTCTCTATCCCATGACAGACTCTCTACCTCCACTTGACAATTTATTGAATGACGGTCTTGGTGGCTGAGCAATTGAGCTCCAATCCAATCAGTCCCCACATCCAAATCATTGACGGTTCGAAATCGTTGTTGATCTTGCACTGATCTCTAAGGCACTCCGCCAAGTTGAAGATTACCAAACTGAAAATAAACTTCAATTCCAACTGTCTATTTCCTGAGAGTTATCCAGGGTTCCATGTTCTTTTCAAGCAGCCTAGAAAGGTTGGATACCCTCCCCCTGTGCTGTGTAATGTACTCAAATGGCTGAATGACTTTACCATCTTCCTTTGTAAATCCTTAGAGTGCAGAAAGGTCTCCTCGTGCCTCATTGCTGACGGGCTGAATAGGATCTTTCTCTCCTTCTGTAAAATCAACAAGGGATTGAGTGAGAGGACAAGATATGGGTTAGGAGCAGCAGGTTGCCTTTCAGCCCCTCGCACCTGCTGCTCCATTCAGATTGCTCACTGTTGTTGTGATTGTAACTCAACATCTCTTTCCAGTCTGTTCCCAAAAAGCATGGATTATTTTGTTCATCAATGATCTACGGAATTCAACCTGGAATGTTTTCAGTAACCCAGTTCTGGGTTACTGCTCATTGTGTATGGGAACACAACAGATCACACAACCCTAAAGAGAAAGGAACATCCCTGTCTCAGCCTGAAATGGAAATGCCCTTATTCTTAAATGTGTCCCGCTCAAGCCAGTCATCACTATTTTGACACAAGGACTCAACAATTGGAAACAGATATACACCATTCAATCCCTCGAACCTGTCCACAATTCCTGTAACACTTCACATACAAATACTTAACAAATTTAGCCTCAATCGAAGTTAGATTAATTCCAGATACTATAAGCTCACAAGAGTGTAGGAAATTAGAACAGTGAACAGTGCAGCACAGTACAGCCCTTTAGCCTTCATTGTTGTGCCAACTTTTTATCCTAGTCTAAGATTAAAGTAAACTTCATACCCTTCCTTTTATTATCATTTATTTGTCTATCCAAGAGTTGCTTGAATATCCCTAATGTATCTGATTCTACTACCATCGCTGGCAGTCATTCCACGCACCTATCACTACCTGTGTAAAAAACCTGGATGTGACATCTCCCCGAAGACTTTCTCCAATCACTTTAAAATTATGCTCCCTGTGTGATAGCCATTTCGAACCTGCGAAAAAGTCTCTGGTTGTCCACTCTATCTGTGCCTCAGCATCATGCACAATTCTATTAAGTTAGCTCTCATTCTTCTTCGCTCCAATGAGAATAGCCTAACTCACTGAGAAATATTTCATAAGACATGCCCTCCAGCGCAGGCAACACCCTGGTAAATCCTGTCTGCACCGTCTCGAATGTTTCCAATTCCTTCCCATAATGGGGTTACCACAACTCAGCACAATACTGCATGTGTGGTCTACGCAGGGCTATATAGAGTTATAGCATAATCTCATGACTCTTAAACTCAATCTCCCTGTTAATGAAAACCAACTCACCATACTCCTCTTAACACCACTATCAACCTAAGAGGCAACTTGGTGATACCTATGGACGTGGGCCATCAGATAAATCCGTTCCTCCACACGGCATGAATGCTACCTTTGACCCTGTAATCTGCATTTGAACTCGACCTTCCAAAATGAATCACTTCAGAAAATAGGAACTGGGAGCAGAATGAAGCCATTTAGCCAATCGGATCTGCTGTACTGTTTGATCACGGGTGAAATGTTGCTCAGCCACATTCTTGTGCATTCGTGAACTAATCAATTGCTTTGGGCCGGATCACTTCATCAGGAATGCCGTCGAGGTAGTAGAGTGTGAAGACCAGCTTACACGATACTAAATAGACGTTCAACGTCACAACAATGATTTAATGCGGGCTTTGGAGAGCTGTAGCATAACCTCACTGCTCGGAAACTCAGTTCCCCAGCTTCTGAAAGCCAACACAATATGCACTTTCTTAACGACCACATCAACCTCGGTCAAGATAAGGATGATGTTGGAAAAGCACAGCAGGTCATGCAGCATCTGAGGGGCAGGAAATCAACGTTTCAGGTAGGAACCATTCATCATCATCTCCTTGGATGCTACCTGACCTGCTCTGCCTTTCCAGCACCAATCTAATCTTGACTCTGATCTGCAGCATCTGCAGTCCTCACTGTTGCCAATTTGACATCAACCTGTGTGGCAACTTTGAGGGATCTCTGGGCATGAACCCAAAGATCCCTCTGTTCCTCCACACTACCAAGAATACTGCCTTTATCCCAATATTTTACATTCAAATTCGATCTTCTAAAGTGAATGACTTCACACTTTTCCAGGTTTACTTCGATCTGCTACTCATCAGCTCATTTCTGAATCATGTGAAGATTCCGTTGCAACCTATAAACTACCTCAACGTTATCCAGAACTTCACCAACTTTTGTGTAATCGGCAAACATACGAACCCACCCTTCCACTTCCTCATCCAAGACATTTATAAAACTCGCAAACAGCAGAGATCTTAAACCGATCCTGCGGGACACCACTGAGCACAGAGCTCCAGATTGAATGTTTTCCATCTCCTACCACCCTCTGTATTCTATGGGCCAGAAATTCTGTATCCAGGAGGCCAGGTTTCCCTGTATCCCATGCCTCCTTACGGACTGAATGAGCATACCGTGAATAAGTTTATCAAACGCTTTGCTTAAATCCATTTACACCACATCCATTGATCTAACATCATAAATGTGTTTTGTCACATCCTCAAATGATTCAATACGATTCGTGAGGCATGAACTGATCCTCACAAAGGCATCCTGACTATCTCTATCAATGATTGTTTTTCTAAGTAATCATAAATCATTTCTCGCAGATTCCTCTCCAATACTTTGCCCACCGCTGTCATAAAACTGATTGGACTATAATTCCCAAGATTATCCCTATTCCAATTCTTGAACAAGTGAATAAATTTGCCAACCTCCTTTCATCTGGCATGACTCCAGAGGACAGTGAGAATGCAAAGATGATTGCCAAACGTGCAGCAATCAGTTCCCTCACTTCCTGTCACATCCTTGCTTATATTCCTCCGAGCCAACGAGATTTATCTATCATACTGTTTCTCAAATTTTCATCACATCCTCCTGTTCTACCTAATCAGCCTGTTTCACGCTGTCCCTATAAACTTCAATGCCCCTCTCAGTAGTGAATTCTGAAGGCAAGCATTCATTCAGGACTTCCCCGACCTCCTCCCACTCATGACGCAAATTCCCTCCACAATTTGTGATGAGCCCTACCCTCACTCTGGCCGTCCGCTTGTTCCTGATATAAGTGTAGAATGTCTTAGATTTTACCTTAACACTAACCAAAAGGCTTTTTCATGCTCGTTCCTTCCTCTCATGGGTTCATTTTTCAGTTCTTTCCTGGCTAACTTGTAACCCTCTAGAGGCCTGTCTGATCCTTGACTCCTCAACCTTATGTAAACTTCCTCCTACCTTTTGACTAGATGTTCTCCATCCCTTGGCATAATTGAAGTATGAAGCTGTAAATGGATGGGAGCTGCATATCCTGTCACTTCAATCATGGGCTGCATGTTTCCCCACCCTGGGCAGTGATCTAACACAATGTTTACTGAACAATGTACTGGGGTGTGGACACAACACTAACTGCTCCAGCTTTACAGTGAAATTCACGGTTTTACACTGCATATCTCCTCATGCGCCGTTGTGGTCTGCACTGTCTGTACAGAGTACTGGGTTGTATTGAGCATTACACTAGCCTGGTCTGCACTGTGCTCCATGCTAAACAGATATCTCATCTGGATTATGGTGTCTGATTCTGTGAGGTGGATAGGGCATCTGATATAACTTACCATTTGAGCGTATCTCTCAGTATATTTATTTCATGTTCTTATTCTTGTTATTGTACCCCACACACACCCCTACCTCCCAAAGTCTGATTCCTCCACACAGTACCATTTCAATGAGAAGAGCCACGTTTATCCAATTTTTCAGTCAAGTAATCATCCAATTCTAACATGAATATTCGAACTTCTGTAACTTAACGTAGCAGTTGGTGCTCATATCCCTGGATTTCCGGGGAAGTCACTATCAAGTTAGGACACAATGTACAAGATGTATGGTTTGAGATCTCCTGTATGTTTCGGCTGTGGGTCCCAATTGGCTCCTTACTGTATCGAAAACTGGCATTGTGTAGCCGTGATTGTTCAGAATTCTTTCTCCCATGGGGCATCTGGCACACCAGACACAATGCTTATGGTTACACAAAGGCCCTGACCAAAATAGCCAATAAGCCCGTGTCTCCATGATTCAACAAGGGCCGCCACTTCCTACCAAAGAGTTCCATTTTCTGGTGATTCCATTATTGCAAGCAAGTTCAGGGGTATGTGCTCCATAACTAACCTACACCACCCCGAGAATCATGGGGTATTTTCCGACACCCACCTCATCAGAATGCTCTTCCTCGCACAAAATGAAAGAATAGTAAACAATCTCTTCCCAAAGATAGATGATTCGGCGAACCCAAATGGAAATACACCAGATCTACCTTGACCTCGTTTCCCTAGACCCCTTCCAAAACACTCACTATAGCGCCCCAATACCTACAAAGTTTGTGGCATGAACACAAACAATGAGTAAGAGTACCAACACGTGTTTTACATTTGGGAACATTGAGGACGCTCCTTTCTTAAATTTGGCAAGCCACTCAGATGCCAAACAAACCCTGTGGAGCACCTTCAGCTGCATAGCTTGCGTCCTAGTGTAAATCAAAATCTTCCGGACATTTTCCCAAATATCTGGCCACTCCTCTGGTGAAGATTTCTACTCCCAAATGCTGAACACAAATTCCACACAACTGTTCGATGTTCTTTGAGACACTACCTCCTATTAAGTGCTAGAGAGTGCTGACCGAGAGAGTGCCCGTGAACTGAAGCACTTTCATCTCCATATTCGACATATAGGGAATAACAGTTAATGTACTCTTTTTCTGTATAAAATCTCTAATCTCTAAGTCAGGAAAAAGGTCCCTCCTAGATAGTTCATATTTCTGGTTCAGCTGCTCGAAAGACTTCATTCCCTCCCCGTCAAATAACTCTCCCAAACAGGAAACTCCTCTGGATTTCCAGAGCCAAAATCCAGAATCCATCAATCCTACAATGGGAGTAAAAGGAGAAGTTTGTTTTTGTAAATTGCCCTCACTTTGTTGTATCATTCTCCATGTTTTAACTCTGTTAATGACAATTGCATTTCAGCAATGGTCCATAACATTCCGCATCTTGTCCATGACCAACAGATTAACGAGGGGACATTTTGCCTGGGAGGCAACGATGTCCAACTACATTGACCGCGGGTCTTGACAAATCAATTCAGCCACATAGGCTAGGAGGGAACTCAATTGGTATATGGTAAAGTGTGTAAAATCCACATCCCACAGCCTCCGCAGAAACTGCAACTGGATGAACTTCGTAAGAGGCCGCCCGTGATGCCAAATAAAAGATCCAAGCCGACTGTAAAGCTCCCTCTAGGCTGGCTGAGCAGCACAAATAGGTGCATTTGCCTGGGATATAATAAACGAGGAAGTACATTCATTTTGACCGGAGATATTCTACCCAACCAGGATATAGAAAGATCCTCCCAGTGCTGAAGGTCCTGCCTTATTTTCTCGAGCAACTGCAAGAAGATAGGTTGTCTAATTGATTGAACGCTGGGGTGATAAAAATGCCTAAATACAGGAAACCTCCCTCTGACCAACTGAAAGTGAATCGGATTCCATCACCAAGACTGGGTATTCTAATCAGACCCTGAAAGGCATGGTCTCTGATTTCATAAAATTGACTTTATATCCTAAGAATGATCCAAATACATGAATCACTTGGGGCACAGATATCATCGAGTGAGTTAGAAAGAGAAGAACGTCATCTGCAAAAAATGCGATTTTATGACATCCTGATCCTACCTCCAGGGCAGTAATATTGTGGTCCCTCCAGATGGGCTCTGCCAAAGGTTCAATCACCAATATAAATAGTAACGGTGAAAGAGGACACCCTTGACGGCTGCCTCTGCCATTGGTAAAATTGCCAGACTTTATACCATGAGTGAGATCCGCTGCTTTGTAACTGGGCAATACTGTTATCCACCTGGCAAAGGCCCCTCCAAGGCCAAACCATTCCAGGACATAAAAGAGGTATGGTCCATCCACCAGGTCAAATGTTTTCTCTGCATCCACTACCAAGCCTGAAATCGACCCTTGCTGGCACACCTAAACCATATTAGCACTCTCCTATTATTATCAGACACCAGTGACCCCTAATAAAACTTGACTGGTCCTATTTCACAATGAAGGGCTAGCCCTTCTCCAGCTTCAGCGCCAGCATTTTCACTAAAATATTAATGTCCACGTTTAATTAGGCTATATGAAGTGCAATCATCGGGAGAATAAGATAAATATTTACTTCTCTCGGCTAGGATGGGAGGTCGGCCTGACTGTACGAATAATTGTACATTTCCCACATTGGCCCGGCCAGCATGTCTACGAACTCCTTTTAAATTTCACTCTAAAATCCATCTGGGCCCTGTGCTTTACCACTCTGGAGCTGCCTCACCGCCTCTTGCATCTTTTGGATTGTCAGAGGGGCATTCGAAAGTGACACCCACTCTGACGTTACACCTGGGAGGTCCAGGATACTGAAAAAAAGGGCTTCATTGTTGCCAATCTGTCCTTACAGCCCGCTGAGTGGAAGAGCCCAGAAAAGAACGTCATGAATGCTGCATTAATCTTTCTGGGATCGCAGGTGATTTTATCAGCACACGCGCTAATGGATGTGATCGACTTGGGGCACTCTTCTTTCTGGCCAAGTACACCAGATATCTACCCGAATTATCACCATACTCGAGTACCCGTTCAGAGTAGCGCGGAGCATTGTAATCTGCTGCAATTTATTTACAGACGGTCTGTCAAAATACGGTCTGTCAGCTGCTGCTCTCCCTTCTACTGCTTCCGAGTCGCCGAGTAAGAAATAATGAAATCCCTTGCATAGGTCTTGGGAGTCTCCCAGAGCACTGTCGGTTTACTGTCCGTCCAAATTAATGGACTTTTTTAAAAAATCCCATGAAAAATATTCAATAAGAAAGCAAATCTTAGCAGGACTTATACACTTAATGGTAAGATCTTAGGAAATGTTGCTGAACAAAGAGACCTTGGAGTGCAGGTTCATAACTCCTTGAAAGTGGAGTCGCAGATAGATGGGATAGTGACGAAGGCGTTTGTATGCTTCCCTTCATTGGACAGAGGTCTGAGTATAGGAGTTGGGAGGTCATGTTGCGGGTGTACAGGTCATTGGTTAGGTCAATGTTGGAATATTGCATGTAATTCTGGTCTCCTTCCTTTCGGAAAGATGTTGTGAAACTTGAAAGGGTTCAGGAAAGATTTACAAGGATGTTGCTGGGGTTATAAGATTTCAGCTACAGGGAGAGGCTGAACAGGCTGGGGCTGTTTTCCCTGGAGCGTCATAGCCTGAGAGGTGACCTGATAGAGGTTGACAAAATTATGAGGGGCATGGATAGGACAAATAGACAAAGTCTTTTCCCTGGGGTCGGGGAGTCCAGAACTAGAGGGCATATGTTTAGGGTGAGAGGGGAAAGATATAAAAGAGACCTAAGGGTCAACTGTTTCACGCAGAGTGTGGTACGCATATGGAATGAGCTGCCAGAGGATGTGGTGGAGGCTGGCACAATTGCAACATTTAAGAGGCATTTGAATGGATATATGAATAGGAAGGGTTTGGAGGGATGCGTGCCGGGTGCTGCGAGGTGGGACGAGATTTGGTTGGGATATCTGGTCGACATTTACGGGTTGGACCGAAGGGTCTGTTTCCATGTTGTACATCTCTATGACTCTATGACTAGCTCTCCCTCAGGAGGAAAGTATTCATGCACCACTGTTGCGCGCCTGTCCCATCACCACCATTCATAACCTTGATATACACTGCCACAAGATCAGAAATGGCTATGTTCCCAATTCTACAGAACAGCACTGAATTCAAAAAGGCCAATGGGACAAAAAAAAAACATGTCAATGCTCGTTTGGCACTAATGTGGGATAGGTAAAAATGTGAGGTCCCTACCCTAATGGTGGGCCATCTCCACACATCCACCAAGCCCAGCTCCCTGTTTAGATCCACCAGCTGCTAGATTGCAGGGAAATATCCGCGATAACCCAAACACCCTATCCACCTTGGGATCCCTATGTCGGTTAAATTCTCCCCCTATAATTTGATAACGCTCCCCAAGGGCCATCAACCTGGAGACCGCATCCGTCAATGTGAAGGGTGTACCAGCGGCAAGATGGAGGACGGGAAAACTTTGTGGCTTTTTTTGAGGTATTTTAGATGCTGGTGGTGATTTTCTCGAATTCCAGGAGCAGCAATTACTGTTTTATATGCTGTTGCATTGCTTTGGAACTTTGCGGAAAAACCAATGACAAAACAACTGCAGTTTCAAAAGCGGCAAGAACAGACAAAAGAAGCACATGGTGAGGACAATGTTGGGGAGAGAGACAGAGAGAGCGAGCGAGAGAGAGAGAGAGAGGCAGAGAGACGGAGAGACAGAGACAGAGACAGAGAGCGACAGAGAGAATCTGCACAATTATTGCCTTTGTTGTTTTTGAATTTATGTATCGCTGGACATCGGAGTGCGTCTGGGAAAATTAACAAACAGTGAATTTCACGTCTAATCTTGGAGAAACCTGTTCGGACGAAGTTCACAACACAGAATCAGATAAGTTAATCGTTGTTTTAAGTCTGCCCAATAGAAAGGCTGCAGTAGTGAGTATTGTGGGTTCTTTCTTGATTATATATTTTTGGATATGAGTCTCTTGATTAAACTTAAAATATAAGCCATAGCTGTTCATTTAACCTGGTGCATTGTTTTTAGGAGAAGGTGTTATTTACTGGGTGTATAAATTGCGAAGGAGCAAAAATGGCCTTTGCAATGAAATGTACTTCTTGTCAGATGTGGGAGTTTAAAGGCAGTTTAAGGGTTACTGCGGATTATATCTGCCACAAATCAAATGGATCGGTTGGATAAACAGTTAGAAGCGATGAGGAATTTGCAACAGCAACAGTATGTGATGGATGGCAGTTATAGGAAGGGGGGGAAGTCTCAGATGCAGTCACATAGATGGGTTAACTCCAAGAAGGTTAAGAGAGGTAGGCAGATAGCTTTTGTGAATGTACCCATCTTAAAAAGGTATGCTGTTTTGGAAAATGTAGGTGGAGATGGACTCTCAGAGGAACGTAGCACAACAGTCAAGTTTGTGGAATTGAGACAGGCTCTAATGCAACGAGTGGTACATCGGCTTCCAAGAGATCAATTGTGCTAGGAGATTCTGTAGTCCGAGGTACAGACAGATGTTTCTGTGGCCAGTAGAGGAAAAGCACAATGGAGTGATGTTTCCCAGGTTCCAGAATCAAGGATTTCTCAGAAAGGGTGCAGAATGTTCTCTCGGTGGGGGAGGTGGGGTGGGGGGAGGATTCAGCAAGAGATCGTTGTCAACATTGTCTAACAGGGAAGGCAGATGAACTCAGGGCATGGTTAGGAACATGGGACTGGGATGTTATAGCAATGACAGAAACGTAGCTCAGTGATGGGCAGGACTGGCAGCTTAATGTTCCAGGAAGGAGAGAAAGGGACGCAATAGAGGAGGGGGAGCGGCATTTTTGATAAGGGTTAGCATTACATCTGTGCTGAGGAAGGATATTCCAGGAAATATATCCAGGGACATTATTTGGGTAGAACTGAGAAATAAGAAAGAGATGATCACCTTTTTGGGATTGTATTATAGACCCCACCAATTGTCAGAGGAAAATTGAGAAACAAATTGAAATGATATCTCAGCTATCTATAAGAATAATAGGGTAGGTAAGGGAAGGGATTTTTACCTTTCCAAACATAGACTGGGACTTCCAATGTGTTAAAGGTTTAGATGGAGAGGAATTTCTTAAAAGCGTGCAAGACAATTTTCAAATTCAACATGTGAATACACCTACGAGAGAAGGTGCAAAACTTGACCTACTCTTGGGAAATAAGGTAAAGCAGGTGACTGAGATGTCAGTGGGGGAGACCTTTGGACCAGCGACCATAATTCTATTCGTTTTAAAATACTGATGAGAAAGGATAGGCGAGATCTAAAAGTTGAAGTTCGAAATTTGAGAAAGGCCACTTTTGACGGTATTAGGCAAGAACTTTCGAAAGCTGATTGCAGGCAGATTTTCGCAGGTAAAAGGATTGGCTGGAAAATGGGAAGCCTTCAGAAATGAGGTAACAAGAATCAAGAAAAAGTATATTCCAGTCAGGGTGAAAGGAAAGGCTGGTAGGTATAGGGAATACTGGATGACTAAAGCAATTGAGGATTTGGTTAAGAAAAAGAAGGAAGAATATGTCAGGTATAGACAAGATAGATCGAGTGAATCCTTAGAAGTGTATGACGGAAGTTGGATATACTTAAGAGGGAAATCAGGAGGGCAAAAGGTTGACATGAGATAGCATTTGCAAATATAAATAAGGAGAATGCAAACGGTTTTAACAAATATATTCGGGACAAAAAGGTAACTAGGGAGAGAATAGGCCCCCTCAAAGATCAACAAGGCTGCCTTTGATTGGAGCCGCAGAAAATTAATAGTTTGCATCAGTATTTACTGTGGAAAAGGATAGGGAATATATAGAGGGTAGGAAAATACATGGTAACATCTTGCAAAATGTCCAGATTACAGAGGAGGAAGTGCTGGATGTCTTGAAACCGGTAAAGGTAGATAAATCACCAGGTCCTGATCAGGTGTACCCGAGAACTCGTATAGAAGCTAGAGAAGAGATTGCTGGGCACCTTGCTGAGGTATTTGTATCATCGATAGTCCCACATGATGTGCCGGAACACTGGAGATTGGCAAACGTGGTGCCTCTGTTTAAGAAGGCCAGTAAAGACAAACCAGAGAACTATAGACCGGTAAGCCTGACCTCGGTGATGGGCAAGTTGTTGGAGCGAATCCTGAGGGACAGGATGTACATGCATTTGGAAAGGCACGGTCTCATTATGGATAGCCACCATGGCCTTGTGCGTGGGAAATCATGTTTCACAAACTTGATTGAGTTTTTTGAAGAAGTAACAAAAAGGATTGATGAGGGCAGAGCAGTGGATATGATCTATGTGGACTTCAGTAAGGTTCGACAAGCTTCCCCATGGGAGACTGATTAGCAAGGTTACATGTCATGGAATACAGGGGGAAATTTCTATTTGGATACAGAACAGGCTCAAAGGTAGAAGAGAGAGGGTGGTGGTGGAGGGTAGTTTTTCAGAATGGAGGCCTGTGACCAGTGGAGTGCCACAAGGATCGGTGCTGGGTCCACTACCTTTTGGCATTAACATAAATGATTTGGATGCGAGCATAAGAGGTACAGTTAGTAAGTTTGCAGATGACACCAAAATTGGAGATGTCATGGACAGCGAAGAATGTTTCCTCAGATTACAACAGGATCTAGACCAATTGGGCCAATGGGATGACAAGTGGCAGATGGAGTTTAATTCAGATAAATGCGAGGTGCTGCATTTTGTGATAGCAAATCTTAGCAGAAATTACACACTTAATGGCAAGGTCCAAGGGAGTGTTGCTGAACAAAGAGACCTTGGAGCGCAGGTTCATTGCTCATTGAAAGTGGAGTCGCAGGTAGATAAGATAGTGAATAAGGCGTTTGGTTTTTTTTTATTGTTTAGAGTATTGAGTACAGGAGTTTGGTGGTCATGCTGCGGCTGTACAGGACATTTTTTACACCACTGTTGGAATATTGCATGTTACTCTGGTATCCTTCCTTTCAGAAAGATGTTGTGAAACCTGAAAGGGTTCAGAAAAGATTTACAAGGATATTGCAAGGGTTGGAGGATTTCAGATATTAGGAGAGGCTGAACAGACCGGTGCTGTTTTTTCTGGAGATTCGGAGGCTGAGGGGAGACCTTATATAGTTGCACAAAATTATGAGGGACATGGATAGAGTAAATAGACAAAATATTTTCCCTGGGGTTGGGGTGTACAGAACTAGAGGGCATAGGTTTAGGGTGAGAAGGGAAAGATAGAAAAGAGACCTGAGAGGCAACCTTTCAAGGGTGGTACGTGTGTGGAATGAGCTACCAGAGGAAGTGTTGGAGGTTGGTACAATTGCAACATTTAAAAGACATTTGGATGGTTATATGAATAGGAAGGGTTTACAGATATGTGGGCTGGGTGCTAGTAGGTGCAACTAGATTGGGTTGGGATATCTGGTCAGCATGGACGGGTTGTACCGAATGGTCTGTTTCCATGCTGCACATCTCTATGACTCTATGACTCTCTCCCATGTTCCTCTCTATGTATTAAGGCTTTATGGATCAGAAACAGCTGGCATTCGTTTTTAATTTGAACAAACAACTGACATAGAAGATTCTTCTGAATGAGAAAATCTGCTCCTCTACGTTTTGAATTAAAGGATGAAAATAATACCCAGCCAAACACTCTCTTCTGGAACTGTAAATGTTCCTTATCGGTTAGATATCTTTTTTTCTGGCACCAAGGCTACATTGACTC
Source organism: Hemiscyllium ocellatum (assembly GCF_020745735.1). Lineage (NCBI taxonomy): Eukaryota > Metazoa > Chordata > Chondrichthyes > Orectolobiformes > Hemiscylliidae > Hemiscyllium > Hemiscyllium ocellatum. The sequence continues at coordinate 6,121,843 of NC_083408.1, forward strand.
TTTCCTTTCCAAGGCCTGAAAGCATTAATTGGTGAATGACTCCCGTTTCATGTTCCAGGAGCACCATTTAAATGAGCGGTTAGCCATAACCATCTGATACAGCCCGCGATCAACCTGTGAGGAAGGACTTCTTTTCTTGTGCACTGCGAGAATGTGGTAAACAGTTTGTATAAACTTGAAAATACAACTGCATAAACTACCAACTCTAAACTCCTAACCACTCCTTGTAAAATGAACTAACATATAACACAAATAAGAGGTGATTCTTCCTCCTTCCCCACAGGGAGCGCTTATACTACCCACTAATCCCCCTCGGCTCCTACTAGTTGAAGCTGCTCGCCAAACCCAGGCAAAACAAACTTTAAAAAGTCACATGTTCTTACACAAGAATATTAAAAGTGGGCACTCAATCCGTCTCATCCCTTTTCCAAGGCAGTCCTGGTGAAAAAAAGGAACCCTCCACCTACCCTCCCCCCGCCCCCACGAACACTGCCTCCATTCCGTACTAAGAGAGAGAAATGTATAGGGAATTATAGAGAAAAAAGCTTAATGGGAGGGAAGGAAGAAAGGAGAAAAGAGGGAAAGAAAAATGAATGGGACCTCTACATATTAAAAACAAAACAAAACCAGGTAAACGAGGGAAACCACAGAGGAAACAAAGAGAACATGATTGCCCATATTATTTGAGCCAGCCAATTTATCTTAAGGTGTCCAGGAAATCCTTTACATTTTCTAGTGAGTCAAAACTAAACACGGGCCCTCCGTGGTTGAAACGTAATATTGTCGGTATCTTACAATATACTGAATTTTCAATTCCCTCAGCTTCCTTTTTACTCTATCAAAGGCCTGCCTCTTGTGGATCATGGCCACAGAAAGGACATGGAAAAACATAATTCGTGATCCTTTGGATATAAGAGTTGTGGATCCTTCCCCAGTGCTGGAGAACCATTTGTTTCTCTCAATAGTGTTGGAGTTCTACAAGGAATAGGCGGCGGGTGTTGGTCTCACCCGGGCTCGCGCACTGCCAGCCGCTGGGCCTGCTCGACCTGCACCCAATCCGCCACGTATTCCAGCTTCAAAATCTACCGAAGCCATTTCTCCAAAAACTGATGGGCTGGCCTTATTCTTCCCGTTCCGGCAGCCCGAACAGGAAGATATTCTTATGATGGCTTCGATTTTTAAAGTCGACCTGCTCTTCCACGTCGGGTACCCGCCATCCCAAGGTTTCGACCCGACCTGCAGGGGATTCCACTGCAGTTTTGGAGGACACAGTCCGCTGCTCCACCTCCATGACATGTGTCTGAGACGCTGGATCTCCTAGTCATGCTTCTGCAGCATGGTCTAGAACGGTTCCAGCCTGGTCTGGGTCTCCTCCATCTCGGAATCAATCCTCTCTCGGAGTTTTACGTATTCCATGACCAAGCACTGCTCTAATGGTAAGTCCCTTGGCAGGTTCGCAGAGACCAACGGCAGGGCCGCGGGCGAATCCGTTGCTGCAGGGCAGTGCCTGCTAATTGCGATCCATGTGGTGTTTTACACTTGGTCATTTTCCTTACTCACTTCAACTGACAAATATCAATATCGGGGATCAGTATTTTTACCACAATGGATAAGAAAGAGAAGGTGAATTGACCACTTTGTCTGGGTTCTGGTGTAGAGCTGAGCAGGGCAAACCCACTGGGTCGGCAACATTTTCGATCTGCCCCGAAAAGAAATCACCTTTAATGACGTTTTTTGAAAAATGGTTTGAAGCTGTTTCTTGTAGACAGAGACAATGGCAAACTAGTAGATGTGATACAGTTTGATATTCAGTTTTAAGAGCTCAGACAGTAAGTAGTAAATAATATTAAACCAAAGTGGTTCAGGAGAGACATTTGGAAATTGAAAGGTAAAGGTGAAGTTGGCCTTCATTTAAAGGAAACGGGAACATGGAAGTAAAGATGTTCTGCACAGGCTGCATGGAATGCGGATGAGATTATACCTGTGTTCTGTACTGTTTCCAAAAATGAGAGGTGATCTCAGGGAAACTTAGAAAATTCAAATACAGGAGACTAACTAATACGAGTGCTTGAAGAAATGCAGCAGGCAAGGTTCGAGAGAATTCCAATATACTCTACAAAACAAATATCTAGTAGAACAGAATAACCAGGGAACAATTAGATCCAATTAGAAACCAAGGGGGCAATCAGTACGTGAAGCTGGAGAACATTGGTGGATTATTACACGAGTGCTTCTTACCTATTTTACCTGGGAGACGAAGGATGCAGTTGCAGAATTCGAGAAGATGCATTGAGAGCTCTAAACTAAGATGCAAGTTGGGATGATGTAAACCTACATGAGTTGTATCACAGGATCGTGTTTCAGACAAGAGACGAAATTATCTGACCAAATGTTTAAGTCTATTCTGACCAAAAGGTAGGTTCCAGACGACTGGAGAGCAGCAAATGTGTTGGAGATAGACCAGTGTCTTTTGGTGCACCACAGGGAGCAGTGCAGTATACTTTATTATTTGTAATATTCAGAAATTGTGTAATTATGAATGTGAAGGGGTCGTGTGAGGGGAGAATTAGGGCGTGTGATAGGTAAGATTCTGTTTGACACAAAGATTAGCCAGGTCGTTGGCAGTTAGGAGGAAGACCTTATTTTAGAGGAAGATACAGATGGAATGGTCAGAAGGTCAGATCAATGGCAGATGTAATGTAACGCTGATAAATATGAGGTGATGTACTTTGGAAGAAGGAGCCAGACAGGGGAATACTCAATGAATGGCAGCACACTAGGAAGCTCAGAGGTTACTTCTCCACACATCTCTGAATGTGATTGAACAGTGTAATATCTAGTTCAGAAAGCACATGGGACTGCAGGCATTTTGTTTATTCATCGAGACGTTCATAATATGATTGTAAACACACCATTGTTTAGGCCATAGATAGAATGCTGCGTGCAGTTCTGGGAGCTACATTACAGTAAGAATATGATTGCACTGGAGGGGGTACAGATGAGATTCACCGAGATATTCACTGGGATGGAATTTATCAGGGATGAAGAGAGATTGGATAAGCTCGGGTTGTTTACTTTCGAACAGATAGGGCTGAAGGGGAGGTGATTCAGAAGGATAAGATTACAAGGGACATGGACAAGGTGAACAGACAGCAGCTGCTCCTTTTGGTCAAAGGGCCAAGAACAAGGGATAAGACATTTAAAGTGAAGGTTTAGAGAGACTTTGGCAATTGTTTTTCACGCAGAGATTGTTGTGGTCTAGAATGCACTCCCTGAGAGGGGTGTCATCGTGGGTCACCTCACAACTGTGAAGAAGTACATGGACCAGCATCAGACTCTCATAACATTCCCAGCTACAGGCTGCATGTAGGAATGTGGGAATAATGTATATCATGCTGTATTTCTGATCTTGCAGAATATCTCCTTCTCTGATTGTATGATTGTGAAAGTGTAGTCATTGAGCAGCCTAAGGCAGACATTGCTGGGTTCTGAAAACACGTATCAATTAAGGTTATACGACTCAACTGCAATAACTTCCAAAAGTATGTCATTGTGAAAATAAACAAAAAATAGCAGTTTATTACAATCTGAAACCAGAGAATATGGAATCGAATCAGGGAATTCGCAAAACTGTGAAGCAAGTACTTCAATTCTGTCTTCACAGAAGAAAACATCAACAAAATAAGAAAAACTTCCATGCACGACTAGGAACTCCAAGTCATGTGAAAAAAAATAGAATTAAATTAGTAAATACATGGTTTTATAGAAAATATTGGGACTGAATGTAATGAACATAGACAACGTCAGCATAAATTTAGGCAATGGAAATCAGATCCTGGCTGGTTAGTTAATTATGGTGAAGCAATGGATGCAATGTATCTGAATATTTGGAAAGTTTTTCGGTAAAGTTTCAAAACTAGTGTGCAGCATCGCATCTTATGGAACTCGGGCTAACGTATGGATCTGGCCTTAGCACGGCATAGCTGGCAGGAAACAATGAGTGGAATATTTTGATATCGATTTTAAGTTTACACTCAGGTATATTTTACAGGGTAAATACAAGACATGTCTGCATCAAACTGGCACCGCTTTAAATGATGTGAACACTGAATATTGAAAAAAAGAAAGGTATAGCTGAAAGAAAGTCCATGGGTCCTGAGTCAGCTCCTTACTATCGGTAACACCTGCATCCCCCATCACCGGACACAAGCTTCATCACCATTTACACCAGAGGCCACGAACATCGAAGTTGCTGATCCTCAGGTGCCATCTTTGCCGCTGGGCCAATACTCTTCCATCACCGCCTCGTCGCCCCCAATGGCAGACCCTCCAATATCAGAGACATGCCACTTACATGTCTCATCGATGTTGCCATGATGCCCTTCCATCGTCGACTTCATCAGCATCAACGCAGCACCCAAAACAACAACGAAGTCCACAAGCCTCTGGCATCACCTTATGCTACTGGGCCTACCTCACACACGTTGCCCCTGCTGATGTAGCAGGCTACAATTCCAGGTCCTGTGCTTGCTCCGGAAAAGTAAGCAGGGACACACTCTCCTCTTCACTGGGCCCAGCTCAAGGTCCATACAATGTGCTGCACTTGAAACCTCTCGAGGGCCATGCCCTGAGTCCATTCAAATCCTGCATGTTTGGGCTCTCGTTACTGCTGATGCTGTCCAAGCTACAAGGTCAGTAAGTTACAGAGAGAAAAGAGAGGGAGAGAAAATAAGGGGGAAAAGCAAGTCAGAGGGTACATGCTCCAGTAAAGGAGCGCTTGAACCAGAAATACCGGATTAAAAAGACCTTTTTATTGGAGTCGAAGGCTCATGGTGTATCACAGGGATCGGGGATTGGACCCCAGCTATACCTAACACACATGCAACATTTGGTTGAGGAAACCAAATGCAATGTTTTCCATTCTGCTGACAGCACTAAACCATCTTAGATTGTCAGTGGGTATGGGGGATGTAGAAACGCTCGAAATTGATTCAGATAAGTGGAGTGAATGTTTGGCAGATGTAGAGCAGTATGGGTAGATGTGACGTTGTGCCCTTCGTTGAATAAATAGAACAGCAGCTGACCAATTTAAAAGTGCTTGGTTCTAACATGCTGATCTGGAAAGGGACTTATGCTCCTTTATTTGCTTCCATCTGCGCAGCCTCCGAGGTCCATGTAGAGCAGTGAGTCCTGAATCCAGAAATCAATACGAGAAATAGCATTGGTACGCTGACCAGTGTATATAGACCCAGGAAGTGGGGAGCTGTAACATCGAAAAATATCTCCCTGTACACCAGTCACTGAAAGCAATATTGCAGGAACAGAAAGCAGTTAGTAAGATAAATAATGTGTTAACCTTCATTTCAGGGTGATTTGAGTTCAGGAGTAAGGTTGTTTTACTGCAGCTGTACAGGGCCTTGGTGAGACCCCATCTCGAACATTTTATAGTATTGTGTGCAGTTTTGGTCACCTTATCTAATAACGGACAAACCTGACATTGACGGAGTGCAGTGAAGAATGGCCAGACTGATCTCTGGATGACAGGTGAGTTGTGGGAGCAGAGTATGACGCGACTGGGCCTCTATTCTATGATATTTATGAAAGTGCGTGGAGATCTCAGTGAAATAATAAAACTCTGACAGGGTGAGACATATTGGAAGTATGGATGATAACTCCGCTGGCTGAGATATCCTAAACCACGGGCCACAGTATTAGGTGCAGACTGGCCACACTGCATTGAGATGAAAATAAATGTCTCAGAGACTGGTGAACCTAGGGAATTCTCTCCCAGATCAGTTTCCAGGCACTGATTATATACAAGGATTTCTGGACAGTAAGAGGGTAGTGATAACAGGCTTATGGTGTGAGATGAAGGGTCAGCTGTCCTTGCATAAATGGGATCGAACACTCTACCACTGTAGTTCCTATTTTATATTTTTCCGATGGTTAATCACGTTGCGGGATATGTGTATTGTTTGGGAAAACAGTAAGGAGATTTCCTCCATGAGCTGCAATGGGGGGAGGCTCAGTGTGTTGAATGACCTACTAATTTCCCGATGTTTCTGTGCAGTCTGTGGAAAAGCTCTGTCAATGCTGTCAGAAGCTCTCAGATTTCAATAAGGAAGTCTCTGCAGGGACAACAGAACTGTGTTTCCCACACCCTTTTCCTATACTGACGCTGGTGCTGTGAATTCTGTCCGGGTTTGTCGTTTAAGACTTCAGAGCAGTTTGATGCAATTGAGTGTCTTCCTTGGCACACTTAGAGACATTTGAAGTTTGTATTACATGTCTGTGTTCTTGGAGCCAGTTTTAGGCCAGAATAGGAAAGCACGGGAGATTCACTTCCTTAAAGTACATTGGAGAAGGAGATTGGTGTTTACAAATTCGCTTCAAGGTCACGACGACTGACCAGATTTTACAATTCGATGTTTTCTTAATTGTTTTTAACTTCCACCAGCTGCCAGAGCATTGGTCTGGTCTGTATTAGTAATCCAGTGACATTTCTACAACAGCACCATCTCCACATGGGGACCTATCAGAAATCATAATGAGCAAGTTATTTCTGTGCTGCTTGACAGATCTGTCGGAAATGACTCCCTTTGGTTGGAATATCGTGATGGGACAGAGGGGGTAGTAATTGGACAGATTGTAATTTTTCCCTCTTGGGGACTGGATATAGCGGAGTAAATTTCCACATTGCCATGTAGGTGCCAGACAGTGTACGGCACGGTGGCACAGTGGTTAGCACTGCTGCCTCACAGCGCCTGACACCCGGGTTCAATTCCCGACTCAGGCGACTGACTGTGTGGAGTTTGCACGTTCTCCCCATGTCTGCGTGAGTTTCCTCCGGGTGCTCCGGTTTCCTCCCACAGTCCAAAGATGTGCGGGTTAGTTGAATCGGCCATGCTATTGTGTTCAGCCGTTTCTTCATGTCACGTGCAGCGAATCGAATCGGTTAAAGACTGGCATCTGGGATTCTGTGAGTATCATGGTGAGGATGAGGTGGATCATCAATACCATGCTTCTGGCTGAGGATGGTGTAGATACTACATCCTTGACTTTTGCACAGGTGTACACGGCTGTTTCGTTATTTTGGATGGGGACATTTCAGGAGTCCTCTCCACCAGTAAGTTGTTTAATGTTCCATCGACCTTTATCCCTGGATGTGGCAGTCCTGCAAAGCTTAGATCTGATCTGTTTGAATTGGGATCAATTCTCCCTCTCCATCAGATGTTAGTTCCTCTGTTTGGAGTGTAACCAATCCAGTGCGATAGCTTGAACAAGTTATCATCAAGTTTAGGTACACATGGTTCTGGCTCTGGCATGCTCACACACACTCACTAAACTATGGATCTGCTTGTGCAGCTGTTGTGGTTTTTCAGCATCACATGTTAACCCAGTTTTATCTGCAATATCTGAAATTTAATTCTTCCAGTGACCCTTCTACAAAACTCCTAGTCTGTGCGGCAATCTTTGACCTTTTAGGTCCACTATCCATAATTATTTGCTGACATGAACATTTGTGCTTATCCTATTTATTTCTGGAGAAATTCCGCAGGTCTGGCAGCATCTTCAGAGACAGAGAAACAGAGTTAACGTTTCAAGTCCAGTGTGATGCTTCTTCAGAACTGAAAATGATTGGAAAATGAGCTTTTGATCCTTATCCGAGATGGGGGATGGAAAAGAGGGTGTGGCAACAGATAATCGGACTTTTAGCAGTGGTGAACGAGACGATGATGTAAAACGTGTTTACATTAATATATGATTGGGGGAAAGGGGTTCCTTCTCTTGAGTGCAAGATAAAAAAACACAAAAAGTCAAGATCAGAGGGAGGCCAAGAGGGTGAATGTGAACTATGTGGTATTATGTAGATCTGGGGAGAAGTAAGTTTTACTGCAGAGGTCATCACCCCCTTTAGAAAAAAGGAATTCAGGTGTTTGACCTCGTATTGGAACTAGTAAATGTTTCATGCTGCCTTAGCATTGTAACATGGAGAAAAGCAAATCACAATATGAAATTTGGAGTGTGTGTTGTTTACCAGCCGCATGTAGTATTGTTTCCAATTTGAGATGTTGATTTTGAAAAACTTCATCTTGAAGTTAGTATCAGGTGGAGTGTAGGAGATTAATGTGTGACATTATAAAAATTAGAAAATCATGGGAGGCATGGGTATGGTGAATGGACAAGGTATTTTCCACAGGATGGGGGATTTCAAACATAGAAGGCATAACGTTAAGGTGAAAGGGGGATATTTAAATGGGACGAAGGAGCTACGTTTTTACACAGGGGTGGTGAGGGTATGGAATGAGCTGCCAGAGGAAGAGTGGTAGATGCAAGTACAGCCGGAACATTGAAAAGACATTTGGACAAACATATGATGGGGATACATTTAGAGGCATGTGCGCCAAATGCAAGCAGATGGGACTAATTTAGTTTGGAAAACCTGGCCAGCATGGACAATTAGAAAAGCTTCACGCAGAGTCAGTGTGGTTTTGTGAACGGGAAGTTACATTTTGCCTTTTATGTTCATGCAAAGTGTTTCTGGAGATCCCTGAGAATGGAACAAGCGGATTTGATAGAGGGGATCTCGTACTCAGGAGACTTTCCAGAGATTTTCCACAAGGTATCACAAAATAAAAGTTCTTACACAATACAGAACCTCATAGCCTGACGGATAATTTATTAGCATGGGATGACGATTGGCTAACACAGAGAAATCAGAGAGTTAGGATGAATAGATCGTTATGATAAAAGTGTATCTGCTGGAGTACCACAGATATGTGTCCGATGGCATCAGTTATTTCCAATCTTTACTGATAGCCTGAAGGAGGGCACCACAGAGTGCACAATACAATTTCATTGCGGGATCCGTTATTTTAAACTGTGTTAACCCAACATCAATTCACCACGTCTTTTCAGACAAAAAAGATACAGTAATTAGGAATAGACACACGCCATTCCGCACTCCAAACCTGTCCCACATTCCCACTGTCTCTTTCCGATCAAATACTTATCAAATTCAGCCTCTGCTGCTGTCTCAGGAAGAGAATACCTGATAGCATAACACCACACAAGAATAATAAAAGGAGCAGAATTAGGCCGTTCGACCTATCGAGTCTGATATGTCGTTCAAGAATTTATTGTATGTTCCTCAACCTCATTTCCCCCCTTTTGCCTAGAATCCTTGAACCCCTTATAAATCAAAAATTGTTCTATTTGTGTCTTAATGAGACGAGTGTCTGCGTGTGTTTGTGTCCATCTGTTTTTTGTATGAGTATTTGTTTGTCTACGGCTGTCTGTGTACCTGCCTGTGTATTTCTATCTGTGTTTGTTTCTATTGTGTGTGCCTGTATCTGTCTTTGTGTACTTCTAAGTGTGTGCACGCTTGTCTTCTTGTATGTAGTGTACATATTCGTATATTGGGGTATTTACCAATGTTTCTATGTAATTCTATGCCTCCATCTCTGTGCTGTGAGGTATCTGTTGTTTTTAGAGTGAGAGAGCTGACGCTGGAACTGCCAGTGGGTTTAAAGTGAGAATTTCCCTTCGCTGATCATTGCTCCTCAGTTGGTCGGACGTTGATGTTTCAGAATCTTCACACAAGTCGTCCCGGTTCTCTTTGGCTCGTACTAAGGTCCTCCCCACACGGCGTGGGGAAGGGAGAGGGAACGGATATCAGGCATCCCACCACCTAGATTGGCCCTTTCTCTCCTATTCCACGCTGTTTCTCCTGGAATGGGAGAAAGGGAGGGTGTGTTTTTGTGTGTGTGGGGTGGGGGCGAGTCGTTGGCCCTGCTGATAGTGCAGGTCCAGGTGGAGTGACATGGTGAGGTGTCCTGAGTGATTCAGTCCACAGTGTTGTATTCATTCGTTATTAATGTGGAGGCCACTGCATAAGTGACAGAGAAGGTGAAGAAAAGAAGTTCAATAGTGAATTCAATAGTGAGAGTGTTAGTGCCTGAGCCTTATTTGGAGATAGAGCTTGAGCCTTGTTCGGGGGTTGGGGCTATAATAGGTATGCACTGAGTGTGAGGGAGCAGACAGAATACAGTGGCACTTATCCTAGCAGAGCGGGGAAGCTTATTCATGCTTGTCCTGTATCGTTGGACATTTCTTCAGATCATCCCAGCTTCGAGGTGAGCCTCCCCGAATGTCTAGTCCATGTGTATCATTAATAACAATGCAGACTATGTCCCTCATCGTTCACAGAATCAGTGTAGGCAGAACTTACAAATAGCAAGGAGATGCATACATTGGTGGGTTATATAACTAAACCAAAACGGTAACAGAAAGTCTGAACATCATGTGCTCTGAAAATTACACATGCAAGTGTTGTGAATACTGCAGTCTTATTGGATGGTCTCAAGTTGTAGCTAAACTGCGTTAACTAAGTGACTGCACATGCTGTGGAAAATAAATTCCATAAGTGTATATGAGGTGCGTTGAAGTGTATGTTGTGAACCAAACTAGACAGCAGGTTATTTCGGAGTTTGTGTTGTGTGGTAAGAAAGATTAATTTCGACCTTACACTGAAGCAGCTTTTGAGGAATAGTGATGTTAATAAGGTTCATTTTACATGGCGTCCGCATACAATATCAAATGTGTGAACATTCTGGTCAAACCTCATGGTATCCCGGAGGGTAGAGGGTCAAGTTCACTCCAGTAAATTTCGAAAGAACAATATAACATTCAGTGGGAGAAAAACAATGGTTGTTCAGATCACAGAGTTCTACAGCACGGACTCAGGTCCTTCAGCTCAAAGTGGTCGATTCTGAACAAAATGTCCATTCACACCAACCCATTTTACTGCCATTGCCCTGCATCCTTCTAACGCTTTCCTATCCGTATATTTGTCCAAATGTCTTTTAACCCCTGCCAACTCATTTCATATGCAGACCAAGATGTGTGTAAAGGTCATTGCTCATCAGTGTCCCTTTTATTCTTACCCCCTGATCTTAAACAGATGCCCTCTCGTCCGCGATTGCTGTCCAACACTGGGAAGAAAGGATTGGGTGCATTCATGCCTCCTGTGATCGTTTAAGCGGATTGGAGAATGGCTAATGTTGTACCACTTTTAAAGAAAGGTGGGAGATAGAATGCAGGAAATTATAGGCCAGTTAGTCTGACCTCAGTGGTGGGAAAGATGCTGGAGTCTATTATAAAGGACGAAATTGCGACACATCTGGCTAGTAGTAACAGGATAGGTCATAGCCAGCATGGAATTATTAAGGGGAAATCATGCTTAACTAAACTTCTGGATTTTTTTAAGCATGTTAACTCTGAAGATGGACGAGGGAGATCCAGGAGATGTAATGTACCAGACTTTCATAAAGCTTTTGATAAAGTCCCACATAGGAGGTTAGTGAGCAAATTTAGGGCGCATGGTATTGGGGGCAAAGTACTAACTTGGATTAAAAGTTGGTTGACTGACAGGAAACAAAGAGTAGCAATAAACTGCTCCATTTCAGAATGGCAGGTGGTGACCAGTGGAGTGCCACAGGGATCAGTGCTGGGACCGCAGCTCTTTATAATATATATTAATGATATAGAAGATGGTATTAGTAATAACATTAGCAAATTTGCTGATGATACTAAGTTAGGTGGAAGGGTGAAATGTGAGGAAGGATGTTAGGAGATTATATGGTGACCTGGACAGGTTAAGTGAGTGGTCAGAATCATGGCAAATGCAGTTTAATGTGGATAAATGTATGGTTATCCACTTTGCTGGCAAGAAAAGGAAGGCAGATTACTACCTAAATGGAATCAATTTAGGTAAAGGGGCAATGCAAAAAGATCTGGTATACAAGTCAATGAAGGTAAGCATGCAGGTACAGCAGGTAGTGAAGAAGGCTAATAGCATGCTGTCCTTAATAACAAGAGGGATTGAGTATAGAAGCAAAGAAGTTCTTCTGCAGCTGTACAGGGCCCTGGTGAGACCACACCTGGAGTATTGTGTGCAGTGCTGGTCTCCAAATTTGAGGGAAGGCATTTCTGGCTATTGAGGAAGTGAAGTGTAGGTTTATGAGGTCAATTCCTGGAATGGTGGAACTACCTTACGCTGAAAGACTGGAGTGATTGGGCTTGTATACCCCTGATTATAGAAGACTGAGGGGGGATCTGAATGAGACATACATGATTACTAAAGGATTGGACACTCTGGAGGCAGGAAACATGTTTCTGCTGATGCGTGAATGCTGAACCAGAGGACATAGCTTAAAAATACGGGGTAGACGATTTAGGACAGAGATGAGGAGAAACTTCTTCAACCAGGGAGTGGTGGCTGTGTGGAATGCTCTGCCCCAGAGGGTAGTGGAGGTCCAGTCTCTGGATTTATTTCAGAAATAGTTGGATAGAGCTCTTGAGGATAGTGGAATCATGGGTTATGGAGATAAAGCAAAACCAAGATACTGATTAAGGATGATCAGCCATGATCATATTGAATGGTCATACACGCTCGAAAGGCAGAATGGCCTACTCCTGCGCCTATTGTCGATTTGCTATTGTCTAATGTCTATAAGAACCCTCTCAGTCTCATATACTCTAAAGTAAAATGTCCTAGCTTGTCCAACCTCTCCCTAAAACTCAGACCATTAAGACCTTGGCAACATCCTTATAACTTTCTTCTGCACTCTTTCCAATTTAATAACATCCCTCCGATAGCAAAGTGAACAAAACTGATCATGACGCTTCACAAAATGCCTCACTAGTTTCCTGTATAACTGCGACGTAACTCCTTAACTTCGATACTCAGTGCTCTGTTTGATGAAGGTCAGTGTGCCAAAAGCCTTCTGCACTGCCCTGTCTACTTGTGAATCAACTTTCAGAGCACCGTGCACCTGAACTCCAAGGTCCGTCTGATTCAATAAACACCTTAAGGCCCAACCATTCATCATGAAACTCCAACCTCGACTCGAATTTCTAAAATACAAGAACGCACTCCGATCTTTATTAAACTGAATTTTCCATTTCTCAGTCCACTTCTCCAGCTGATCAAGGTACTGCTGAAATTTCTAAAATTCCTGATAGCCTTTCTCACTCTCCATGATGTTGCCTATTTTAGTATCATCATCAAACTTAAAAATCATGCCTGTGCATTCTCATCTAGATCATACATGTATGTAATAGGCAAATTATACATATATATACAGATATATATAATACATCTGTGATGTGGATCAGAGAACATGTATGTATAATATATATATAAACAAATAATGTTCCCAGCACCGACCCCTGAAGTATTTCACTATTCAGAAGTCTCCAGTCCGACAAGCATCCTTCCTACATTACACTCTGCTTCCTACCACCAAGCCAATTGTGTAAGTAATTTACCAGCTCCCCTGGATTCCAGGGGATCAAACATTCCAGAGTAGCTGATCTTTTGTAACCTTATCAAAGGCCTTACTGATATCCATATAGGCTATGTGCATCATTCTGCCCTCATCACTATTCATCGTCTCTTCATCTAAGCACTGTAAGAAGTTTGAGAGCCATGATCTCTCTTGCACAAAACCATGCGGACTGCTGCTAATAAAACCCCGTCTTTCAAGTGCATGTACAGAGGAACCAATATTGTCCAAATATCAATTATCCGAAATTTGGATTATCTAAAGGGGACCTCAAGGTCCCGATAGCAACATTATGCCTCTCAACCCTGATTGTGTGTTTGTTTTGTAGGTACAATGATTTAAAAAAAAAATTGTCTTACTAAAATGCTGCCAAGAACAGTCCAGGCACCGTCTCCAAAAGGCTGACCGCCCGCCTTCTCTCTCTCTCTCTCTCTCTCTCTCTCTCACCCCACACTTTCCCTGGAATTCTACACTGGGCTTTCCCCTCAACCTGCCTCACCTGGAAAACTGCACCAACATAGTCCTGTACACAGCAAAGATGGAACTTGTCAAAACTTGTGTGTGTGTGTGTGTGTGTGTGTGTGTGTGTGTGTGTGTGTGTGTGTGTGTGTGTGTGGTATTTGAAGACTTACCCCACAAAGACAGCAGCAGCAGTCTTGTTGATGTACAGTCCGGCTGCTCCGGTGGAGGTGGTTGGGGATACAGGTTTGGGGTTCATGGCTGGGGCAGATGGGGGCACGGGAGGGAGTCCGAAAATGGGTGGGGATGGTTGGGGGTGTGGGGGTGTGGGAGTGCGGGTTTGGGGGTGCATGTTTAGAGGCGTGCAGGTGTGTGGATGGGGTTTGGATGATGGTTGGGGATGGTTGCGCGTGCGCGTTTGGGGAGCAATGTTGGTTTTGCAGGGTTAGGAACGGCCAGGGGCTGATGGGAATGGCGTTGGATGGGGTTATGGGCTGGTGGGGGCGGGGTTGTGGTGGGAGCGGATAAGGTTGTGGGCGGGCGGCTGGGTGCATGTTAGCAGGCAGTTTGGTGGTGCGTGGGGGTGGACAGGGACATGGCGGGGAGTGGACGGGGTTGTGGGCGGGCGGCGGGAGCGGTGGAAGTGGACAGTGTTCGGGGTGGATGGAGCATAGATTGGGCAGGGTAGGAGCGGACAAGGCGGGGACGGAGCAGACGTGGCGTGGAATCTAGCACACAGTGTGCTTTAGCCTTGTCTCCTGAATGGGGGCAGACTTCACAGAAAACTCCGAATCCCAGAGTAGATCAATTAATCGAATAATCAATTATCTTTTTTGAAATAGTGCTCCGTACATCCCAATAAGGTAATCGAGGTTCCTCGGTATATCTTATCTCTCAGAATCTTCTCAAGTAACTATCTACTACAGATGTTAGTTCTATTGGTCTATTGCTCCAGGTTTATCTTTGTAGCCCTCTTTGAATAAGGTCACAACATTCACTATCCTCCAGTCCTCGGGGAGCTCACCTATTGGCCAGCGAAGTTGGAAAAGTACCAACCTTTGCTCACGTAATTTCTTCTCTATCCACCTGCAGAGTTCCTGAATAGATCTGGTCAGGATCAGGAGATTAAAAGAAGTACTGCAAAGTCGGAAAATATATGTCTCTTTCTTGAACTTCAAAACACCCCAGAGTGAGCAAGTGACAGAATGATGGTGAACGTAACAAAGTAAATATTGTATTAATCATAGGAAGTGACTGCAGAAGAATTCCAGAATTGTGGAAACCTGAGAATTTTCAGAAATTGATGATCCAGGAAAGGAGGATCATGAAGCTGATAAGGAAATCAAAAAGCGAACATGCACGCTAACAAAGAGGAACATAACGACTGCATCAATCTACTCTCTATATTTCAAAAAAAACAACATAAAAGCAATGTCAAATGTGGAAGATTGTAATCGGCAGAGGAGAGTTCATTATGGAGAACAAGGAAATGGCCAAGAAAATAACCTGTTACTTTATATCTGTCTTCATGGAGGAAGATCCAGAAAACCACCCAGAAAACCAAGTGATCAGATGGAGCCTATGGAACTAAAGACATAAAGCCAATTTATAACAGTAAAAAGACAGCACTTGAAAATGTATTTAGATTGTGTGTTGCTAAGCCTGACAAAACCGATTAACTCCGTATCAAAATGTCAGAAATAAGGCACTAATGGAAGTATTAATTGCACAGTTCATCACCGTGTTTTATTTTCCCTGTACATTCTGCAGAGACTGGAAGCCATTATAGATAAATGGAAGGTAACAAATGTGTTCCAAGCATTTTAGATGAATGGAAGGGATCCAAGCAAATATTTGTGATTTGGAGGAGCTGATGTTGGATTGGGGTCGACAAAGTTAAAAATCACACAACACTAGGATATAGTCCAACAGGTTTAATTGGAGGCAAAAGCTTTCAAACTGCACAACCTCCTGATGAAGAAGCAGCGCTTCGAAAGCTAGTAACAGCGAATAAACCTTTTGGACGGTAAGCTGGTTTTGTGTGATTTTTAACCTTATCATTTATGGTTATCATAAATGGTGGAGATGAGAATGTGGAGGGAGAGTGGGGGTTAGTATTATAAATTAATTTGAGTTGGCCGGGTGGTTGGCAGTGAGGAGGAAGGCCTTATGTTGCAGGAAGGTACAGAAGGAATGGTCAGAAGTGCAGATCAATGGCAGATGGAATGTAACGTTGATAAATATGAGTAGATGCACTTTGGAAGAAGGAATCAGACCGGGGAGGACTCAATTAATGGCAGCACACTGGGAATCTCAGAGGTGCTTTTCCAAACATCCCTGAATATGGCTGGACAGGTTAATAGTTAAGCTAAAAAGGCTTCGGAGTCGTAGATATAGATTATAAGAGTTATACATGAATTTGTTTAGAGCAAGATGGTATGCAGTGTGAAGTTCTGGATACTAAATTATGAAAGGATGTCATTACACTGAGGCGAGTGGGGTTTGGTGGGGATTCACCAGGATGTTCCCTAAGATGGAGCGAATCAGCGATGGAGAGAGGTTGGATCAGCTCGGGTTGTTTACTTTGGAGCAGAGGAGGCTGAGGGGACATGATTCAGAAGGGTAAGATTACGAGGGGCATTGACAGAGTGGATAGACAGCAGCTGTTCCTTTTAGTCAAGAACAAGGGAGCAAGTGAAGTGCTTGAGGTTTAGAGAGAATTTTTTTAAAAAAGTCACCCAGAAAATGTTGGGTCCGGAAGAGAGAGAATGTTTGTTACAGGTAACTCCACAACAATTACGAAAGACTTGGACGAGTTTTTGCAGTGTCAAAACATGCCTGGTCCTGGGCCTCATGTCAGAAAGTGGGACTAATGTAGATCGTTCAGTATTTCGGACGATATAGAGTCTGTGTTTCTGTGATTGTATGATTTTGGAATGCTTATCATTAAACTGTATAAGACAGAAATTGATGCTTTTTCGAAGAGTATATCAATGAGATTTATACGAGTGAACTGTAACAGCTTCTAAAGATATGCTAATGTAAATGGTAAGAAAATGGCAGAACTATGAATCAACTACTTCATTCTGTCTTCACAGAAGATACCAAAGCAAAACAAAAGCTTCCTAGCAATACCATGAAACTTTAGTCTGATGAGAAAAAGAGAATACAATGAAATTAGCAACTAAACAGTTCGAGTGAAAGTATTGGGCATAGACAAAGTCAACATAGATTTATGAAATGGGAATCATATTTGAGAAAGTGAATTTCAGCAAAATTATGGAGAAGCTGTCAATGCATTACGATTGGATTTTCAGAAAGATTTTTGATAAAGCCCCAAGCTTATTGTGTAAACTTGAATCCTGTGGGACTGGGGCTAATATATTGTCATAGTTTTAGAATGGGAGAGCTGGCAGGAAACAGTGAGTAGGAATAAAACTTTTTTTCAGAATGGAAGGCTTGGAGGATATGGGGTTTGGGACCCAGCTATTCCCAATACACATCATATTTTTGCTTGAGGGGCTTAATTGAAATATTCCCAAGTCTGCTGATCGCATTAAACGATGTTGGATTGTGAGTAGGTGAGCAGGACGTAAAGAGCTCCAAGGTGATTGAGACAACTGGAGTGACTGGGCAACTACATGGCAGATGGAGAGCAATGGGGGATATCGGGGGGGGGGGGGGAGATGTGACGAAGTGCATTGTTGAGAACAATAGAATGCCACTCTATCAATTGAAAATGGATTGATTGAAAAATGTTGATCGATAGAGGAACTTAAACTGCATTTTTGTTTCCTTCTGCGCACCTGTGAAGGCCATGCATGGCTGTGAGTTGTGAAACCAGAAGTCAATACTGGGAATGGCAATGATACACTGACCAGTGTGCATAGACCCACCAAGTGGCCACCTGTAACATTGAAAAGGATTTAGATCTCCTTGTTCACCAGTCACTGAAAGCAATATTGCAGGAATGCAGAGCAGTTTGGAAGATAAATGGTGCATTGACCTTCACTTCAGGAGGATTTGAGTACAGGAGTGAGGATGTCTTACTGCAGCTGTTCAGGCCGTTGGTGAGATCCCATCTCGAACATTGTGCAGTATTTTGTGTGGTTTTGCTCTCCCTGCTTATACAGGACAAACCTGGAATTGAGGTAGAGAAGACAGGCTTTTCGTGGGAACAGAGTTTGAGGCTACTGGGCCTGTACTCCATGGGGTTTAGGAAAATGACTGGTGATCTCAGTGAAATATCTAAAATTCTGAAAGGTGAGACAGATTGGAAGCAGAGATGATAATTCCCCTGACTGGGACGTCAAAAAACAAGGGGCCATAACATTAGGTACAGACAGGCCACTCTGCATTGAGATGAGAATAAATATCTTCACTCAGAGACTGCTGAACTTGGTGAATTTTCTGGCACATAAGGCTGTGGAAGCCAAGGCACTGAACATAAATGAGGATTTCTGGAAACTAAAGGGATAGACAAAGAGCAGGAGTATCTTGTGAAGATAGAGGATCAGATATCATTCCAGGTTTTTCTCCATTAACCCGGTATTTGTATTCCTGTGGAACATCGTGTTATCGAAAATCATGTAATATTAATAATTCGGCCTATGGGAAAAAGTGGGGAAGGGGCGAACCACTTCCCACCAAAAAACAAGAAAAAACCTATCATATTAGTTAATCGAACACAAACGCACAAAGTCTAAAAAAAACTTTAAATCATATATTGTAATGAAACAATGCTGTAAATATTGCACTTTCACACTAAAGTCACTGACTACAGCACTGTACCTTTCACCAAGCTCTTCGACAGAAAGCCCGTGAGCCGACTTGGCCACATGATGCTGACATGAAATTCCGGTTTGAAATAAAGGTAATTCTAAATGTAGGTACAATTCCGAGTTTCAGTCTCAGTTTCAAGGCTTGCAGAGCAGATTACATTCCTGCTTTAGTGAACACACTGAGGGTGCATTCTGCAGACAGAGGGTCCTGAGTCTGGGTTTTGCTGTTCATCTGGTGCCTGGGATGGAATTGCGTGACAGTGAATGTGAGTTCGCTTTATAAAGAGGATGTGCAATTCACGAATTGTGTTGCAGACAAGTTGTTTTTGATAAACATGCATTATTGGAGAACTGTCTGTATACTGAAGGGAGGATCAAAATTGATGGACCAAAGCAACTACAGCAATTCCCCTTTTAGATATCCCGATGTTTAAACATGTTTAGTGATATGAAAACTGAACGGGGCAAATCGCATTGAGGAGATTTTCTCCACTGTCTAGAATGGGAGATGCTCAATGTGTTGAATGACATCCTCCTTTCCAGATGTTTCTGTGCAGTCTGTGGAATAGCGCTGCAAATGTTGTCACAAGCTCTCAGACGTTCGGATGGAGGTCTCTGCAAGAACGTTAGGACTGTGTTTCCCGCTTCCATTTCCAACAACAAGGCTATATCCAGGTTTTATTCTTTAAGTACGATGAGGGGTTTGATACAATTAAGTGTATTGCTTGCAAGTTTCAGAGACCATTGAAGAGTTTATCACATGTCTGTGTGTCTGGGGTCACTTTTAGACAGACCAAGAAAGCACGGGATACTAACTTCCTGAAAGTACACTGGAAAAGGAAAATTATGTTTACAATCAATATTGGCTTCAAGGTCACTTTCTGGACAGCAGATTTTAGATCTCGATATTTTATTAATTGTTTTTAACTTCCACCAGCTGCCAGATCATTAGCCTGGTCTGAATTTGTAAGCCATTGACATTTCCATAACACACCATCTCCACAAGGGGACCTGCCGGAAACCACATTGAGCATGTTATTCCTGTGCAGCTTGACAACTCTGTCACAAAGTGCTCCCACTAAAGTGTCAATCGTGATCGGACTGAGGGGGTGGTAATTGGACAGATTGTAGTTATTCCCTCTTGGGAACTGGATGTAGTTGAGTAAGTTTCCACATTGCCAGAAAGATGTCAGATTTGGAGCTGGAATGTAACAGCTTCTCCGGGGACACGGCTTGTTATGCAGCACAAGTCTTCAGTCCCATTGCAGGAATGGTGTCAGGGCCCATTGCCTTTGTCGTATACATTGTGTTCAGCTGTTTCTTCGTGTTTCGTGCAGTGAATCAAATTGATTAAAGGCTGCCATCTGTTATTCTGAGGGCATCATGATGAAGGTGAGGCGAATCATCCACCCAACACTCCTGGCTGAAGAGGTGCAGGCACTATATCCTTATCTTTTACACTGATGTATAGAGCAGTTCTATTATTTAGAACGGAGATACTTGTGGAGACCTCTCATCCAGTGAGTTGTTTAATAGTCCATTGACATTTATAATGGATGTGACAGGACTGCAAAACTTAGATCTGATCTGTTGACCTTGTGATAATTTTGCCCTCTCTGTCAGATGTTAGGCCTGCTATTTGGAATGTAACCGGTCAAGTATCATAGCTTTAATGGTTTGTCATCAGGATTAGGTATACATGGTTCTGACTCTGGTATTTGCAACCACGCTCCTGACTGAATCATGGATCAGTTTGATGGAAATGGTAGATTGAGAGATTATCTCAGGGAAAAAAGTTACAGTTTGTGATTGAACGCAATTCTGCGGCTGCTGCTGTGATCTACATCATCACATAAATGACCAGCTTGAGCTGCAATATCTGTCATTCAATTCTACTGACTGACTTCCAATACACACCGAGACCCATTCACCCATCAGCACTGTACTCAGTGATCTAACCTAGTTTCTGATGTGGTGGTATTTCCATTTTCATATTCTCATTCTGTTAGGATCTCTTCATGGTGTCACGCCTCGAATTTGTCATATTACTTAATTTTTTAACATATTCATGTCAATCTTTTCCATAGCCATAATAACATCTTCTATATTTAAAATGAATGTGTTTCCATCTATTTCTCTCCCTGACCACGGTTAGGAGCTCTGCAGTGCCCGTGATGCAGCATTATGAACCGTCAGAGCCAATGAATCTGTGCACCTAGTGTTATTGTACACTTCCCTGGTTCAAAGCGCTACGTATTGGACAGAGATTATGAGAATCTTTGACAGATATCTGTGGAACTAGTTCGAAAGCTGACATAGCTGAAGAAACTAACAGGTCTAGCAGCATTTTGAGGAATGAAAGCAGAATTCATTCAGTTTCTCCAGAAATATTTGTGTTTTTATTTCCAGTATCCATAAATATTTGTTAATTTGAAAATTTGTGCTGTTCCGATTCAACCCTTGAGAAAATCAGCAGGTCTGGCAGAATCTGCAGAGACAAAGAAACCGTTTTAGCGTTTCAATTCCAGTGTGACACTTCCGCACAATGGAAAAGGATCGGAAAATGGGATTTTTAATCCCTTGCCAGACGTGGGGGAGCGGGTGATGCGTAAAAGAGATGTGGAAAAATATAAATGGGCTTTTAACAGTGGTGAACGAGAAGATGATATGAAAGATGCGAATGGGGAAAGGGGTTCTCTCTGGTGAGTGAAAGATAAAGAAGACACAACCTCAAAAGATCATAGCGAGACTAGTAGAGAGAATGTATGAAAATGGAGAATAATCATAATGGGGTCAGGCTGTGAAATTATCAAATTGAATATTAACTCCTACAGGCTATAACGTACCAAAGTGTGAACTGAGGTGTTACTCGAGCTTGGGTTGTGCTTCCCTAGAACATTGCAGCAGCTCAGGACAGAAACGTTAGCAAGAGAACAAGGTGGGTTACTGAAATGGGAAGCATTGAAAGGTCAGGGTTATTCTTACAGACAGAGTGGGATTGTTCCTCAAAGCAGTTTCTGTTTAGTCACCTCAGTGTGAAGGATACTGCATCGTGAGCAGAATGACAGGATTTTTTAGATTAGCTTAGATTCAGCCCAACAATCCGTACTGAACCTGTGAAGAGTAACGCGCCCAGGCCCATTTTGCTCTAACGGATCTAATACAATGGGCAATTTACCATGGCCAATTCATCTCCCGCCTACATTTTGGACTGTGGGATGAAAACGGAGCACCCAGTGGAAACCCATGCAGTCGCAGGGAGAACGTGCAAACTCCAGACAGGGGCCGAGTCTGTAAACAAACCTGGGTCCTTGGTGCTGTGAGGCAGTAGTGCCAATCACGGAGTCACGGTGCCAGCCTCCAATTGTGTGGAGATTGTTTTGAAACAGTACAAGTGAATGAGGGTGCAGTGGGGGCGGCAACGCGAGAGATAGTTCAGTCACAGCATAAGGCCCTGTCCACCATAGTTAAGGTATTCCTGGTTTGAAGAAAAGCCGCTCACGCCAGAGGCAGCTCACTTGAATATGGCATCATTAAGCAGAATCATCAGAGACGGAAAAACTGGGAGAAATGGGTGACCCTCCGCTGATCATGTGTTCTGCCATATGCAGAAGTTACCTCTGAATGATTGAAAAGAATCAGACATTGAATGGAGGAGTTCTGACTCACATCTGGTCTGAAGCGTGATGTGGATGGAAACCCAGAGGAAGGTCAGTGGGTATTCATGGGCAGACATTCAAGCATATATCACATAATGCTCCGCAATTATTTGTTTTTGCTCAAAAAGAAGGACTTGATAAGGAGATGAACCACCCATAGTTGACTAAAGCTCTCAAGGATACCATTCATTTACAAATTGATGAGCATTGATATCGGCCCACATTTAGGATGTTTATTTCAGGGACTACTGGCAGATGCTAGGCATGAATTTCATCTGTGCTTCCTGTATTATCCCAGAAACCCCTGCCATTGCTGCTCCATCGTCTCCCTGCTCATCACCCTTTCCTGATTCCAGGTTCTCCCTCTCCAATTATAGAGCATATTCTCTCAAATTATGGTCACTCACCACATCACCTTAAGCTTTTTGATCCAGTCTACCTTCCCTGCAGCAGCATCAAGCTGCGTTTTGCGCTGCCACTTTGCCTTTGGTTTCTGTGACTCGGCCTCTCCAATCATGCTGTTTTACACCTTCCACGCACATCTCATTCCAGACAGTTTCCTTCTTGGAGTAAACCATATTGAAAACACCTCTCCCCCTTGCACTGAATTTGCAATGTGAATAAAATTTCAAAAAGTATACTCAACCTTCATCTCACTCTGCTAAAGGTAACTGCATGCTTAACGTGTGGTGTAAGAATTCCCTTCGTTATATAGATCTGGTCAGAGATACATCTTCACTGTAGAGATCATCACCCCCATTAGACAAAGGAATTTAGGTGTTTGATGTCGTTTTAGTACTAGTGAGAATTCCTGCTGCCTTGGTATTGCAACATGGACAAAAACAAATCACAGTATGAGGTTTGGGCTGAGTGTTGTTTACCTGTCATTTTAAATATCATTTCAAATTTGCAGCGCTTATCTTTAAATGTTTGTTCTTGAAGTTAGTATCAGATGGTGTGAAGGTGGTTAGGGGTGACATTATAGAAGCTTATAAAATCATGACAGACATGGATAAGGTGAATGGACAAGGTATTTTTGTCACAGGATAGGGAAGTTCAAACATAGAAGACACAGCTTTAAGGTGAAAGGAGAACGATTTAAAATGGACAATGGGGCAGGATTTTCATGAAGAGCGTGGTATCCATATGGAATGAGCTGCGAGAGGAAGAGTGGCAGATGCAAGTACAGTTGCAACATTTCAAAGATGCTTTAACAAACATATGAATGGGAAACATTTCGAGCCATATAAGCGAAGTGCAAGCAGATGGGGCGAACTTAGTTTGAAAAACCCGTTCAGCATTGGAAATTTGGATCAAAGGGTGTATTTGTGTTCTCGATGACTGTATGAATCTAGAAAGCGAGGAAAAAGGAAGAAAAGATATGATGTAAGTAAATTAGCAACAAACAGAAAAACAAGCTTCACAAGCTTTTCGGTGTATATATTAAAAAAAACTTTCAAGATGGGTGTGTGACCGAAGTTAGAAATTAAGTCAGGAGAACATATTGAGGACATTTGGAGGGTGTGACAGAGGACCTGGCTACAGCGAACAAATAATTTACGCCAGCATTTTCCACCATTCCTCACAGGGACTGTAAGTATTTCAATGAGATGAACAAAATGGTAATAGGAGGGAAGCTCTTGAACAGTCTCTAAAAAACGAACAAAGTTTTTAACAAACGGATAAGAGTTGGGAAGACAAGTAATCAATAATTCATACCTGGCTTTAAAAGAAGTGGTGACAGATTGACTAGTGGTACTGTGTGAAATATTCCATAACTGTGTGGATTTCAGGAGTGTTCCAGCGATACTGGAGACCCTCCAATGTGGCACCTGCCTTCAAGAAAGGAACGAGACAGAAAGCAGGAACCATTTAGCCTCACCATTATTTCTGGGAATCTGTGAAAGTCTGTTATTTAGGAAGGAATTGCAGGGCATTTAGAAAAGCTTCACGCAGAGTCAGTATGGTTTTGTGAAAAAGAAACTATATTTTGCCTGGACAATCATGTAAGTTTTATCTTCTCTCGAGATCCCTGAGAATGTAACAGGTGGACGTGATGAAGAGGACGTAAATATGAGGCTTTCCAGAGATTTTACACCAGGTATCACAAAATCAAGGTTTGTATACAAGACAGCGGCTCATAGTATGATGAATAATGCCTTAGCATGGGTTGAGGCTTGGTTAACACATAGAAATCGGAGAGTCAGCATTAATGGATCTTTATGATAAAATGCACTGGACTAAAAATAACTGGAGTACCACAAATATCTGTCCAATGGCCAGAGTAATTCGCAATCTATACTGATAGTCTGACCAACGGAGCGGAGTGCAATATACACACCAGTTTGTGGATGACACTGAGAATGAAAAAGCAGGTTGTTATTTAATTAAGAGGACTCACAAAAAGAAGCAGTACAAAGGGATTGGAGTGTTCCTTTGTCTGAAACATAACGTCAGTATGCTGATGCAGCAAGCAAGGAAAGGCTGAGGCACTTGAGGCTGATTTCATTAGAGAAAAGAAGGTTTAGGGGTGACTTGATAGAGGTGTACAAGATGATTATAGGTTTAGATAGGGTGGACCATGAGAATCCTTTTCCACGTATGGAGTCAGATATTACGAGGGGGCATAGATTTAAATTAAGGGATGGTAGATATATGAATGATGTTAGGGATAGATTCTTTACTCAGAGGGTCGTGAGTTCATGGAATGCCCTGCCAGTAACAGTGGTGGACTCTCTCTCTTTATGGGCATTTAAACGGGCATTAGATAGGCATAGGGAGGAAAGTGGGCTAGTGTAGGTTAGGTGGGCTTCGATCGGCGCAACATCGAAGGCCGAAGGGCCTGTACTGCGCTGTATTTTTCTATGTTCTATGTAACTAGGTTGATACATTAGGCGGGTTGCTGAGAAAAAAGGGTTGAATTATCTAAAATGGTGAGGCAATTATTCATTGTGGTTGAAATGAATGAGGGTGATATTACTGAAATGTATAAGATACAGAGTGGACTTGACAAGGTAGATGTGCTTCCACACCTGGGCAGAGTCTCGGTCGCTGGAACCTAGATACAGAATAGCAGGTGTTGATTTCATTCTGAGGTGCAATTAAAAAAGTCTTCTTTTAGAAAGTAGCGAATGTCTGGAATTCCCTAACCTAGAGAGTGGTGGGGGCTGGGTCAATGAATGTATTTACAGACAGGGCGGTTTATTTTCTGACATAACAGTAAGTTGAGGGATACAAAGTGTTAGCAGAAGAGTGGGGTTCAGCCGTGAAGTAGATCAGCCGTGTATCTATTGAATGACAGTGCAGGCTTGAGAGGCCGAATAACCTGCTCCTGCTCCAATTTTGTAAATACTCATGTCTGCTTTTAGAAAGTAATTGGTTATTTTACTGGAAGTTGTGTAGTACAATGTTGCATTCAGGGAGAGCAGAGGAATTATTTGAGTTAACCCTGCGTGGGGTATGGGGGCTGTATTCACAGTGAATCTGGGTCTGTTACATGACCCACATCTCGAGTAGAAGTTACAGAGAAGGGAAGCCTGAATACAGGAATTCGGGGTTGGAGGGGGGTTAACTCCTGACTCAGCCTGGATTTCCCAAGTACATTTCCCATACTACACACAACCATCGGAGTGGCCTCAATCTGCGCCTGTGTAGCAGGTCTGAAGGATTGAATGGAACATCAGAACACAGAGCTGAGGGACACGAGAGGGCCTTTCGGCCCTTTGACGCTACTCCACCAGTAAATGTGTGGCTCATCTCATTGTGGTCCCCGCTTTTCTAAACATGCACCATTATCCCTGATTCCCATGTCTGTGGAATATCAAATGAAAGATCCTTGATAAAGAATAAAGAGTCAACCCTTCCAAATTTCTGGGAAAGAGAATTCCCACTTGATTGAAATCCCACTTTGTGAATTTCTCCTCGTTCCATTTCTGACTGAGATTGGAGGTTGTCGCTGTTTCATTTTCTAGTCCCACTCCCCCACTGCTCATAACAAATTTTAGATGTAACCAGGTTGATGATATGGCCAATGATAAAGGTCTCAGACTGGATCAGGTTCAACGATAGGTACAAGTCAGACAGTTTTCTTTAGTCAGGCACAAGTAACTAATGGACCGAACTAAGGAGCATGGTGGACCTGTGGTTCACACTGCTGCTTCACATCACCAAGGAGCTGAGTTCAATTTCAAACTCGAGCGAACATCTGTGTGGAGTTTGAGCATTCTGCACGTGTCTGTGTGGCTTTCCTCCCATTGCTCCAGTTTCCTCCCAGAGTCCAAAGATATGCAGCTTAGAGTGGATTGATTATGCTAAATCCCCCACATTGCCCAGGGATGTTTAGGTTAGGTGGGTTAGTCATGAGAAGTGCAGGATTACATGGAGTGGGTAGGGGGCAGGTCTGGATGGGATGTTGTTCGGTGGGTCGATGTGGACTCAATGGGGCAGAATGTCCTGCTTCCACACTGTCGAGGTTCTCTGACAATGGCAACGAGTTTGGACTATACAAACATCCAGTCGATGTCAACCTGCTCCACTCTCCTCATACTCTTGTACGTTTCAATAATATCACCTCTCATTCCAAGAGTAACCTGTTAATGCCTCCATAGTATAAGCCCTTCATCTGTGGAATACGTGAAGTGTAACATCGCTGAACTGCTTCCAATGTAATTATATCCTTTCGCCGGTAAGTCGACAAAAAACATTTACACACAGTTGAGGTTAATTGTTGTTTCTCAGTGTTGTCAGTCTTTGGAACTCAATTCCACCGCAGACCATTGGAGGCAAAGGTATTGAATATTCTTTGAGGCACAGACAGAATGTTACAAATAACAACTGAGTGAAAGATTATCGGGGAATGGGCAGGAATACGCAGTGTGGGGAAAATGCTGACTGTGGTACAAAATCACACTGCTCCAGAACATCCAGGAATACAATGCAACCCGAAATGATAACTTAGGTAAATTTTAAAATGATAAAATAGAGTTCCAACGGATCATTAGAGGCAGACCACTCGTCGTGGTTTAAACTGAGTATCTGCATACCCCGGTGACAGGGTGAGGATGAGAGAGCGTCTCCTTCATGGTAACCTCTGACAGTGTGGAGAGTTGAACCTGCCCTGCTGGCCTCCCTCTGCATCACAAACCAGCAGTCCAGCCAACTGAGTGGGAGACTGTGTAACCGTTACAGACAGAATCAGTCACAGACAAAGTGCAAGAGAAACATTCATAACAAGGTTTAAAGTATAATTCAGATAATGGTCAAGATAACGGCCGAGGATAAAAAGTTTCTCTGCTCGAAATTGTAATTTAAACCGAGACAACTGTTTCGAACTTGTCTCTGGCTGAAGACAATAAGTGAGACAAGTGAAATAACTACAATAAGTAAATGTGATTGGATGTCGATAATCATAAAATAAGTGCATATATTGATTGGTCTACGTAAAATGCACTTATCATTACATAGAAGCATAAAGCTGATGGATTATATTGGAAGAGAATCTATTCCCATAGGAACTGCCCTCGAATAGGCATTTCAAGTAAACCGGGGTAAAAGTGCCTCAAGCGTTTTCTGTTCAGTGACAGGAATCCAGGGCGTTGAATGACTGAAATGTCTTGTAACATGGAGTTGAGAAAACCATCTGATCAGCAGCGATCTTATTAAACGCTAAAGCACGTTTGAAGCGACGAATGGCCTCATGGTGGATTTGAACTGTATGTGATTTGAGAAACGTGCATCTTTGCTCATTCGCCTTCTGTTACCTCTTGGGGTATTGACTTTTTCCGGAAAATGCGAATTATTTGGAACATTATCTGGAGAATTCCTGATTTGGCCCCCTCCAGAATATTCTATCACAATGTGGCAGTATTGGAAAGGCAACAGAGATGAGAGAGAGGGAGGTAGAAAGGTGCTGCATGCAGTAGCGAAAGAGGTGGAGCATAAGCCTTGTTGAGGCGATTCCGTAAGTATGAGGTTGCAGACACAATATGGTGACCCTTATTCTGGCAGAGCGGTGAAGGTTAATGATCATTGTTGTGTATTACCGGAAATTTCCTCAGACAGCAGATTTTACACTGAGCTGGGTGGTGTGTTCAGCCCATGCTCGGTGGGTCTGGTGGTTCAGCCTCCTCTGGAATGAGAATGAACCCCCTCTGAACTCGCCCATGCACCAGAACCTCTATACACCTGATGAAAAGCATGGTATAATTGCCCCTTATCTGCCCTGCTTAAGGTAATCTATGAAGGGCAGCTCCACACTGAGAAAGCTTAACTGTGCGTTCATTGGCCTTTTAAAGATGGCATCAGTGTCAGGGATCACGGAATACCCCGGGGTATTCGGGCGTTGGGAAGTACCTCCAGCCATGATGGGTGGGAGAATTGCGTTGGCATTGAATGAGAGGGACATCATAGGGTGGGGTGGGTAGTTAATGAGGTGAGTCCGTAAGATAGCACCAGGAAACTAGGTCGGCCTCGTGCAGACAATCCCTCTGTCACAGTTAATGAAAATGGCACTGAGACAAATTATTGTTATATTAAGCCCAGTGAGTCGAAGACCATGCAGACAAAATTCCCAGTTACAAAGCTGCAGAACAAATGCTCAGCCAATATTTTCCATCATTTGAAGAGACACCAGCATCCCGTTCAACCATCATTCCTGGCAATACTGGCTCATGTTGCAGGATGATGTCCAAATATCTTCATTTCAGCGTTCTGAAACCTGTGATCTCACATGATTTTCTTTCTCAATCTCCTTTTCTCTTTTTTCCTAACATCCTTTTGTTGGTACTTAAACTGATCCCCCCCACCGTCTCTCTCTGACAGGAACGAGGGAATAGGGAAGATGGACTATGGGATAAGGACTTTGTGTCAGAGTGATAATGCAACTGGACGGGTAATTCAGAGGCACAGATTATGACTCCAAAGGTTTAATGTCTTACCACAACTGATACGAGAGCTTAAATTCGAATGACAAAAGTTGGAATGAAACATAATTTTACCCATGGAAAACAGAAACCATCAGGATTTATTTTCACTGATAGCCTTTGGTAAAGCAAGTTAACATTATTGCCCAATCTGTACTAAGTTTATCTTCAGACTCACAACAAGGTGGTTGGCTCCATATTGTCTTGACAAAGTACCTCACAGTCAAGGGTATTTAGTGATCGGCAACAAATGCTGTCGTTGCCAGTGATGCTGACATCCCGGGAAACAGCAGCATTTAAAGTGAAATAAACCAAGGAATTGTAGATGCTGGAGATCTGCAATAAAATTCTCCAGCGTCTGAAAATCTTGGCGAATCTCAACAGGTATGGCGACCTCTGTAAGGAGAAACACGGATAACCATACGAGTCCAGTGACCCTGCCTCACAACGGGAAGCAACTGGGAAATAATATTATTTATTCTGGTATCAGGGATAGTTGAGTTGGAGGGAGAGATGGGTGGAGAAATGGACTGAAAGAGACAGAAAAAAGAAAAGCGAGCAAAGGTATTGCTGATGATGAACTGAAAGTAAGATAGAATGGGAAATTATTCTAACGCTTCCCCTTTCCCAAAATTCCTGAATATCACGTCTATTTAGGATGTCTGTTTAAAGTGAGTTACATTCCCAATGACTGTCTTCTCTAAGTGTGATAACCTACTCCATTGGCAATGCTGGAACTGCCCTTATAGTTGCTGAGATACAGATAAACGCAATGTTCCATTGTCAATTCTTGAGACAGTGGAACTGTTACTGTGGGACTGTGCAGAGATGTAATGGTTTCTCGGCCAGGAAGAGAAACTGAGGAAATGGAGGCGTTTTCAACACTGAATGGGAGCGCCATGTATGTGGAGAATTGCCTTTCTCCTGGCTTTGAAAAGTCAGTGGAGGCTCTGTGGACGTTTTTCTTAGGTTTGTGTTGTCAGCTGTTGGGGTCATTCAGGGAGACCCAAAGGTCTGGTTATCCCACTCTGGACACTGCATTTACAGAGTGTCTGGTTCCATGGTAAACAAATGGAGCGGAGAACCTTGTCTAAGCTGGACTCATTGCACGTGTAAAGTGTGAAACCAGGTTGTTGAAGCTATGAGGTAATCACTGAGCTGTAGCCCCTCCTTCAGTATGACCTGTAGCCTCACACAAGGGACAGGTCTGTACTGACACTCACCATGAAGTGAACTGGATTGATTCTGGAACATTACAGGCAGTGGTGGGTGACACATCCACCATCTCCGGAGTGCAGTCCTCCGATGTATCACGAGCTGACAGAAGCCATCTGCCTGCTGACAGGAATATAGTGGTTCTGTCGCCACAGAGAAAGGTACCGAAACAAACAGAGTGACTGGTGTAATAGAGGAACTGCATGACATTAGAATTAATAAAAAAAGTATGTCTTTGAAAGTGTCATTGAACTGAAGGTTTGTAAGGTGAAGCATCTGACGAACTGCTTTCAAGAGTATTGAGGAGGTGGCAACAGAGCTAATATTGATTATTCTTCAAAGCTGCTTGGTTTTTGGAAATGATCCTACAGATTGGAAAGCAGCTATTGTTAAACTAAATATTTAAAACAGGAAAGAGAGAGAAAGCAGAAAACTGTTTACTGGATTGGTTGAAGTCAGATGTGAGAAATAATAATAATAATAATAATAATTATTGTAGCCTTTTAATTGAATGTGACTACTTATCACTTGGAGAATAATCATATGATTTTGCAGAGTTCGCCTCGATTCAGGAAAGGGCATTGATCTTTGATAAACCTGCTGGGTTTTGTGGACATTGCTCGTTGTGACACCAACAATTGAGAACCAGTGGGAGTGGACAATTTGAATTTTTAGCAGACGTTTGACATGGTTGAATTGGGTGAATAGGGAATGTTAGTGTCTGTGCGTAGTTATGGGTGGAATATATACCACATCGATTAAAAATTGGGTAATGGAGGTACGGGAAGAGTAGTGTTTTTTTTCCTGGACTGAAGGTTTGATGGGTGGCAGAAAGATCAGTGTTTGGGCAATAGCTGTTCACAAGGTTAAAAAAATGATTCAGATGTGAACAACAAATACCATCGCATACATTTATATTCATTAAATTGTGAGAGTTTGTGAAGGGATGTTGTTGAAAAGGACCTGGATATCCTTGATCATATTTCACTAAAAGAATTCTTACAGGGCAGAAAGTAAATTATATGTGGCTCTTCATGCAAAATGATTGTAGTACCAGAGTTAGTATATCTTTTCCAAAGTTAGTGTTTCGTTGAGAGTATTTGGTGCATTGAGTACAAATTTGCTCTGCTTTATAAATAATGATTTCTTTGTCACCGAGACAGTGCAGAGGCGTTTTGACCAGACTAAACCCGAGCATGATGGTGCCACCAGCAGACAGTGCAGTAAATTTGTGTTTAATCTGGAGCACTGAGAGAGAATAAGAAGGTGAAACTCGATGGTTCTGGATGGACAATCATTATGTCTCAACCAGCTGAATAGGTTGACAATTCCATACTTTTAATTGGATGTTTGATTCCCAATAGTTTACATGCATCTGCAGAGCCCCCATGTCGATTGACTGATAGGTATAGGCTCTGAATGAACTCTGAAAACTTTAATGCACAGTCACTGAGTGACACTGCATTGAATGTCACAATGTACACAATCCTGTCATCACACACAATATCTTCATTCTGAAACAGTTGACCATTCTTCACAAGCTTCTGACCTCCAGGGTATGGTTTCTTGGAGATGGAAGACAATCTGGAGAATGTCTACAAACGTTGGGTTCATTCCGCCTGCCAGAAACCATGTTAAAGTAACACCCATGTACTATGAGTAATTAAGCCATGTGGTTCACTTTGGAGCAGTCTGTCTAGTCAATCACTGGTAATTTGTCTGTGATGTTGGAACATCTCTGACACCTTCCTGATGCTATGTCTGTGACTTGAGAAGCTGAATCACAGCTTCCTGCTCCTTTTTAATGACTCCATGTATGCAATGGTATCTTTGTGATCCTGTGTAAGTGACGTGTGGGAGTGAGTAAGTCCCTTCTCTTCCTGTGTAACAGGCAGGATGGGCTGAATGAGATATCATATGTATTATCGAGTAGTTTTGAAGTGCTGAAAGACTTTTCTATATTTCTGTGAAATTAGATTGAGGTGCTGAATAAGCTCCTCCTTTTACTGTGGAAATGTACAGTGCTGTTACATGAATGCTACCCAGACGTTAACAGCACGATATTGAATGTTGTCCCGGTCTTATTGCACATGAACACAGATTACTTCAGGAGTTGAAGGAGGGCAACTTGTTCTGAACATAATGGAAACTTCAGTGAATATCCCCATTTCTGTTCAGTTTGGACTCAATGGACTGAATGGCCTCCTTCCACACCATATGGATGCTGTGCTGATAAATTGCCTGGGTTGAGGGAACTAACCTGAGGACCTATTGCAGTGATGTTCCACGGCTGAAATGATTGATTCCTCTGATAATAGAC
Organism: Hemiscyllium ocellatum; assembly: GCF_020745735.1. NCBI lineage: Eukaryota > Metazoa > Chordata > Chondrichthyes > Orectolobiformes > Hemiscylliidae > Hemiscyllium > Hemiscyllium ocellatum. The sequence goes on from NC_083408.1 coordinate 6,154,546, forward strand.
ATCTTCCCTTGTGCTGTGAATTACTCCAAACAGTGGAGAGATCACAATCGATTCTCATTAAGTGCGTTTTTGCTCAGGCTCCTTGATGTCTTCCTCAGTCTAATACTGAATTTGTACATCTTGCATTATTGTTCACTTCCCAGTCGATGGCGACTTCTGGTTTAGGGAGTTTAAGCAGCTTTGCCAAACGTCTTTGAAACTTGTTCAAACCCCAAAATTGCTTGAGAAACTCAGCAGGTCTGGCTGCATCTGTGGAGACTGAAAAACAGAAATAATGTCTCAAGTCCAGCATAACTACTGTTCAGAACTGAAAGTGACTTTCAAATTCTTTGGCAAAAGTCGACGAGGGCTGATGGGAAACAGGGCATGTGGGGGTGCAATGGCAGGGAGGATTGGGCTTTTAATTATGGTGAAAGAGGAACTGATGTAAAATGGGTATAAATCAATTCAGTGCAAGATGAAGAAGACACAACGTCACAGGGAGACCAGGAAGAAAAGGAGACAAGGAAGCAGACCGGATGAAGAATGGAGGACAGCCATAAGGGGGTCAGACTGCGAAATTCTGAAATTGAAGATTAGGTCCTGGAAGTTTGCAGCAGCCCCGGATCGAAATGTTAGCATGAGAGGAAGGTAGGTTATTCAAATGGGAAGCAATGATTGTGTCATGGTTATTCCGACAGACAGAGTAGAAGTGTTCCTCAGTGCAGTCTCTGTTTTGTCTCCCCAGGGTAAAGGAGGCGGTTTTGTGAGCAGCAATGAGAGGAGACTGGATTGAAAGAATAAAATGGGAATGCTGCTTCACCTAGTAGGTGTGATTGGGACCTTGTAGAGTAAGGGAAGAATAGGTGAATGAGCAAGTGTTGCAACTTCTGCAATTGCATGGGAAGTTACTAATGGGGGAGTGTTGAAGTGTTCGGGGTGATGGAGGGTTTCACAGAAGGGGTGGTTCCTGTGAAATGCTGATAGTGGACGGGAAGGGAAGATGTGATGGATGGTGCTGTCCTGCTGGAGGTGTTGGTAGTGGCAGAGGATGATTCTGTGAATGTGGATTCTATTGCAGTGAGAAGTGCGGGCAAGGGGAGATCTATCATTGTTCTGAGAAGGAGAGGACGGAGTTTGGGCAGAGCGTGGGAGATGGAAGTGTGCCAGCTGAAGACCCTGTCCACCGGACTTAGAGGATTCCTGGTTTGATGGAAAAGGAGGACACGTCAGAGGCTGCCCACTGGAATTTGGCATCACCAAACAGAAACAACAGAGATGGAGAAACTGGGAGAATTGAGTCAGCCTCCACTGATCATGTGTTCAGACACATGTGGAAGTTCTCACTGAATATTTGAAAAGCACCAGACATCTAAATGGAGGATTTCTGCCCCACATCTGGTCTGAAGCATGATGTGGATACAGACCGATAGGAAGGTCAGTGGGTATACATGGCAGATATTTAAGCAGATAATTCATAATGCTCAGAAGTTATTGTTTCTGTACCAAAAAAAAGGACGCGATAAGGAAATGAATCACTCACTGTTGACAAAAGCTGTCAAGGACTATATTCAATCACAATTTGATGCGTGTTAGTGTAGGGCCAGATTTAGGATGCTTATTTTAGGGACCAGAGCAGGTGCTAGGTATGAATTTGAGCTGTGCTTCCTGTATTACGCCCCCCCCCCCAAAACCCTTGCCGTATTAAGGACATTTCGAGAGTGTGACTGGGGGACTGGCTATTGGGAACAGGAAGATAATTGACTCCAGTATTTTACATTCATTCCGGACAGAGGAAGGCACTGTAAGCAATTTGATGACATAAACGAAATGGTAATAGGAAGGCAGTTCTTGAACTGTCTCTAATCAAAAGGAACAATGTCTTTTTTAACAAACAGATAAGACTAAGGGTAGGCAGGTCAGCAATAATTCATAGCTGGTTTTAAAAGAAGTGGTTACAGAGTTACTGGTGGCACTGTGTGAAATATTCCATAACTCTCTGGATTTCAGGAGTCTTCCAGCGAAACTGGAGAGCCTCCAATGTGGCGCCTGTTTCAAGAAAGGAGCGAGACAGAAAGCAGGAACCATTTAGCCTCACCATTATTGCTGGGAATCTGCAAGAGTCTGTTATTATGGAAGGTATTTCAGGGCATTTAGAAAAGCTTCACATGGAGTCAGCATGGTTTTGTGAATAGTGAACTGTATTTTGTCTGTAAAATCAAGCAAAGTTTTTTTTTTCTGCAGATCCCTGAGAATGTAATAGGCGGGCGTGATGAAGCTGAACTAGACTTGAGGCTTTCCAGCGGTTTTCCACAAGATATCACAAAATTAAGATTCTTATCCAAGACAGAAGCTCATAGTATCATCGATAATGTATTAGCATTGGATGACGGTTGGTCAACACATATAAATCGGAGAGTCAAGATTAATCAATCTTTCTGACAAAGACGTATCTACTTAAGTACCACAAATATCAGTTTGATAGATTTACATATTTGCAATTTGCACTGATAGTCAGATGGCGGGAGGGGCTAATTGCAACATACACCCGAGTTTGGTGACGACACTGAGACCAAAACGCAGGTTTTTACTGAATGAAGAGGCTTCACAAAGTAAAGAGCAGTGCAAAGGGATTGGTATGTTTCTGTGAAAGAACCATAAATTCAGCATGCTGACGCAGCAAGTTAATGGTTTGGTTCATTAGGCGGGTTCCTGGGATGAAAAGGTTCAATTATTGTGTACGTCTCAAATAGTGGGCGATTATTCATTATGGTTAAAATGAATGAGGGTGATATTTCTGAAAAAATACAAGATACAGAGGGGGGTTGACAAGGTAGATTTTGAGAATGTGGTTCCATTGCTGGGCAGAGTATCTCACTCGGGGACATATTTGTAGAATTAAGGATATCGATTTCAACTTGAGATGTAAAGAAATGTTTCCTCTCAGAAGGTAGTGAATGTCTGGCAATCCCTAGAGTTGTGGGTGGTGGGTCACTGAATGTATTTACAGACGGGGTAGATTGATTTTTGACACATCAGCGAGTTAAGGGACACAAGGCTTTAGCAGGAAAGTGAAGTTGAGCCCTGAAGTGTATCAGCCATGTTCTGATTGACTAACAGTGCTAGCTTGAGGGGCCAAATGGCCTATTCCTGTTCCCATTTCTTAAGATTCAAACGTTTTCCTTTTGGAAAGTCACTGGTTATTTTCCTACAAGTCGTGTTGTATAATTTTGCGTTCAGGGAGAGCAAAGAATTTTTTGAGATAACCATCGGGGGTGGGGGGGTGGGGGTGGTATGGACGCTTTATTCCCAGTCTCTCGGGGTCTGTCGTATGACCCACATGTCGAGCAGAACTTACAGAGAGGGGAAGCCTGGAAAGAGGGATTGGGGGGCGTGAGGGTCACGTCCTGACACGGCCTGGATTTTCTTCGATCTGCCCCTGTGTAGCAAGTCAGAAGGACTGAATGGAACATCAGAACACAGAGCTGAGGGACACGACTGGGACATTCGGCCCGTTGACACGACTCCATCCGGAAATAAGGTCGTGGCTCATCTCATTGTGGCCCTAGCTGCACGTTTCTCTCCATGCACTATTATCCCTGATTCACCTGTCTATGGAAAATCAGACGAAGCCAGCCTCGATATAATAAAATTATTCAGCCATCCCAAACTTCTGGGAAAGAAAATTCCCATTTGAATGAATTGCCTTTTGATGAATTTCTCCTTATTCCTGTTCTGACTGTGGTTGGAGGGTTTCATTATTTCATTTTCTAGTCCCACTCCTCCACTGCTCACAAATTTTAATTGTAACCAGGTTGGTGAAATGGCGAAAGAAAAACGTCTCCGACTGGGTCACATTCAATGATAGGAACAAGTCAGGCAGATTCCTTTAGTCAGACACAAGTAATGTGTATATCTAACAGAGGAGCATGGTGGATCTGTTGTTAGCACGGCTGGGTTCAATTCCAACGTCTAGATTAGAGTGGTGCTGGAAAGGTACAGCAGATCAGGCAGCATCCGAAGTGCAGGAGAATCGTAATTTCGGGTAAAAGCCCTCATCAGGAATGCAAAATCGAGCGAACCTCTATGTAGAGTTTGAACATTCTCCACGTGTCTGTGATGGTATCCTCCCAGTGCCCCAGTTTCCTCCGTCAGACCAAATATATGCAGCTTAGCGTGGATTGGCCATGTTAGATTGCCCATAGTGCTCAGGAATGTATTGGTTAGGTGGGTTAGTCATGCGAAATATGGGGTTACATGGGGAAACAGGTCTGTGCGTGATGCTGCTTGGTTAGTTGATCTGGATTCGATGGGCAGACTGTCCTGCTTCCACACTATAGAGATTCTATGAAATGACAAACCGTTTGGTCTATAAAAACACCCAGTGGGCATCTACCTGATACGCTTTCTGCAATGTTTTGTATGAATCAATAAGATCAGCTCTCATTCCAAGAGTAACCTTTTTAAGCCTTCATAATATAAGCCCTTCATCCCTCAAATATGTGAACCGTAACATATCTGATTTGCTTCTAACGTCATTAGATCGTTACTCAGCTAAGGATAAAGAAAATAATCTCTCATGATTTTTATGTTTGTTTTCTCAGTGTTGTGAGTCTTTGTAACTCTCTTTCCCGCAGAGTACTGGAGGCAGATGTATTGATTATTTTGAGGCACAGACGAACGGTTCATGAATAACCATGGAGTCAAGGATTATTAGGCAGGAATATGCAGTGTGAGGGTAATGCTGACAGTGATACCAAATCAGACATGTTCAAAACATCAATGCAAAACAAAATTATGACATAGATAAAAACAAAATGCAACAGTGATAGAATACAGTTCGAAAGGACAATGGGACTACTCTGTCATTAGAGAGAGACCACTCGTGATGTTTGCCCTGAGAGTTACCACACCTCGGGTGATGGGGTGAAGTTGAGAGAGTGTCCCCTTCATGGTAACCTCTGTCAGTGTGAGGAATTGAAACTGCGCTGTTGACTTACCTCTGCATCAGAAACCTGTCATCTAGCCAACTGAGTGGGAGACTATGTAACTGTTACAGACAGAAACAGGCACAGAGAAAGGTCAAGAGAAACCGTCATAACAAGGAAAAGGGTACCATTTTGATAACGTTTAAGATAACAGTTGAGGATAAAATCGTTCCCTGCTAAAATAGTATTTTATAACGAGAGAAGTGTTCAGAAGCTGCCTTAAGCTGAATAAAATAAGATTAGACAGGTGAAGTAATTAGAATTTTTAATTGCAATTTGATATCGATCTCCACAAGTAAGTGCATATTTTTGATTGATCTATGTAAAATGTGCTTATTATTACATGAAAGTATAAACCTGATGGAATACATTTTTGGAGAGCCCATCTCCTTGGGAAATGCCCTCGAGCAGACGCTTGAAGAAAACCCGGGTAAAAGTGCCTGCGTGTCGTCTGGTTTGTGACAGGAAGCGGGGGTTGAAAGACTGAAAGTTCCTGCAACATGGAGATGGGAAGAGCATCAGATCAGCAGCGATCTTATTTAATGCTAGAGACTTTTGAAGGGCTGAATGGCCTCATGATGGATTTGAATGATATGTGATTTTATAAATGTATATCTTCACTCATTCCCCTTATGGGTTTCATACTGGGGTACTGACACTTTCCAGAAAATTGGAATTATTTGCAACATTATCTGGAATATTCCATAATCAACAGTCTCTACAAAATTCTATCGCCTTGTGGTGGTATTGAAAAGGCGAGAGAGAGTGGAAGGGGGGAAGCTGCTGCATGCGGCAGTGAGAGTAATGGACCATGAGCCTTGTTCAGGGGTAGGTGCTATAACAGATATATAATGAGTGTGAGGGAGCAGAAAGAATACGGTGACACTTATCTTGACCGAGCAGGGAAGGTTACTGATGCTTGTCCTGGATTGCTGGACATGTTTACAGACCGCAGATACAGCACTGAGCTGGTGGGTCTGTTGGCGTACCCTCTCTCCCCCCTCCCGGGAAGAGAATGGTCCAACTTTGTACCAGCCCAGCCACCAGGAGCGCTGTGCCACTGTCGACAAAAAGTGGTGAAATTGCCCCATGTCTGCTATGCTCGCGGTAAACGGTGCGGAGCAGGTCCGAACTGAGAAAGCTCATATGTGTGCCCATTGGCCTTTTAAAGATGGCCCCAGTGGAACATCCATGGGCATCTGGACGATGTTGAGTGCCTCCAGCCATGATGGGTGGGAGAATCGGACTGGCATTGAATGAGAGTGACACCGTGGGGTGGGGTGGATAGTTTATGAGGTGAGTCCGATAAGATAGCACCCGGAAACTAGCTCGGCAACATACAGACAATCCCTCGGTCACACAATGAAAATGGCACTGAAACAAATTATCTTTCGATTCAGCCCAATGAGTCGAAGAATCTTCTGAACCCACTCACAGTTACAAAGCTGCAGAACAAATCCTCATGAATGAATCTCAGTCATCTGAACTCACACCGATATCCGGTTCACCCATCTTTCTCGGGAATACTGGCACACGTTGCAAGATGCCGTTGAAATATCTTCACTTCAGCATTCTGACCCCTCTGAACTTCCAGGAAATTGTCTCTTAATCTCCCTTTCTCCTTTTCCAAAAATCCTTTTGATCTTTGGTATTTTAACTGATTTCACTAACATCTCTCTCTTACAGTGATTTTCACACCCACAGCACCCCTTGTCATGTCACAATGGAGAGAGGGAGCTGTAAGTGGATGGAGTCTGCATATCCTGTCACTTCCAGCATGGACTGCAAGTTTCCACACGCTGGGCAGCGATCTAACACAGTGTAATGAGCAATGTACTGGGGTGGTGTATACAGCTCTACATGCTGGGACGGTAACTGCTCCAGGTTCACAGATGAATTCACTGCTATTCACTGCGCAGCTCCCCATACTGAACAAATGCCTTGGCAAAGTTTACAGAGCAAGGCACTGGTGTGGGCTGCATATTACCCCATGCTGGACAGACCGATTCGTCCAGATTTCTGAATCAATGCGTTGGTGCGATCTGTACTACTCCCCTTGTTGGACTGATAGTTAATGTATTAGTAAGATCTAGACAGTATTCCATCCTGGACAAATTGCTGAGTTGCATTCAGCCTGGTCTGCACAGTGCTCCGTGATGAACAGATATCTCATCTGTGCTTATACGTGTCTGGGCTGGATCTGTGAGGTGGATTGTGTATCCGATATAATTCCTGACACAGTTATCACTGGTCCAGCTCGGTGCATTCATCTGTCAAAACGCGTGTTTCTGCAACTCATTGTCCACCAACTAATTATCCAATTACAACATGAATACCTGTCCCTCTTGCTATGGAGCTAAGCAAACACTCCTCAAAATATATGAAGAAGGTCGTGTCGACTCAAACATTTTCTTATTTTAAAGGTAATAGTTAGGTGTTGTGTTTCAGTTGCAAATCGTTTGGTCAAAATTTTCGACATGAAGGACACACTATTTATTCAAACACTGTAGACAAAATGCAACAAAACCAAGAGGAGCTTGGAATAACTTAATTTATTGGAAAACTTAACGGATTAACAGGTTATTAATTTCCTAAACAGTAAATGTTCCAATATGGTAACATCCTTGAAATACGCACTTGTCACAAAACAAATTCATGAAACATATTGTTTCTCATGCAGTTCTCCAATCCAGAAAGAATGAACATCAAAAGTCAATTCTCAGAGTTTAACCATAACTCCACAGGAACCGGCCACCGTTGCATGGACCACAAGAAATGGGCTGCATCTACACCGTCTATGCCACTGTAGGAGCCTCTCAAAAATGCCTAACCCCAGCTAAGCCGCGCAGTGTTTGTAAGAAAAATGTCAAAGAAAAATATAAATAAATAAAGCCAAAGGATGCACTGGGCCTGGTGATCACACACGGACAGCCTCAGGAGCCCAGCAATTCCTACCCTGCCAAAACGCAGGAGAATAAACGAACTTGTGAAGAGAAAGCATCATCTCTCTGCCTCACGTCTACATTTACAATTGGAGATGTGCCATTAGCCCAATAGTCAGCGATGGCAACATCTCAGGAAGACCAAGTATTATTGTCATATGTCAGGGTTGTTGTGAAAGGAGTGACTTGGATCTGTTTGTAGAGTGACTGTGAATGATGTCAGTTTCCATGGATCCTAACTGTGATACTGGAGGGTTTCCTTTTCTATTAATAAGTGGCTTCCTTCAACCTGTTATCTCATAATGTCAGCGGCAGCGTCATCCTCAAGATGATTGGGATCAGCAGCGACAGAGAGAGAGAGAGAGGAAGGGAGTCTTAGAACAGACTGGAATGTTCGAACAACGGATCAGAATCTGAAAGTATTACACTGAAATGTTTCAACAATGATACGAATCTGAGAACAATAGACTGGAATGTTCCAACAAAGGACAGGAGTTCATCCGATAGTCTTTACTATTTTTCACTGGATTGGGCATGGTTAGAGTTGCGGATACAAGCCGTACTGATGGTTATTCAAGCAGGTTTCTTCCCATTCTCGCTATTATTGGTGTTCCTGGTAAGCCTATCCCTGTCAATTCTATAAACGATAGTGAAGGTGATTGCTATTTCAGTTATTAGTATGTAAGAAATGCATAAACTGTTATTTTCAGTTTGAGTCACAAACTCCACTTCATTTCCATCAATTGCAGACTCCTCACTCATAAACATCTAAATAGGAACAAAATTGTTCAGACCGTTGAGTCTTCGTTTTACCCTCAACTGGTTCTTTATATTGTTCTGTCATCAAAACTGCCTACACCCACCACTATTATCTCCCCAGTCTCCACCCCACCTCTGCCTTAGTGCTGTTGTTGAATTAGCCGTCATCTGCCCCCTTGTTAACTTCAGATTTTACGGCTCCAGTTCTCTTATGACCTCTCTTCCAATTGTAAATACTTTGAATATACACTTGTTCTTGCCTCTCCAGCTATTTCATAATAGGGACACCACATCAGAATAATAGTGTTACTGTACGGGTAATTGAGAGGCAATACCTTAAAGACATTGTTTAAAATCTTAACACAGCCGATGACAGAACTTAATTCGAATGACAAAAATTGGAATAAAATCTCACTTTACTAACGGCAACCATAATCCATCAGGTTTTCTTTCATTATTTCACTTACAGCATTTGGTAAAGAAACTAAGTGTGAATTCAGACCTATGACCACATGGTAGCTCCATATTGTCTTGACAAATGACCTCCCAGTCAAGGACAGTTAGTGATGAACAACAAATGCTGCCATTGCCGGTGATGCTGACATCTGTGAAACAACAACATTAAAGGTGTAATAAACCAAGGAACTGTGGATGCTGGAGATTTGAAATAAAATACTCCAGCGTCTCAAAATATTGGAGAATCTCAGTAAGTGTGGCAGCGTCTATCAAGAGAAACACAGATAAAGTTGCAAGTTTAGTGACCTTACATTAACACTGAAATCAACCGAGAAATCCTATTATTTCTATCAGGGATGGCTGGTTGAGTGAGAGGGAGGTTAGTTGAATGGATGGAGAAATGTCCATCAAGAGAGAGAGAGAGAGAGAGAGAGAGAATGAAATGAAAAGCAAAAAAAGGGACTGCCGGTGATGAAGTAGAAGGAAAATAATAAGGGAGCCTCTTTTAACATGACCCCTTTCCCCGTATTCCTGAATATCACGTCAATCTTGATATGCCCCTGTTTAAAATGAATTATATTCCTTCTATTTCTCTTCTCTGAGTGTGATGATCAACTCCATTGGCAATACTGATGTTGTCCTTATATCTGCTGAGATACAAAAGAACGTAATTTTACATTGTCAATTGCTTCTTCAGAGAAAGGGACTGTTACTGTGGGACTGTGCAGAGATGTAATGGCTTTTTCAGCCAGGAAGAGAAACGGTTTCAATAAGGAACGGGTGGTGTGTGTGTGTGTGTGTGTGTGTGTGTGTGTGTGTGTGTGTGTGTGTGTGTGTGTGTGTGTGTGTGTGTGTGTGTGTGTGTGGTTTTGATTTCAGCCTGTCATTACACAGTAAGGGAAGACAAGTGGGTGCTTTCCTCAGGTTTCTGTATTATCAGCTGCTGCATCCATTCAGAGATATGTGAGGGTCTGGTGACCCCACACTGGACACTCGATTTATAGCGTGTTTGGTTCCATGGGAAGCAAATAGAGCTGAGACTACACAGAAGGGAAGCTCTGTTAACAGGGAAAGGCTGGTCATTGTACTATCCTCCCTGGGATTTCCAGGAATATTTTTCAAAGCTGAAATAATTCCAAACGTAAAATGTGAACCTTACAAAAATGATGTGGTCACTGATTTGTGTCGCCTCCATCAGTAAAACCTGTAGCCTCACACCAGGGTCAGAATTATGCTGACACTCACCATGAAGTAAACTGGATTAATTCGAGAACTTTCCAGGCAGGAGTTGTTAACATTTTCATCATCTCCAAAGTGCAGTCCTCCGAAATACTCACTGGCTGACCGAAGCCATCTGTCAGCTAAGAGAAAGACATTGAGTCCATCTCCCTGAGGAAGGTACAGTAGCAAACTTCCAGATATACTAGGGAACAGGGGGACTGGTGAACAAGCAGAAACTGCACGAAACTAGAATTAATGAAGAGTAAGTTTTTGATAATCCATTCGAATTAAAGATTGGTAATGTGCTGCATCTGAAGAGTTCCACCCCAGAGTATTGAGAAGATGGCAACAGAGCCAGTGAAAGAATTGCTAATTATTCTTCCGAGCTGGTTAGATGATGGAAAGGATCCAGCAGCCTGATAATAGCTATTGTAAACATAAATACCTAAAACAGGACAGAGAGGGAAAACAGAAAACTAAATAGCTAGATGTCAGCTGTGAGAAAAAAAAACATTATAGCCTTTTATAATAAATGTGACAACTAGACACTTGGAGAATAATGATATAATTTGATAGATTTGACGTAGATACAGTAAACGGAAATGAACGTTGCTAAAACTTCTGGAGTTGTGGACTCTGTCCGTTGTGTGATTGACAATTGAGTACCAGTGGGTATGCAGAAATTTAATTTTCAAACCATTTCAGCTGACGTGGCTGATTGCAAGTGGGAGGAGAATGTTAGAGTTCATGGGTTGGTAAGGGTGGAATACACCGAATGGATTAAAAATTGCATAATGGGCAACATGAAGAATAGTGTTTTCTTTTCTCTGGACTGAAAGCTTGTGGGGTATCAGAATGATCATCTCTTGTGCAATAGCTGTGTTCAAGGTATAAAAATGATTCACATGTGAACAACAAATACCATAATTCACATTTAAGGTTATTTAATGGTGAGAGGTTGGAAAGGGCTGTTGTTGAAAAAGGACCTGAATGTCCTTGTTTATAAGTCACTAACATAATTCGGATGGGGCAGGAAGTAACTCCAACTGTAAAGGATATGTGGTCCATCATTGGAAATTATTAAAGTACGAGAGCAAATATATCTTACTCAGGATATTTAGGATATTGTGTACAGACTGAGTCTGCTTTATAAATAATGATCTCCACGTCACCGAGAAAATGCAAGTAGTTTCGCCAGACAGAACTCTGGCATGATGTTACTATAAAGACAGATTGTAGTAACTATGAGTTTAATCTGCAGCGCTGTGAGAGAATAAGAAGTTGAAGCTTGATGTTTATGGAGGGACCCTCATTATGCCTCAAATAGCCCTTGATAATGTGAGAAATTCCATATTTTCCACAGGATGCTCGATTCCTGTGCATCGTCCTCATTTTGATTGACAGAGAGGTACAGGCTCTGATTTAACTCTGAACAGTTTCATGCACATTTACTGTGTGGCCCTGCAGTCAATGATAGATTATACACAATTCTTTCAGAAGCCATAATACCTTCATTCTGAAACAGTTTACCATTTCTCCACCAGCTTCTTACTTCCAGAGACAACATGGTTCTGCTCTCTCAGCGATGGAAGATGCCTTGGAAATGGTTAAAAATGGGCTTCATTCCTTTTCCCAGGATACCATGTTAAAGTAAAACGTATGCGCTATGAGCAATGAAACCACGAGGAACAAGGTGGAGCTGTCTTATCTGTGCAGCTCCTGCACCATTTGTTTGTGATGTTGGAGCATCTCTGACATCTTGCTGTGCCTGGTTAGTGATTTAAGAAGCTGAATGACCTCTTCCTGTTCCTTTTTGATGACTTCGGGTGTGAAGTGGTCTCTTTCTGATTCTGCGTAAGTGACGTGTGGGAGTGAGCAGATTCCCTTTCATCCTGCGTAATAAGTAGGAGGGACTGAATGGGCTATCCCTATTTTTGCACAATAAATTTGAGAGGCTAAATGACTCCCACATTCTTGTGAAGCCAGATTGACGTGTAAATGAATTCCTTTACTATGGGAATGTGCAGTGTCTGGCAGCGCTTTCCATGAATGTTGTCCACACGTTCACTTGAACGCTGTCCAAGTCTTGTTGCACATGGGCACAGATTACTTTAGGACCTGAAAAATGGTTAAGTGTTCTGAACATTGTGTAACCTACAGTGAATATCCCCACTTCTGATTGGTGTGAACTCAATGGGCTGAATGGCCTGCTTCCACACTGCATGGATTCCCCGCTGACAAACTGGAGATGCCTGAGCTGAGGGAGCTAAACTGATGATCTCCTGCAGTGATGTTCCCCGGCTGAGCTAATTGATGACCACAGGTGATAAACATATTCCCTTGTGGTGTGAATGACTCCAAACTTGGGAGAGTTAGCAATGGATTCTCATGAAGTACGATTTTGCTTAGGCTCCTTGATGTCATCCTCAGTTAAAACCTGCCTTGATATCAGGGCGAGCCGCTCTTAGCAAAGTCCTTGTATTCACCTCTATCGCTCATATCAATCGGTTGTGGTGCATGAGCAGACAATGTTTTCTTTAAACAGAGGGTAGCGAATGTCAGAAATTCTCCATTCCAGAGAGTCAGAGGAGCTAGATCACTGAAAGGTCTCTGAACGGTCTTCCATATTTCTGTGCACCCGGTTATAGCAGTAAATGGCCTCTAACTGTGCCTGTTTAGCAGTTTAGAGGGGTGAATGGAACAATGGAACATCACATTCAGGAGCAAGATTTGGTCACTCGACACTATGAAACTTTTCCACCAGGCACTAAGTTTGTGGATGATCAGGTTGTTGTCTCAGCCCCAGTTTCCTGTCTGTATCACATTATCCATGAACCAATCTCTGTGAAATATTTAATGAATTCAGTTTGAATAAATGTGAACAAAGAGGCACCACATACCTCTGGGGAAGGGAATTTCCACTCAAATGGCCCTTTTAGAATTACTGCTCATCTCTCTTACAGTGTCACACTTCAGGAAACCCGTTCACATAAACCAGACATTCAATCTAATCTCAACTCATTTGCCAACATTAGGTCCATATCCTTCTAAATCTTTCCGAATAATATGCACATCTTGATATCTTTCAAATGTTATAACTTTAGCAGCGTGCATCTCCAACAACGTGCTCACTAATGACATCAGGCTCACAGATCTAAATTTCAGATCACTATTCCCTATCCTTGTCCCACGCTTCCACTACCCACTGCAAATTTTAATGCAATCGGGTTGGTGATTGACCAACAATATAATAATCAGATTGTGTCAAGTTTGGCAGGATTCTTTAATCTGCTAAAATTAACAAATTTATGACCCAAACAAAGTTACTCTGACAGCTCATTCCATACACACACCATCTCTGCATGAAAGTTGTGTCCGTTTAATGTCTTTCTCCTCTCATCTTAAGGCTTTTTTCGATAGTTTTGGACTCAGCGATATTGGGAAAAAACCTTGGGTATTCAGCTTATCCATGTTAGTCATGATTTTATAAACCACTATAAAATTACACCTCAGCCTCCAATGCTCCAGAGTAAACAATTCCCAGTCTGTCCCGCTCAATCCTATAGCTCAATCCCTCCATGCCCGGAAATATCCTTGTAAATGTTTTCTGCACCCTCTCAAGTTTAACAACATCCTTCAAATGTCAATGAGAACCAAATTAGACACAAAATTTTGAATGTCACCTCACCAATTTGATCTCCCAACTTGCATACTCAATGTACTGATCAATAAAGGCAAACATTCCAAAGCCATTCTTCACCACCCTGTCTACCTGCGACTCCACTTTCAAGGATCTATGAGCCTGCACACTTTCGTTCAACAACACTCCCCAGGACCTCACCATTAATTGTACATGTCCTGCCCTATTTTACCTTTCCAAAACGCAACACTTCACATTTATCTAAATTAAGTCTGTCTGTCACTCCTTAGCCCATTGCCCCATCTGATTAAGATCCCATTGTATTCCAAGGTAAATCTTGTTGGCCACTGCACCACCAATTCCGATGTCATCTGTAAACATAATAAACAGGCAAATATTTATATCATTTATATAAATGACAAAAGCTGTAAACTCGGCACCTTGTGTTACACCACTGGTCACAGGGCTCCAGTCTGAAAAGCAGTCTTCTATCACCCTTTGCGTCCTATCTTCACTGTAATTTTGAAGTGGACTGTCTAGCTTATCTTGGATCCGTTTATGATCTAAACTTACTACCTTGTCTGTCGTGTGGAATTCTGTCGAATTCCTTGCTGAAGTCTGTATGGACAGCGTCTACCACACTGCCTTCATTAAGCGTGTTTGTCACCTCAGAAAAAAACGCAATCAATTTTGTTAGAAATGATTTTCCATGCACAAAACCATATTGACTATCCCTAATCAGAATTTGCATCTGCAATTGCATGTATATCCTATCCCTCACAATCCTCTACAACAACGTGCCCACTAATTACATCAGGCTATCTGATCTATAGTTCAGGTCACTATTCCCTTTCCTCGACCCAAGCTTCCACTGCTCACTGCAAATGTTAATCTAACCGTGTTTGTGATTTCATCAACAATATAGGTCTCAGACTGGGTTAGGGTTCGGAACAAATTAGGCAGGATTCCTTGCCCTGTTAAATTAACAAATTTATGACCCAAACAAAGTTACTCAAACTACGTTCGAAAGATCAATGACAAATAGTTTGCATATTACAAATCTGAGCACAAATGTTTCTCTTTATAAACGTACTGACACATGCACGCGTTTGATAACCAACAGAACAGCATCTCGGCAGAGTGTTAATTGGGAAGAACTTTGCCCAAACATTAAATGAACTCATGACGAAAGGAAACATTAGTGATTGTTTCAAATATCATTCAGCTTTGGAGCTATTCTGCCTTTAAAAGCTACTGGTAATGGGATTACTTCCTGGAATATTTGGATTTAGCTGAATTGCCTTTACTTCAGGCAGTGGGGCGATTCGAGTGAATCCGCAACTGGAATCCACCAAGAGTGGTAAAGATGACTGTGGAGTTTTCAGCTCACACGCTTTGCTGGGAAGAGGAACAAGGAGAGAGAGAGCAATAGGCTGCTTCTTTTTAGGAAGAATACATTTGCTCCTTCTTTGAGTTGAATCACACAATAACATTATCCAGCACTAGACGTGAGCAAATGAGGTCTCTTTGGACAGTGTCTGAACTGTATGCATGCATTGCATTCCCTTCTCCATGGAGGTACATCATTGCTGCTGTCATATGCAAAGCCAATGCTTTCGTAACGAATAGCTCCATTAGATTTGAAAATACGTTTATATGTTCCAAGATACTTTTAATGTACAACTTTTAATATCTTCACAATATCTGTTTTTAAATTAATACATCTTCGTATTAAATTACTTCCCACTCTTATTCTCCCACACAAGATGAAATATTCATCAGATATGCACTCGCATAAAATCTTCTATGGTCAATAACAACATTTCTCATTCTTAGGCCTGAACATCTAATCGTACGTAACATAATGCTGTCATCCCAAGAATGAGTAAAGAGAAACATCTTTGAAAAGTAACAAAAGCATGTTGTTTTTCACTTCAGTGGACTTACAACCTACACACAGTATATTAGATGTGGTCTCAGCAACGGCCTGTATAGATGCAGTAAAATATCCTTAAGATCAGGCCCAATACTCTTTGCAAGAAAACGTATCATTGCATTTATTTTCCAAATCAGGTGCTGCATCTACAGACTAACTTGATGTGATTTATGTCCCAGTGCACACGAATCCCTTTGTACAACCGAGTTCTGCATTCTGCCTCCAGTTACATAATTTACTATTGTTTTATGCTTCTTCCAAAAACACAAACTTCCCATCATCCACATTGTGCTTTCTTCTTTGCTGAAGCTTTGCTCACGACTCCCCTGTCTGTATCCCATTGCAGACACTGTGTAGCCACTTGACATCTTATTGAATGACTATTCTGCTGCATGAGCAAATTGAGTTCCAGTCCATTCAACTCCTTCATCCAAATCAATAATCTGGATTGTAAATTATTGATGACCTCACACTGATTCCTGAAGAATTCCACTAGTGACAGCTTTCTATCATGAAAATAATTAATTATCTCTACTCTGCAATTGCTCGTAACTAACCAGGGCTTCCCTGTTCCCGTGTTCCTGCCCAGAAAGGTTGCATGGTCTCCTGCTATGCTGTGCAGCTGATTTTCGATTTGTTTCTGATCACAGTGATACTCCTTCCGGCATTTGTTGCCAGATGATCACATGTATTCCGTACCGCCAATGATCCTGATCCCTGAGAGTTTAAAAGATGAGCACAGAATATAGACTAAGATTTGTGGTGATCGCTACCCAGTCAAAAATGTGGTCTTTCAGATGCAGCAATAGAACCATTCTGCAATAACAGTCACGTGCTCAATTTTCACCAGACAGACATTGAGGAAGAGGGGATATTTCCTACTAGCCTGATTAACATGTGTCTCCTTAACAACACAACCAATAAACTTAATCATTAATTTCATTTTTGGCTGTTTGTGCTGCGTTGAAAAATTGTTGCAGTCAATACACATTAAAGTGAACGACTGTCTTTGAGAGGTGACCTTATAGATGTTTATAAAATCACGACGGGCATGGATAGGGTAAATATGCATTGTATTTCTCTTTACGAAAAGGAATGCAGAACTAGGGGGCAGAGGTTTAAGGTGAGAGGGGAAACATATCAAAGGAACCTAAGGGGTAAATTGATCACATAGAGTATGGTGTGTGTATGGAATGAGCTGCCAGAGGAAGTGATGGAGGCTGGTGTGATTACAATATTTAACGTCATCCAGATGGGTATATGGAAAGGAATGATTCAGAGAGATATGGGGGAAATGCTGGCAAATTAGACTAAATTACTGTTGGACATCTGATTGGCGCAGATGAGTTGGATCAAAAAGTCTGTTTCTCTGATTATATCTCTATTACACTATGACTGAATCCTTCATTCTATTCCTGCATATCTCCTTAGAGAGGAAGAATGGGCTCCTCCTGCCTCATTGCAGTGATACTGTCTGGCTGACTGGCGTCTTCCTCTCCCTCTGTAACAGGCTCAAGGGGTGCAATGAGAAACGACAAATGAGATAGGAGCTCCAGCTGGCTGCCTAGTTTATAATGATCATGGCTGGTTTGTTTGCGGCTAAAAGCGCTTTTCCTGTCTCTTCCCAATAAACACTGACTCCCCTGTACAACACAGGTCAGTCAAGGTCAGCATTGAATATATTCAATGACCCAGTTTTCACTGTTCTCTGGGATAAGAATACCACAGACAGCACAACCCTAAGGAGATAAGAACATCCTCATCTCAATCTTCAATTGGCGAACATCTAAATCTAAAAAATTATGAATTTCCCAGCAAGTCAGCTTTTCTGTTTTTAGATATGTAGGCACAACAAATAGGAAAGAAATGGACCATTCAGCCCTCACACCTATCCCTCATTCCCTTTGATTCTTTTCAGTAAAATATTTATCAAACTCAGTCTCACTGCTCTCTTGGGTAGACATTTCAGACAGTGTAAACCATAGAGTGTACTAGATTAGTGTAGAACTAGACTGTTTGGTCCATCGAGTCTGATCAGCTGTTCGATTATGACTGACATGTTTTGGAACAAAATTCTCCCGCCTTCTCACTGTAATGCTTGCTTCCATTATTAATCAAAACATACCTATTTCTGCTTAAAGACAGAACTGTTCTCTGTCTCGATATTCTGTTTGTGTGTGTGTGTGTGTGTGTGTGTGTGTGTGTGTGTGTGTGTGTGTGTGTGTGTGTTTCTGCTCATTGGCGGCAGACAGAGGATAGTAAAGGAGGGTTATCTTTTGGACTGGAAGCTTGTGACCAGCGGCGCTCCACAGGGATTGGTGCTGGATCCACCTTTGGTTGTCTTTTGTATAAATAACTTAGATGTAAATAATAGAAGGCATGGTGAGCAAGTTTATGGATGACACCAAGATTAATTATATTCGTGGAAGGTTAAAAAGGTCACATAATATTATGAAGAGATCATAATTAATAGGATCAATGAATTATAGAGTAGTACAGCACACCTTTTGGTCCAACTCATTCGTGCCAACCAGATGTCATGAATTAACGTTGATTCATTTTCCAGCATTCG